>NC_134574.1:21184421-21843026 GCF_050947875.1 Dermacentor variabilis | reverse complement strand
ATTGCACATGACATCTCCTCATAGTGGCAATGGCAGTACTTACCAGCATACAGAAACTTAAGCATAGCTACAACAACACTTCCTACACTGCACCTGACAAATTAATGGCCTGCACATTACCACTCGTAAAATCACCATGTCTGACAGCCTAAGTGGATGTCCCAAGTGGCCAGCATGCCAGATGGCTTGGCTACTGGGTGACTGAGCAAAGTGACATGCCATTGGTCTGCAAACATTTGTTCCCAATATATATATATATATATATTGAAAAGTAGAATGATAAACTACTACTCATACAAGGATAGTGTGTATAAAATACTGTGTATTTGGGCCTTATGTGATGTGGTAACCTTGAATGTTTGCATGTAAACCTGTAAATAATGCACACCATGCAATAACACTGACAATCACTGAACACTATATTATGCATCTACTACATAATTGTTCCTCAAATAAATCTTGTGTAAAGTTTAATGCTTAAACACAGCACATCTCAGTATTTTTACCTTTTGGGGGATTGCTTTTTTTATGCCTTCGTTTTTTACATCTGTGGTGTCCTGGACCAAAGCTGTGCCTATTGGGTTGACCTGTACACCTGTCAGAAGTTTTCTGCTCTCTTTTTGGTCTCCATGCTCACAATAATAGGTTATGTATGCTGTCTTGAGATTTGTTGATGACAACAGTGTTGCTGTTGTCCCAACCAACTGGTTGCTGAAGAACAAAAAGAAGTGTTTGTGGCCGACTATGCTGGGCACCCATGAATTGACAAAAGCTGTGAAACGACGTGCCCATCTCAATCCTTCTACAACGCCTAACTTCAAGGTGAAGGTGATCAAAACTACAGGTATGAAACAGTTTTTTGCAAATTGGTTTTATCATTTTGAGATTGCTATTACTCTTAAAGCCATTGGCAGCCTGTAAGGGAGTTGGGGGAAGCATACAGAAAAAAAGCTGTTCAGCATGAATAACACAGATAAGTAAATATACTATGCGATTTCTTTTTCAGCAACATACGATGAAGCTCGGCAAAAGTTGTCACAAGCAGAAAATTCGGACAATGTCGACACAACAGATCAAGGTAAGGGCTTCTCCTAATTCCATTTTCAGTATCCTTATACACTTCACATTTACAGAAAAAGGACGTGGTAAGCGGCGCTAATACATGCGCATTTTGAGCTCGTCGGATGATTCGGAAGAGGAAGACAATTTCAATCTTCCGGAACCGCCCTTCTCTCAAAGGTAGTAGCTGTTTTCAGGCACTCTTTCAAAATATGCTAATCCGTGCACATGTTGCAGCACTTCAAGCGCCAGTAATGATGGCAGAACAAGTGATGGCTACTTTTTGTCAGCAGTAGAACCAGCTTGCATTGCAAGTGATAAAATGTGAGCTAAACCTTGGGGAGGGATAAACAAATGTAAGCTTTAATCTGGTATTCATACTTACTGAGGCACTACACCATAAGCAGCAAGCTGAATTCCTGCTATTCCTTGAATATGTATCACTGCATTAAATTTTGCACTGGATTGCAGCTTCCAGACAAAGGCTTACTGAAACAGCTTCTGAAAGTAAGACTTTCGTCTTTACGTAAGCACTATAGCACCGCTGAATTTTGCTCCTGGGTACTTATTAAATTTCTGTTTTGCAGAAACCCAGCAGGCAGAGTTATCTGTGCAGACAGCTATTCTATGTAACATTTTCTCTTCTAGTACGCAGCTATGTGCCATTGCTGCATGTGCTCATTTAATTTTTGTCCCCTTTTCTAGCCTCGGTGGAAGAACAAAGAGGTTTGTAGTGCATATGCGCTGTTGCGTTTTATGTATGTATGAACAGTGCTGAAACTAGTGTGGCTAAGACAGGCTGCTGTATCAAACATTTAGTGAAAATGTACTTGTCCTTACAGAGGGTGAAAATGACAGCTTAAACGAATCACAAGCCCCAGGTAAATTTTGTTGCAAGTTGTCTTCTTACACGCAGCCAACAGTGCAGTAACATAATTTGATTTCATATTACCTTGGTTGCTTACTCATTGCACTTGGTTTAGTAATATAGTGCATGTCATGAAATACTGATTTGGTCATGCATGAATATACTAGGAGCATTTGACGAGTAGAGCTTGTTTAGAGTTGTAGTACTGAGTCATTGTAGTACTGAGTAGAACTGGCTCTCTTAACTACTACACGCAGAGACAAAGAAACAGCGCGCGCATGCGATCCCCTAGATGAGATGAATACATTTATATAGAAAAGCATCAGTCATAGCTCTCGAAGTATAGCCTTCTGAGCCGTTTCCTTTTTTTCTTCTTTTCTTTTTCTTTGAATGAAGTCCTATTAGGGTTATTATAATTACACGAAGGTATTTCGCCCTCGCCAGCAGCAGTACTTGAGATAGCTATTCCGGCGGCTAGCTTCCCACGCTATGCGTGCCGCCCTCGCACCTGTTAAAGCTTTTCCTAGACGCTAGAGCTATACTATTCCTGCGCAACCTTGACCGATCGGAAAGCGCGTTTTCCACACTTGGCCGGCGGAGAGGGGAGGCTTCGTTCCGGCCGCGAAGCTCTCCACATCCCCGTAAGGTGCCTGGTGGTGGTATCGTGCTGACGATGCCCTCTCGGTGAGCGCATATTTCCCCCCTCATCTTTTAAGAGATTCAATACATACAAGCATCTGTCTCGCAAACCAGATTTATTTCAAGGGAATTTTCCACGTCTCAATAATTTCTCTCGTCGTATTCGAGTGCTGATTGCCGTGTTATAGTTTGTTAACGAAGCTTCCCCTCAAGTCTAAATATTGTAAGGCAGTTTGTCGTGTACGTATCATGGACACGCACGCT
Source organism: Dermacentor variabilis (assembly GCF_050947875.1). NCBI lineage: Eukaryota > Metazoa > Arthropoda > Arachnida > Ixodida > Ixodidae > Dermacentor > Dermacentor variabilis. The sequence continues at coordinate 21,840,196 of NC_134574.1, read as the reverse complement.
TATATCGCCTTCCGTTTCTCTACCACGGTTGCGCTTTAAAACCACGGCGCTGCAAGTTTGCTTCAGAGATTTTCCTTTCCTTCCCTCTTCTCCGCCCTTAAACTGGCTCTCTTAACTACTACACGCAGAGACAAAGAAACAGCGCGCGCTTTAGATCCTATAGATGAGATGAATATTTACAATTATTATTAGGGTTATAATTATATGCAAGTGCTGATTGCCGTGTTATAGTTTGTTAAAGAAGCTTCCCCTCAAGTCTAAATATTGTAAGGCAGTTTGTCGTGTGCGTATAATGGACACGCATGCTTATTTCGCCTTTCCGTTTCTCTACCACGGTTGCGCTTTAAAACCAAGGCGCTGCAAGTTTGCTTTCCTTTCCTTCCCTCTTCTCCGTCCTTAAACTGGCTCTCTTAACTACTACACGCAGAGACAAAGAAACAGCGCGCGCATGCGATCCCCTAGATGAGATGAATACATATATATAGAAAAGCATCAGTCATAGCTCTCGAAGTATAGCCTGCTGAGCCGTTTCCTTTTTTTTTCTTCTTTTCTTTTTCTTTCAAAGAAGTCCTATTAGGGTTATTATAATTACACGAAGGTATTTCGCCCTCGCCAGCAGCAGTACTTGAGATAGCTATTCCGGCGGCTAGCTTCCCACGCTATGCGTGCCGCCCTCGCACCTGTTAAAGCTTTTCCTAGACGCTAGAGCTATACTATTCCTGCGCAACTTTGACCGATCGGAAAGCGCGTTTACCACACTTGGCCGGCGGAGAGGGGAGGCTTCGTTCCGGCCGCGAAGCTCTCCACATCCCCGTAAGGTGCCTGGTGGTGGTCTCGTGCTGACGATGCCCTCTCGGTGAGCGCATATTTCCCCCCTCATCTTTTAAGAGATTCCATACATACAAGCATTTGTCTCGCAAACCAGATTTATTTCAAGGGAATTTTCCACGTCTCAATAATTTCTCTCGTCGTATTCGAGTGCTGATTGCCGTGTTATAGTTTGTTAACGAAGCTTCTCCTCAAGTGTAAATATTGTAAGGCAGTTTGTCGTGTACATATCATGGCCACGCACGCTTATATCGCCTTTCCGTTTCTCTACCACGGTTGCGCTTTAAAACCACGGCGCTGCAAGTTTGCTTTCCTTTCCTTCCCTCTTCTCCGCCCTTAAACTGGCTCTCTTAACTACTACACGCAGCGACAAAGAAACAGCGCGCGCTTTAGATCCTATAGATGAGATGAATATTTACAATTATTATTAGGGTTATAATTATATGCGAGTGCTGATTGCCGTGTTATAGTTTGTTAAAGAAGCTTCCCCTCAAGTCTAAATATTGTAAGGCAGTTTGTCGTGTGCGTATCATGGACACGCATGCTTATTTCGCCTTTCCGTTTCTCTACCACGGTTGCGCTTTAAAACCACGGCGCTGCAAGTTTGCTTTCCTTTCCTTCCCTCTTCTCCGCCCTTAAACTGGCTCTCTTAACTACTACACGCAGCGACAAAGAAACAGCGCGCGCTTTAGATCCTATAGATGAGATGAATATTTACAATTATTATTAGGGTTATAATTATATGCGAGTGCTGATTGCCGTGTTATAGTTTGTTAAAGAAGCTTCCCCTCAAGTCTAAATATTGTAAGGCAGTTTGTCGTGTGCGTATCATGGACACGCATGCTTATTTCGCCTTTCCGTTTCTCTACCACGGTTGCGCTTTAAAACCACGGCGCTGCAAGTTTGCTTTCCTTTCCTTCCCTCTTCTCCGCCCTTAAACTGGCTCTCTTAACTACTACACGCAGAGACAAAGAAACAGCGCGCGCATGCGATCCCCTAGATGAGATGAATACATATATATAGAAAAGCATCAGTCATAGCTCTCGAAGTATAGCCTTCTGAGCCGTTTCCTTTTTTTTCTTTTCTTTTTCTTTCAAAGAAGTCCTATTAGGGTTATTATAATTACACGAAGGTATTTCGCCCTCGCCAGCAGGAGTACTTGAGATAGCTATTCCGGCGGCTAGCTTCCCACGCTATGCGTGCCGCCCTCGCACCTGTTAAAGCTTTTCCTAGACGCTAGAGCTACACTATTCCTGCGCAACCTTGACCGATCGGAAAGCGCGTTTTCCACACTTGGCCGGCGGAGAGGGGAGGCTTCGTTCCGGCCGCGAAGCTCTCCACATCCCCGTAATGTGCCTGGTGGTGGTCTCGTGCTGACGATGCCCTCTCGGTGAGCGCATATTTCCCCCCTCATCTTTTAAGAGATTCAATACATACAAGCATTTGTCTCGCAAACCAGATTTATTTCAAGGGAATTTTCCACGTCTCAATAATTTCTCTCGTCGTATTCGAGTGCTGATTGCCGTGTTATAGTTTGTTAACGAAGCTTCCCCTCAAGTCTAAATATTGTAAGGCAGTTTGTCGTGTACGTATCATGGCCACGCACGCTTATATCGCCTTCCGTTTCTCTACCACGGTTGCGCTTTAAAACCACGGCGCTGCAAGTTTGCTTCAGAGACTTTCCTTTCCTTCCCTCTTCTCCGCCCTTAAACTGGCTCTCTTAACTACTACACGCAGAGACAAAGAAACAGCGCGCGCTTTAGATCCTATAGATGAGATGAATATTTACAATTATTATTAGGGTTATAATTATATTCGAGTGCTGATTGCCCTGTTATAGTTTGTTAAGGAAACTACCCCTCAAGTCTAAATATTGTAAGGCAGTTTGTCGTGTGCGTATCATGGCCACGCATGCTTATTTCGCCTTTCCGTTTCTCTACCACGGTTGCGCTTTAAAACCACGGCGCTGCAAGTTTGCTTTCCTTTCCTTCCCTCTTCTCCGCCCTTAAACTGGCTCTCTTAACTACTACACGCAGCGACAAAGAAACAGCGCGCGCTTTAGATCCTATAGATGAGATGAATATTTACAATTATTATTAGGGTTATAATTATATGCGAGTGCTGATTGCCGTGTTATAGTTTGTTAAAGAAGCTTCCCCTCAAGTCTAAATATTGTAAGGCAGTTTGTCGTGTGCGTATCATGGACACGCATGCTTATTTCGCCTTTCCGTTTCTCTACCACGGTTGCGCTTTAAAACCACGGCGCTGCAAGTTTGCTTTCCTTTCCTTCCCTCTTCTCCGCCCTTAAACTGGCTCTCTTAACTACTACACGCAGAGACACAGAAACAGCGCGCGCATGCGATCCCCTAGATGAGATGAATACATATATATAGAAAAGCATCAGTCATAGCTCTCGAAGTAAAGCCTTCTGAGCCGTTTCCTTTTTTTTCTTTTCTTTTTCTTTCAAAGAAGTCCTATTAGGGTTATTATAATTACACGAAGGTATTTCGCCCTCGCCAGCAGCAGTACTTGAGATAGCTATTCCGGCGGCTAGCTTCCCACGCTATGCGTGCCGCCCTCGCAACTGTTAAAGCTTTTCCTAGACGCTAGAGCTATACTATTCCTGCGCAACCTTGACCGATCGGAAAGCGCGTTTTCCACACTTGGCCGGCGGAGAGGGGAGGCTTCGTTCCGGCCGCGAAGCTCTCCACATCCCCGTAAGGTGCCTGGTGGTGGTATCGTGCTGACGATGCCCTCTCGGTGAGCGCATATTTCCCCCCTCATCTTTTAAGAGATTCAATACATACAAGCATTTGTCTCGCAAACCAGATTTATTTCAAGGGAATTTTCCACGTCTCAATAATTTCTCTCGTCGTATTCGAGTGCTGATTGCCGTGTTATAGTTTGTTAACGAAGCTTCCCCTCAAGTCTAAATATTGTAAGGCAGTTTGTCGTGTGCGTATCATGGACACGCATGCTTATTTCGCCTTTCCGTTTCTCTACCACGGTTGCGCTTTAAAACCACGGCGCTGCAAGTTTGCTTTCCTTTCCTTCCCTCTTCTCCGCCCTTAAACTGGCTCTCTTAACTACTACACGCAGAGATAAAGAAACAGCGCGCGCATGCGATCCCCTAGATGAGATGAATACATGTATATAGAAAAGCATCAGTCATAGCTCTCGAAGTATAGCCTTCTGAGCCGTTTCCTTTTTTTTCTTCTTTTCTTTTTCTTTGAAAGAAGTCCTATTAGGGTTATTATAATTACACGAAGGTATTTCGCCCTCGCCAGCAGCAGTACTTGAGATAGCTATTCCGGCGGCTAGCTTCCCACGCTATGCGTGCCGCCCTCGCACCTCTTAAAGCTTTTCCTAGACGCTAGAGCTATACTATTGACACGTGTACTTATCTTTATCGGGTGACCACGCTTCGCCGCCTAACAAATGTAATCGCACAGCGCGGGACGCGCCTGCATGTATCCGAAGATTCTGGAAAGTTATCGATGCTTCTACCCGGCTGTCTGTTGTCGCCGAACGTTGTGTTATCTGATTTCATCGCGTGACGCGAATGGTCTAGAACTTTGTGGAAGGCACGCGGGTCCGAACGATTAGTCTGGAACATTCGACGACTGCTGTATAAAAGCCGACGCGCTTGACCCGCAGATCAGATTTTCCGACGATCGCCGACCGTGTTCGCCGCTATCGTTGTGCTATAAGTGTAGCCTGTTTTTGTGGGCACAGGTTCGCCCAATAAAAGCTAGTTTTGTATTTCACCGTATTGCTTCTTTCTTCACCGTCACTACCACGTGACATCTGGTGGAGGTGCTTGAGCGTTCATGTACCGAACGCCCCCGCAAAGCCGCGATCCAAGCCCGAAGCCCGAGGACAAAACGAACGTCGCCCAAGACCAGCGTGCTAGCCGCCGTCTGCAAGGACTGCCCCCAGAGCACGGACTTCTACCTGAGACGAGCAGGAAGATTGCCACCAAGTCCACGCCAATGGCAGCCCCAGCATCCCCCGTCGTGCTGCAGCAGCCCAGGGAGCCTCCTACGTTCCGCGGTTCAACATTCGAGGACCCGGAAACCTGGCTCGAGACGTACGAGAGGGTCGCTGCATTTAACAGCTGGAACAGCGACGACAAACTGCGACACGTCTTCTTCGCATTGGAAGACGCTGCCAGGACGTGGTTCGAGAGCAGAGAAGCCACCTTAACGACCTGGCACCTCTTCCGAAGCGGCTTCCTGCAAACATTTCAAAGCGTCGTGCGAAAAGAGCGAGCCCAAGCTCTACTGGAGACAAGAGCGCAGCTGCCGAATGAGACTATCGCGATTTTCACTGAGGAAATGAGCCGTCTGTTCCGTCACGCCGACCCAGAAATGTCCGAGGAGAAGAAAGTACGTCTACTGAAGCGTGGTGTAAAGGAGGAACTTTTCGCCGGTATGGTAAGAAGCCCACCGAAGACCGTTGACGAGTTTCTTCATGAGGCGACGAGCATCGAGAAGACACTGGAATTGCGGAACCGGCAATTCGACCGACGCACTAAGCCAACAAGCTACTCCGGAATTCAATCACTGGCCACGGACGATCTGTGCGAGACCATCAGGGCCATTGTGCGCGAAGAACTGCGCAAGGTCTTGCCATCGTCGCAGCCTCAAGTGGCCTCGATCGCCGACATCGTGAAAGAAGAGGTGCACCGATCGCTAGGAGTTCCTGAGGCGCAACCACAATTACCGCAACCCCAGCCAGAAGCGATGACTTACGCCGCCGTCGCACGCCGTCAAGCTCCCCCTCCGCGACAATGCCAGGGCCCTGTAACGCCGCTATTCCGTCGTCCACCGCCGCCGCCGCCAGCACGCCCACCCGCCGCCCGGCGCACCTACACGAGGAAGACGGACATTTGGCGCGCCCCCGACCACCGCCCGCTCTGTTACCACTGCGGCGAAGCCGGCCATGTGTACCGCCGATGCCCATACCGCGACCTGGGATTGCGAGGCTTGGCCGTCAACGCACAGCGCCCGAGGGAAGGTGAACGCCCTCGTGACATCGCCGACTACCTCGCCGCTACTCAATGGAGCCCTCGACGACCGTCCCGTTCGCCGTCACCAGGCCGCTACCTGTCGCCGCAGCGCCGACCATACACCGGCCCAGCCCGGGGCCGCTCTGCGAGCCCATATCCGGAAAACTAAAAGCAGCAACCGATGGAGGTGCGGTTGCTGTTCGTCGAACTGACCAAGACCCTCCGCCGCCGACGAAGACGACGAAGAAACGATCTCGACGACATAACAACGACGCGCCGCCGTCTCGACGAAGTCAGGAAGGCAAGACTACACCGACGAAAGACGACTTGACGACGCGACGTTCCAACTTCAGTTCAAAACGACGCAGCCGTGATCCAACGCCAAGACCTAACTGCAACGCCAGACAAAGAACAACCAACCTCGACGTGCTTCTCGACGGCCACGCAGTCACTGCCTTAGTCGACACAGGGGCCGATTACTCCGTAATGAGTGGACACATCGCCGCCCAGTTGAAGAAAGTTAAGACCGCATGGGAAGGCCCTCAGATTCGCACCGCTGGAGGACACCTCATCACGCCGACTGGGATCTGCACGGCAAGAATAACCATTCATGACCGGACTTACCCTGCCACCTTCGTTATCCTCCAACAGTGTTCACGAGACGTCATTCTCGGTATGGACTTCCTGGACCAACACGGCGCAATCATCAACCTGAAGTCGAAGTCAATAACGCTGTCGGAAGATAAAGCAATGCCGCCGGAGAGCCATCGTAGTCACCACGCCTTGAGTGTGCTCGAAGATCAAGTGAGCATCCCGCCTCGCTGCAGTATTGTTATTTCGGTCAGCACCGAAACACCCGCTGACGTAGAAGGCGTCATCGAAGGCGACCAACGTCTACTGCTAGACCGTGAAATTTGCGTCGCAAGAGGGATCGCTCGACTGCATAGAGGGAAAACTGAAGTGTTGCTGACAAACTTCAGCCAGGAGTTCAAGCACATCAACAAAGGCACGACGATCGCGTACATCGAGGAAATTCTGGAAACCAGTAACGCGTTCGTCCTCTCGGATTCCGTCGCATCTACCCCGACGACCATGGTTCCCGAGCCAGACTACGACATTAATCCAAATCTCCCTATGATTAACCAACGGCAGCTCAGAAGTCTGCTCCAACGATATAAAGACTGCTTTTCGACGTCATCGAGGATTCGACAAACACCAGTCGCCAAGCATCTCATAATCACAGAGGAATGCGCTCGACCACTCCGTCATGGCCCTTAGCGAGTTTCGGCGCGAGAACGTGAAGCTATAAGAGAACAAGTCGACGAAATGCTGCGCGACGACATCATCCAGCCGTCGAAAAGCCCGTGGGCATCCCCTGTTGTTCTGGTAAAGAAAAAGGACGGAACCCTACGTTTCTGCGTCGATTATCGTCGTCTGAACAAGATCACGAAGAAGGACGTATACCCCCTCCCACGGATAGACGACGCATTGGATCGGCTCTGCAACGCTAAATACTTCTCGTCCATGGACCTCAAGTCTGGCTATTGGCAAATAGAAGTCGACGAAAGAGATCGCGGAAAGACCGCCTTCATCACCCCAGACGGCCTTACGAGTTCAAGGTTATGCCATTTGGACTGTGCTCGGCGCCTGCAACGTTCCAGCGAGTGATGGACACGGTTTTAGCAGGATTGAAGTGGCAGACCTGTCTCGTATACTTGGATGACGTCGTCGTCTTCGCCGGAAATTTCGACGTTCACCTTAGGCGGCTTGCAACAGTACTAGAGGCCATCAGGTCATCAGGACTTACTCTGAAGCCGGAAAAGTGCCGCTTCGCTTACGAGGAGCTTCTATTTTTAGGCCACGTCATCAGCAAATCTGGAGTCCGCCCCGACCCGCAGAAGACAGCTGCCATAGCAAAGTTCCCACAGCCCATCGACAAGAAGGCAGTGCGTAGATTTATTTCTTGGCATGTGTGCCTACTACAGACGATTTGTCAAGCACTTTTCACGCATCGCTGAGCCGCTGACGCAGCTAACTAAATGTGACGTCGAGTTCAAGTGGGAAACGCCGCAGGCCGACGCATTTCAAGAACTCAAACGACGCATGCAGTCGCCGCCCGTACTTGCGCACTTCGACGAGCACGCCGATACCGAAATCCACACTGACGCCAGTAGCCTAGGCCTCGGTGCCGTCCTAGTCCAGAGAAAAGATGGACATGAACACGTGATAGCTTACGCTAGCCGGTCGTTGTCAAAAGCGGAAGGCAATTATTCTACGACCGAAAAGGAATGCCTCGCCATCGTTTGGGCTACAGCGAAATTTCGCCCTTACCTATATGGCAGGCCATTCAAAGTCGTCAGCGACCATCACGCCTTGTGTTGGCTAGCGAATTTAAAGGATCCCTCAGGACGGCTGGCACGATGGAGCCTCAGACTACAAGAATACGACATCACTGTAACATACAAGTCCGGACGAAAACACTCAGACGCCGATTGCCTATCACGCGCCCCCATTGACCCGCCGCCGCAAGATGACGAGGATGACGACGCCTTCCTTGGAATAATAAGCGCGGAAGACTTCGCCGAACAACAACGAGCGGACCCGGAGCTTAAAGGCCTCATCGATTATTTGGAAGGGCACACCGAAGTTGTTCCCAGGCCATTTAAGCGCGGATTATCTTCCTTCACGCTTCAAGACAGTCTACTCGTGAAGAAGAACTTCTCACCAGTCCGCGCCAATTACATTCTTGTTGTCCCGTCAGGACTTCGTCCAGAAGTATTGCACGCCCTACATGAAGATCCGACCGCGGGACACCTCGGTTTTTCCCGGACACTATCGAGGATACAAGAAAAGTATTATTGTCCCCGCCTGACCGCCGACGTCGCCCGTTATGTCAGAACATGCCGAGACTGTCAGCGACGCAAGACACCGCCGACAAGGCCAGCCGGATTACTACAGCCAATCGAGCCTCCGTGCCGACCATTCCAGCAGATAGGGATGGACTTGCTGGGACCCTTTCCGACGTCAATAACCGGACATAAATGGATAGTCGTGGCGACGGACTACCTCACACGCTTCGCTGAAACAAAATCACTGCCGAAAGGTAGCGCAGCCGAAGTGGCGAAATTCTTTGTCGAGAACATCCTGCTGCGACATGGCGCCCCAGAAGTCCTCATCACCGACCGAGGAACGGCCTTTACAGCGGTGCTCACCCAAGCCATTCTGAAATACAGTCAGACAAGGCACAGGAGGACAACGGCCTACCACCCGCAGACGAATGGTCTTACGGAGCGGCTGAATAAGACCCTCGCCGACATGCTAGCGATGTACGTCGACGGCGAACACAAAACCTGGGATGCCGTCCTTCCGTACGTAACATTCGCTTATAACACGGCGGTACAAGAAACAACACAGATCACGCCGTTCAAGCTGGTCTACGGCAGGAACCCGACGACGACGCTCGACGCCATGCTGCCGTACGTCACTGACGAGGAGAACCTTGACGTCCGTACCTACCTCCAGCGCGCCGAAGAAGCCCGACAGCTCGCCCGCCTGCGGATCAAGAACCAGCAGAGGACCGAAAGCCGACACTACAACCTCCGACGACGCTTCGTGGAGTACCAGCCCGGCGACCGTGTTTGGGTTTGGACCCCTATACGCCGACGAGGACTGAGCGAGAAGCTTTTGCGTCGCTATTTCGGACCGTACAAGATCATCCGACGTATTGGCGCACTGGACTATGGGGTCGTGCCAGACGGTATTTCGCTATCACAGCGGCGCCGCTCACGATTTGAAATAGTCCACGTTGTGCGACTAAAGCCCTACTACCAGCGTTAATGAACTTTCGGGCTTCGCGTAACTGACCTTTGGACTTTGTTTCTTTTTGTTGTTACTTATGTTTAATAAGTGTCCTTTTGTGTTTCGTTCTCTTATATTTGTAGCATCGGGACGATGCTTTTTAAGAGGGGGATATTGACACGTGTACTTATCTTTATCGGGTGACCACGCTTCGCCGCCTAACAAATGTAATCGCACAGCGCGGGACGCGCCTGCATGTATCCGAAGTTTCTGGAAAGTTATCGATGCTTCTACCCGGCTGTCTGTTGTCGCCGAACGTTGTGTTATCTGATTTAATCGCGTGACGCGAATGGCCTAGAACTTTGTGGAAGGCACGCGGGTCCGAACGATTAGTCTGGAACATTCGACGACTGCTGTATAAAAGCCGACGCGCTTGACCCGCAGATCAGATTTTCCGACGATCGCCGACCGTGTTCGCCGCTATCGTTGTGCTATAAGTGTAGCCTGTTTTTGTGGGCACAGGTTCGCCCAATAAAAGCTAGTTTTGTATTTCACCGTATTGCTTCTTTCTTCACCGTCACTACCACGTGACACTATTCCTGCGCAACCTTGACCGATCGGAAAGCGCGTTTTCCACACTTGGCCGGGGGATGGGAGGCTTCGTTCCGGCCGCGAAGCCCTCCACATCCCCGTAAGGTGCCTGGTGGTAGTCTCGTGCTGACGATGCCCTCTCGGTGAGCGCATATTTCCCCCCTCATCTTTTAAGAGATTCAATACATACAAGCATTTGTCTCGCAAACCAGATTTATTTCAAGGGAATTTTCCACGTCTCAATAATTTCTCTCGTCGTATTCGAGTGCTGATTGCCGTGTTATAGTTTGTTAACGAAGCTTCCCCTCAAGTCTAAATATTGTAAGGCAGTTTGTCGTGTGCGTATCATGGACACGCATGCTTATTTCGCCTTTCCGTTTCTCTACCACGGTTGCGCTTTAAAACCACGGCGCTGCAAGTTTGCTTTCCTTTCCTTCCCTCTTCTCCGCCCTTAAACTGGCTCTCTTAACTACTACACGCAGAGACAAAGAAACAGCGCGCGCATGCGATCCACTAGATGAGATGAATACATATATATAGAAAAGCATCAGTCATAGCTCTCGAAGTATAGCCTTCTGAGCCGTTTCCTTTTTTTTCTTCTTTTCTTTTTCTTTGAAAGAAGTCCTATTAGGGTTATTATAATTACACGAAGGTATTTCGCCCTCGCCAGCAGCAGTACTTGAGATAGCTATTCCGGCGGCTAGCTTCCCACGCTATGCGTGCCGCCCTCGCACCTGTTAAAGCTTTTCCTAGACGCTAGAGGTATACTATTCCTGCGCAACCTTGACCGATCGGAAAGCGCGTTTTCCACACTTGGCCGGCGGAGAGGGGAGGCTTCGTTCCGGCCGCGAAGCTCTCCACATCCCCGTAAGGTGCCTGGTGGTAGTCTCGTGCTGACGATGCCCTCTCGGTGAACGCATATTTCCCCCCTCATCTTTTAAGAGATTCAATACATACATGCATCTGTCTCGCAAACCAGATTTATTTCAAGGGAATTTTCCACGTCTCAATAATTTCTCTCGTCGTATTCGAGTGCTGATTGCCGTGTTATAGTTTGTTAACGAAGCTTCCCCTCAAGTCTAAATATTGTAAGGCAGTTTGTCGTGTACGTATCATGGCCACGCACGCTTATACCGCCTTCCGTTTCTCTACCACGGTTGCGCTTTAAAACCACGGCGCTGCAAGTTTGCTTCAGAGACTTTCCTTTCCTTCCCTCTTCTCCGCCCTTGAACTGGCTCTCTTTACTACTACACGCAGAGACAAAGAAACAGCGCGCGCTTTAGATCCTATAGATGAGATGAATATTTGCAATTATTATTAGGGTTATAATTCTATTCGAGTGCTGATTGCCATGTTATAGTTTGTTAACGGAACTACCCCTCAAGTCTAAATATTGTAAGGCAGTTTGTCGTGTGCGTATCATGGCCACGCATGCTTATATCGCCTTTCCGTTTCTCTACCACGGTTGCGCTTTAAAACCACGGCGCTGCAAGTTTGCTTTCCTTTCCTTCCCTCTTCTCTGCCCTTAAACTGGCTCTCTAAACTACTACACGCAGCGACAAAGAAACAGCGCGCGCTTTAGATCCTATAGATGAGATGAATATTTACAATTATTATTAGGGTTATAATTATATTCGAGTGCCGATTGCCGTGCTATAGTTTGTTAACGAAACTACCCCTCAAGTCTAAATATTGTAAGGCAGTTTGTCGTGTGCGTATCATGGCCACGCATGCTTATATCGCCTTTCCGTTTCTCTACCACGGTTGCGCTTTAAAACCACGGCGCTGCAAGTTTGCTTTCCTTTCCTTCCCTCTTCTCCGCCCTTAAACTGGCTCTCTTAACTACAACACGCAGAGACAAAGAAACAGCGCGCGCATGCGATCCCCTAGATGAGATGAATACATATATATAGAAAAGCATCAGTCATAGCTCTCGAAGTATAGCCTTCTGAGCCGTTTCCTTTTTTTTGTTTTCTTTTTCTTTGAAAGAACTCCTATTAGGGTTATTATAATTACACGACGGTATTTCGCCCTCGCCAGCAGCAGTACTTGAGATAGCTATTCCGGCGGCTAGCTTCCCACGCTATGCGTGCCGCCCTCGCACCTGTTAAGGCTTTTCCTAGACGCTAGAGCTATAGACCGTTTTTTCGTAGGCGCCGCCATATTGTGAACGCAGTGGCGCCGCCTATGAGCAGCGCCATACTGGCTTGGGTGAAAGCGGTGTTTTGCATGGCAGGTATACGCTCCGCGGTAGGTTCTGGCGTTTGTTTTCGCGGTCGTGGGGTCTGTTTAGTATGACGTTCGTCTTCTACGTGGTAAACGGTTCTGTGAGACGTGCTGAAGTAGTTTAAGGCGTCATGGCCGGAATTTCTGCTGGCGTTGAGGTGGACGGAACACGCAGCGTGATGTGTGCGCGCATATTCGAGTCTACAATCAGCCTCGGAGATCAATTGTGTATATCTGAATGTTCCAATCACTAATGTGAACTTATTGCAGTACTATCCTCTGTTTCTAAGCTGCGATTTAGGAGCCATGAAAAATACGCGACGATCCTAACACCGTGAGCGTGGGTACCGTTCTGCTACGATAGGAGCGGGGGTGTTATACTTTGACAAGCGTTCAAACTGTTCGCTGCAGGTTACATTGCGTGACTACTCGGTTCGATGGATGAGGTTTCCGCGCCTGAATAAAATAGTTTTGGCAAGTAATAGCAACATATCTTACAGTCTGAATTACGCTTGTCCAGCAAAGGGACTGTTTACGAACTGCGCGAGCGTCCCAAGTAGTCGTATAGTGCTGGATTACATATATCTTTGTTCTATATACCGCATGGTCCAAGCATACGGCATCAGCGATTATATATTTATAAACGTTGTGCGGCGTGACTATGCGATCGAGGCCCTACTGCAGCGTTTGCCCGTTTTCTCTTGCTTTTTCGAGAAAGAGGATGACAACCGAATTTTTTTTTTGGTTGTGTTCGTTCCGTTCTCTACGACGCACTCACACGTATTACAGTAATTTTGTCCTCAAAAATAGGCATCGCATTCCTTTTTTGCAATCTCTGATATATTATGGCTGTATGCAGGCCAAAAAGGCAATGCCGAAGCGCACAGCTTACGTATGTACCGTGCTGGTTGACCAACCGCAGTGATCACTGTGTTGAGCAGCGCCATCGGCCTCATGCAGGAAGGCTAGCGTAGACATATGGTAATTTGAAGCCTACTAGACTTGAAATGAGCGAGTACGATGCTGGTGCATCACAAATATTTGATAGCGCCTGCCGCTTAGATGTTTCGTGGTTGCCTTAGGTTGGCCGTGCACGAGCATGCGCTCTGGTGCTATATGTTTTACACCCTACGCCAAGTGATCAGATATTGAGCAGATTTACCATTTCATGCTGCTAATACAGAGATACCGGTTTTCTTTGTTGAATTAAAACCGATATAAGCAAAATAGTTCACAACACATACACACCGCGACTGATAATGTGCGTACACCGCGGCTGATAAAACGCGTCACATTTTTGCGCCCCCAAGAGATATTTCCGCCTACTGTAGTTACCGATGCACCGAAAGGCTTCCCTGACGACCTTATATGAACGAATATGGCGTAAATTTCACAAAGTACCATCTAAAACATCTCGAAATCGTTCCGCAGCACGCGACAGCAATACTTTCAAGCAGCGCCGCGCCGGATCGCCCAAGCCAGAGAGGAAGAAAGGCTCTCCGCGCGCCCTATCCTCCTCGCCCGATGAAACGGTCTATACTATTCCTGCGAAACCTTGACCGATCGGAAAGCGCATTTTCCACACTTGGCCGGCGGAGAGGGGAGGCTTCGTTCCGGCCGTGAAGCTCTCCACATCCCCGTAACTTGCCTGGTGGTGGTCTCGTGCTGACGATGCCCTCTCGGTGAGCGCATATTTCCCCCCTCATCTTTTAAGAGATTCAATACATACAAGCATTTGTCTCGCAAACCAGATTTATTTCAAGGGAATTTTCCACGTCTCAATAATTTCTCTCGTCGTATTCGAGTGCTGATTGCCGTGTTATAATTTGTTAACGAAGCTTCCCCTCAAGTCTAAATATTGTAAGGCAGTTTGTCGTGTACGTATCATGGCCATGCACGCTTATATCGCCTTCCGTTTCTCTACCACGGTTGCGCTTTAAAACCACGGCGCTGCAAGTTTGCTTCAGAGACTTTCCTTTCCTTCCCTCTTCTCCGCCCTTAAACTGGCTCTGTTAACTACTACACGCAGAGACAAAGAAACAGCGCGCGCTTTAGATCCTATAGATGAGATGAATATTTACAATTATTATTAGGGTTATAATTATATTCGAGTGCTGATTGCCGTGTTAAAGTTTGTTAACGAAACTACCCCTCAAGTCTAAATATTGTAAGGCAGTTTGTCGTGTGCGTATCATGGCCACGCATGCTTATATCGCCTTTCCGTTTCTCTACCACGGTTGGGCTTTAAAACCACGGCGCTGCAAGTTTGCTTTCCTTTCCTTCCCTCTTCTCCGCCCTTAAACTGGCTCTCTTAACTACTACACGCAGAGACAAAGAAACAGCACGCGCATGCGATCCCCTAGATGAGCTGAATACATCTATACAGAAAAGCATCAGTCATAGCTCTCGAAGTATAGCCTTCTGAGCCGTTTCCTTTTTTTTCTTCTTTTCTTTTTCTTTGAAAGAAGTCCTATTAGGGTTATTATAATTACACGAAGGTATTTCGCCCTCGCCAGCAGCAGTACTTGAGATAGCTATTCCGGCGGCTAGCTTCCCACGCTATGCGTGCCGCCCTCGCACCTGTTAAAGCTTTTCCTAGACTTTAGAGCTATACTATTCCGGCGCAACCTTGACCGATCGGAAAGCGCGTTTTCCACACTTGGCCGGCGGAGAGGGGAGGCTTCGTTCCGGCCGCGAAGCTCTCCACATCCCCGTAAGGTGCCTGGTGGTGGTCTCGTGCTGACGATGCTCTCTCGGTGAGCGCATATTTCCCCCCTCATCTTTTAAGAGATTCAATACATACAAGCATTTGTCTCGCAAACCAGATTTATTTCAAGGGAATTTTCCACGTCTCAATAATTTCTAATAATAATAATAATAATAATAATATTTGGGGTTTTACGTGCCAAAACCACTTTCTGATTATGAGGCACGCCGTAGTGGAGGACTCCGGAAATTTTGACCACCTGGGGTTCTTTAACGTGCACCTAAATCTAAGCACACGGGTGTTTTCGCATTTCGCCCCTATCGAAATGCGGCCGCCGTGGCCGGGATTCGATCCCGCGACCTCGTGCTCAGCAGCCCAACACCATAGCCACTGAGCAACCACGGCGGGTGTCTCAATAATTTCTCTCGTCGTATTCGAGTGCTGATTGCCGTTATAGTTTGTTAACGAAGCTTCCCCTCAAGTCTAAATATTGTAAGGCAGTTTGTCGTGTACGTATTATGGCCACGCACGCTTATATCGCCTTCCGTTTCTCTACCACGGTTGCGCTTTAAAACCACGGCGCTGCAAGTTTGCTTCAGAGACTTTCCTTTCCTTCCCTCTTCTCCGCCCTTAAACTGGCTCTCTTAACTACTACACGCAGAGACAAAGAAACAGCGCGCGCTTTAGATCCTATAGATGAGATGAATATTTACAATAATTATTAGGGTTATAATTATATTCGAGTGCGGATTGCCGTGTTATAGTTTGTTAACGAAACTACCCCTCAAGTCTAAATATTGTAAGGCAGTTTGTCGTGTGCGTATCATGGCCACGCATGCTTATATCGCCTTTCCGTTTCTCTACCACGGTTGCGCTTTAAAACCACGGCGCTGCAAGTTTGCTTTCCTTTCCTTCCCTCTTCTCCGCCCTTAAACTGGCTCTCTTAACTACTACACGCAGCGACAAAGATATAGCGCGCGCTTTAGATCCTATAGATGAGATGAATATTTACAATTATTATTAGGGTTATAATTATATTCGAGTGCTGATTGCCGTGTTATAGTTTGTTAACGAAGCTTCCCCTCAAGTCTAAATATTGTAAGGCAGTTTGTCGTGTGCGTATCATGGACACGCATGCTTATTTCGCCTTTCCGTTTCTCTACCACGGTTGCGCTTTAAAACCACGGCGCTGCAAGTTTGCTTTCCTTCCCTCTTCTCCGCCCTTAAACTGGCTCTCTTAACTACTACACGCAGAGACAAAGAAACAGCGCGCGCATGCGATCCCCTAGATGAGATGAATACATATATATAGAAAAGCATCAGTCATAGCTGTCGAAGTATAGCCTTCTGAGCCGTTTCCTTTTTTTTCTTTTCTTTTTCTTTGAAAGTCCTATTAGGGTTATTATAATTACACGAAGGTATTTCGCCCTCGCCAGCAGCAGTACTTGAGATAGCTATTCCGGCGGCTAGCTTCCCACGCTATGCGTGCCGCCCTCGCACCTGTTAAAGCTTTTCCTAGACGCTAGAGCTATACTATTCCTGCGCAACCTTGACCGATCGGAAAGCGCGTTTTCCACACTTGGCCGGCGGAGAGGGGAGGCTTCGTTCCGGCCGCGAAGCTCTCCACATCCCCGTAAGGTGCCTGGTGGTGGTCTCGTGCTGACGATGCCCTCTCGGTGAGCGCATATTTCCCCCTCATCTTTTAAGAGATTCAATACATACAAGCATTTGTCTCGCAAACCAGATTTATTTCAAGGGAATTTTCCACGTCTCAATAATTTCTCTCGTCGTATTCGAGTGCTGATTGCCGTGAAATAGTTTGTTAACGAAGCTTCCCGTCAAGTCTAAATATTGTAAGGCAGTTTTCCTAGTCTCTAACGCCTCTAGAGTTCACGCTGCTCCTCTGGCGGCCATTTTTCCAAGGAATTATGCCTTCCAAATTATATTCCTAAATCGACTGTCGCGGACAACATCAGCCCTTTTCCACATAAGTATGAGGCTCGGAGCAGGAGCTATGGCGCTTGAAAGTAACCGCTGGCTTGACGAACCAACCGACTGAGCTACCTTTCCGGGCAACATTGAAGGATCACGAGTTCAAATCACAAGTTATGTTCCTTTTTTCCCCTTTTTTTTCTTTCTTTTTAATGTCTTTTCCTTCATTTTATCACTGTACGGAAACCCTCCTAAAAAAATTATATATCCTCAATTATGTGTGGCCACACATGTACAGGTCATAAATACCAGGTTCTCTAGCCGAGTGCCATCCATGCGGTATAACCGAGCTCAGATTGGCCCACCTTGACTGATCCAATTGGGCACCACTGTAGGTTAAATGTGGCGTACAACTCCTGCGGGACCCGCCGTGGTTGCTCAGTGGTTATGGTGTTAGACTGCTGAGCACGAGGTCGCGGGATCGGACCCCGGCCACGGCGGCCGCATTTCGATGGGGGCGAAATGCGAAAACACCCGTGTACTTAGAATTTGGTGCACGTTAAAGAACCCCAGGTGGTCGAAATTTTCGGAGTCCTCCACTACGGCGTGCATAATCAGAAAGTGGTTTTGTCACGCAAAACCCCATAATCCAATTTTTAATTTAACTCCTGCGGGGACGGTAGAGTATCCGTCTCCAGTGCAAAAAGGACCGTGATTCAAATCCCGGTGCCGCGCAATTCTCCTCCGGAAAATACAAAAGAAAAAACGTGTGTTGAGAAAATTGCACAAACAGGCCTGGAGTGCGGCCTGATCCCGGTGACCAGAACCGGTAACGCACTCTCTCACCAGAGCAGGATTGGCCACCCTGGTGCAGTACTTGGCCACAACCTCCTATATGAATACAACAATCAAACCCCGGCCCTCAGTCCCCAGCAGCCGCGAAGCAACTGGCCACGGCGGCGGTCAGATCTCTGACGCTGCAGCGGGTGCTAAGAATACCTGGCTCCGGACAGGCCGCCATTGGAATCTGAACCTGGCAACGTTTAACGTTAGAACGCTATCTAGTGAGGCGAGTCTAGCAGTGTTAGTGGAGGAATTACAGGGTAGTAAATGGGATATAATAGGGCTCAGTGAGGTTAGGAGGACAAAAGAAGCATATACAGTGCTAAAAAGCGGGCATGTACTGTGTTACCGGGGCTTAGCAGAGAGACGAGAACTAGGAGTCGGATTCCTGATTAATAAGGAAATAGCTGGTAACATACAGGAATTCTATAGCATTAACGAGAGGGTGGCAGGTCTTGTTGTGAAGCTTAATAAGAGGTACAAATTGAAGGTGGTACAAGTCTATGCCCCTACATGCAGTCATGATGACCAGGAAGTCGAAAGCTTTTATGAAGACGTGGAATCGGCGATGGGTAAAGTCAAAACAAAATACACTATACTGATGGGCGACTTCAATGCCAGGGTAGGCAAGAAGCAGGCTGGAGACAAGTCAGTGGGGGAATATGGCATAGGCTCTAGGAATAGCAGAGGAGAATTATTAGTAGAGTTTGCAGAACAGAATAATATGCGGATAATGAACACCTTTTTCCGCAAGCGGGTTAGTCGAAAGTGGACGTGGAGGAGCCCGAATGGTGAGACTAGAAATGAAATCGACTTCATACTCTGCGCGAACCCTGGCATCATACAAGATGTAGACGTACTCGGCAAGGTACGCTGCAGTGACCATAGGATGGTAAGAACTCGAATTAGCCTAGACTTGAGGAGGGAACGGAAGAAACTGGTACACAAGAAGCCAGTCAATGAGTTAGCGGTAAGAGGGAAACTAGAGGAATTCCGGATCAAGCTACAGAACAGGTATTCGGCTTTAACTCAGGAAGAGGACCTTAGTTTTGAAGCAATGAACGACTATCTCATGGGAACCATTAAGGAGTGCGCAATAGAAGTCGGTGGTAACTCCGTTAGACAGGAAACCAGTAAGCTATCGCAGGAGACGAAAGATCTGATCAAGAAACGCCAATGTATGAAAGCCTCTAACCCTACAGCTAGAATAGAACTGGCAGAACTTTCTAAGTTAATCAACAAGCGTAAGACAGCGGACATCAGGAACTATAATATGGATAGAATTGAACAGGCTCTCAGGAACGGAGGAAGCCTAAAAACAGTGAAGAAGAAACTAGGAATAGGCAAGAATCAGATGTGTGCGTTAAGAGACAAAGCCGGCAATGTCGTTACTAATATGGATGAGATAGTTCAAGTGGCTGAGGAGTTCTATAGAGATTTATACAGTACCAGTGGCACCCACGACGATAGTGGAAGAGAGAATAGCCTAGAGGAATTCGAAATCCCACAGGTAACGCCAGAAGAAGTAAAGAAAGCCTTAGGAGCTATGCAAAGGGGGAAGGCAGCTGGGGAGGATCAGGTAACAGCAGATTTGTTGAAGGATGGTGGTCAGATTGTTCTAGAGAAACTGGCCACCCTGTATACGCAATGCCTCATAACCTCTAGCGTACCGGAATCTTGGAAGAACGCTAACATAATCCTAATCCATAAGAAAGGGGACGCCAAAGACTTGAAAAATTATAGACCGATCAGCTTACTGTCCGTTGCCTACAAAGTATTTACTAAGGTAATCGCAAATAGAATCAGGAACACCTTAGACTTCTATCAACCAAAGGACCACGCAGGATTCCGTAAAGGCTACTCAACAATAGACCATATTCACACTATCAATCAAGTGATAGAGAAATCTGCAGAATATAACCAACCGTTATATATAGCTTTCATTGATTACGAGAAAGCGTTTGATTCAGTCGAAACCTCAGCAGTCATGGAGGCATTACGGAATCAGGGTGTAGATGAGCCATATGTAAAGATACTGGAAGATATCTATAGCGGCTCCACAGCCACCGTAGTCCTCCACAAAGAAAGCAACAAAATCCCTATAAAGAAAGGCGTCAGACAGGGAGATACGATATCTCCAATGCTATTCACAGCATGTTTACAGGAGGTATTCAGTGGCCTGGAGTGGGAAGAATTGGGGATAAAAGTTGATAGAGAATACCTTAGCAACTTGCGATTCGCTGATGATATTGCCTTGCTTAGTAACTCAGGAGACCAATTGCAATGCATGCTCACTGACCTGGAGAGGCAAAGCAGAAGGGTGGGTCTGAAAATTAATCTGCAGAAAACTAAAGTATTGTTTAACAGTCTCGGAAGAGAACAGCAGTTTACGATAGGTAGCGAAGCACTGGAAGTGGTAAGGGAATACATCTACTTAGGGCAGGTAGTGACCACGGATCCGGATCATGAGACTGAAATAACCAGAAGAATTAGAATGGGCTGGGGTGCGTTTGGCAGGCATTCTCAAATCATGAACAGCAGATTGCCACTATCCCTCAAAAGGAAAGTGTATAACAGCTGTGTGTTACCAGTACTCACATATGGGGCAGAAACCTGGAGGCTTACGAAAAGGGTTCTGCTGAAATTGAGGACGACACAACGAGCTATGGAAAGAAGAATGATGGGTGTAACGTTAAGGGATAAGAAAAGAGCAGATTGGGTGAGGCAACAAACGCGGGTAAACGACATCTTAGTTGAAATCAAGAAAAAGAAATGGGCATGGGCAGGACATGGACCGATGGTCATTAAGGGTTACGGACTGGATTCCAAGGGAAGGGAAGCGTAGCAGGGGGCGGCAGAAAGTTAGGTGGGCGGATGAAATTAAGACGTTTGCAGGGACAACATGGCCACAATTAGTACATGACCGGGGTAGTTGGAGAAGTATGGGAGAGGCCTTTGCCCTGCAGTGGGCGTAACTAGGCTGATGATGATGATGATGATGATGATGACTGAGTCATTTGTGCTTTCTTTTTTGTGACAGGCAGCCAGCAAGCTCAATATGCTGTGCAGTCATTTCAGTCAGTTAAGTTTCTTTCATAACAGTAGAAAACCAGGTGATGCCATATTTTAATATATTTTCTGCTTTTTTTGCACTGGGAGTTGCCAGCTCCCGATTACTACATGCATGCATAGTTATAGAGCAAGTGCCTAGAAGAGCTGCATATTCTTGTGTGAAATTGCTCGTTTCCTTTTAGCACACCAGCCTAGGGCACCATTTCTGCAGCCACGTCATGAAAGTAAGTTTCCTTGCTGGCACCCTCGGCAGTCCGCTTGCTAAGTAATGTTTTGGCATATATGCATATCATTTTCCTAATTTTTTCCACTGTATTTGCTCAATGCCCATTACAATGGTCCATCTCCAGTGCCCAAGGTGCGTTTTGCTATTGACTGTGTTCCATAACTCAACAAGTGTGATCAAGGAGAGACCCGTTCTTAGATATTGCGCTTCTATTTATAGGAGGCTAGCGGAGAGCACCAGCTGCACATTCTCGTTCAGGTGAAATTCATCTGTCACTGCAGCTTTACTGCTTTTTGCTTGTGACTGCTTTTTTTAAGACACTACCATACTTGTAAATTTTAACTTTCTGCAGACTCACCACTTTGTATGGCACCAAGCTCCCAAGTTTTGTTGTGAAATTGAGTTTTGCTCTCCATACATGCATGATTACCGCTGCATAGAGCTAGTAATTAAGCAGATAATGTTTTGAGGATTCTGTGGGTTTTTCACAGGAAGCATTCCAGGAATACCATTCCCAGAGTTGCATTTAGGTAAATTTGCTTTGAAAATTGAAACCTATGTGTGTAGCAGTTGAATGATGCACAATTGCACATTACTCTGCTTTTTTCTGCAGACTCTTCACGATGGATCGCACAACATTCACAAGGTGAATTGTGGGGGGTACACTTTTCGAGCTCATATATACATACAAAATGTCATTACGGCCACTTATTTAAAAAATAATTTTGCTTTGCTTTCTTGCAGAAAGTTGTCTAGGAGTACAAGTACCAGCCACACAGACATATTCTGGTAAATTTCCTGGGATTTTCAGCTTGTAGCATTTCATTCATAACATTTCAGTCGTTATTTTTCTGAGTCTTGCAATATTCATAGATTCCTTGCTGCTTTATATATGTGCACTAACTGATGCCATTGTATTTTTTGGAATTGTGCTTGCTTGTTCAGGAACTGGACATGCAGATTTCGCCACGCAGTCTTGTCACCTAGGTAATATTTAACATGACCTGTCTATTAATATTTAGAATGCTACTATGAATGTGGAAAACGTTTCCTCTGCATTTTTTGCAGAACTGCCACGGTGGCCTGCTTCTAGTTCTCAAGGCAAGTTGTATTATTTGTCACATCTTGGTACATGAACACATGATTGGTTATAATGCCAACAATTAAAATACAGCTGTATTGCTGAGTGGTCATCTGGTTTGCTTGTTTTTCTAGGCAGCCACTGTCCAGCGTTAGTGTCACAGTTGCATCACAAAGGTAGGGCTTCATTTGTCAAAACTAACCTCAACAGCTGCACAGAGTGCACAGCCTCATTTTGTACATTTTGCGAATGTACAAAATTACATTTTGCATGACATTTTACTCCCAAGGTGTTTGTACAATGCTGAGGATTGATGGTTGTTGCAGCTTTGTGCTGGTGTACTTGAAAAAATCCAGTTAGCTCAGTAATGTAGAATGAGTGTTGCTAGAATTATGCATTATTACTGCAGAAACTATATGGTCTGTAGATGCCAACTTCGAATTTCATGTCCAGGTATGTGTCTCTTTCACTTATGTGCTGCTGTAGACAACCACGCTTTCTTTTTGGAGGAGCTACTCTTCTTTGCTAGTGTTGTATTCCTTCCTACTGGTAGCAGCTTTTATTCTTGTCCTAAGAGAACCACTCAACAGAAATGTAACCTTTCTTTGTTCTACAAGGTTAGTACATCTGGAATCGTGGAACAACATAAGTGCTAGCTCGAAGCTGCAAAGTGTCCATGTGTGGGCCAATGTGCCCACTCTGTTTTTGGAGAAACAGAAGTGTTAGTGTGGGGTGTGATGCATGAGGAGAGTTGGAAATGCAGGGGTAATTTGTAGCATTGTAGGAAATTTGTTTTATCAATCATTTCACAAGTGTAGCTGTTTGGGCAAAGAGTGGGTAATGCACTGTTTGGTGTAAGAAGTGCACAGTAAATAATGAAATGATGAAAAAGGTAGAGACTGGGACCAATAGTGCGGCATGTGTCCCTGTTTTTTGCCTCTTGTTCTTGTTTGATGTAACCACAACAAATCCTACATTGAATTTGGGAGTGTTGCACGGAGATAGCTGGTGCTCAAGAGGTTTCAGAGGATGTTAGTTATACTCGGAGCTTTGCTGTAAATGCAATTGATTGTTCATGGCTGTTAGTCTCTAGACCTTTTTTGTACAAGTGCAGTTTCCAGACATTCACCGAGTGATCTTGCAGTTCAAGAAAGTGTGTAAAATGATGTTTTGTTTTACAGGTGAAGCACCCAGCCATTCTCAGAGCGGTTTCTCCGTTTAAGAAGGTGTGTACAATGAACTTGATTATTGCACCTACCTGACTTTTTACGATTTTAATTAATGTTTAATCTCACACTGGACTACAGAACAGTTAGACCATAGCCACAAAAGTTTGTAAGATAGTGCAAACTTGTCTGCTGTATAAATTTTACAAAAGACATCTTAAATCCTTCAAATTTGTTTCCAACCTGCAGAACAAACTGACCAAAGTCTGCTGGCTTCAATCAGGAAGGAGATCTCATGTAAGCACATTTTGGTAAATTTTATTTTGCATACAGTTTGCTCATCAATAAAGGTATTACACAGATATTAATTGCACTTAAGGAATTTAGTTATAACATTTGATTTGGTAAATGAGAAATTTAATATTTCCCACCTTTTTACATGCTAATAAATGCATCACTGCTCCCGTGAATGCACATATCTGCATGCCACATACAGCCTTTTCTGTGCATGTGTTCAATACACTCTTTGAGTTTTCCGTTTTCCAATTAGGTAATTTATCTTCATTTATTAAGATGTAGCCAGAATCTGTTTAGTGCTATCCATAAAAAAGCATTTGTGGTAGTGGAATACAGTTTCTTATATTGGACCGAGAAATGTGCTTACATTGATGCATTTGCAAACCATTAGGTAGTATTTTTGTCTGCACATTTCAGCCGCTACTCGCAGCATTTTGAAAGACATGGCTGTCTTAAAAACGCAAAATGAGGCCATTTTGAACCTCTTAGGTAGTAACCGCGATGCGAGATGGATGAGCAGCCTGTACTGACATACCCGCTAAGGACGGTTGATGAAATTGACCATGTGGAAGGTAATTTGAAAAGCTCCAGCAGCACCCGCAGGCAACTGGTAAATAATATTCAGCAACTTGGTTTTATAAGTATAATTATTTTTGCTGTTCTTCAACAGTGCAAAGTCCTAGGTCACATTGGCGGCAACACAGTGCGCTCAACAACTGCAAACATCTTGAAATATTTACTTCACAATTCCGTCGCTGTCATGTACAGTCTCCATGGGCAAAAAGGAAAAAGAGCCTTGGCTGAGACGGAGTTGTGACGCATAATTCTGGGTAAGAGGTGTGCAAGTGTCTGCAAGTTACTGTAATAAGTCGCATGCTAGATTTACAGCGTTGGCTTGCTTTAAGTGCACATCGAGTCATAATGTGTAATTTTGCGATCTGTAAGCTTTAACAAAACATTAAAAAAATGTTTTGCCGTATGCAAGCTCAGTTTAAACGCATTGAGGAGGTCACTTCTGGCAGTGGCCTATGGCTATGGCATTCAACTGAACGCATTGTCAGATGCTTGAATACCAACCATATGTCTGCAGCCCTCCACCACAGTATTTCATTATGTGGCATTAGCTGTGGTATGTAAAAAAAATCGCAATTAGATAACTAGCTAAGTTTTCAGAACGTTAGCTCAGTCACTTAATATACAAAAGATGGTTATTTGGAGACCTGTGTGGTTTTGTTGAATGCCCATTGTATAACTTAGTGCTTTTTACAGAGTCTGTACGAAAAAATGCAGCAACAGCATCTGCCTCAGACGCAGAGATCCGTACAGGTATCATGGCATGGCTAAAGAATGCGCAAGCCCGTCTTGATGCAGCCATGAAGCGGTAATCTGATCCATTATTTAAAATAATTCACATGTCTTAACTCCTCAATTTAGGCTTGTCCACGTCAAATTATTTCTATATGTGGTGGCCCGAGTGCACTCATGCTGATTTTCACCTCGAGGACATTCTTGAAACATAGGCTGATATACAGACATGAAAAATAAACGAAATAACTTACAGTGCAGTTTCTAAATTTCTAAATATGGCTTCATATTCATTTCAGTTCTGAAGTTTATGCAATAATTACAATTCATTTCATGACGCATCTTTTGTGTATTCAGAGCCGATATATGTTCAATAGTATTTGAAGATTTGTGGAGTTAAAAAATTAATCTGTCTAAATACACGGAAAATAAACACAGGCTGCAACTTTACAGACTGCTGAGCATTTATTAAGTGTGAAGCAGGTCATGAATTGTAATTTTCTCATTCTTGTCACCCATATATCCTTATCAAGGTCTGTCTCTTGCTATAAATTAGTTTTTTACCTTGCTGTAGGGCACATGTTGAAACGGACCAATGAATAAACAGTTAAATGGTGGCAAAGCAGCCACATTTTTCAAGCAGTTTTGTGCTCACCAATCAAACTTAAGGTAAACATATAGAAGCATGCTAGGATTGACTGTTTTTTGGCTGTCTTCTTTTAATTTTGATGCAGCTGTTACATTTACTCATTCACGACACCACAAGGCCTGCTGGTTGCCATTGTTTATGTCTAGTCGAGGTAAGCCGCATGGTTCCAAGCCAGAGCTTGACTGTATTGTGGACTGACTACTTTAATTTCTACGCAGCTCTTATGTTTACTCTCACGGAACCACGAGGCGTACTGGCTGCAGTTGTTTTTGTCTAGTCGAGGTAAGCCACATGGTTCCAAGCCAGAGCTTGACTGTATTGTGGACTGACTACTTTTAATTTCTATGCAGCTCTTATGTTTACTCTCACGGAACCACAAGGCGTGCTGGCTGCAGTTGTTTTTGTCTAGTCTAGGTAAACCGCATGGTTCCAAGCAAGAGCTTGACTGTATTGTGGACTGACTACTTTTGATTTCTACGCAGCTCTTCCGTTTACTCTCACGGAACCATGAGGCGTGCTGGCTGCAGTTGTTTTTGTCTAGTCGAGGTAAGCTGCATGGTTCCAAGCCAGAGCTTGACTGTTTTGTGGACTGACTACTTTTTCTACGCAGCTCTTCTGTTTACTCTCACGGAACCACGAGGCGTGCTGGCTGCAGTTGTTTTTGTCTAGTCAAGGTAAGTCGCATGGTTCCAAGCTTCACATCTTGTTGCATTCTTAAAAGCAGCCCTGAAGCACTTCTTGAACGTAGTGAGAAAACAATGCTGCTTTGTTGTAGAGGCTGCTGTGGGCATATGAACCGTATATTACTGCACTACATGAAGCAGGGAATTTACAATCACATGTCAAACACAGCGAAAAATTGCTTCCTCTCGCTTTTGCAATGTTGCCACATTGAAAGCAGCTGGCCCACCAATGCTATTGGCTGATTCCGTGATCACAAGAGTATTCTCGGTAATATATAATTCCTAATTTGAGTTAAATAAATGAAATATGTCTGCAACCTCGAAAAGAGAATATTAATTTCATCTTTGAACTGGGCATAGCTGCATCGGCTGCGTGTGGCCTCTGAGATGGCAGCAACGTGCTGCATAGTGTAGTCCATCACAGGCCAGAACAGGGTGCCACGACACTCAACTGTTGACCTTTGCTGTGCTCTCTTGGCTTCTCCACTGTGTAGCTTCCAGTGCACTAGTAGACACGAAAATAGTAAGTCGGGTATTGGTGTGATTACTCTGCTTATAGTTGCAGTATTCGAAAAATGTTTACGGCATGTGATGACGTCTTCTCATAGTAAGGCCATTCTATGTTTAGTTAGAAAAGTGTTTCCGGGCCCCTTTGGAAAGAGTGGTTTTATGACATGTGGTACAATACCGCAATAAAACTTGTAAGATACACTTGAAAGGAGCAATTGCTCGCCTTGATTGCCAGGCTTGAGTATGCCTGTTGCTTTAACTTATACAACCCACCATCACCACTGAAATGAAAGTAACTGTTCTAACAGATATGTTTGCAAACCATCACCACAGCTAATGACGTACTGCAAGTCTGTGTGTGGATTAAACCATTTGCCAGAGTAATTGCACTCTACCATTGCTTTTTCATGATATATCAGAAAAATAGTGCTCAACATCATCATGTAGCATAGGATTTTGAGAGAAGCAGTTCCTTAAAATTATAAAGTAAATGCGACCAAAGCAAAACAACGGCACATATAGTTTTATTTGAAATACTGAATTGCACATCTTTATTGTAAATAATTTGTGGCTTCTTTCTTTTTCATGCTGTATTGCAGAGCAAACCTTCATGTGAGGCCTGCAGCAGGGCAAACATCTGTGGGCACGCAGTGGTATCCAAGAGGGAAGGGTCCATTGCTGTGGATTCTGCAGCTACATCATCACTTTATGTGGTCACCTTTTCTATAGTATTTTTAAATTATGTAAGGTCTGCATGTCCTTTATTTTATTAGTCAAGAAAGCCACTTTGTCATAAGATCAGGTGGTCATTTTTTGCTGCATGTTGTGCACATTTGCTTTGGATGAGTGATTGCACAAAAATCCCATTTATTACATATGTTACAAAATTTTATGCAGGTTATTAAAAACAATGTAATGCTTCAATTTATTTTTCAGCTCTATATATTAACATGCGTTGTCATAATTTTGCTTTTTACCATGCCCATGTAGGATAACCATTTACAAATGCTCCTGCAAGTACACCTATAAAAGCCTGCGTATTGTTTCCGAAATATAACAAAATTCTGGGAACGTCTAATTAAATTCTAATTTTGTTCTTGTCAAGATGTTTATAAAAGCCTCTATATATAATGCTTCCGAAGCCACTACTACACAATCCTGGGAACGTCTAATACAGTTCTTGAAGTTGTTATAGTCGAGATGTTTATTAGTCAACTTTTAGCGTAACGTTAGCAGGGCTTACTGAAGTACCTGTAGACGTCCAAGGCTAGAAAAGTTCTTGACCATGACAGCTATTAGACGTTTGAATTAGCCGTTCAAGACATTTTTAGACATCAAATAGCTGCTTCCGTGTTTCGTGGGTAGCTTCTAATCGTAGTCGTCGTCGTCGTCTTCACACTGCTCGCCTTTTCGTGATCGCATATATTGTTCCGTAGCACTACCCCCGGCTGCAAAATCGCCGTCCCGGAGGGTCTAAAGATCGGTCTCGGAAGCAGTGTAGTAGGCTTTGAGCCTACTGACATGCACGACATCACTAGATGCCAGAGGAGAGGACGAGGTTCAACCCACAGGAGCAATTTCGTAAGTCACAGGCGTCACCTGGCGCAGCACGCGGTAGGGCCCTGTGTATCGCGAAAGGAGCTTCTCCGAAAGTCCGACGTGACGAGAGGGCGACCACGGGAGCACGAGCGCACTAGGCGAAAACTGTACGTCACGATGGCGGGCGTTGTACTGACACTGCTGAGTGGTTGGTTTGTGAGGCAGTGAGTCGAGCACGGGCAAGCTGGCGTGAATGGTCGGCGAGGGCGATGGCGTCGCGCGCATACTCGCTCGCTGAGATCGCAGCAGGAGGAAGTGCCGTGTCTAGGGGCAAGCTAGGTTCGCGACCGTACAGTAGATAAAAAGGAGAAAATCCGGTGGTGTCGTGCCGGGAAGAATTGTACGCAAATGTTACGTAAGGAAGGGCAATGTCCCAGTCGTGGTGGTCCTTGGAAACGTACTTGGCCAGCATATCGGTAAGAGTACGGTTTAACCGCTCTGTCAGGCCATTGGTTTGAGGATGGTATGAGGTAGTCAGTTTGTGTTGAATAGAGCAGGAACGCACAATGTCAGCGATAACTTTCGAGAGAAAGTTTCGACCACGGTCAGTAAGGAGCTGTCGCGGGGCGCCATGAAGCAAGATAATGTCACGCAAGAGAAAGTCCGCGACGTCAGTGGCGCAACTGGTAGGGAGAGCCCGAGTGATAGCGTATCGGGTGGCGTAATCAGTCGCGACGGCTACCCATTTGTTCCCAGAGGATGACGTGGGAAAGGGACCAAGCAGGTCTAATCCAACACGAAAGAACGGTTCCACAGGGACGGTGATCGGCTGGAGATGACCGGCAGGTAGCACCTGAGGTGTTTTCCGACGCTGGCAGGGATCACAGGCAGCAACATAGCGTCGAACGGAGCGAGCGAGACCAGGCCAATAGAAGCGGCGGCGGACGCGGTCGTACGTGCTGGTTACCCCAAGATGTCCTGCAATGGGTGCGTCATGCATCTCAAAGAGCACAGTCTGTCGTAGCTGTTTTTGCACGACAAGAAGAAGATCAGACCGTCAGGGAGGAAGTTCATTCGATACAGAATGCGTCGGTAGGTGTAGAGCGCAGACGCTCCATAAGTGCTCACAGCGATAGGTCTCGGTACTGCTCATCGGCGATGTTAGCGAAGGCAGACACAGAGAAAATGCCGTTGGCGCTACTACTGTCGGCGTCGTCAGGCTCGTCGACCGGGTAGCGAGACAGGGAGTCAGCGTCCTTGTGCAGTCGGCCAGAGTTATAGGTGACAGTATACGAATACTCTTGGAGGCGTAAGGCCCAGCGACAATGTCTTCCTGTAGGATCTTTCAGTGAGCATAACCAGCAAAGCGCGTGATGGTCTGTGACAACGGAAAAGGGTCGGCCATATAAGTATGGGCGGAATTTCGCAACCGCCCAAACTAGGGCCAGACACTCACGCTCAGTGATGGAATAGTTGCGCTCCGCGGGTGAGAGGAGCCTGCTGGCGTAAGCGATAACAAGGTCGTGGCAACGCTGGCGTTGTGCCAGTACTACGCCAATTCCGTGACCGCTGGCATCAGTACGGACTTCGGTAGGCGCAGAAGGATCCAAATGGGCCAAAATGGGAGGCGTTGTGAGAATGTCGATTATATGTGAGAATGCAGAGGCCTCGTTATCGCCCCACTTGAAAGGGGCGTCTTTTTTCAAAAGCTCGGTTAGTGGTCGTGCTATGGCGGCGAAATTTCTCACGAAACGGCGGAAGTACGAACAAAGGCCGATGAAGCTGCGCACATGCCGTCATTGACATGCCAACTGGTCCCGTCGCCACTCATGAGGTCGCTGGAGTGACCTGTAACCCCGCGCAGGAGCCGACTTCGCCCGATGTTTTACATTGCTCCATCGCCGACATGTTGACTGTTTCTCAACGCGCCCAGCTTCTACGCCTTTCCGACAAGTTCCGTTCGTCTTTCGACTGCCAGCATTTTCCCTTGGGCCGCACGTCAACTGTTTGTCATTGCGTCGACATGCGTACTAGTGCGCCACTGCGACAAAGACCATATCGCGTATCCGCGACAGAGCGCCGTGTTATCGACGACCAAGTAGCTAACATGCTCAAGCGCGGCGTCATTAAGCCTTCGGACAGCCACAGGGCATCTCCCGTTGTTCTTGGTAAGAAGAAGGATGGATCGATACGATTCTGTGTCGATTACCGTCGTCCTAACAAAATAACTCGTAAAGATGCTTACCCTCTTCTGAGATTTGACGACGCCCTTGACTGTCTCCAAGGCGCGGAGTTCTTCTCTTCTATCGACTTACGCAGCGGCTATTGGCAAGTCGTCATGGCACCCGAAGACCAACCTACAACGGCCTTTGTAACACCAGATGGCCTATATGAATTTCGTGTCATGCCTGTGTAACGCCCCCGCAACATTTGAGCGCATGATGGACAATCTTTTGCGTGGTCTTAAGTGGAAAACGTGTCTGTGCTAAGCAGATGTGGTTATTTTTTCACCCGATTTTCCCACCCATCTCTGTAGGCTGGAGGAAGTGTTGCGGTGCCTAATTGCCGCCGGCCTTCAGCTCAACCTGAAGAAATGCCACTTTGGCGCAAGTCAGCTCACCATCCTTGGCCATGTAGTATCTAAACATGGCATTCTTCCTGACGCCGCCAAGCTTCGTGCAATTGCTGATTTTCCCAAACATTCCTCCGTAAGAGAACTTCGCAGCTTCCTTGGCCTGTGTTCTTACTTTCGCCGCTTCATTCGGAATTTTGCGTCCATCACCGCTCCTTTGAATCAGCTTCTAATGACTAAGCCTGGTCCTCCACTTGTGACGATGCCTTCCAAGAGTTGCGTCGTCTACTGACCTCGCCGCCTATACTGAATCACTTCGACCCGACAGCTCCGACCGAAGTACACACCGACGCCAGCGGTGTTGGACTCGGCGCTGTGCTCGCGCAGCGCAAATCTGGATTTGACGAGTACGTCGTTGCATACGCAAGCCGCACCCTCACCAAAGCCGAGAAGAATTCTTCCGTTACGGAGAAGGAGTGTTTGGCCATAATCTGGGCACTTGGTAAATTTCGACGCTACCTCTATGGCCGCCCTTCGACGTGATTACAGACCACGATGAACTTTGTTGGCTGTCCAGGTTGAAATGCCAATGCGATTAGCTCGCTCGGCTTTGCGGTTGCAAGATTTTAACGTGCGCGTTGTCTACAGGTCTGGCCGCCGCCACAACGATGCCGACGCGCTTTCCCGTTCACCCGTATCAACCGAAAGCGATGCCTGCCTCTCTGCCGTTGACCAAGTACTTTCGTTCCCAGCAGGCTGCGACATGGCTTCAGAACAACGCAAGGATGCCTGGATCTTACCGCTTCCTTTCAAACTCGTCGACTGTTCCTTCACCTTCTCGAGCTTTGCGCCGTCCAGCATCTCCCTTAGAAATTCGGGATGGACTTCTCTATCACCGGAATTACGTCTCTGACGTCCGCAAGTGGTTGTTCATACCTCGACATCTTCGTGGTGAAATATGTTCTGCCTTCCACACTGACCCGCAGTGTGCACATGCGGGTGTCTTCAAGACGTACACCCGCCTTCGCTCCAGGTTTTATTGGCGTAGCATGTACACCTTTGTCTGCAAGTAGATTCGATCGTGCCCTCAGTGCCAACGCCGCAAGGTTCCTGCTCAGCATGTCTCTGGTCCACTCCAACCAATCCCGTGTCCTGACGGGCCCTTCGGTCGCATTGGCATTGACCTGTATGGACCCCTTCCGAGAACGGCTTGCGGGAACCGCTGGACAGTCGTCCCCATCGACCATTTGACGCGATACGCAGAAACAGCCACTCTGCCTGCTGCCACCGCTCGCGATATAGCATCCTTCCTCCTGAAAAACTTTATTCTCCGTCACGGTGCACCTCGCGAACTTTTGAGTGATAGAGGACGTGTCTTCCTCTCCGAAGTCGTAAACGCGCTCCTCGCTAAATGTCGCATCGTTCATCGCACCACCACCGCCTACCATCCTCAAACTAATGGTCTGACGAAAAGATTTAACCGCACCCTTGGCGACATGCTCTCCAAATACGTCGCCTCTAATCACACTGATTGGGACCTCATTTTGCCATTCATCACGTTCACCTACAACACTGCACCACAGGCGACCACAAACTTCTGCCCATTCTTCCCCTTGTATGGCCGCGAACCTTCGACTACCCTCGACACCATTCTTCCGTAGAGACCCGACTCATCCGAATCTACGCCCCTCTCTAAAGCTGCCCGCCGCGCAGAGGCATGCCGTCAGCTCGCCCGTTCCTTTACAGCCGTCGACCAATGGAAACAAAAATCTAGACTTGACGATGATCATCCGCTTTGTCACTTTCTTCCGGACTCCCTTGTGTGGCTTTGGGTTCCCGCCGTTCCTGCTGGACTCTCATCCAAGCTTGTCTCCAAATATCAAGAACCCTACCGTGTTGTAACGAAGACATCACCTGTGAACTACATTGTCGAGCCTGTCACGCCACCTACGGACCAATGCTGTCGTGGTCGTGAAACCGTCCACGTGCAATACCTGATGCCGTATTACGACCCCATGATTCTATGTTCACCATGAGTCGCCAGGATGGCTCCTTTTCTTCCTGTTGGGGGCGATTGTAGAGAAGAGGAATGCCCGGCACCGCAGCCCCATCGCCAGTCGCCCGGGAGGCGAGAGCTCGAGATTGCCTGAGCTGCTGTGGTTGAGACACGCTTCCTGCTGCTCTTTTGTGCTGTATTCATTTTAGAGATGAAGTATTTTTCGCATAACTTAAAATCTCAAAGCTGACAATGATTCTATAATAGCGAAAAGTTGGAGTATTACGTCTCATTATACAGGCCCATTCTACCTACTCGTGGTCACCTGTAATGTGATTAGAAGCAGCCAGAGTATCCAGTACATTATACACGAAGTTTGTGCACGTTTTCATTATACTCATTGAGCATGCTTCTATGAGCAGCGTCATTCAGGGCTGTCCAATATCGCAAGGGTTCTTAGGAAAAAGATGCTTCTTGAAAATCCTTGAAGGCTATGCAGTTCTCATATGTAGCAATGCGATTTGTTCACGATGCTAGTAATTTGGTCACCTGTTTTGGTAGCTGTGGGCACGAAAAATTTAGACACCTAACCGCACCAAAATCCAGCTATTATGAAAACAGAATTTCAATCAAAAGAGTCCATTTGCCGCTGTGGTGGTTTGAAGGAAGGCGATAGAATAAGCTAATCATAGTAGAGAGGGAAGTAAACAATCCACGCAATCACTCTATCGCATTGTTTGACAAAATAAATGAACGAAAAATTATGCATACAGTGATTCAGATATCAACACAGGAATGTTCAATTGTAGAAATTACACTTCACCGCTACAGAGTAGCGAAGTTGCTCTGAAAAGTGGGACCAATATTTCCGACCGTCCAACAAAGGGTGAAGTGCTCAACTATGCACACAGTGTGTACCGCAACACTTGCGTTGTTCACCGCAGTAATGCGATTCTGTAATGGAGACAACTACGACAAACTGTCTGCATTTCTACCGCAGCAAGCAACGACAAAAGTGAAACATCTTCAACCGAGCCAAAAATAAGCCAAGCGTGTTCCGGACGGTATGCACCGGCATGCCGCTGGAAAAAGGGGGTCCATACCTCGAGGTTCAAAATCCACAGACACGGCATGCGCTTCAGCGTAGCCATCAATTTGCGGTTAAGCAAGCGACGCTTTTGCATTTTCTGCTCCACAGCAGCATCTTCCAGGCAACGAGGGAGCACCTTGAAAACCAGCACGACGGGGGCCACGTCTCGTTGATAAATCAAGGCCTAAAATTTAAAAGAAAACACAACCATCAGCACTTAATGTCTAGAATTTTGTGATTTCAGTAGACTTACCTTGATGTTGTCGCATATTTCTTTTGGATCCATGTTGCTTTCAACGTCGTTTCCGCCAACATAAATAAAGAACGGCAAAATTGACACGCTGGAGGCGCGTCGTGGAGAGCGCTCTCGCGAGCCGCACTGCATTGTAGCCAGCAAAACTGAATGTGTAGGTTTTAATAGAATCAGTTAGGCGCAGGCGCAACATATTTGAGAACTTTACCTGACTGTCGCTGACAATGACACCGCGCAAGGACGGCGTCTCTGAACACGATCAAGCGAGGGGTAACAATACCACGTGAATGTCGACCTAGGTGAGCCGGCAGAAACCACAGGGATTCAGCAGCAGCACCTAGCAGCGTCTTTCCCTAGGCGTACAAGTACCTATCTGGGGGGTAGGGAGTACACCCCTGACCTACGTCATACCCGGTTTCACTCCAAACCGGTACAGCCGGCCTGCGGGGAGACGCTTCTCTCCCGTTTAGTGAGTGCGGTGGCCAATGGTTGCCTACCGAGCTTGGCGGGCCAATGAAGATGATGCCCGAGGGGGCGTCACATGCTTGTCACAAACGTACAGAAATCTAATTGAGCCACTGATAAAGCATGTTTGGAATAGCACACACACCGGTGCCCACACACCTGAAGAGATGCTTTTAAAATGAACTGAATATACAACCCCGAACGTATTGCATGCCACGTAAACAGATTAGCAAACAGAGTTGGGATAGAGAGTATGAAATGGAAATGAACTGTGTAAAGTGTGTAATTATCAAAACTTCTTGCAGTTTGTATGCAGATATGTTATCCTAAACATGTTTCAACGTAAATTAAAACACACGTTTTCAAAGCCCAGCAGTGTTACTTAGTCTGTGAAGTCAGACTGGGGAAGTTGCATGAGAAAAGCATCAGTCCATTTTTGTATCAGGTGTGCTCCAGTTCATTAATACAAAATTGCATTTGCAAATTTTGCGAGACGGATGTGCAACATTTAATGCATATCAAAAACAGGATTACTGTTGCAATAAAGCTTATTTACAAAGGCAAAACAAAGCACTTTCTGGACTGTGGATACTAACTGCAGCTCTAACATGTCAGGATGAGTTTATGAATGCCATAAATTAGACACTACCAACGTAATTTCATTAAAACTTCTTTCTGGGCTAGTTGCTGCATACTTGCTTTGAAAATTATGGCGCTAACACATGCATCCAAGAGCAGTTTAACCTGTGTAGCCTTCAGTACGCGACAGCAAAGGAGACTATTAGCAACAGCCCTCATATGATAGTGTTTGGAGTCTTTGGTTCAAACCGCAATACAGTGTTCAAAAATAAAAGTTTAGAGTTTTCTTGTTTCATTAAGAAAAAAGACAGTGTCTTGGTCATTCCGCCACAGTTAATGGATAAACTTGCACCAGCTACATTGAGTCAAAGAAGCTGAAACTAACAAAGTGAGGAAGACAGATGCATGGTGTAAAAGTGACGCTGCTGTGTCAAGTAGCACAAGTGCTCACTTAAGGCATCATTCAGCTGCTTTACATGCCTCTGCATACAGACTGAAAAGCTTTACATCTTCACCATCTGCTAATGATGCACTGTTTGTTCACTGTGATCACCCACTCAAGGCAGTCGGTTAAGTAGGGTCCTTTGCTACATGTAAGGACACCGATCCCAAACCATACATAAGTATTGTAAAATATTGTCATGTTTTGGCTACCGCAACTGTTCATCAGCAGCTGCATCACTACTGCCAACATGTAGGCCATGCAATTCCCCAAACACTTGCTCAACAAGTGTACAACAATAAAGAGTGGCAAATTGGGCTATCTGGTTCATTAGGAAAACAAGAAGCTATCGCAAGAAAAAAAAGCGCTCTAGAATTTTGATGGCTCTGGCTTGTTTAATATATTCAAACATCAAAAAGCTGATTCTTACAGAACGGCGTAAAGCGTGGTGCACTGTTACCAACTGCTGTTTTTTAATGTTATACCTGTTATTACCAGACATTCATGTACCATGGCTGAAGACATACTGTTCATTGTTACCATGTCTTCAGCACGGGAATTAGCCTGTAGCATAAAGGTTTGGTATTGTCGATACAGAAATATTGTGGTCTATTTCCATAAACGCACAAAGGCGCATAACTTCGCTGGGTGTTACATAAACTAGTGGCTCTTGGCTCTTCTCTTCTGAAGCAGACTGAAAAGTGCTTTGTATGAATTTCAACAGGAAATAATTTCTGGCATTGCAGAACCATACAAGAATTCGCTCCAGTAAGAATTCTACACGTGAGAAAAAAACGCACCTGGGAAGCTGACAAACACACTGTTTTTAGTCTTTGTAGTCCAAGTGTATTGGAAAGAGTGGAATGTTTGTTGGTTGATGACCATTCGGTAATATTCCGGGACACTTGTTGAGTCACAGCCACGGTTGTGGACAATAGCCTGCTTTTCACTTTCGTCCAAGTTCAGGCACAGCTTTCCAGTGTCTAACAAAACCGTCTGCTGAGCAGCTCTCCTCTCCTGTACACCAAGAAAACTGACTGCTTCTGGTGAAGTATTTAAACTAGCTTTAGCTGCCTGTAACTTTCGAGCAAGTACATAACGTTCCAATATTTGTAAAGAAACACCATTAGCTCCAATGACCAGTTTCACAAGAAGTCCATTTTTACCTTCAAATACAAATGAAGAATGCGATCAAAGAGGTCCTGGTTCAGCGACATGCACTTTAGGAATATGCAGAATTTGGTGTACATTGTATGTCATTGCTCCCAATCGGTACAAAGACTGTGTTCTCACAACAAACTCTTAGAGAAGATTAGATGATCTCATTATGTCATCTGAAGCGACCGTAGAAGTATATAGGTGCCCTCGACAAGCAAACTGAAATGTCTGACATACTTATCTGGCAAACAGCCATGAAGACATGGTAATTAATAATGAAGAACCCACAACTTTTATTCACTAGCTTTCCAGATTGTGAAGTCTGATAATCTTCGTGGTGCACGTGTGAACCAATTCGGTGGCTTGATTGCCAATAACCTTCTGTTTAAAGAGGCTAAACTTTGTTGGGGACCAATGTAAACATCTTCTTCTTTTAAATGTGATCCCATTTTTATTCTTTTTAAGCTGTTGTATGGTGTATATTTGTTGTTTAGGCTTGTTCCAATAATCTTTCCTTTGCAAATCCTGGGCTTCATATTTTATTTATATGTATTGTCTTTTGTGATAATACAAATACATTATTTCTTATTCATTTTTTGGGCAATCGAGGACGCATGCTTTTCCTCGAAGCACATTACACCTATACAACACACATAGATACTGATAGACTATAGATCTGGCACACTAATATGAATACACTATTACACTCATAAAAAAGTACGGACGATTACGTTACTTCCTCATGCGAAATTTGAGCGCAGCAAATAAGCTGTTTCACCTTTTCGATAGATTGAGGCAACGAAATCGAGCAACACATGTATGCGCTATCACAGAATTTTTTTTTATTTTTCACACGTATTCCTTTAACAAAGACTCCACTAACAGTTCTTGACAGTCATGAAGGAAGCTTTGTGGTCGGAGAAATAGACTGATATATGTTCGACTTGGTACACCAATGCTTGATTCTCAAAGACGAGATCTATACAAGTGCCTCGCGAGGTTGTCACAGCCGTGGGACGCGTTACGAGCGAGAGGAACGGGATGTT
Source organism: Dermacentor variabilis (assembly GCF_050947875.1). Lineage (NCBI taxonomy): Eukaryota > Metazoa > Arthropoda > Arachnida > Ixodida > Ixodidae > Dermacentor > Dermacentor variabilis. The sequence continues at coordinate 21,802,131 of NC_134574.1, read as the reverse complement.
CTCCCGCATAAGTGTTAGGAAATTGCTGTTTGTCTTTATGTCAAGCCGCCACCGATCTGGCTCTCTGATTGCCACCGCACAGGGCGAACGGCAGCGGCAATTTCGGCTCGGGCGGTGCACATATACAGATCCGCCGCCTCCGATCTGGCTCTCTGATTGCCACCGCACAGGGGTTGCATTGGAGGAGGAGCGAAGAAAGGAATTAAGTTCGAGCCGGCGCTTTGACAACCGGAGACTCGCAGGAAGAGGGGGGAGGGGGCTGCGTGTACACCCAGCGGCAAACGATGGGGGCAGAAGCGCGCGCAGCAAGCGGACAACACGATAAAGGGAGGAGGGAAGAGATAGCAGCGACTGACTGATGCCGCTGACGCCGATAGTGAGTCAACCCCAGCTGCGGAGTTGGTTTCAGGGACAACGCCGCCGATGCCGACACAAACAATATGATACCCTCGCTTCCGCAGCGCTAAGAACCAGGTCTAGCCGTGGGAAGGTGGTCACGTATTCGTCGACGTGCCGGGGCCTACGTGAAATAACCGGCGCGTGGGCAACTGAAGAGCACCCTATCCGCCACACAAGAACAGGGGGGGGGGCCTTTCCTCCTCTTTCTGCATGGCGGCGACGGTGTTCTATGCAGTCACGTTATCTTGACTCTCTAGCGGCGTCAGCGGCATCCAGCGGTATCAGTCGGTCGCTGCTAGCGCTGGGGGGATGAAAGGGGGGGCGGAGCTGGTTACGAGGCCGACGACAACGCCGACGACGACGCGAAACCCAGGAACGGACGCCAAAGAGCTGCGCTCTAAAAGAATACACTAGTAGACTTGTACAAGCAGAATAGCACGGATACATCCAGAATAGAACTAAAAGGAATTTTACCAGTGCATCATGTTACGACTTTGAGGTGGTCCCGTAGCGCTCGTCACCCGTTTCGTGACAGAGCGTTGGTAGCGAAGACTCCGAGTCAGGCGTCGGTGAGAATAACAAAAGGGACTTTATACACTATATACAGGTCATTATACAGGACATGAAGGGATCGGCACTGGGGCCGAGAGCTCACAGCAAACGCGACTGTTCTCGCACGGCGACGTCCGGCGAAAACGCGTGACACATCTCACTCCAGTCGAGAGCGGCACTCTGCTCCCGGTGGGTCGGCGGATCCGGTTTTCCAGGCGGCGCGCCGCGGCTTATAAGCCCCCAGAAACCATTGTCACTCAAACGGCCCAATACAAAGTGAGCACTCGACGGTCGTCGGAAGAGGTCCAACCAGCGACCACGCTGGCCACCCCGTTCAAAGTTGGCGGGCGCGGTGACCTCCAGGGAAGGGGAGGTACGGCGCCGGGCTGTCTGGCACTTGGCGACACGTTTGAACATGTTGCCCGCCGATGCTTCTCCGGAGGACACCACTGCCTGACGGCTCAGCATCTTGACTTGTCAAGGGAGAATTAGGGCGCTGTGCCTTTCGGCGCAGCCCCGGGTTTGTCCAAAGGGCGCTCGCAGGAAAATTCTCCATCTTGCAGATTCGGAATCCGGGCTTGTGGTAATGGCACAACAGCATCCCCGCCCTCAGATAAGGCGCCGGGAAGACGAGCTGCCTCCACGTGGCTCGGATGCCAGGCGCGCACGTTCGTCAGGCTCGTCCAAGTTTACGTCCAGTGTCGGGACGCCAGGTCACTTCACGTGCCCAGGTCCCACTCGCCAGGACAGGAGCTCGGCTCACCGCGTTGTCGCCAAGGCACCTCAACCAGCTCCGCTCGGGTCGTTCCTAAGCCCTTGCTTCTCGCCACTGGTCCCGGTTAGTCGTTCTGCAGCTTGCAAAACCGACCGGCAAAAGGCAACACCCAACACGAACAAGTGCCCTCTGTCTCCCGTCAAACACCAGACAAGGCTATAATCCAAATCAACCTAACTGAATTGCTATCCCCATTTTTGCTCCCGCTGCAACAAGAGGCAGGTGTACGATCTAGTATACAAGGCTCAAACAACCCTTTTCAAATGAACAACACACCAAAAGATCAGGGACAATTAATAATCAGCAATAACAATGACAAATAGAATGGTCCCCTTGAAATCACTTGGACCGAAAACATACTACTGAGGAAGCAAATGAGGTCATTCATTTTTCCCGGCGATATTTTCGCGGAATCCGAAGCTGCTTATATTTGCGACCCTGCTTATCCGTGTAGCGGCGGTACAATAAGCCAGACTCCTCGTAAAATGAAACCCTCTTTATTTTCACTCCCAGTTTGACGCTCTTCATCAGATCGGCTATTGAACAGTCTTCCTTTTGCTCGCGAATCAGAGTTTCTCTTTCAACTGCAGCTAGCTCCTGCCAGCTGGCGGAAACCGGAGCGAGTGTGGAGCCCGCGTCGCCTAATTGCGGCGTCGCGTCTATATTGCGGCTAGCACTGCACGCGTCACTCCCACTCACCTCCAGGACCCGCTCGCCTAGGCCAGCCTCCGAGCTCTGCCTCTCCCGTGACTGCTCGCCACTCAAGTTACCTTGATCAGTCCGTGTGCCGCACCGCCTTTCGCTCACCGACGCAAAGTCATGTTCCCTCGACAGCGGGAGCGCTTTGGATCGCGTGAGCGCCATGTACGCCACGTCGGCAAAGTATGATTTGCCCTGATCCTTCAGCAGCTGCTCCGAGTTATTTGAGAAGAGGTAGGAAAAGTGCTCCGGGAGGGCGGCTGACACAGCGGCTTCGGTGCTAAGTTTCCCAAACTCTCCTTCAATGATAACCGTTGCGATCGGTAAACAGACACTCTCCTCCTCGGCCACTTGCCGTATCCTAGCGCACTCTCCCGTAAGATCACTCGAGGAGACGAAAGACGGGTGAACAACGTCCATAGTTGCTGCAGAGTCCCGAAGTGCACGGCACTTCTTACCGTTTATCTTAATTTCCTGCACATAGGGCTCCAATAGACGTATGTTTTTGTGAGTTTCCTGTATTGTTGCAAAAGCAATTCTCTCTGGGCAGCTTGCAGCGATGTGCCCTTGCTTTTTGCAATTGTAGCAGGTTAACGGTTTCCGTTTTTCAAAAGAACGCGTCGTATCGTTTCGCTGTTTTGTTGCAAAAGCAACTTTCTCTGGGCAGTTCGCAGCGATGTGCCCTTGCTTTTTGCAATTGTAACATTTCCGTTTTTCGGGCTTCCCGGAAAACCCATCTCTCCTATCTGCTTTTTCTACGCGCACTGCCTTGCTGTGCAAGCTGCGGCGGGTGTAATACTCTTCCGCTAACTCTGCTGCCTTGTTTAGCTTAACCTCCTTTAGCCTATCTTGCAGCCAGAGCCTGACATCCTCATCAATGCAACGGTAGAACTGCTCCAACGCGATGCATTCGACGATTTTGTCGCGGTCGTCGTAAACCTCTTCGCCCTTCAGCCATTCCACCAGATCGGCTTTTAGACGAAACGCGAAGTCAACATTCGACTCCTTGCCCTTTTTTGCATACCGGAACCTCTGCCGGAAAGCTTCGGGCGACAATTTGTACTTCCGCAGTAGCGCTTCCTTCACATCACTGTAGCTCTCAAACGCCTCTTTTGATAAGCAAGTTATTACGTCTGATGCCTCCCCAGGAAGCAAGGCTAACAGATTCTGTGCCCAGAGGGATCGCTCAATGCTATTCCGTTCGCACACGTGTTCAAATTTCACGAGGTATTTGGCCATATCCTCTCCGACGACAAAGGGTGGAAGTTGATCGCGTATTCTTGGAACGTTAGAAGTGAGACTAGGCGCCGGCGAGCTGTTTCGAGTCTCCAACTCTTTCATTTTAAGCTCGTGCTCGCGACGTTCCCTTTCTGCCTGCAACTCCCGACGTTCCTTTTCTGCCTGCCACTCCCGACGTTCCTTTTCTTTCCTTTCCTCCTCGCAACGTTCCTTCTCCCTCTTTTCCTCCTCGCGACGTTCCTTTTCTTTCCTTTCCTCCTCGCAACGTACCTTCTCCCTCTTTTCCTCCTCGCGACGTTCCTTTTCTGCCTGCCGCTCCCGACGTTCATTGATATCCGCCCAGGCCTCTTCGGCTTCCTCAGCCGTTACGTCCCCAGTCCTCATGACCTCAAGGATCGCATTCTTTCTTTTGGTTGAGCCCAACTCAATGCCCAACTCCTCACAAATTTCGAGAAGTTCCTTCACCTTGTACTTCTCCATCGTTCACACTGTCCTCCTGCTGTTTACCCTTTTTGAATATACCTGCCGTACGCTACTATAATGCTACTAGTAAGACATATGCAAGTATTTCACACACTGCCCTGTTTACCCCCTCAGCATCCCCTGGTTTTCAAAACACTCTTACTAGGCTTGAAACACACAAGGTTATCACAATGCAACACCAAATCCTTCCCTAAGCTACTATAACCTGTGTCAGAGAAAGTCTGGTGTTTGAGGTAAACTTCAGGCACTCACCGCGCCGACGTAGCTGATGCCGGTCAATCCCGTAGCTGCCATCCACTGTTACGACTTTGAGGTGGTCCCGTAGCGCTCGTCACCCGTTTCGTGACAGAGCGTTGGTAGCGAAGACTCCGAGTCAGGCGTCGGTGAGAATAACAAAAGGGACTTTATACACTATATACAGGTCATTATACAGGACATGAAGGGATCGGCACTGGGGCCGAGAGCTCACAGCAAACGCGACTGTTCTCGCACGGCGACGTCCGGCGAAAACGCGTGACACATCTCACTCCAGTCGAGAGCGGCACTCTGCTCCCGGTGGGTCGGCGGATCCGGTTTTCCAGGCGGCGCGCCGCGGCTTATAAGCCCCCAGAAACCATTGTCACTCAAACGGCCCAATACAAAGTGAGCACTCGACGGTCGTCGGAAGAGGTCCAACCAGCGACCACGCTGGCCACCCCGTTCAAAGTTGGCGGGCGCGGTGACCTCCAGGGAAGGGGAGGTACGGCGCCGGGCTGTCTGGCACTTGGCGACACGTTTGAACATGTTGCCCGCCGATGCTTCTCGGGAGGAAACCACTGCCTGACGGCTCAGCATCTTGACTTGTCAAGGGAGAATTAGGGCGCTGTGCCTTTCGGCGCAGCCCCGGGTTTGTCCAAAGGGCGCTCGCAGGAAAATTCTCCATCTTGCAGATTCGGAATCCGGGCTTGTGGTAATGGCACAACAATCAGTTGTATCGTTTCATAATGCAATATACAAAACTGACAGAATTTTTATCAGTCTATCTATCAGATTTTTTGCTAAGGATATTGCTCACAAAGGAACGGGTCTGAAAAGAAGATGCTAAAAATAGGCATCAAGAACTGCTTTAGTTCAACAGTATTTAGCAAAATTCGTCAACTATGTATATATTGTCATGTAGTAGTGACAATAATAAAGAACACATTATCAAAACACAGCAAAACTTTGAATGACGATATGTGACGAGCACGTGACGCCCTCTCGGGCATAATCTTCGTTGGCCCTCCAGTCTTGGTGGGCAACATTGGTCACCACACCAAATAAACATCGACGACCACAGCTGCTCGCGGTCAGTCATCGTTCACCACGCTGCGCAGCGTCTCTCTGACCGAGGGTGCCTCGAGCACCCCCTCGTCCACGAACCCGGTTGGGCGAACCTGTGCCCACAAAAGCAGGCTACACTCAAAGCACAACGACAGCAGCGAACACAGTAGGCCATCGTCGAAATATGATCAGCGGGTCAAGCGCGTCGGCTTTTATACATCACTCGACGAAGGTTCTAACGTAATCGCTGGTGCACCCACGTGGTTTCCAGAAATTACTATGCAATTCGTGTGGCGCATATTCGATCTGATAATACATGGTGCGGCGCAAATCATACGGGCGCATCTTGCGCGGAGCTATAAACTTTTTAGCCGCTGAAAAGCGGTCACCGGAGAGACAAAAACAAGTACACGTCTCTCTCTCTCCTTTCTCTATCTCTCTCTCTCTCTCTCTCTCTCTCTCTATACATACATACATATATATATATATATATATATATATATATATATATATATATATATATATATATATATATATATATATATATATTGCAGTTAGGAAGCTCTGCTGTAATCATACTTTCGCTAAAAATTAGAAGGCGACTTCATGATAGTAAAATATAATCTGTAGACCTCCGTTTAGCACAATTAGGTAACGAACTTCAGTAGATGCGGGGACAAGTGTTGGCCCTCATGGTTCATCAAGTCGATCCAAGGTCTGATCCTACTTTTAATGGGTATATATCTCAGGGGAGCAGACACCGCGGAGATTGCCCGCCTACGCCGAGGCTGTCGGCTGCACAACGCCAACGCCGAGAGCTTGACTGGCCAACCCTTCAGGTACGGCCCGATCTGGCACTTTTCGGTCGCGCGAATTCATGACGTTGCGTAAAACAGTTGACAAACGGGTGCGATTTGAGGTGCATGCCTCTAATCTGACTAAATATTTAGCCTCAGGCGTGGCACCGAAGGGCCTTCAGGTAAAACAGAAGCCAGCAATGGACACATTTGGTGAAAACGAAAGAGAGCAGTGGGATACTATAACTGCGGGAGACATCGCTTGGAGGCCTCGCAACTGTTGTTGCGGAGACAACAGCTGTTGTTGAGGAGCAGCTGTTGTTGGATAATCAAATCTCCGAGAATTAGAAGCGCTGGAACTGGCAAAATACGAGGAAAAGAAAAATGTAACATCAAAGCAAAACAAAGAAAGAAACGCGAGCGTGACAATGTCCCAACGGCCACCAGCAGTGACTCTGAAAGTCAAAATCTTCAATTCGAACCAACCGATTGTCCTGAACAACCAGCGAAAGAAAGCCCTAGACAACGGGCAATGCCTGAAATGTCACAAATTTGTCGAGTAGCCCATTGTCCAGTGCCCAAATAAATCTCATTTCAAAAGATCTAACGTTTTGTCGGGCATGCGGGAGGATGAACGAGTTTCAATTGTTCCAAGATTTGGATGATTTCACGAGAAATGTACGCCTAAGCGAGCACTTCTTCGATCGTACAACTGCAGAGGGGAGTCGTGACCTGGACTCTCCAATAAATCATGGAGACCTCGTGAGGCACGCGATAAATATTTGGACATGTACATTTGCGCGGTTCATAGTCATCATCATCATCATCATCAGCCTAGTTACGCCCACTGCAGGGCAAAGGCCTCTCCCATACTTCTCCAACTACCCCGGTCATGTACTAATTGTGGCCATGTTGTCCCTGCAAACGTCTTAATGTCATCCGCCCACCTAACTTTCTGCCGCCCCCTGCTACGCATCCCTTCCCTTGGAATCCAGTCCGTAACCCTTAGTGACCATCGGTTATCTTCCCTCCTCATTACATGTCCGGCCCATGCCCATTTCTTTTTCTTGATTTCAACTAAGATGTCGTTTACCCGCGTTTGTTGCCTCACCCAATCTGCTCTTTTCTTATCCCTTAATGTCACACCCATCATTCTTCTTTCCATAGCTCGTTGCGTCGTCCTCAATTTCAGCAGAACCCTTTTCGTAAGTCTCCAGGTTTCTGCCCCATATGTGAGTACTGGTAACACACAGCTGTTATACACTTTCCTTTTGAGGGATAGTGGCATCCTGCTGTTCATGATTTGAGAATGCCTGCCAAACGCACCCCAGCCCATTCTTATTCTTCTGGTTATTTCAGTCTCATGATCCGGATCCGTGGTCACTACCTGCCCTAAGTAGATGTAGTCCCTTACCCCTTCCAGTGCTTCGCTACCTATCGTAAACTGCTGTTCTCTTCCGAGCCTGTTAAACATTACTTTAGTTTTCTGCAGATTAATTTTCAGACCCACCCTTCTGCTTTGCCTCTCCAGGTCAGTGAGCATGCATTGCAATTGGTCTCCTGAGTTACTAAGCAAGGCAATATCATCAGCGAATCGCAAGTTGCTAAGGTATTCTCCATCAACTTTCATCCCCAATTCTTCCCACTCCAGGCCTCTGAATACCTCCTGTAAACATGCTGTGAATAGCATTGGAGATATCGTATCTCCCTGTCTGACGCCTTTCTTTATAGGGATTTTGTTGCTTTCTTTGTGGAGGACTACGGTGGCTGTGGAGCCGCTATAGATATCTTCCAGTATCTTTACATATGGCTCATCTACACCCTGATTCCGTAATGCCTCCATGACTGCTGAGGTTTCGACTGAATCAAACGCTTTCTCGTAATCAATGAAAGCTATATATAACGGTTGGTTATATTCTGCAGATTTCTCTATCACTTGATTGATAGTGTGAATATGGTCTATTGTTGAGTAGCCTTTACGGAATCCTGCCTGGTCCTTTGGTTGATAGAAGTCTAAGGTGTTCCTGATTCTATTTGCGATTACCTTAGTAAATACTTTGTAGGCAACGGACAGTAAGCTGATCGGTCTATAATTTTTCAAGTCTTTGGCGTCCCCTTTCTTATGGATTAGGATTATGTTAGCGTTCTTCCAAGATTCCGGTACGCTAGAGGTTATGAGGCATTGCGTATACAGGGTGGCCAGTTTCTCTAGAACAATCTGACCACCATCCTTCAACAAATCTGCTGTTACCTGATCCTCCCCAGCTGCCTTCCCCCTTTGCATAGCTCCTAAGGCTTTCTTTACTTCTTCTGGCGTTACCTGTGGGATTTCGAATTCCTCTAGGCTATTCTCTCTTCCACTATCGTCGTGGGTGCCACTGGTACTGTATAAATCTCTATAGAACTCCTCAGCCACTTGAACTATCTCATCCATATTAGTAACGACATTGCCGGCTTTGTCTCTTAACGCACACATCTGATTCTTGCCTATTCCTAGTTTCTTCTTCACTGTTTTTAGGCTTCCTCCGTTCCTGAGAGCCTGTTCAATTCTATCCATATTATAGTTCCTGATGTCCGCTGTCTTACGCTTGTTGATTAACTTAGAAAGTTCTGCCAGTTCTATTCTAGCTGTAGGGTTAGAGGCTTTCATACATTGGCGTTTCTTGATCAGATCTTTCGTCTCCTGCGATAGCTTACTGGTTTCCTGTCTAACGGAGTTACCACCGACTTCTATTGCGCACTCCTTAATGGTTCCCATGAGATAGTCGTTCATTGCTTCAAAACTAAGGTCCTCTTCCTGAGTTAAAGCCGAATACCTGTTCTGTAGCTTGATCCGGAATTCCTCTAGTTTCCCTCTTACCGCTAACTCATTGACTGGCTTCTTGTGTACCAGTTTCTTCCGTTCCCTCCTCAAGTCTAGGCTAATTCGAGTTCTTACCATCCTATGGTCACTGCAGCGTACCTTGCCGAGTACGTCTACATCTTGTATGATGCCAGGGTTCGCGCAGAGTATGAAGTCGATTTCATTTCTAGTCTCACCATTCGGGCTCCTCCACGTCCACTTTCGACTAACCCGCTTGCGGAAAAAGGTGTTCATTATCCGCATATTATTCTGTTCTGCAAACTCTACTAATAATTCTCCTCTGCTATTCCTAGAGCATTGAAGTCGCCCATCAGTATAGTGTATTTTGTTTTGACTTTACCCATCGCCGATTCGACGTCTTCATAAAAGCTTTCGACTTCCTGGTCATCATGACTGCATGTAGGGGCATAGACTTGTACCACCTTCAATTTGTACCTCTTATTAAGTTTCACAACAAGACCTGCCACCCTCTCGTTAATGCTATAGAATTCCTGTATGTTACCAGCTATTTCCTTATTAATCAGGAATCCGACTCCTAGTTCTCGTCTCTCCGCTAAGCCCCGGTAACACAGTACATGCCTGCTTTTTAGCACTGTATATGCTTCTTTTGTCCTCCTAACCTCACTGAGCCCTATTATATCCCATTTACTACCCTCTAATTCCTCCAATAACACTGCTAGACTCGCCTCACTAGATAGCGTTCTAACGTTAAACGTTGCCAGGTTCAGATTCCAATGGCGCAAGCGCAAGCGCAGCACCCATATACAGTACAATACATATGTATACAGTACATATACAGCACAAATACGCAAGCGCAGAAAGAGCAGTTACATACAGTTTTGATGTGCTCGTAAGTTCAGGTACTGCAACCTATCGCGTTCATCACTTCAGTGCAACCTGTTTAAAAATAATATGTGAAGCCAAGACAAATCATTATTTAGCATCTATTTGGGTGAAAGTATAGCGCTTTCGGGCCCTAAGCGCTAAAACAACCCGGGCAAAATAACGCTTAACCTCACCCCGATCCCTCCGTCGACCGGGTCGCAGCATTGGCGGCCCCCGAAAGGTCGCAAAAACACGCTTAGTGTAGGCTCATGCGCTCGAGTCTCTCCTATCCATTCTATATGGAGTGTTTCTCCGTTGAGGAGTTAAACCTCCAACAAAACAGCCGACGGCGCAAGTGTGAAATGCAGAAGTGTCCAAAGGACTTTCCGTGTCGTCGCTGGGATCTGGCACGGGCAGACTTCGGCGTCGAGCGAGCGTCGTCCCAACGTTGCAATATCCGTCGGAATTTTGTTCATTGGAGGTGGATCTTTACGCATAGTGCGTGCGGATAGTCGCAACTCTCACGATTATTTTGCCTGTGTTTTATTTTGCATTCGATCCGAGCGTGGTCTTATCACCACTACGGCAATCTATGATAACGCAGCCGCACGCAAATTTAGTTACATTTTGAGCGAGTGTCACTTTCGCAGCGCGCTTCCGGACATGGCAATGTCATTTGGAATTGAAGGCTGTGTCGATCGGTAAGTCAACCGGCTCGTTATATATCAACAGGCTCTTTGCATATTTTTTTGTTATTTTGTGCGATATTTGCAGAATAACAATAGCTTGATCACTCCTCACGAGATGACACTGCATGCAGAACTCGAGAGAGAGAACTTTGAAGAAAAGTAGGGAAACGACAAAAGACAGAGACGTACAAAAGCACAGTTCGCAATAAGGGATCAGAAAATTTGGGTGTGGTAGTTCCCCCCATAGTGTTTTTTCTTTCCTTTTTCATTGTTTAACCTAGGTAGGACATTAGGCCGTATAATAGCAAGAGCTTCGTGGCACAACCCACCGCCCCATTCCAAAGGGGACGCTCATAACATCTATGCCATCGAGAGATGCGCTTCCCGTTTGTAAATGCCGAGAGTGGCGAATCGTCGGCGCAGGCGAGCGCGTTGCACATTGTCTGTCACTGAACCTTTGCATGTGACGTGAAAAAGCAGTCGCTGTTAATACAGCACTGAGGCGAAAGAAATTGTTATAGATTTGCTAATTTCAAGCGGAATCACACGCCTGCTTATGACCTTGCCCCCACATTCCCCCAAAAGAAAAAAAAGGGGTGGGGGGGAGAGCGATTGCGGACTGGGGAAACCAGCACACTATTGCACAGCCATTCATGTAGTGTTACGCTTACTGGAAACATTAAATACTACTGCATATAGTTGGAAGGCATACCAAATAGCTACTATTGTATTTAACTCGAGAGATCTTAACAAAACACAAAGTGGGAGATAAGACCACAAGGTGTGTTTAAATTTCTTTAATATGGCTGAACTTTCTCACTCTGGGGAGGTATTCCGTAAAAGCCCACCTAATTGACTATTTTTTGCGCCACCGCTGCTTGGCTGGAGCTTCATCCGAGAGAAGGAGCCTGGCTGGGGCTGCATGCTACCTTTTTGCTGGTACAGCTCCAGCCAATCAGGCGCATCTGAAATGGACAGTCCACTCATTGGACTCTTACGGAATATCATCCCGGTTCTCAATAGTCATTTGCCTGGTTCTGTGCAAGCGGCCGTGTGGAACCTGTGCACGTTGCTGCCATTGCAAATTGAGAAAAGTGTAGTCACCTACGTCTTCCGCTGCAAGCAATTTGCTTTTTTTTGGCAAATGTGTTCGAGGCAACGTAAAGGGGGTATTTCCCTTTCGTTAATGGAATTATCTCTGTCACTGTAATAGTACTAGGAGATAGCAGCAAAGTGGTGGCTGTCAAATAAAATATTTCTGCTCACAAAGCTTCATAACATTTGCGGACATCGTCTCCCATTCTTCGTAAGCTCCGTGAGTGGAAATAATTTTACTTGCAAATCCCCTATATTTAATTATAGAAGGCGGCCTTCACTGCACAATCTCGCAGCATTAACCTCGCCTGATCGCAACAGGTGCGAGCTTTTTGCACTCTCGCGTTTCTTCCCAACCCAACATATTAGAGAGGAAATTGGTGCTTTGTGCAGAGCTGACTTCACCGTCCGCGAACTCACTCATGTTCTTCAAAGCCTTAAGCGCCGCTCAGCCCCGGGATGCGACGGCATAACGTATCAAATATGACGTAATCTCGACCGCTCCCAACTACCTCAACTCCTTGAAGAGCACAATGGTGGTGGTGGTAAACTTTATGGAAAGGGGGAAGGGGAAAGGGGGAGGTGGCTGAGGGGTCGGGCTCAAGTAAGGCCCTGGGCCTGCTTGGCCTTCTCCGCCCAGTCCGCCAGTTCAAGCTGTCGGTCGACGTCCCCGGAACTGAGCCAGGCTGTCCAGTCCGTCTCGCTGCTGACGGGGGGATGATAAAAAGGGAGCGAGGTGCATTCCCACATTATGCGTGTGAGTGTCCCTGTTTGTGAACAGAGCCTACATAGGTCGCTTTCCTTGCCCCCTGTGATTTTGTTAATGTACTTTGGGTGTGCGTATGTGTTTGTCTGGAGCCGCCTAAACGCGACCGCTTGCGTTTTATCGAGCTGCTTGGCCGGTGGTTGCAGCACACACCTCAAGTGATGCCTATGGGCTATTTCGTGATGAGTCTCGCAGGGTTCCTCGTGTGTCTCCTCGTTCACGCCGTCCGCATCCGCGGACGAGGCTCGGCGCTCGAGATCTCGAGCCCAACTGTGAGCCGACGCGTTGCCGCGTACAGCCGCGTGAGCGGGGGTCCACACGAGGCTTTTCAAGCCGCTTAGGGGACGCCGCGTGAGGACATGGTACGCCTGTTTGGAAATTCTACCGCGGAGGAAATTACCGATGGCCTGCTTGCTATCGCTGATGACGGTATTCGCTTCCGCATGCATGGCCATTGCAATCGCGGTTTCCTCCGCTTCCACCACTTGGCCAGCCGTTATTGTTGTGTGTTCTATCAATCATCCGTTACCACCGCTGTCATAATGCCGCCGCGAGGGTGTCTCGCTGTGTCTGTGTAGACCACTCCATCTTGCGAGCCGTAGCGTCGCCAAATTGCTTCACTACGGGCAGGGTGTCTACCAACCTGGAAAACCGGGAATTCTCAGGGATTTGGGTAGCCTGGAAAAACTCAGAGAATTTGTGCTTCTATCAGGGAAAATTAGCTGTAATTTTATTGAAAGGGTCAAAAGTCGAGGTAATGCTGGCTCGAGTAAGAGACAGGAATCGTAATTAATCGTCTTTGACGCCCTGTCGCCGGCTGGAGGAGTTTCCAGTGCGCAGTCTATGACCGACTTTCCGGATTACCGATAATTTGGACGGCTTCGAGGCACCACCACGTACCCCGTAGAGTCAATGTATCAGAACGTCTGAAATTTCAAACTTAAGAATTCTTCGCTGTCCGATTTTCCGGAGGTTTTGCCGCGGCCGCAGGTCCGAAACGGCATTAATCAAAGCCACCACCGCTGCCATTTTGATTACCTTGCCTCCACGAACGGGCGCTCTCGCACGCAGATCCGCTGGCAGCCGTAGCCACCGCTGCTGCAGCGCTAGGCCTAGCTGCTTCGACGTTCGCTATGAAGCTTCGTGCCGTTGGATGACGCGTTTTTATTGAAGGAATTCGCTGCTGTCAGCAATGGCACGGACTCCGCCTATGTGGTCCTCGCGATTGGCTTAGAAGCTTGGAAAGAACGGTGCGTTGCATAATGCGGTTCCCGAAAGTCAGCTTCGCCTCCGTACAAAAGTGTAACTTGGTGATGCATACGGAAAAGTACTGCACTGAAGCATAACAAGCGTGGGAAGGGGCAATTGCGATGGGACACAGTATGTATTGCTTAATTATAACGCGTGCACCCGGTATTTCCCGTCACAGTACGAGCACCGATATGCCTAAAACATGTACCGGCAGGCCTTCAGGGCCTTTCGAATGCGCCTGTGGCGGTTTGAGCCCTTAAGGGCAGTAAATGACATGCATTTATTTTTTCCAACTGGCCGATTTTTCTGACGTTTTGGCAGCCCCTAGGGAGTTCGAAAAATCGGACGTGGACTGTGCAACTGACCAAGAAGATGCTTCAAGTGGTCTGTGGGGCTAACGAGTGGCGGAAAGAGGAAAAGAACAAATAAGACCTACCATTTGAGGAATAAACGGGAAAGGAAGCGTGCTGCCGCCGTTTTGAAGGAACTTCAGCTCAAAAAACGAAGTGTTGGCTGATGCCGAGATGCAGGTGTCCCTCATACAAACTAAAATAAACTCTTTAAAGCAGTGAAACACAACACTGAGGTGTCGTGCGCGGGCTGAGAGTACGTCAGGACAGTTGAGGTTGACTTACGAGCTCTTAAGAGAGAATCTAAATTGTGACAAAGTTCGGGCCTCATACCACTGAGCTTGCAATCAATTGATAGAAATAGCTCATATTCAAGAATATTTGCTTCTGTATGCATTTCCTTTTTATCCATATTTGAGAATGTCCAACTCAATATGCAATTTTTTTCGAAGACATTTTATTTGCTGTGCATTTTACTAACCCCTCCGTTCTATTTTCTTTTTGAATACTATAAACACTACTCATTAGTATTCAAACTGGACTAAGTCATTCTTTGTATTTTTTCGTATGCTTACTAGAGAGTGACAGCATCGGGCGATATGGTTTCAGCCCGTCTTGACATAAAACATAGTTGTGCATGACTCAGGGAATTTTGCAAAGGCACTGAGGGAAAACCTGGAAAACTCAGGGAATTTGGAAATGTCAACTTGGTAGACACCATGTACGGGCCTTCCGACGGCCCTGATGGAACTCGGGGTCCACGTTGCGGGGTAGAGGCGGGGCATCAATATGCCCCCTGACCTTTCGCGGAATCGTCATGTACTCTGTAACCTTAGGGATGGCCTCGAGACTGAGCTTCCGGAGGACTGTGCGGCCAGCCTGGGTTAGCGAGAAACGATGGACTTGGGCTGTGTGGTGGGCGCCTAAGAGCTCCTCGATCGTGTTGTGCATGCCTAAGGCATTAGGCTTGCGGTGGCCGCATGGTCTGGAAGGCTCCAGGACTGCCTTTGTGGTTCTTCTGATAATTGTGTTTAATTTAGGGAAGTCCGTGGCTGCGAGTTTGACATATGGTGTCGAGTACATGGTTCTGCTGGTTGTGTATGCCTGCACAAGTCGAAGCAGCTCGCCCATGCCGTGGTGCCGATTAGCCACCCGGCGAATGAGCTGTAGTGTGTAGTTGGTCGCCCTCTGGAGTTTCCTTAACGTGAGCCCGCAGCGCAGCGTGTTCTGAAAGTCTAGCCCCAATATCTTGATACTGGGGCGCTCCGGGATGGTAAGTCCTCCGACCTCAAGTTCAAGGAAGCGCCTACCCGTGGTATTCCCCCGGGACAACTACTTCTGCCGGGCTTGATCAGGAGGTATTCGGATGTTTCCGGTGAGCACGTCAGGCCCCTTGACTCTACATAAGCTTCAAGAGATCATGCCACGTTGCATGATCTCTTGAAGAGTTTGTGGATCATCCGCAACCGCCCATAACGTCACGTCGTCAGCGTAGAGGCTGTGGTGAAGTCCGGGGATAGAGCACAGCGGGTCCGGGAGCCCGCGCATCGCAGCGTTAAAGAGAAAAGGGGAGATGACTGATCCCTGAGGCGTGCCTCGGCTCCCCAGCTCGATAATGTCAGTTTCATGTTCACCGACTTCGATCCGGCACTTACGGTCGGTGAGAAAGTTTCGGATCTATTGGTATGCTCGGTTTCCGATTTGCAGTTGGGTCAGGCCCTCGAGCACTGCTGCATGGGCGACATTGTCGAAGGCCTTCTTCAGGCTGAGGCCCAGTAGGCACCGGAATCGGCGACGAGACTTTCGGGTTGTACCACCTGCCTTTTTAACTGAAGGAGTACATCTTGGGTGGACAGGTGTGGCCTGAAATTAAACATGGAGTTGGGGAACTCGTCCCCGCGTCCTCTACGTGTTCATTGAGACGGTCCAGGACCACGTGCTCCATCATTTTGCCGACACATGATGCGAGTGAAATCGGCCTGAGGTTGTTCGCATTGAGTGGTTTGCCTGGTTTGTGTATAAAGACGATCGCGGACGTCTTCCACTCTTCCGGTATGGTGCCCGTCTTTCAGCATTCGTTCAGGAACTCGGTGAGCTGCTCCATTGCGGCCTCGTCCATGTTGCGCAGGATCTTGTTAGTCACGCGGTCCGGACCCGGTGCCGAGGTCGTTCGCAGCTTGAAGGTGGCGGCCCTCGCCTCAGCGAACGCTCAACTCGGCGCAGCGGTCTCCAATCACGCAACCGAGGTTACCCGGCAGCAATGGTACCAAATATGTGGATGGATGGATCGAAGGTAGGAGCGGCCCCTTTGAAACGGGGTGATGGCATTTGCCACCATGCTCACCTTTTTATTTTTGTTTAACTGTGTTGTAAGTTATTAAAATGCGCCATTTTCTTTAAATATGTCTTCCTACACTTTTTACCTTATGTCTCCTCTCTGCTTTTGAGCCACCAATCCTCCAATCGCCTTTTGCTAATTTCCACCGCATATTTATTTACACAACTGTTATCTCTGAACCCTAGGGCCTCAGGAAGCGTGGCTGTGCCCGCATCGACTTCGGGATGGATACCATCACATTTTAGTATGAGGTGTTATATTGTTTCTACAGATTCACCACACACAGTACGTGTGCCTTCTGCTTCGTTAAATTTAATTCTTTTTATAGCTCCGCGTCCTAAGACATCCTGACCTAGCTTCAAAGGGTAGGGCACTGCCCCTTGAGTTATCATAAAACGCTTTCTTCCAGATCTGCTGTTTCCAGTATCGATATAGTTGAACACCATGCTTCTTTTCCTTTGAATTTATCTATTTTTTACCTTCCGCGTTTTTAACCTGTCGTTTAATGCTCTGTCTTTCTCCGTCCTCGTGTCTGGCATACTTACTGGTTAGCTTCCTCGTCCTTTTCCGCCATTGTGAGTCAACGCTCTTTCTGTATAGGTATTTAAATACCTTAGCTGCCCACCTGTTATCGTCCAATTTCCTCAGGCGTTTTCGTATAGGATTTTATTCTGAGCTTCTTGTACTTCGAACGATATCCAGCCCACATCTCCCTGTGCTGCTTCGTTTGTGGTTTTTCCGTGGGCACCTAGTGCTAATCTTCCACCAGCTCTCTGATTTACTTCTAGTCTCGACTGAACTTCTGCCCTTAAGTACAGGACTGCATTCCCGAAAGTAAGCCCCGGCAACATTACTCCCTTCCAAATACCTCTCAGTACCTCATACCTGTTGTACCTCCACAATGCCCTGTTTCATTATTCCGGCATCTCTTAGCCCTTTTGCTTTGAGAGACTGTTCGTGCTTTTCCGTGTGCATCTGCCCTTTGTTTACCCATACCCCGAGATATTGGTATTCAGCCACTCGGGGTATTTCATGGCCTTGCATTGTAAGCTCCTGATCAGTTGTATCGTCGAAAAACATCCCACCTGACTTAGCTGTACTAAAACTGAAACCTAAACTGTCTCTTCGCCTCCACAGTAATTAACCGGAGTTTGCAAATCTTGCTCGCTATCTTCTAACAGTACAATATCGTCCGCATACATTAAACCCGGTAGTCGTTGCTCAGCAACCTTTCAGCCGTATCTGTACGACACATTATACCCTAGATTGCTTCCTTGTAACCTTCTTAAGTTTCCATACTTATCATCTAAAGCATGAACAGCAGTGGTGATAGAGGACAACCTTGCCTTAATCCTTTGTGTACCGCAACAGTTGTCGTACTCTTAATTATTCCCACGTTATTTCAACATTATTTTCTCGGCATATTTCCTGTAAAAAATCAATTACCTCATGACCGATACCTTCATCTTTTAATATGTCCCACAGGAGTTCCCTGTTCACGTTGTCGTATGCACCGCTTATGTCCACGAAGGCAAAATACAGAGGTCTATTTTCCGTTAGCAGTGTGTTCAGTGGGCTCAATGTTCAATGTGTTGCGCTGTTCCTGTTTTTATTCTAAAATCTATTTTGCGCCTTCGCTATTTCTATGCACTATGTAAGCACGAACAGGCTATCATCTAAGCGCCTACCACTTCTGAACCCGTTCTGAAGTTCTCCGAGTATTCTATTACTTTCTACCCATGACTGCACTTTTAATTTCACCACCTGCATCGCCAGCCTATATATAACTGATGTTATCGTAATTGGTCGGAAGGATTTTATGTTCTTCTTATCACCTTTCCCTTTATAAATCAAATTAATTTTACTCTGTTTCCAGCTGCGCGGAATTTGCTTATTTGTTATGAGTGACTCCAATGCTTTCATCAGCGTTTCCTTGCTTCTTGGGCCAAGTTCATTAATTAACTTGATTGGAGTTTCGTCTATCCCTGCGGACGTGCATTTTGGAACATTTGCTTCCGCCTTTTTCCACTTAAGATTTGTCAGTTCTAAGCTGTTTTCTATTGCGCTATCCTGTGTTGCTCCCTCATTTGGGGCGATTAACCTATCGCGTTTCCTAAATGATTCGGCTATAACTGAACCAATGTAGTTCACAGCGTCATCTCCCTCTAAACAATTTCCCTCGGCATCGTGAATCTGTTCCTGCTTTCTGTGATTCGCTTTACCCAGCCAGCCTATATGGTTCCAGAATTTTCTTGACCCCCCCTTTAGTCGCATAGCGAACTTCAGCCAGCCAACGATCAGAGGACTGCTTTATATTAGCCTGGACGAGGACCTGCACTTGTTGTTTCTTTTGTCGATAAGATTCCCATTCTTGGCCTATTTCCTCTTCAGTTAACTGCGCCCTCTTTGCTTCTCTGTGTTCCCGTGATGCCAACCGTCGAAGTTCGAGGGCCTCGCTAATTTCCTTGTTCCACCAACTTCGTGGCTTCCTCTTTCCTCTCCAGCGGTTAACTCCTTTTACTTCTTTTATTTTTGTACTAATGAGTAGTTCCAACTGATTATAATCCCACTTTTCCATGGGATGTTTCTTTATTGCTTCCTCTATGCCGGCCGCTATTTGCGCTACTTGCTCGTCACTTAATTTTGCGTACTCTTTTTGACTTCCCTGACTTCCCTTTGACTTCCTATGTGATCACATGAGGGGACGCCTCGGCGCAGCCCGGACGTGACACCTCCTACGCCACCTCCTGGACCCGGACACCACCAGGGTCGAAGGCAGAAGAAACACGGCCAAGTTAATCCACAGGCATGCTCAGGACCCGAGGGCGTTCCTGGCCGAGATGCGAGAGAAGTACGTCGGCCCGCAACTAAAGACACCGTTACCTGCGGCCTACCGCGGCCGGCCGAACGCGCCCATAGACGAAGAGTACAATGAAGTTTGGTGTTCCGGAGTTTTGCCACCTTCAGGGAAAGAATCCATCTTGTTTACACTTAGAAAAAAGGCAAACCCTCTTATAAACTCTCCTCCTACCGGCCTGTTTCTCTCACATCCGCCGCGGGAAAAGTTTTCGAGGCCATAACCTTCCGTCGCCTCGAATGGGTTGCTACCACCTTGGACTTCCTGCTCCGGAACTCAGGGGCTTTCGAAGACAACGTTCGGCAGCTGACTCTCTCGCCCATGTCATCTCTAATCTCGAACACGCCAAGCATCGCGGAGAAGCAGGGTATCTTGTTCTGGACGTTCAGAGCCCTTTTGACTCTTTACCGCACACCTCAATCCCGGATGCGCTTCGCGCCATCAGTGTCGGCGGCCGCCTTTTCTCTTATGTTGCCACTTTTCAAAATGGCCGCTGTTCTAGTGTCCGAATAGGCGGATCATTAAGTACGCCCCGTCCCGTTTCCACTGGTGTTCCCCAAGGCAGCGTACTCAGCCCCTTTCTTTTTAGGCTCACGAGGGAGGAACTTTGGGCCAGTTGGTCTGACATGTTTAAAAAGGAAAATAGCCAACATGTACAAAGTAGCCATCAGTTTTTGCTCGGCACGTAGTTGAAGCGATGAGGCTAGTGCAGAAGCCACATTTGCTACTTGACGGATAGTAATCGCTCGCATCAGAGACCCCGCGTCCTACCTCACGAAGTTCGCATCGCAGTTTATGCTGACGACCTAGCTCTTTTCGCCATCGGTCCCACTTCCCGCGGCCGGCAAGTTTGTCAAACCATTCAACGCGCCATCAATGCGGTTGAGAGCTTCATTTCTGGCACAGGCCTCAATTTATCACCTACCAAAACCGAGGCCTTACTCGTACACCCTCACTTTGGAGGGCGCTATGCCGTTCCTCATCTCAGTCTATGCGGTGTTCCTCTCCCGTGGTCCCACAAAGTTCGCCACCTAGGCGACCGTCTTAGCTTCAAGCCTTCGGCTGTGGCCGCTCTCCGCAAGAGCGCCATCAAAGTTGCCAGTGCCGGGCGCTCCCTTCTAGCTCGAGGCCGCGGTTTCTCTCCTCAACCTGCCCTCAGAGTTTACAATGCGGTTGCTTCCTCAAGAACCCTTTACGGTCTCCTTTTGGCCTCTTTCAAACCTGCCCAGTGGGAGTCACTCGACATACAATACAGAGCAGCCATCCACCAGATTAATGGCCTCCCGTGCTCCCCTCAAATATGGTCCATGCTAGCAGAAGCCAAAGACTTCCTCCTCTCACTTAGAGCTCAATGGCGCCCTAAACCACATCGAGCACCTCCAACGCACCCCACAAGGGGCAGAAGCTCGTCAGGCACTTTCGCTCTCTCCCCCACTCTGGCATGGGATGGCGCGCAGCTGACTTTCACTCACTTGTCAGACTGGCCCTCAACTGTGCCTGGCTTCCCCCCACTCCACACCGTCACGCCCACTTGTCATCCGTACTACAGTACCCGGGGTGAAAAGTAAGCGGCACACACCTACTTGCGCGATTCTTCAGGAAATTACCGCCACCTTTGAGGAGCGACTGTCGGGCCGTGTGCTCGTCTTCACCGACGGCTGGGTTCTCAATGACGGCTCTTCAAGCGCAGCCTGTGTTATCCCGGATTTCTCGTTGCATAAGGCGTGCCGCCTCTGCTGCGGTTGTTCCTCAACGGTTGTCGAACTTGCCGAACTTGCCGAACTCGCCGCCCTTAACCTGGCTGCCGATTCGAACGCCTCCCCCATCCGTCGCCATACTCACCGACTCCCGCGCGGCGCTACCCACGCTGGCCAAAGGGGAGCGAGGCCCACTCATCGCACAACGACTTTCTTTGAAGTTTCATTAGGCACAACAAATGGGCTGCGATCTAGTTCTCCATCGGTTTCGTTCGCACGTCAGAATCGATGGTAATGAACGAGTCGATCACTTCGCCCAAGAGGCACATTCTCATAACACGCCCTATAGCAACCTTGTCTGCCTCTTTGACACCGTACGCCAACTAATATCACATGCAGTCAGAACTAAGCACACTGACAATCGACTCGCCGCCGGCGTTCTACCCCGGCCGCTACCAAAGTTGGGACTCTCACGAGCCGATAGAGCCCTCTGTCTCCGCATTGGCCGTGTCAGAACTGCGGAGCGGATCTCTCGCCATTCAGGCACTGTCAGTTCCGTCTGCCAGAATCGCACTGCTGGAGTTGAAACTCTCATTCACATACTGCTCGACTGCGCTGCTTACAGCTCAGCTCGCGAAACAGTAATGGCCTCGTACCGACGCCTAGGACTCTACAGCCCGTCCTGAGGATTTTCTTTTCCCAAGTGGTGTTTCATGTTTGCTCAAACGAGCCTTTTCTGCTCTAATTGAGTTCCTTGAATCTACTGTCTTTTACACGATACTATAAGCCCCGTTCGCGCTTCGTTTTCTACTTTTCATGGCCTTATGCTTGACTTCCTCCTTCCTTACATACTTTTCACTCTTTTTCCTCCATTCTCCTTCCCCGTGCAGTACTGTTGAGGTAACCTCCTAAGCGAGAGACAGTTACGGTACTGCACTTATATTTTCTATTTTCCCCATTCGAAATCACTTACTACTACACTGCACAACATGCTATATCAAAGTGAGCTACAGTAAGTGAGAAATTAAGCCTCCGCCTCGAGCCAATGTGACAAAGCTGTCATGTTCTTGTTGTTCCTGGTCTTTGGCACACTGAAGGAACGGGCTGTGGCTGCGTCTGAGTAGCATTTGAGCAGCGTTTGTTGTCACCTTTTAAAGGCGCTGCCCTACGAGTGTTCGGGCAGGTGCAGCCCACGCTGTTCAGTAGCAGCAGACGGCACAACTGCGCCAATGTCTATGTTTTTGTCACTCTGGACAAGGGGATTTTGTCAGGATGCTATGCTGAAGTAACAGATAGGGACTGCGTTGCTGGAGTATGTTGTAGCTTCTAACTTCAGTCTCTAGGTTTTGGGACTGTCCCTTCGTTCTGGTCATAGTGTCAGCTTTCATATCAGCTAACGGGCCGGAATGCTCGGAGGCAGAATATGCTAGTTGAATAAAATGGCATGTTTCCTTGAGTGCCTGATTCACTTTATGTATTCCACAACTACCACGATGATGTAAATGTTGCAGAGGACAAGAAAGACGTATTGCAGGAAATTATGGGCTTTGCTTGGTACAAAACATATGGGATCTCTGAGGATTCTGCTCATAAAAGACATCTCAAGTAAGTGCTGCAAAGAGCCAAGCTGGCTTTGATGATTGTAATTGGAAGAATTTGTGTACTTCTTAGTTTATGCATGCAGTTTCATCTTCTTTCTTTCAAAGTTGGTCTTAATACTCCTGAATATTCAGCCATTATGAAATTTTCAGGATTTTGAAACATCTATTTCCTCATAGAATATAAAATAAATGGCGACAACCATTTGATTTGCATTATAATTTTGAATATTTTCACATTCGCTTGAAGTGCGGAATTCGCAGGAAACGTATGTTTAGTAAAGCAATGAAGGGGGCTAGTTGGTGAACGTTCATCGTTATGTTGCGCTTAGTTTTACCCTGACAATATTAAGTGAAGGACAGGACGTGGACATGCGTAGCGCAAGTGCGCTACGTCCGTCCACGTCCTATCTTTCACTTAATATCGTCAGTGTAAAACTAAGCGCAATATAACCATGAAAAATACGTTGCCTTGAATACGAAACAATTAATTTTTACGTGCCAATAAGTACCTTCCTAAGGCCCTGCCGATGGGAGTTTCCATACACTGTCAGAGGAAACAGCATGTCTTTCTGGGCACTCACAGAACGAGGAACCTTCCGCTCAATCCGATGGGGTCATTCATCACACATTTCCATGACTCGCACATCTTTTCAACCGGAATTGGGTTCTTTTTTGTGAAGTACAGCTTGAATTATTTCATCGTCAGTGAGCCAGTATGGCGACACACTCACTCAGCTAAACATCTCGTAGCAGCATTCTTTCAAAATGCTTGTCCTCCTCCTCGCTATTTTCCACAACTAGAGCAGCCATGACTTCACATTAATGAAACCAATGAGCAGAAAGCAACTTCCAGTTCGTTCAGGCAGTGTTGCCCTACATATGCCGATATATGTATTTTCCTGAGAAGTGTCGCTTCATACAGCGATACCATTGGAACCGTCATACAGTGGAAATGCAAGGGAACCAGAATTCTAGACACAGTCCAAAGAGAGCACCGAATCATCTCTGCAATACAGTGCATAATAACGATTATTAAAAACATAACCGAGCATTAGCATGGATCTCGCCATGCATTTTATAAAGCACTAGCTCAGAAATAACTCATGACGCAGCAAGCCGGACTAATCCGTGGTAATAAGGCACAGAAGAAGTGTACTGTTATAATTTGTGCATATGTTTCATCATCATCATCATCATCACAATCAGCCTGGTTACGCCCACTGCAGGGCAAAGGCCTCTCCCATACTTCTCCAACAACCCCGGTCATGTGCTAATTGTGGCCATGCCATGCCTGCAAACTTCTTAATCTCATCCGCCCACCTAACTTTCTGCCGCCCCCTGCTACGCTTCCCTTCCCTTGGGATCCAGTCCGTAACCCTTAATGACCATCGGTTATCTTCCCTCCTCATTACATGTCCTGCCCATGCCCATTTCTTTTTCTTGATTTCAACTAAGATGTCATTAACTCGCGTTTGTTCCCTCACCCAATCTGCTCTTTTCTTATCCCTTAACGTTACACCCATCATTCTTCTTTCCATAGCTCGTTGCATCGTCCTCAATTTTAGTAGAACCCTTTTCGTAAGCCTCCAAGTTTCTGCCCCGTAGGTGAGTACTGGTAAGACACAGCTATTATATACTTTTCTTTTGAGGGATAATGGCAACCTGCTGTTCATGATCTGAGAATGCCTGCCAAACGCACCCCAGCCCATTCTTATTCTTCTGATTATTTCCGTCTCATGATCCAGATCCGCCGTCACTACCTGCCCTAAGTAGATGTATTCCCTTACGACTTCCAGTGCCTCGCTGCCTATTGTAAATTGCTGTTCTCTTCTGAGACTGTTAAGCATTACTTTAGTTTTCTGCAGATTAATTTTTAGACCCACTCTTCTGCTTTGCCTCTCCAGGTCAGTGAGCATGCATTGCAATTGGTCCCCTGAGTTACTAAGCAAGGCAATATCATCAGCGAATCGCAAGTTACTAAGGTATTCTCCATTAACTTTTATCCCCAATTCTTCCCAATCCAGGTCTCTGAATACCTCCTGTAAACACGCTGTGAATAGCATTGGAGATATCGTATCTCCCTGCCTGACGCCTTTCTTTATTGGGATTTTGTTGCTTGCTTTATGGAGGACTACGGTGGCTGTGGAGCCGCAATAGATATCTTTCAGTATTTTTACATACGGCTCGTCTACACCCTGATTCAGTAATGCCTCCATGACTGCTGAGGCTTCGACAGAATCAAACGCTTTCTCGTAATCAATGAAAGCTATATATAAGGGTTGGTTATATTCCGCACATTTCTCTATCACCTGATTGATAGTGTGAATATGATCTATTGTTGAGTAGCCTTTACGGAATCCTGCCTGGTCCTTTGTTTGACAGAAGTCTAAGGTGCTCCTGATTCTATTTGCGATTACCTTAGTAAATAGTTTGTAGGCAACGGACAGTAAGCTGATCGGTCTATAATTTTTCAAGTCTTTGGCGTCCCCTTTCTTATGGATTAGGATTATGTTAGCGTTCTTCCAAGATTCCGGTACGCTCGAGGTCATGAGGCATTGCGTATACAGGGTGGCCAGTTTCTCTAGAACAATCTGTCCACCATCCTTCAACAAATCTGTTGTTACCTGATCCTCCCCAGCTGCTTTCCCCCTTTGCGTATCTCCCAAGGCTTTTTTTTACTTCTTCCGGCGTTACCTTTGGGATTTCGAATTCCTCTGGACTAATTTCTCTTCCATTATCGTCGTGGGTGCCACTGGTACTGTATAAATCTCTATAGAACTCCTCAGCCACTTGAACTATCTCATCCATATTAGTGATGATATTGCCGGCTTTGTCTCTTAACGCATACATCTGATTCTTGCCAATTCCTAGTTTCTTCTTCACTGTTTTTAGGCTTCCTCCGTTCCTGAGAGCATGTTCAATTCTTATCCTTATCTAAGGGGAGACTAATATCCCTCATGACACCAACCTCTAACAACATTCAATGGACATTGTGTTAGTACAGGCGAACCCCAGCTTTACCGTCCTTAGATAGCTCATGTGTGAAAGTTAAACCTATGCCATTTTCAGTGAACAGGGTTAAAATATCAGCTACCGTAACGGAGCAGTCGTTGTTAGTCTGTTTTATCACAAGAAAATCGTCAGCATATCTAAAAATTTCCGTTGGCAATTTCTGCGATTCGGTTGGCACCAACAGTCTCCATGGCTGTGTCTGTCGCAGTCAGTCCGCGAACGCACTGTCTCTAGCAGCTTCAACTTTAGCTTCAATCGTCTCAAGCAGTGTTCAAATGTATGAGCAGTGATGGCACTCCATGCCGATGCTAAATAATGCATAAGATTGGATGCCTACCGGCTGCTGCCCACGTTCCACGCTGGCTAAGGACAACTTTACATTACACTTCCCGCAGAAATACTTCACATATTCTATTATTCCAGCGTCCAAGGGCTGAAGGTGGCTTGTGGTGTAGGCCGGAAGAAAAACTACTGCAAGCACACGTTTAGATGTAGTCATGAATTATCGCAGGAATCAAGGAAAAGGAAGGCGCTCTGATCAACGGCGAAGCATGGTGAGCATAAACATCAGCAACAGTCTTCAATTTCGTCTTTTGCTGGAGTTCGTATATATCACTACGATCACTCCCCCCCCCCCCCATAGAAAGAGGAGCCACGTTGGCGACCTAAGGAAACGGTGACACTGGCGGGTCGTAGTGCGGTTTCAGCCGTCCGACGTGAACTTTTCGCGGCCACGGCGCTGTTGGTTCGTAGACGGCTGAATGGGCGCAATGACGTAGTTGACAGGGGATGCCTGACGTAGAACCTGGTAAGGGCCGTCATAGGAAGCAGCTTTGGGAAGAGGCCGGGAGCAGAGAAGGGGGCATAGAGCCACACCAATGTACCAGGCGGATATAACAGCGAAGAGCGGCTACAGTCGTTAAAGTCTTTCTGGCTGGCCTGGAGTTGCGAGGTTACAGCGCACAAGCTAGCGGCATTCCTCAGCATAGGTAGCTACTTCAGATAGTGCAGTGGTTTCAGAGACATCAGGGTGATATGAGAGGACACTGTCCATGAAGCAGAAAGGTTCAAGAAGGAAAAATGGGGAGAATCTTGTGGTAGACCGAGTGGCGCTGTTGTAAGCGTAGGTAAAGAACGGTAGTATCTGGTCCCAGTTAGTGCAGTCAGCGGAAACGTACTTTACAAGCTTGTCGCCCAGTGTGCGATTAAAGCGCTCGGTCATTCCGTTGGTTTGGGGATGATATGCACTAGTATAGTGCGATGGATAATGTTGCATTCAGGTAGAAGGGTTTCTACGACTTCGGAGATGAAGGAACGTCCACGATCACTCGTAGTTCACGAGGTGCGCCGTGTCGAAGAACCAGGTTATGGAGGATGAACACGACGATTTCACGTGATGTGGCAGACGGAAGCGCTGAAGTTTCAGCGTAGCGCATGAGGTGGCCCAGAGCGACGATGACGCAGTCGTTGCCATTTGGAGTATTTGGAAGGGGTCCGTACAAATCGATTCCGACGCGATCGAAGGGCCGGGTGGGTCAAGGCAGGGGTTGAAGTGGCCCTGTGGTTGCATAAGGTTCGTCGGCACTCGGAGCACAAGCCGAAGCGGTACATTCCGTGCCAGTAGTACCGAATCCGCAGGCGTGTGTAGGTCTTTAATACACCCGCATGGGCGCATTGTGGATTCGCATGAAAGAGGCACAGATGTCGGAATGTAAACGACGAGGAAGCGCCAGAAACCATTTACGGCCAACAGATAATTTCGGTGGTACAGAAGCCCATCGTGGATGCTAAAGTGATGAGCAGAGCGTCGAAGCGTGTGGTTGGTAGTTAACAGTGATGGGCCCGACAGGAACTCTAGTAGAAGGCTTATCCAAGGATCCTGGCGCTGTTCGGATGGCATGTCAGCATAGGTAAGGAAAAAAGAATCGTAGCTGATGACCGGCGTAACACCAGGCTCATGGGAAAGAAGAGAGCGGGAAAGGGCGTCGGCATTGAGATGTTTGCGTCCGGACCTATAGACAACACGAATATCCTGGTCTCCTATCCTATCCTATATATCCTATCCTATCCTATATATCCTATCCTAGTAAAAGAATCGTAGCTGATGACCGGCGCAACACCAGGCTCATGGGAAAGAAGAGAGCGGGAAAGGGCGTCGGCATTGACATGTTTGCGTCCGGACCTATAGACAACACGAATATCCTAGTCTTGGAAGCGTATGCCTACCGAGCCAGGCGGCGAGATGGATCAGTCATGACGTCGAGTGGTTGGCCGTAAAGATAAGGTTGAAATTTTGTGATCGCCCAAACGATGGCGAGACGTTAGTCACATTCGGTAACCGACCGAATTTAGGCGACCATATTCAGGGTCTCGAATATACGACCATGCCGCATGACGTCAGCTACTGTACCAAGATTCTCTTTGCCGACGAGCAAGTGATATACATCCTGGACAATTCCTTTTAAGAGGTGGCCGACCTTATCTTCCTCCGACGTGCGAAGGTTGACGGTCTTACAGAGCTTCAATATACGATGTGCACGTCTCGCCTGAGACTTGGGGACTCTGCAGCAGCGTTTGTTCAGCCTGCTTCCTCTTCGCGACTGAGTCCCCAAAACACTCAGTTATTTCTGACACGAACCAATCCAACGTCCTGAGGGTGTCCTCGTGGTTGTCGAACCACACAAGCGCCGTGTCCGTTAAGAAAAACATGACGGTGGATAGCTGAGTTACTGCATCCCAATGGTACAAGTTGCTCACCCGTTTGTAGTGTGTAAGCCACTCATCCACGTCCTCGCCAGATTTTCCTCCGAATGAGCGAGGCTCATTCAGGTACTGACGCTGCCAGGGACCAGCCGCGGATGAGGCAGGTACCGAAGGGGTTGCTGTAACTAGGGCAGGGGCTGCAGCTGCAGGAACTCGGACATTCCGGGTTCCGTCCACACCGTGAGACATCTCGACCACCAGAGGCAACGGGGCAGGCCAGCAAGGCGGCAGCTTCGACGTAGATCAGGTGGTTGCGGAACCGTACTGCTTGGTTGAATACCCAGCACCTCCATCACAGAATCGTTACGGACGAGGTGTGTTTATTCGCAGACTATGGATGGAGATGGTTGAGTATAGGAAAACAGTCCAGCAACGGTTTCGATCTGCGCTCCGCACTAAACAGATCCGTCATCCTCTTCCTTTCCCTCAACCAAGGCGTTACGGTAGTTGTATGCTGGCGTTACGGTATGTAACGCCAGCAAACAACTACGTCAATTGGACAGCATAGGGAAATTACATGTTCTTACAAATTGAATTAAAGAAATGATAAGTTAGTGGAACACAAAGCGCATGAAAAAATTGCCCACAGGTGGGGTACGTACCCATGTCCTCGCATTACATATGCGATGTTCTTGCCAATTGGTATGAGCATCGTAAGGCATATATATATATATATATATATATATATATATATATATATATATATATATATATATATATATATATATATATATATATATATAATTATGGCTGAGGAAATCATGCTGGCCCCAGTAGTAAAATGAAGAAGAAGAGTACGACGTATGTTCAATAAGCACAGTATATTTGATGTTTCGGCTGGTCCACCAGCCGCAACGTCATTCAAATATACTGTGCTTATTGAATGTACGTCGTGAGGCGGTATCCATAGCCACACAAGGGAACCAGCAGGGAAGGTGGGCTTAGTCTGATGACTGTCGCGTCTTGTCTTCTGACGTCGCTGATCCGACGGACGGACGGACGGACGGATGGATGGATGGATGGATGGATGGATGGATGGATGGATGGATGGATGGATGGATGGATGGATGGATGGGATGGATGGATGGGATGGATGGGATGGATGGACGGATGGATGGATGGATGGATGGATGGATGGATGGATGGATGGATGGATGGTATGAGCGTGCCCTTTGTAACGGGGCGGTGAGTTGTGCCACCAAGCTCTTTCTATTATACTGCCTAATGTCCTAGCTAGGTAAACCAATAGAAAAAGAAAAAAGAACACTATGAACTACCACAACCAAATTTTCTGATCCCCTATTGAGAACTGTTCTTTTGTACGTCTCCGTTTTTTGTCGTTTCCCTACTTTTATTCCACCAATCCTCTAATCGCCTCTTACTAATCCCTATTGCGGACATGTTTACTTTTCCACTGCTCTCGCTGAACCCAAGAGCTTCAAGGAGGCCAGTGGTGCCTAAACCAATCGCTAGGTAGACGTCTTCACATTCTAATAAAACATGATCCACAGTTTCCCTAGCTTTACGGCAGCAAGCACATGCTTCTTCTTCCTTCTTATATATCGCTTTAAAAGTGCGTGTTCTAAGGCATCCCGATCTTGCTTGGAAAAGTAATGAGCTTCCCTTTGAGTTATCATAAATGTTTTCTTTCCTGATTTCGTTTTTTCCTCTTAAGTAGTTACTCATGGCAGGTTTCTTTTCCATTGCCGTCACCCATGAGATTAATTCAGCCTCTCTGACTTTCCGCTCGACCTTCTTTGTTGCTGTGTTGCCCACCCCACAGGCCGCATACTTGCTGGTAAGCTTCCTAGTTCTTTTCCTCCACTGTGAATCAATGTTTTTTCCGGTACAGATACGTCAACACTCTCCCAGCCCATTTACTTTCTTCCATATTCCTCAGTCGTTCTTCATACTCAATTTTACTGCGAGCTTCCCTCATTTCAAAACTAGCCCAGCGCATATCACCCTGCACAGCTTCCTTTGTAGTCTTCCCGTGAGCGCCCAATGCGAGGCGGCCCACGGACCTTTGGTTCACATCGGGTCCTGAATGTACCCCTAAGTTAAAGCAAACGACCGCATTTCCAAAAGTAAGTCCTGGAACCATTACACCTTTCCACATACCTCGGAGCACCTCGTACCTATTGTATCCCCATAGCGCTCTGTACTTCCCCATTATGGCTGCATTTCTCTTCCCCTTCACAGTTATTGTTTTTTCCTGTGTTTCCATATATCTCTTGCCTTCGTTTATCCATATACCAAGGTACTTATATTCTGTTACCCGAGGTATTTCCTGGCCCTGTATCGGCACTGTCTGTTCGCTGTTTTCATTGAATACCATAACACCTGATTTTGTAGCACTAAATTTCAAACCTAACTTTGTTGCCTTGCTGTCCACAGATATTAGCCAGACATTGCAAATTACTTTGCTTGTTAGCTATCAACACAATGTCGTCCACATAAACTAAACCTGGAAGCTGCTGCTCTACTAGTGTACCCGCCTGTTTGTATGAGCGATTAAAACCGATATTACTTCCTTCTAGCACCCTCTTCATCCTCACCATGTACATCATAAACAGCAGTGGGAATAAAGGGCACCCCTGCCACAGTTTCTTGTTGATATTGTGACACGCTGACGAAGAAGATGTCAGCTTGGTCGGAAGAAGACGACGCTCTGGACTTCGCGCGCTGTCTACCATCTTGTCAGCCGCTACGATTATTGTAACTATCCTGTAAACATACGCCTGACTGTTTTTAACCCCGTACCATTCTTGGTGGAGGTTGCAGGATCATTATCAAGACGGATTTATGCAGCGGGCGCTCCTTGGCTGCATCTACAATGCCAGCACAAGGCGAGAATGCTTCGGGCCCGTCGGTACCCACGCCCACAGTCATTCTAGCACAACCCCGCCACCCAGGAACCTTTTCTGGCACCGACGACACTGATGTTGAAGACTGGCTTCAACTATTTATTTATTTATTTTATTTATTTCACGTACTTTCAAGGCCCGAAGGCGTTACAGAAAGGAGTGGAGTCAAAACAAGAAGTAATGCAGTAAAAATACAAAAAAGTATTAACAAAAAATACTAACAAAAGGCATTCTGAACAGCGGTCTTGAAGTTAGTAGGGTCGGTGATGAGTGCGATTGAGGCGGGAAGGCGATTCCAGTCCGTGCTTGTCCTGGGGATGAATGAGTCACTGTACCGGTTAGTACGGCACAATGGCACCCCGATTTTAAGGCTGTGGTCAGTGCGGGCAGAAATATAAGACGGAGGGGCAAGAAGGGTCTCTTTTAAAAGGGGGTTCAAGTGAAAAACTTTGTGAAAAAGGGAGAGACGGGAAGATTTGCGGCGTGACGAAAGATCAGGTAAGTTAAGAGTTCGTTTCATTGAAGAAATACTTGCATAGCGAGAATAATTAGATAATACAAAGCGTGCACTGCGGTTTTGTATACTTTCAGGAGTAGAAACTAATGAAGACTGAGTCGGATCCCAAATGGCTGAAGCATACTCCAGTTTGGAGCGAACTAATGTTTTATAAAGAGTTAGCTTCAGGGAAGAAGGGGCAGAGCTAAAATTACGGCGTAAGTAACCAAGCATGCTATTAGCGTTTTTAGTAACATAGTCAATATGCGAGTGCCAAGAAAGGTTATTTAATATGTGAAGGCCGAGATACTTGTAAGAGCTAACTGACGTCACAGGTGCACCATTAATAAAGTAGGTGTGTGTGGCAGTGTTACGAGATATACGCATGGCCTTGCATTTATTTGAATTTAGTTGCATGCACCAATTAGAACACCACTCAATTACGCGGTTAAGGTCGTCCTGCAGCTCTTGGGAATCTGAAGGATTAGTAATTTTACGGTAAAGAACACAGTCATCCGCGAAAAGCTTTATGGAAGAGGAAAGAACGCAGTTCGGAAGATCGTTAATATAGATTAGAAAGAGAAGTGGACCCAGGACTGACCCTTGAGGAACACCTGCTGGTACGTTAGAAAACCGAGAATTACAGTTATTAGTGTTTACAAACTGCGTCCTGTTAGAAAGAAAGTTTTTTATCCACTCGAGTACATTTGCGTCCAAGTTAAGTTGAGACAGCTTAAGCAGAAGTAAATCATGGGTCACAGAGTCAAAGGCTTTGGCAAAATCAAGAAATACGCAGTCAATGTCGGTACCTAGATCAGAAATTGCAAAGAGATCGTTAGTAAATGTTAAGAGCTGTGTTTCACAGGAAAAGAACTTACGGAAACCATGTTGACAGGGGTTGAAAAAGGAGTTCGATTCTAAAAACTCAGCCAGATGTGAATATATTATATGCTCAAGAATTTTACATGAAATGCTTGTTAGTGAGATAGGCCTGTAATTGCTGGGTAAGTGTGTGTTACCTGATTTATGAACTGGAATCACCTTTCCCACGCACCAGTCGTGTGGAAGAACAGACTGCTGTAATGACTGAGTGAAAATGTGCGACAAAATAACAGCAGAGAATACATTAGTACACTTCAAAATTTTTGAGTTCAGACAGTCTGGGCCGGCAGAGGAGGACGTTTTTTGATTGTTAATTAGGCAGCTAACACCAACCCAGTCAATAGAGATTGGGTCCATGGGCGAAAAACCAGAATTGGATACAAGCGGTAATCCACGTGGCATTGTGGTAACATGTGAAGAGAACACATCATTAAATACATTACAGCATTCTTCAGGAGCAACAGGTTGATCATTTGGGTATGTTAATTGGATTATTTTGCTTGGAGTACCGTTAACTATGGTCCAGAATTTACGAGGATTAGTTTGCAAGATGGACGGAAGGGTGACAGAATAAAAATGCTGTTTCGCACTAGCGGCGGCTGTGTTGTAGGCACTTTCAGTGAGGTAGTAGGCGGACCAAGCAACGTCATGGCAAGAAGCTTTTGCGCGACGAAACGACCGCTTTTTTTTTGTTACGTAGCCGCTTCAAAAAGGGGTTGAACCAAGGGGACCGTGGCTTGCAAGCGACTGTTCTTTGCGGCACGAAACGTTCGATTAATGACAACAATTTATTTTTGAAAATGCACCAGTTTTCTTCAACACAGCGCTGATCGCAATTAGCGATGTAAGAAGCTGCGAAATTTTCCATTTCAGCGGTAATGGAAGCCAAGTCGGCTTTGCTGTAATCACGGATCACTTTCGCAGTTTTCTTAACAGGAGCCCGTGTGTTGATATGAAAAGTGAGTGCAAGGTGATCACTTAAGCCTTTTATGTAAATAATTGGGGAAACTGTGTCAGGGTTGGTAGTGAGAATCAGATCTAGTATGTTAGATGAAGAGGCAGACACGCGCGTTGGTTTCAGTACAAGCTAGTTTAAGTGGAAATCCAAACAAGTGTTTATAAACCGGGTACTCTGAGAAGACTGGGACGTTGCCGTGTCGTTACGCCAAATGATATCGGGAAAGTTGAAGTCACCAAGAAGAAAAAGGGGAGCGTTAGGGTATCTGACAATTAATTTGTTCAATGCGTCGTGAAGGTCATCGCAAAATGATGTCGAAGCAGTAGGAGGGCGATAGCATGTGCAAAATATAACGTCTCTGTTGTCGAGTACAACGCGCACGCAAACAAGTTCGAGTGGTGTTTCTATGGAAACTGAGCTTGAAGTGAGCGTTTCAGTAACTGCAATCAAGACACCTCCACCTGATCGCACACCACGATCGCAGCGATAACATGAATACAGTTTTTCACAATAAAAAATTTCGCTATTTTTTATCCGAGCAGAGAGCCATGTTTCAGTGAGACATACTATGTCAGCAGCGAATGAATCAATCAGTGAGGACACCGCAGCACGTTTATTTAGTAGACTTCGCACGTTAGTGAAAAAAACAGATATGGTGTTATTAGATTGCGCATGTGCTAGCTATGTCGAACCATTTCCTTCGATAGCTTGACGCGACCGAACAGAAGAGCGTGCTGCACGTGGCATGTTGACTTCGCATACATTGTCAGTGGTAGAACAGTAAACGTAGCACTTCTTGTTCAAAAATAACTTATTTAGCCGTATTGAGTATGTCTGTCTTGATGCCTTAGCAAAATCAAGCAGCTTTTTCCTAGACTGGCGCGTTGCTCGGCAGAAATCTTCGCCCACAGATACCCCGGTGGATTTCAGATTAGATTTTTGTGCCAGAATTTTATCCTTTAGTTTTGAGCAAGAAAATTTCATTATAATCGGGCAAGTCTTATTAGCAGTATACGAGCCAAGTCGGTGGGCTCTACATACCATATTCTCGTGGACCTCGTGGACTATATGAGCGGGTGAGCTCCAGCAACCACTGGGATCAGACCATCATGCTCGCTAATTTGATATTTTACCTCATGGGCACGGCACGCGTCTGGTTTCAGACCCACGAGGAGGAACTTACCAGCTGGGACATTTGTAAACAGAAGCTGAAAGATTTGTTTGGCAGGCCTGTTGGACGTCAACGCGCCGCCCAAAAATACCTCGCTTCGCGTGTCCAGACGTGCACTGAGTCCTACCTCGCGCACATCCAGGACGTGATCGCTCTGTGCCGCAAAGTGGATCCGAAGATGTCCGAACCTGATAAAGTTGCACACGTAATTTAGGGCATAGCAGATGAAGCCTTTCACCTCCTTGTTTTCAAGAATTCTTCCACTGTGTAAGCCATTATTACCGAATGCCGGCGGTTTGAAGAAGCCAAGAGTCGACGCATTGCCCAACCATTTTCCCGCCTTCCCAACACGGCTGCTACGTCCACCTGCGAAGACCTTCACAGTCCGCCCACGCGCGATCGCTCTGATGGCGTCCTACATATCCGACGTGCAATAGGAGCCGCATCTCCTGTCACAACCCCAACCCATGGCCCCGACAATTGCCAGGCGACCGTCTCACTGATACAGTCCATTGTGCGCCAGGAATTGGCCAACATTGGCTTGAGCAACGTCTGTTCAGTTAATCGACCTGACTACACTCCGTCCAGCACTGTCATACGCACCCGCAGCCCAAATGCCCCAACGCGGTATCGCAATCCGGCCGAATGGCGCACTCCAGACGACAGGCCTATATGCTTCACTTGTGGCCGTATCGGCCATATTTCACGTCACTGCCGGTGTTCGTGGATTTCGACCCCCTGGCCCTACCTCCCATCCCACGGCCCTCATGCTGCTCCTCGGTTCCCCCCGCAAACGCAGTAAGTACATTCTGGCGACACTTCTCTGCCTACCCGCACTAGCCGCTCTCCTTCGCCACGTCGCCGCTTCTCCCGATCGCCCCCATCTCGCCGATCACCGTCTCCTAGCTCCTTCCGTCGCACCCTTCCGGAAAACTAACGGGTACAGCATCTGGAGGTGATGCTGCCAAACCGACCCGACGCAAAAATCCTCTTCTGACCTTCCCCACACATCGAAACCTCATTAAAGTGAACGTGGATGGCGTACCTGTTACGGCTCTGATTGACACTGGCGCGCACATATCTGTGATGAATGCTCAGCTTCGGAATAGTCTCAAGAAAGTCCTTACTCCTGCCCCATCGCCTGTGGTCCAAGTCGCCGACGGTGGAACACCAGCCGTTATTGGCAAGTGTCCAGCTCGCGTGAGTGTCGCCGGACATCATACTTCTGTTTTATTTTATGTTCTAGAGCACTGCCCTCGCGACGTCATTCTGGGCCTTGACTTTCTGTCTACACATTTCGCTTTGATAGACTGTTCTGCTGGTGTTGTGCAACTCGCTCTACCTGCTGATATTGACCCTCCCGATAGTGCTCCGATAAGGCTATGTTCCACAGAGCGTATTCGCCTCCCGCACCGTGCCGTTACCTACATAGGTGTCTCCCCCGTTCCACCTATACCAGACGGTGACTACATCGTATCCCCTAATCCGGATGTCCTGCTCTCGCATAACGTCGCTTTTCCTCACACCGTCATTACCATAACGGACAACGCGTCCTGCCTTCCACATGTGAGCTTCGGGCTTTGTACATGAGTACTCCCGCGCGGAATATCCCTGGCGCAAACGACGCCGGCCAGAGACTACAACATTTCGGCTTTAACTTGTAACACCTCCTCGTGTTCAACTCTGGCTTCGCCCCCTGTCCCTTCAGGCTTGAATGCCCTAAGAAAAATGCTTGCTCCCGACCTTCCGCCCCAGCGTGCAACAATGAAAGAAAAACACTATGAACTACCACGCCCACATTTTCTGATCCCCTATTGCGAACTGTGCTTTTGTAGTCTCCGTCTTTTGTCGTTTCCCTACTTTTCTTCCACCAATCCTCCAGTCGCCTCTTACTGATGTATATTGCGGACATGTTTGCTTTACCACTGCTCCCTCTGAACCCAAGGGCTTCAAGGAGGCCAGTGGTGCCTAACTCGACCGCTGGGTAGACCTTGGAGACCTTGGGCATATTCGACCTTGGAGAGCGCCCTCTAGCACAAACATCCGTCGTAAGACATCGAATAAACACCGGTGATGCGAGCCCAATCCATCGGCGACCGTACCGCGCCTCACCTACTGAGCGACAAATCATCCAACATGAAGTAGACAAGATGCTTTCTCGAGACATCATTGAACCTTCTTGCAGCCCATGGGCATCCCCTGTTGTACTAGTTAAAAAGAAGGACAACAGTTGGCGATTTTGCGTGCATCATCGACACCTCAACAAGGTAACCAAGAGGGGCGTCTATCCGCTACCACGCGTTGACGATGACCTAAATTGCCTGCAAGGAGCACAATATTTTTCGTCCATCGACCTTCGCTCCAGCTACTGGCAAATTGCCGTCGACGATATGGACCGCGAGAAGACAGCATTTATTACTCCCGATGGCTTGTATCAGTTCAAAGCGATGCCTTTCGGTTTATGTAATGTCCCGGCCACATTTGAACGAATGATGGACGCCTTCCTACATGGTTTCAAGTGGTCCATCTGCCTCAGTTACCTGGACGACGTGATCGTTTTTTCTCCTACTTTTGCGACCCACCTCGAACGCATATCCACGATCCTATCTGTTTCCCGTCAGGCAGGGCTACAATTAAATTCGTCTAAGTGCCACTTCGGTCGTCGGGAAATCTCTGTGCTTGGGCATCTCGTCGATTCTTCTGGTGTACGCCCTGATCCCGATAAAATACGGGCAGTGAAAGACTTTCCCGTGCCAACATGTGCCAAGGATGTTCGCAGCTTCTTGAGCCCTTGCTCCTACTTCCGTCGGTTTGTCTGAAATTTTGCGAACGTTGCGCGCCCTCTCACTCAGCTCCTCAAGAAAGACGCCGCATTCATTTGGGGCCCTGAACAAACTGGTGCTTTCACCGAGCTGATTGGGCTGCTTACGTCCCCGCCCATTCTCGCTCACTTTGATGCGTCAGCTCCAACAGAAGTCCATACCGATGCCAGTGGCCAGGGTATGGGCGCTATCTTGGCACAGAAACAACAAGGGCGAGAACGTGTTATCGCCTACGCCAGCCGCCTTCTTTCCTCTGCTGAGCGCAATTATTCCATCACCGAACGCGAGTGTCTGGCTCTCCTTTGGGCAGTGGGTAAATTCCGCCCCTATTTATACGGCCGCCAATTCACCGTCATCACTTATCACCACGCTCTGTGTTGGCTTTCGTCCCTCAAAGATCCTTCAGGCCGCCTTGTCCGCGGGGCTCTGCGCCTTCAAGAATACAACTATTCAGTTGTATACTGGGATGTGTGGTGCGCAACATGGTGCGGTGGTCGGGACGGACAGGAGCAGACGACAGGGAGTGCGCACGAATTCCGTGCTGGAAGGAGAAAAACGACAACGCCGAAGAGCGTCCGGCACGTGAACGCGCGGCGCAAGAAAAGTAACTAAAAGAAGAGAAGCCAACCAATTAGGAAAGACCACGGGGCGTCAGGCAGCCAATCGGAGAATGCCTAATCGGCCAAAGCGAAAGAAAAGGCGAGGCGCGCTGGCAGAAGGGGGAGACGCCGGGAGAGTTCCAGGAAGCGACGCCAGGAGAAGGTCGGCCACCGGACAGGGTGTTGAAGACGGGCCGTCGGGTTCCGGACCCGAGCCACCAGGACTTCCCCCGACCGGGGCCTCCTGCCAGCCCGTTCCTGTGCGTCGCCAGTCTACCCGAGCGTGCCGCCAGCTTCTCAAGGCTAGTGAGCTTCTGCGCCCGTGGGCAGGACGAGACCAGTCGGGCTACGGGCCTGAGTTCTACGCCAGCTACCCGGCCAGAACGCCGCCCCCGTCTGTCGTGCGGCCTGCTGCCCGAGGCCGGCGTTCGAGCTTCTGTGCCCGTGGGCAGGACAAGAGCAGTCGGGCTACGGGCCAGAGCTCTACGCCCAGCTGCCCGGCCAGAACGCCGCCGCCGTCTGCTCGTGCCGCCAAGCCGCCTGCCTCTATCTCAAAGCCAGAGCTGGCGCGCTCCGGTCGCCCGGTCAACCATCCCATACCCCGACCTTTGGTGAGACCGGCGCGACTCCTTTCATCAACTTGTCGCCGCGTCTCCTCGTCGAGACTGTTATGCGTCCCTGCCGTCGTGGCAAGCCCGGACTCGCGCACTAGTTTACTTCATACTAGCCCCAAGTGTGTTTCTTACTGCCGTGATGTCTATTTGAGTGTTTTTTTATGTTTTCTATTTCCTTCTGTTTATTTTAAACCACTTTCTAGTTCCATTAAAGGTTTGTGTGTGTCTTCAAAACCAACGGCTTTGTCCTCAATTGGGTTCTCGGAGGCTCCACCTAAGAGAACCGTCAGAACCTTTAAGTACACGAACCTTGCATCACATATACAAGACCGGCCGGTTACATCAAGATGCGGACTGCTTGTCGCGCCATCTTGTCGACCCTCCTGACGTTTCTGCGGCCGGCATATTTGTCACCGTTCTCTCTCTGGCTGCTTTTCGCGATATTGGAGCCGAACAACGTCGGGACGCCTCCTTACAAGACCTTATTCAACGGCTCACTTCAACGACGCCCGATCCTTCCCATCGCATGTTTGAACTCCAACATGGTATATTGTACCGCTCTAACATGCGCCCGGACGGCCCTGCCCGACTCTTTGTTGTGCGTCAGACTGTGCTCGCCCAGTTTCATGATGTCCCGACTGCCGGTCACCTTGGCGTGTCACGGACCTATGACCGCGTTCGTCGGCGCTTCTATTGGCCTGGTCTATACCGTGACGTCTGCCGTTACGTCGCTGCGTGTGACCTTTGTCAACGACGCAAAAAGCCGACCACACTCTCTGCTGGTCGCCTTCAACCACTTGACGTACCATCAAAACCATTCTTCCGTGTAGGTGTTGATCTTGTAGGCCCTTTTCCTACGTGTGATTCGGGAAACAAGTGGATTGCTGTAGCAACAGACTACGCCACCCGATATGCAATCACACGGGCTCTTCCGACAAGCTATGCAACCGATGTCGCCGATTTCCTCCTAGAGAACGTCATCCTTCACCATGGCGCCCCTCGACAGCTCCTCACCGACCGCGGCCGCTACTTTCTTTCTAAAGTTGTTAACGACATCCTGCACTCGTGCGCGACTAAACACAAACTTGCTACTGCTTACCATTTACAAACGAACGGTCTAACCGAGAGCCTTAACCGCACCCTTACTGACATGCTGTCCATGTATGTCTCCGCTGACCATCGCGACTGGGAAGTTGCGCTACCGTTCGTTACTTTCGCCTATAATTCGTCTCGCCATGATGCCGCCGGCTTCTCTCCATTCTTCCTCTTGTTTGGCCGCCACCCTACGCTACCTTTCGACACCATTCTGCCTGCTAGCCTGAATTCCACGTCCGAGTACGCCCGTGAAGCCATACTCAAAGCACAAGAAGCACGCCATATTGCCCGACGTCGACTTGTGGAGTCGCAGGACAATCGGCGGCGCTTATATGACGCCCGCCATCGTGACGTCCATTACACACCGGGCACCCTGGTTCTCCTTTGGTCGCCATCGCGACGCGTTAGCCTCTCGGCGAAGTTACTTTCAGGCTACTCTTGCCCTTACCGTGTCTTGCGTAAAGTAATTGACGTCACGTATGAAATCGCCCCTCTTGAGCCAAACGTGGCTCAGCATCGCTCCGACGTGGCCCATGTCGCGCGTTTTAAGTTGTATCACTCGCCTGCCTCCTAACCAGCACCGAGTCGGTGCTTCCGCCGCCGGGGGTCATGTGAGACGCAGACGAAGATGTCAGCTTGGTCGGAAGACGACGACCCCGTAACCCCGTAACAATATGAACTTTCTCCTCGCTCCTCATCCCTTCCCATTCAACGCAAACTACATTTTCTCTTTCATCTCTCTCAAAAGCTGTAGACAATCGTCACCTAAGCCTTCCCCTTTCAGAATATCCTACAAAATGTTGCGGTCTACGTTGTCATAGGCTCCTGTAATGTCTAAAAAGGCCACATATAACGGTTTGCTTTCTACTTTTGATATTTCAATACACTGAGTAAGAACAAATAAGTTATCATCTAAACGCCTACTTATTCTGCAGCCATT
This sequence comes from Dermacentor variabilis, assembly GCF_050947875.1. NCBI lineage: Eukaryota > Metazoa > Arthropoda > Arachnida > Ixodida > Ixodidae > Dermacentor > Dermacentor variabilis. Next base: position 21,761,334 of record NC_134574.1, on the reverse strand, counting down.
GTGAATTTTTCCCAAAATGCCATTATTCTCTGCCCATACCTGACGCTTCAATTGACTGGGAAGACGAAGACGAAGTGATCTGAGCAAGCGTCGCTTCTTGCCTTGCTGCGATAGCTTTGTCATAGTGGAGGCTTAATTGTGCTTTTCGGACGCGAAGCCATGCGAGGCGATGACTGACGGCGCACGATCACCAGCGTCGAGCACGCCTCTTCTCACTGCGTCTCCCAGGTATAAAGTGTAAAGCTTGCAACGTAGCCATGGAGACGTCCGGTTCCTGTTTCTCCAACAGCGATCCAATGGACTCCGACGATGGCTACACTGTCGTGGAGGGCAGGCGAACGAAGAGAAAATACCGCAAGACAACCAACGACGTGAGTGAGCAGGGCCCCTACTCCGACTTACAGGATCGCTTTTGTGCCGCTCGATGTGTCTAAGAATTTAAATTCTGTACCACTTACCTTGGTAATGTGGCTCCGAAAGGAATTAACGAAGTGCGTTTTAACACCAAGAAAAACGTAGTTACAGTGGAAGTAACGACGCAGGCCGCACTAGAAAAATTGAAAATTGTGCGCATACTAGGACACATAGAAGTCCGGTCGTTCATCGTGCACTGTGGTCGCACTAGGGCAGGTGTTATCTCCGACGCCGTGATTGACATCAGCGACGAAGGGCTACAAAGGCTTCTGTCTTCAACAGTGAATGTCATCGATTTTCACAGCTTCGGTCGCTCGACGAGCGTCAAGCTTCTTTTCGAGGGAGACACGCTACCTGATCATGTCAAGGTGGGCTACGCGAGGCACCCGGTGCGTCCTTATGTGCCCCGGCCACTGCAATGCCACAAGTGCCTTAAGCTAGGCCATGTCAGCGCTGTATGCACAGGCCATACGACATGCCTCCGCTGTGCTGGCAGCCATGGCGTATCTTCATGCCCAGTGAAAGAAATGATGTGCTCGAATTGAGATGGACCCCACGAGGCCAATTCGAAGGAGTGTCCTAAACAAAAAGGGAGAAAAAAATGTACTGAACAAAACGAGCAAGACAAGTATGTCCCACAAGGAGGCGGCAGCGTCAGTGCAACAGCGGAGGAGACCAATGCGTCATCGGCGTGGGCAAGCTGTAGGTCCAAATGAGAGCTTCCGGGCTCCAATTCCACAGGTCCAGCAGAAGTTGATTGAATCGGCATCGATAGATAAACCATTGCTTCAAGCGAGCCGCGCAAGCCCGAAACCGAATGCATGACCACGCTTGCCGCCGCGCACACGGGCCCTAGAATGTCAGCGCGACCAAGGACTGTGCAATCAGATGGCACCATCGGACTCTGTTATCAAAACCGTGCTGCGACAAATAATCGCCGCACTGCAGCTGCTACTGTCCGGTTTAAGTACTCCAGTGGCGCTAACAGCGGTTAAAATTATGAACGCTATAGACAGTCTCCTGGCTACATTGCAGTAACTTCTAACTCTGCTCGCTAAGATGACTGTGCTGTGGTGTGAAATGTGCACGTACACAATGCACAGATACAGTGTAATGTGCAGCCCTCATCGTATTTGCCATACCACCACACTCTTTCCTCTTCTCATCCCACCTCTTATTCCCCAAACCCCTTCCCCAGCGTGGAGTAGCAGGCTAGAGGCACTCCACTCAGGCCGACCTCTACACCTTTCTGCCATTAAACATTATCTCTCTCTGAAGCTTCAATTTGATTGCCTGCATTGCTATCCTGTATATTACCGATGTAATGGTCAACGGTCTATACGAGTGAATTCTGTCTTTCTCCCCCTTACCTTTATAAATTAAATTCATTCTACATTGTCGCGAACTGTCTGGTATTCGTCTATCTTTTAAAGTTTTTTCCACTGCTTTCACCAGAGCTTCCTTACTTTTTGGTCCTAGTTCATTTATCAGCCTAACGGGAACCTCGTCTAGCCCTGTGGCTATGCGCTTAGAAATTTTCTCTTCGGCTTTCTCCCAATTGAAATCTGTCAGCACCAGCTCCTTTTCCACCTGGGTCTCTTTCATGCTCTTGTTTTCTTCAAATACAACCTCGGCATTGCCTTGGAAAGCTTCGGCTGTTATTTTTATTTAATATACTGCCGCTTGTCCTTCCAGTCTGTTTTCATCTTCGTCTAGGATATGTTGTTGTATTGTTGTTGACTTCCTGCCTAATAATATTATGTGGTTCCAAAATATTCTAAGTGCGGCCTTCTTTTTCTGACGTATTTCTGACAACCAACGTTCACTTTCACCTTTTAATTTTGCTTGCACCAGTATTTCAACCATATACTTTTTCTCCCGGTAGATTTCCCATTTACTGGCTACATCACCCTGCGGTAACTACGCCTTCGCCTGCCTGTGCTCTTGGGATGCTTTCTGTCGTTCGGCGATCGCTTCTCGTATGTCCATATTCCACCAGCTTTTCGGTTTCTTGTTTGCTTTCCAACGAACATGTTGTTTCTCTTTCCGAATTTCTGTCGTTATTACACTTAGAAGCTCACTGTATTCCCACTCTTTATTTGGCCATTTGCCAAGTTCTTCCTCGACTCTAGTGGCGATATTTGTTATTTGTTCAGCGTTCAAATTCGTACTGGCCATTTTGCACTTCTTGCTCTTTTTCCCAACTACATATTCCTTGTTCAAAATGATGCGTTTATGGTCACTCCCTATGCTGATATACCCTTCCTCATCAATGACGATTTCTCTCAACTTATCATTAATTCCTTCTGTCATCAGACAGTAATCAATGTTTGATTGCAGGTTTCTCACTTTCCACGTGATCTGCCCTTCATACTTAGGCCCTGTATTCACGACAACGAGGTTATGTTGCTCACAAAGGTCTAGCATTGACTCCTCGTTACTCTCGGTATAGCCATCTACATCCTGTATGTGGGCATTCATGTCACCTAATAGAAAAATTTCAGCAGCATTCCCGAAAGCTTTAATATCCACGCTTATGTATTCCACTAACTTTATTTTTCTCTGTGCAATTATTTTCGGTCCACAAATACGTAACGCTCAGCCAAGTTTTTTCCCCACTCATTGTACCTGATAACTAAGATGCTCTTGACATTTTGAATTTACTCTTTTCCATTTGGCTCCCTGATGGATGAGCATTTCTTTCCGACTTGGTTATGTTGCACCCTTTCCAAACATAATTATCAATCACTGGCGGCTCTTCTGAGTCTCTAAGGGGCGTTTCTGCCACCGCATACACTCCTATTTGTTCTCTATTTAACTGCTCCTCAAACTCTGCCCACATTTCCTTTCTTCTGCCGCCCTGCATGTTTATGTAGCCTATTGCATGGCGAGCTTTTTTTCTTGCTTTCCTCCTTTTTCTGTTATCGAGGGCGCGATGCTCTTCTTAGGTTGCCTTAAGGGACCTTCTTAATTACTACCTACTCTGGCCTCCTGAGCGCCAGACCTAATTAGCAGCCACTACGGCTCTTCGTACGTGACTGTCAATTAGCAGCCACTACGGCTCTTCGTACGTGACTGTCACGTACAGGCAACTCCGGCACCGTGCACACCTCGATCTGCACCTGAGGGGATAGCTCGCGCAAGTCGCTCACCCCCTTCGCCAAGCGTTGGGCTGGTCCTGACCCTTTCCTGTTTAGGACGTCATTTAGCTCACCCGCTACTATGACAAGGTTGAGCAGGTGGGCATTTTCCGCGAGTTTTTCTTTTGCTCGCTCCATGGCAGAACCCAGTTTGCGCCCTGGAAATGTCCCTACCGCCACTCTTTTATCGCCTTTAACCCTCTCCACAATTGCTTCTGAGCGCCCAGCCAGGTTTTAGTCGCATGCAATAATCACCCTTTCACTCTCTCCTACCTCGTCTTTCTTTTCTTTGTCCTTTTCCGCGTGATTCGGACTCGACAAAGGGCATTGTCCCCTGGGCTCCTGCTTTTTCCGCGTGGCGGCCTCAAGGTAGGTGCCGCTCATTCCAGCTAACCCTTCACCATGTTGCACGCATCCCACGTACCTCACTATAACTCCCTCTCCTGTCACCGTCGGGGGACTGCGTTCCACTGTCACGCACATTCTCGTTCACAATGGCGGCCCTGTTCAGCTTTTCCTCGGCTACTTCAAGTCTTTTTTTCAACTACCTTCCTTGCATCACACTCCCTGTTTAGCTCATTTCGGAGCTGTTCCACCGGTTTGACAAGGCCTTCTTGGAAGGCCTCCATTTTCTGCAGCCTAGTATCGATATCACAGTGTGTGCCGGTTGACTCGATTCCCTCTCCATTCTCATCCGTCCCCTTATCTGCCTTGCGAGACCCGCCACACACTGCCTGCTTTCGCGGCTTTCTATCCATGTATTGCTTTTTCTGATGCAAATACTATAATAATATAATAATGCAGAGCACGTGCCTCTTAGCAAAAACCGATACGCACAGGATCCAAATCCTCAAAATGTTGCAAAGCAACTTTCACCACTGTTTCAAAAGCAATCAATGCTGCGGAGACACAAGATATGACACGCTTTCGCACGCGCTCAACCACGCGGCCACGCTCCCACTTTACCACGAAAACACGCACAGTAAAACCGCTAACAGCTATTAGTCTCAGCTATTAGTCAACTCAACTATTAGTGGTGTCGACTATTACTAATAGCTATTAGTCTCTCTAATAACTCAACGTCCCATCCAGCTGCACGTGTTGAAGCACGTGGGGCGAAAGGACGCTTTAACCATCCTGTAAAGCCAAATGCACACGAAACACACCCACGCACACGAAATAAGAGAGACAATAAAAAAGGAAAAAAGAAAACCCCCCAATTACAATTTAAAGGCAAAAAAAATCGGCAAATCAAAAACAGAAACAAGCTCAAAACACGCACAAAAACTTATGATTTCGTCGCCGCCACGGAGCCCCTCGCTCGTTAACGATCGCGCCAACTGTCGGCAATCTTCAGCGTATCGGACGGGGCGACTTCTGAAATAGTTGTGCAATCGGAAGCGTCAAGTGGGTAGGCCAGGATAGTATTCAGAGGACACGAATGCTGACGCCCATACAAGAGAAAAAAATGTGAAAAGGCGGTCGCTTGTGTCGCGGTGTTATAAGCGAAAGTAACGAACGGGAGTATGGTGTCCCAATTGGTGTGGTCGGACGAGACGTGCATCCTCAACATGCCGCGCAATGTTCGGTTGAAGCGCTCCGTGAGACCGTTCGTTTGGGGGTGATACGCGGTCGATTTCCGGTGAATGATCTGGCACTCGCGAAGCAGGGATTGTATCGCTTCTGTCAAGAAGACACGATCCCTATCGCTGAGTAGTTCTCGAGGAGCACCGTGGCGAAGGACGAAATTGCGAACAATAAACATCGCAACGTCGCGCGTGGTCGCGGCGGAAAGAGCCGCTGTGTCGGCGTAGCGCGTCAGGTGATCGACGCCAACAATAATCCAGCGTTTTCCACATCCGGTGTATGGGAACGGGCCATAGAGGTTGATGCCCACGCGGTCTAACGGTCGAGCAGGGCACGGTAGCGGCGGCAGTGGGCCAGTAGGGCGCAGTGGGGGAGCTTTGCTTTGTTTTGGAAGGCAGTGCATGATCGAACGTACTGTTGCACAAACTGATACATTCCACGCCAGTAATATCGTTGAAGCAGCCTTGTGGAGGTTTTTAGGACGCCGGCGTGGGCGCTTGGAGGGTCAGCATGGAAGTACGCGCACATATCGGACCGCATGTGACGAGGGATAGCCAGAAGCCATTTCCGAACGTCAGCGGCGGAAGGTGTTGTCTCGCACGACAGAGTGGGCTGCTTGATGGCGTAGCGTCCGCGTTGAAGGAACCACCGATGGAGCAACAGGGAAACCGATGGGTCCTTGCGTTGCTCGGAGGGCATCTCAATAGCGGTCGGTAGTGACGGGTCTGAGGTCGGAGAAGGAACGGGAAAACAATCCACATCAGGTGTCATCGGCGAGCGGAAGAGCGCGTCAGCGTCGGAATGCTTTCGACCAGAGCGGTATAGGACACGAATGTCATATTCCTGCAGGCGAAGCGCCCAAAGGCCGAGGCGGCCCGATGGGTCTTTCGAGGAGGAGAGCCAACAAAGGGCGTGATGGTCGGTGATGGCGCTGAAAGGACGGCCGCAGAGAGAGAGAGAGAGAGATGCAAATGAGAGAAAAGCAGGGACGGCCGTAGAGATAAGGACGAAACTTGCCCAATGCCCAAATGATGGCTAAGCTTTCCTTCTCTGTAATGGAGTCGTTTAACTCTGCTTTTTTGAGGGTACGGCTGGCATAAGCCACGACGTATTCTTCATTCGTGGCTTTCCGTTGGACCAAGATCGCACCAAGGCCAACACCACTGGCGTCGGTGTGAACTTCTGTCGGCGCAGTTGGGCCGTAATGGCTAAGTATCGGCGGGGAAGTCAGAAACTCGCGTAACTTGTCAAAGGCTTCATCGCATGCTGATGACCACGGAGAAATGCATTTGCTTGCGGTAATCAGCTTCGTCAAGGGTGCGATAGTAAAGACAAGGTACCGCACGAAACGTCGAAAATAAGAGCACAGGCCTATGAAACTTCGCAGGGCCTTTATAGATGTGGGCTTCGGAAACTCGGCTACTGTGCGAAGCTTGTTGGCATCAGGAAGGATGCCGTCTTTCGAGACAACATGACCCAAGACGGTTAATTTTCGGGCAGCGAAACGGCACTTCTAGAGGTTGAGCTGTATGCCAGCTGGAGTGAGACAGGTCAGGATGTCATGCAGACGGACGAGATGTGTCGGAAAATTCAGTCAGAAAACAACTATGTCATCCAGGTAACATAAACAAGTCTTCCACTTGTGTCCGCGAAGGATGGTATCAATCATGCGCTCGAAGGTAGTGGGAGCATTGCAGAGCCCGAAAAACATAACGTTAAACTCGTACAGGCCATCGGGAGTGATGAAACTGTCTTTGGTCGGTCAGCCTCAGCAATGGGAACCTGCCAATAGCCAGAGCGGAGATCTAAAGACGAGAATTATTCGGAACCTATCAGACAGTCAAGAGCATCGTCGATCCGGGGTAGTGGGTAAACGTCTTTTCTTGTGGTCTTGTTTAGGCGGCGATAATCTATACAAAATGAATGGTGCCATCTTTTTTTCGCACTAGAACTACAGGTGACGACCAAGGGCTTTGAGAAGGCTGAATGACGCCGCGCTGCAGCATGTCGTCCACTTGTTCTGCGATAACTCGGCGCTCTTCTGCGGAAACGCGATACGCACGCTGTCGCAATGGGGCATGAGAACCGGTGTCGATAGTATACGAGAGACACTTGTCACGCGACCCAAGGATGGTTCGTTGCAGTCGAACGAAGAAACGAACTCGTTCAGCAGAGTAAGTAGAGTAAGAAGTAGGGAGGCAGCGAAAGGTTTGCGGCGATTGGCAAGGTGGCCGACGACGCATAGGAGACAGCGACCGTCGACATGGAGGAGAACGGCGACTGTATGAACGGCAGTCACAATCGAAGGGTCTCAGCGGCGAGTCAGCGGCATCTTGGCAGCGTATCTCGGCGGCATGTTGTGGCGCGGAGAGAAACTGGTCGAAGGTGTCACGGTGCGAGGACATGTTATGACGACAAAAGTGTCCAACGTGACCAGCAACCCACAGGCGAAGAAAATAAGTCTGTAGTCTGGCGGGGACCACGAGTCGTGACCAGCAATCCACACGCGAAGCAAATAGGCCTGTAGTCTGGCGGGCACCACGTGTCGGCGCGACGGAGCTGGGGTGACTGCCCTGGAACGGGAGCAGGGGGAACTCGGTGCGTTGGTGGTGGGACGGAATATGACGGTGTGGTGGCCGTGCGACAGGGGCAGCCTAGTTGAGCGGCGGAGGTGTGACCCGCGACTGGTAGTCGGCACAAGAGAGCGGTGCCGTTGGAGATACGAATAGCGGCGGGTAGTCAACATAAGAGAGCGGTGCCGTCAGAGGAGCTCGCGGGCGAACGGCGGTACGCGTCAGATATTTGGGCACGGTGGCTCGTTGCACGGCCGGAGTCAGTGTTGGGGCAGGCGTCTGGCTGTGAGGGAGCAGCTACAGCTGGGCGGGCCACTTCCTAGCGAATGAAATCCTTGAGCTGAACGGCGAGAGCAGAAGGATCGGTATGGTCAGCGGCGACTGCAATGGCCGAGACCGAGTCAGCCTGTGGGACGGTTTAGCGGGCGATGTTACGTTGGCGGCGCAATTCGTTGAAACTCTGACACAAGTTAAAGCACGGCGACGTTGGTTGGACTCTTGGTCAGCAGCATTTGAAACGCGTCGTGCTAATACCCTTCAGGATATGGTTGATTTTCTCGTCCTCCGCCATCGTTGGATTAACACGGCTGCAGAAACTCAAGACATCCTCAATATAGCTGGGGAAAGTCTCGTCCAGTTGCTGTGCTCGCTGGCGTAGACGCTGTTCGGCGCGTAGCTTGCGGACAGCGGGGTGGCCAAACTTCGGCGAAATGTGTCTTGAATGCGGGCCAACTCGGGGGGGGGGGGGCGGAATGTCAGATTCGTGATTCTTCAACTATAGATTTGCGACGCCAGCAAGGTAAAAGATGAAGTTATTCAATTTAGACTGGACGTCCCACTTATTGTGAGAGCTTACACGTTCCTAGGTGGACAGCCGGTCATAGCCGTCATGCTCTCCGGTCTCGCAAAAGATGGCCGGGTCGCGCCGATCGATAACGCCAGCGCAAGCGACAGGGGCAGCCATGGGTAGTCAGCGCGTAGATCGCATTAGTCATGGTAAAAACTTTTAGAGATCTAGAAACGCTGGTCATGGTGGCGGTGGGCAACGTACGATTGCAGAACTCAAGGGTGACGTGAGGGATTCCCGCAATCTCCATCAAATGTAATAATGTTTAACTAAAGGTGAGAAGCAGCAGATAAACCGCAGCATATCAGCAGCGAACAAACCGAGCTTTCTTGCAAATCACAGCACGGGTCGTCGTCGTCTCCGAGCTGCTATCGGAAACACGAGGTGCGTCTGCTTCATTACAATATATATCTATACGTGAAGAGAAATTCTTCAGACTACCTTTCAAATGTAAATAATTTGAGCGATGCTACAAAGTAAACAGAACAAATATTTAATTAATTTGAACAGTTTGAACCGGTAGAACGATCTTCATCAGGCTTTACAAGAAAATGGCAGTTCTGCACTGATAGTAAAGACAGCAGACCGGGTGCCCGGACGTTCTCAGATACATAAAAGCGAAAGGGACAGTTGTGACAGTGATTGACTTTTTCTCGGCGCTTTGGCAGATTCACAGCTGCCTTATTGGCCACGACGCAGGGCAAAAGGAAGGTGGAGTCCCATGTGTGTAGGGCAAGGAGGCCAGTGAAAAACAAAAATAAGAAATGGAGGAGGGAGACATAAGTCGGAGAACGGAAGAGGGGCGGAGAATAGCGGCAGCTAGGTTCCCGTTGAAACGAGGCAAGGAAGGAGAAAACGGTCGCTGCACAGCACCAGTGCGCGAACCGCCGTTGTAGCGGAAGAACGGGCTAGTTGAATAGGGTGATGGGGTGCAAACTAGAAAAGGCGCCCGGAAGGAAGACAGAAGAGCGGAATCTTGGCGAAAGTAACACAGCGTCACAATACACATATACAAGGCACGGCACGTTGCGGCAACTTTGTGGTCCAGCTGAGGTACGGAAAAAAATTCTAAAAATAATTATATGCGGAGTTCGCAAAGTGAGTACGTCCCTGGGCTTAGATTTAGGAAGCCGAGTTAAGAAGCCTACGTGTGGTACAGTTTTCGAAAGTTTAGCGGACAACCGACACCACGTTAGCTCGTGCGGATTCCCAGAAGGGGCAATAAGTTACTCAATATGACTACTTGAGTGGCAGGGCGGAGGAAACTGGATTTATTAGTTTTCCACTCGCCCCCTCGAGGCTCACGCAGAGGGAAAAGCCAGCAGTGACCAGCGTCCCAATTTTTGAGTAAAAAACGTGTTCGCGCTGCCTTCTCTCACTGCATACTCCGGAGGCACGTCAGCCGGCCGGGACTCGGTCTAATTGCTTTAGCGTACGTTCCAAATTTATGGATGAAAAAACATTCTCTCTGCCACTCTCTGCTCGCGTGCGCGGGTGTGTTGGAAACCAGACTACAAGAGCACGACGCTCACGCATTCAGAGGGGTGATCTGTCAGTCGAACGTGCCTGTATCATCATCATCATCAGCCTGGTTACGCCCACTGCAGGGCAAAGGCCTCTCCCATACTTCTCCAACAACCCTGGTCATGTACTAATTGTGGCCATGCCGTCCCTGCAAACTTCTTAATCTCATCCGCCCACCTAACTTTCTGCCGCCCCCTGTTACGCTTCCCTTCCCTTGGGATCCAGTCCGTAACCCTTAATGACCATCGGTTATCTTCTCTCCTCATTACATGTCCTGCCCATGCCCATTTCTTTTTCTTGATTTCAACTAAGATGTCATTAACTCGCGTTTGTTCCCTCACCCAATCTGCTCTTTTCTTATCCCTTAACGTTACACCTATCATTCTTCTTTCCATAGCTCGTTGTGTCGTCCTCAATTTGAGTAGAACCCTTTTCGTAAGCCTCCAGGTTTCTGCCCCGTAGGTGAGTACTGGTAAGACACAGCTGTTATATACTTTTCTCTTGAGGGATAACGGCAACCTGCTGTTCATGATTTGGGAATGCCTGCCAAACGCACTCCAGCCCATTCTTATTCTTCTGATTATTTCCGTCTCATGATCCGGATCCGCCGTCACTACCTGCCCTAAGTAGATGTATTCCCTTACGACTTCTAGTGCCTCGCTGCCTATTGTAAATTGCTGTTCTCTCCCGAGACTGTTAAGCATTACTTTAGTTTTCTGCATATTAATTTTTAGACCCACTCTTCTGCTTTGCCTCTCCAGGTCAGTGAGCATGCATTGCAATTGGTCCCCTGAGTTACTAATCAAGGCAATATCATCAGCGAATCGCAAGTTACTAAGGTATTCTCCATTAACTTTTATCCCCGATTCTTCCCAATCCAGCTCTCTGAATACCTCCTGTAAACACGCTGTGAATAGCATTGGAGATATCGTATCTCCCTGCCTGACGCCTTTCTTTATTGAGATTTTGTTGCTTGCTTTATGGAGGACTACGGTGGCTGTGGAGCCGCTATAGATATCTTCCAGTATTTTTACATATGGCTCATCTACACCCTGATTCCGTAATGCCTCCATGACTGCTGAGGTTTCGACTGAATCAAACGCTTTCTCGTAATCAATGAAAGCTATATATAAGGGTTGGTTATATTCTGCACATTTCTCTATCACTTGATTGATAGTGTGAATATGGTCTATTGTTGAGTAGCCTTTACGGAATCCTGCCTGGTCCTTTGGTTGACAGAAGTCTAAGGTGTTCCTGATTCTATTTGCAATTACCTTAGTAAATACTTTGTAGGCAACGGACAGTAAGCTGATCGGTCTATAATTTTTCAAGTCTTTGGCGTCCCCTTTCTTATGGATTAGGATTATGTTAGCGTTCTTCCAAGATTCCGGTACGCTCGAGGTCATGAGGCATTGCGTATACAGGGTGGCCAGTTTCTCTTGAACAATCTGTCCACCATCCTTCAACAAATCTGCTGTTACCTGATCCTCCCCAGCTGCCTTCCCCCTTTGCATATCTCCTAAGGCTTTCTTTACTTCTTCCGGCGTTACCTTCGGGATTTCGAATTCCTCTAGACTATCTTCTCTTCCATTATCGTCGTGGGTGCCACTGGTACTGTATAAATCTCTATAGAACTCCTCAGCCACTTGAACTATCTCATCCATATTAGTAATGATATAGCCGGCTTTGTCTCTTAACGCATACATCTGATTCTTGCCAATTCCTAGTTTCTTCTTCACTGTTTTTAGGCTTCCTCCGCTCCTGAGAGCATGTTCAATTCTATCCATATTATACTTCCTTATGTCAGCTGTCTTACGCTTGTTGATTAACTTCGAAAGTTCTGCCAGTTCTATTCTAGCTGTAGGGTTAGATGCTTTCATACATTGGCGTTTCTTGATCAGATCTTTCGTCTCCTGCGATAGTTTGCTGGTATCCTGCCTAACGGAGTTACCACCGACTTTCATTGCACACTCCTTAATGATGCCCACAAGATTGTCGTTCATTGCTTCAACACTAAGGTCCTCTTCCTGAGTTAAAGCTGAATACCTATTCTGTAGCTTGATCTGGAATTCCTCTATTTTCCCTCTTACCGCTAACTCATTGATCGGCTTCTTATGTACCAGTTTCTTCCGTTTCCTCCTCAGGTCTAGGCTAATTCGAGTTCTTACCATCCTGTGGTCACTGCAGCGCACCTTGCCGAGCACGTGCCTGTATGTATGTATGTATGTATGTATGTATGGGGAGTGTTTAACGCCTACGTCTCATCCCCCGCGGTAGCGCGGGGGATGAGAAGCAGGCGTTAAGCACTCCATACATGGATCGACCCCAAGATAGTGCAATCCAGGCGCGACCGGCTGGGGAGGTGAAGCAGGCGTTATGCACCCCCCATACGTGGGCCGATCGCGAAGTTAGTGCTATGCCGGGCCGGCCCGGGGAGGATGTGAAGCAGGCGTTAAGCACTCCCTATATGTGGGCCGATACCGAGATAGTGCAATACCGGTGCGACCCGCGGCTCATGTGAATCAGGCGTAAAGCACTCCCCACTCGTGGGCCGTTCCCGAAGATAGTACAATGCCGGCGGGTCCCGCTGCAGAGGTGAAGCAGGCGTTAAAGCTAAATACTCCACATACGTGGGCCGATCCCGAAGGTAGTGCAATGCCGGGTCGACCCGCGTCATAAGTGAAGCAGGCGTGAAGCACTCCGCATACATGGGCCGATGACAAGATAGTGCAATACCGGCGTGACCCGCGGCGGAGGTGAAGCAGGCGTTAAGAACTCCCCATACGTGGGCCGATCGCGAAGATAGTGCTATGCCGGGCCAGCCCTCTGAGGATGTGATGCAGGTGTTAAGCACTGTTCATACATGGACCGATCCAGAGAAGGGGCAACCCCGGAGCGACCGGCTGCGGAGGTGAAACAGGCGTTAACCACCCCCCATAAGTGTGCCGATACGGAGATAGTGCAATCCCGGCGCGATCCGCGGCGTAGGTGAAGCAGGCGTTAAGCACTCCCCATAAGTGGGCGATTCCCGAAGATATTGCAATACCGGCCCTACCCACTGCGGAGGTGAAGCAGTCGTTAAGTACTCCCCATACGTGGGCCGATCCCTAAGGTAGCGCAATTCCGGGTCGACCCGCGGCCTATGTGAAGCAGGCGTCAAACACTCCCCATACGCGGGCCGATACCGAGATGGTGCAATCCCGGCGCGACCGGCAGCGGAGGTGAAACAGGCGTTAAGCAAGCCCCATACATGGGCCAATACCGAGATAGTGCAATCCCGGCGCGACCCGCGGCGTAGGTGAAGCAGGCGTTAAGCACTCCCCATATACGTGGGCGATTCCCGAAGATATTGAAATAACGGCCCTACCCGCTGCGGAGGTGATGCAGGCGTTAAGCATTCCCCATACATGGGCAGATCCCGATATAGTACAAGCCCGGTAAGACTGACTACATAGGTAAGCAGGCGTTAAGCATTCCCATACGAGGGCCGATGCCGAAGACAGTTCAATGCCAGAGCTATCCGCGACGGATGAGAAACAGGCCTTAAGCACTCCCTATGCGTGAGCCGATCCCGAAAATAGCGCAATGCCGGGCCAACCGGCCGCGGATGTGAAGCAGACATTAGGCAATCCCCATACGTGGGCCGATGCCGAGATATAATGCCGGGCCGACCCGCGGCGGATATGAAGCGGGAGTCAAGCACTCCCCATACTTGGGCCGATCCCGAAGATAGTGCAATGCCGGGTTGACCTGCGGCGACTGTTAAGCAGGCGTACTCCCCATATTTTGGCCGATGCCGAAGTTGTGCAATGCCAGGCCGACCCACGGGGGATGAGACGTAGCCATTAAGCATTCCCTATACATGGATCGACCCCAAGATAGTGCAACTCAGGCGCGACCGGCTGCGGAGGTGAAGCAGGCGTTATGCACCCCCCATACGTGGGCCGATTCCGAAGATAGTAACAGCCAGAGCTGCGGCGGAGGTGAATGAGGCGTTAAGCACACCCCGTAAGTGGGCCGATGCCGAGGTAGTGCAATACCGGCGCGACCCGCGGCGGAGGTGAAGCCGGCGTTAAGAAATCCCTATACATGGGCCGATCCCGAAGATATTGCAATGCCGGGCCGACCCGCGGCGGAGGTAAAGCAGGCGTTAAGCACTCCCCATACGTGGGCCGATTCCGAAGGTAGTACAATACCGGCGGGTCCCGCTGCGGAGGTGAAGCAGGCGTTAATAACTCCACATACGTGGGCCGATTCCGAAGGTAGCGCAATGCCGGGCCAGCCCGCTGAGGATGTGACGCAGGTGTTAAGCACTCCCCCTACATGGACCGATCCAGAGATGGTGCAACCCCGGAGCGACCGACTGCGGAGGTGAAACAGGCGTTAACCACCCCCCATACGTTATACTAATGGGCGACTTTAATGCCAAGGTAGGCAAGAAGCAGGCTGGAGACAAGGCAGTGGGGGAATATGGCATATGCACTAGGAATAGCAGGGGGGAGTTATTAGTAGAGTTTGCGGAACAGAATAATATGAGGATACTGAATACCTTCTTCCGCAAGCGGGATAGCCGAAAGTGGACGTGGAGGAGCCCGAACGGCGAGACTAGAAATGAAATAGACTTCATACTCTGCGCTAACCCTGGCATCATACAAGATGTGGACGTGCTCGGCAAGGTGCGCTGCAATGACCACAGGATGGTAAGAACTCGAATTAGCCTAGACCTGAGGGAACGGAAGAAACTGGTACATAAGAAGCCGATTAATGAGTTAGCGGTAAGAGGGAATATAGAGGAATTCCAGATCAAGCTACAGAACAGGTATTCGGCTTTAACTCAGGAAGAGGACCTTAGTGTTGAAGCAATGAACGACAATCTTGAGGGCATCATTAAGGAGTGTGCAATGGAAGTCGGTGGTAACTCCGTTAGGCAGGATACCAGCAAACTATCGCAGGAGACTAAAGATCTGATCAAGAAACGGCAATGTATGAAAGCATCTAACCCTGCAGCTAGAAGAGAACTGGCAGAACTTTCGAAGTTAATCAACCAGCGTAAGACAGCTGACATAAGGAAGTACAATATGGATAGAATTGAACATGCTCTCAGGAACGGAGGAAGTCTAAAAACAGTGAAGAAGAAACTAGGAATTGGCAAGAATCAGATGTATGCGTTAAGAGACAAAGCCGGCAATATCATTACTAATATGGATGAGATAGTTCAAGTGGCTGAGGAGTACTATAGAGATTTATACAGTACCAGTGGCACCCACGACGATAATGGAAGAGAAAATAGTCTAGAGGAATTCGAAATCCCAAAGGTAACGCCGGAAGAAGTAAAGAAAGCCTTGGGAGATATGCAAAGGGGGAAGGCAGCTGGGGAGGATCAGGTAACAGCAGATCTGTTGAAGGATGGTGGACAGATTGTTCTAGAGAAACTGGCCACCCTGTATACGCAATGCCTCATGACCTCGAGCGTACCGGAATCTTGGAAGAACGCTAACATAATCCTAATCCATAAGAAAGGGGACGCCAAAGACTTGAAAAATTATAGACCGATCAGCTTACTGTCCGTTGCCTACAAACTATTTACTAAGGTAATCGCAAATAGAATCAGGAACACCCTAAACTTCTGTCAAGCAAAGGACCAGGCAGGATTCCGTAAAGGCTGCTCAACAATAGATCATATTCACACTATCAATCAGGTGATAGAGAAATGTGCGGAATATAACCAACCCTTATATATAGCTTTCATTTATTACGAGAAAGCGTTTGATTCTGTCGAAACCTCAGCAGTCATGGAGGCATTACGGAATCAGGGTGTAGACGAGCCGTATGTAAATATACTGAAAGATATATATAGCGGCTCCACAGCCACCGTAGTCCTCCATAAAGCAAGCAACAAAATCCAAATAAAGAAAGGCGTCAGGCAGGGAGATACAATATCTCCGATGCTATTCACAGCGTTTTTACAGGAGGTATCCAGAGACCTGGATTGGGAAGAATTGGGGATAAAAGTCAATGGAGAATACCTTAGTAACTTGCGATTCGCTGGTGATATTGCCTTGCTTAGTAACTTAGGGGACCAATTGCAATGCATGCTCACTGACCTGGAGAGGCAAAGCAGAAGAGTGGGTCTAAAAATTAATCTGCAGAAAACTAAAGTAATGCTTAACAGTCTCGGAAGAGAACAGCAATTTACAATAGGCAGCGAGGCACTGGAAGTCGTAAGGGAATACATCTACTTAGGGCAGGTAGTGACGGCGGATCCGGATCATGAGACGGAAATAATCAGAAGAATGGGCTGGGGTGCGTTTGGCAGGCATTCTCAGATCATGAACAGCAGGTTGCCATTATCCCTCAAGAGAAAAGTATATAACAGCTGTGTCTTACCAGTACTCACCTACGGGGCAGAAACCTGGAGGCTTACGAAAAGGGTTCTACTCAAATTGAGGACGACGCAACGAGCTATGGAAAGAAGAATGATAGGTGTAACGTTAAGGGATAAGAAAAGAGCAGATTGGGTAAGGGAACAAACGCGAGTTAATGATATCTTAGTTGAAATCAAGAAAAAGAAATGGGCATGGGCAGGACATGGACCGATGGTCATTAAGGGTTACGGACTGGATCCCAAGGGAAGGGAAGCGTAGCAGGGGGCGGCAGAAAGTTAGGTGGGTGGATGAGATTAAGAAGTTTGCAGGCACGGCATGGCCACAATTAGTACACGACCGGGGTTGTTGGAGAAGTATGGGAGAGGTCTTTGCCCTGCAGTGGGCGTAACCAGGCTGATGATGATGATGATACGTGTGCCGATCCCGAGATAGTGCAATCCAGGCGCGATCCGCGGCGTAGGTGAAGCAGGCGTTAGGCACTCCCCATAAGTGGGCGATTCCCGAAAATATTGCAATACCGGCGCGACCCGCAGCGTAGGTGAAGCAGGCGTTAAGCACTCCCCATAAGTGGCCGATTCCCGAAAATTTTGCGGGCACGACCCGCAGCGGAGGTGAAGCAGGCGTAACGCATTCCTCATACGTGGGCCGATACCGAAGTTATTGCAATGCCGGGCCGACCCGCGGCGGATGTGAAGCAGACGTCAAGCACTCCCGATACTTGGGCCGATACCGAAGTTAATACAATGCGTGGTTAACCCGCGGCGAATGTGAATCAGGCGTTAAGCACTCCCCATATATGGGCCGATGCCGAGATAGTGCAATTCCGGCGCGACCCGCGGCGGAGGTGAAGCAGGTGTTAAGAACTCCCCATACTTCGGGTGATCCCGAAGGCTGCGCAATGCCGGGTTGACCCTCGGCGGATGTGAAGCAGGCGTTAGGCACTCCCCATACGTGGGCCGATCCCGTAAATGGTGCCGGCACGACCCGCAGCGAGGTGAAGCACGCGTTACGCACTGCCCATACGTGGGCCGATCCCGAAGATATTGCAATGCCGGGCCGACCCGCGGCGGATGTGAAGCGGGAGTCAAGCACTCCCCATACTTGGGCCGATCCAGAAGATAGCGCAATGCCGGGTTGCGTTTTTAGAATTGCGAGGAGGTACAGCGGAGCGTGGCACTTTTAACGGAGCTCGACGTTTCTGCGCATGCGCGAGTAAGAGCGGTCGCGAGAGAGAGAATCTGGGGGCTTTTGCTCCTTGAATATATGACTCAGCCTAGGCACTACGGAGGAGGTTTCTTAGAGCGCGTTGTATTCGCTTGTCCCCTAGACATGCCGGCATCGCGGAGTACGGTCGAGTTGGTTTATACACTCCGCCGCTGGCTGCCCGCGCGGCGAGGCAGCGGGCGCGGACACCGCTTGGTGATCGCTGTGTCTGAAGGAAAAATGTTCTGACTGGTGTTATACAAGCCGCGGGTCGCTTTTTTCGTCGCGACGATATTTCGGATTTTTTACAAGCACTGCTTCAGGAGGGCACATGTAACCGGCCAACGGAGATCTCAGGAGAGCACCTGAGGTTATATAAAGCAGGCGGCGCAGGATCTCCGAGGCACCCAAGCGGTAGCGGGGGGATCAAAGCTGGAAGCAGGGCGGCCCGTGGGTTGGGTCCGCAGAGGCCGAAGCGTACGTGCCAGGGGGTGTTCGATAAAAAATTGGCTGTCTGCGATAGCGGACAGCCGATCTTGTACTCCCCTGGCAATAAAGAAACGATAAATTAATGCAAATATAAAGTGGATGAAAAAACAACTTGCCGCAGGTGGGAACCGAACCCACAACCTTCGTATTTCGCGTGCGATGCTCCACCAATTGAGCTACCGCAGCGCCGCTTCCCCATCCACTTTGTTGGGTGTTTATGTGTCCTAGTAGAACCCTGTAAGTGTTAGCCAGCGCCACCACTCACAGACCTTGGCGGCGGATGTGGAACGTTCTTTTTGCCGAAGGCGTCATGAGAACGTGATCTTTTGGTGTGAAGGCAACTGGTCAATAAACCCACACGTGCTACCTGAAAGCATCAATGTTGCCGGATTCGAGACATTGATGCCTTCAGTTGTTTTTTCATCCACTTTATATTTGCAATAATTTATCGTTTCTTTATTTCATTTATTATGCACAAGTAATTTTCTCTATGTTGTCCTTGGTGTCAGTGTTTGTTGGCTTCTTATGATATGACTAATAAAAATTGGGCCCCTCGGTTAACCCCCTTTCTTCTCGTTTAGGAAATATACTAGTCATTTTAAACATCATCACATACATACCTTAAGATACTCGTAATTTAAGAGAAAGGGCGGGTGCTTAAATTTATTTTTAATGTGGGCCAAACTTCTTACTTAGCACAACTTGCTAGTTGAAGTTCCAATTTCAACATTCCCATTTGCTCCCTCGCTTTTTTTCTTCTGTGCAGGTATTGCTTGCCTATGTCTACAAGAACCGTCAAGCGTGGCCTGTATGGTATGGTATGAATAACTTTATTTAGGTCCTGAGGGATCAGTCTGGGACTGATGCGGGCCGCTCCCACGTCGGGACAGAGAGGCCTAGCCCCTCTGCCGTCACACGGGCCCTCTGGACAGCCCTGAATTGGTCCGCCAGCACTTCACTGGGCAGCATCCGCTGCCACCACTGTTCACCTCGAGAACCATCACCGGCCAACGCCAAGCAGCGCCAAAGCATGTGTTCTAAACCGAGCAAACCCCCACACTTACTACAATAGAGTGAAACCCCGCAGTCCGGATTAATTTTGTTCATGATGACCGGGTTAGGGTACGTACGTGTCTGCAGAAGCCTTAATGTAACCGCCTGTGGCCTATTTAATTTAGAATGTGGCAGGGGGAATGCCCTGCGCCCTAGGTAATAGTGCTTGGTGATTTCGTTGTAGGTTAACAGCTGGTCCCTGTACTCAGGAGCGGGAGATCCAGCCCCTTCAGGGAGTACACGGCACACTAATCCTCGTGCCTCCCTGTGCGCCACCTCGTTGAGGTTACGCGGGGCTCCCTCCACTGTCCCCATGTGCGCCGGGAACCAAGTAACGGTATGCGAAGTGATATCCCTACCTTGCAGCAGTCTGTTAGCCGGTTCCGCAACAAGTCCTCTCGAGAAGGCTTTAATCGCAGATCGTGAGTCACTAAACACCAAAACTCTTCTTGAATCAATTAGTGCTAGAGCAATAGCCACCTGTTCGGCAACCCCCGGATCTTTGGTATAAATGGAAGCAGCATTTCTAACGCTCCCTTTGCCATCTACCACCACCACCGAATAAGCATTGTTATCATTAATCCATGCGGCGTCAACAAAAGCAGACTCCTCCTCCTGATCCTTTGCCTCTCGCAACAAAGCCCTAGCTCTCGCGACCCGCCTCCCTACATTGTGCACGGGGTGCACATTCCGCGGAAACGGACGAACCATGATATTTGCCCTAAGGTTCACGTTCAACTCGTGTAGCGGCGCCCTATCGTGCGACACAGCCACCGATTCTTCAATTGACTCTAAAATATACCTACCGCTGGTGTACCTAGCAACCGCTCCCTCTGTGCAGTACGCTGAGCCTCGGCAATTTCATCTAAAGTATTATGCAAACCGAGTCGTAACAACATATCGTTTGACGTAGTCATAGGCAGACCAAGCGCAGCCTTGACGGCTTTTCTGATTAATGCTTCCACTTTATTTTTCTCCCCCCTATTCCAATTTAGCATAGCTGCCACATACGAGAAATGACATATAATAAATGCGTGAACTAAGCGCATCGCACCTTCTTCTCCTAAACCCCTATGCCTATTAGAAATCCTTCTTATAAGTCTTATCGCCTCCTCCGTCTTCTTGGTAATACGCTGAATGGTTCTAATGTTCGACCCGTTCGCTTCAAGTACAAAACCCAGGACCCTGATTGCTTCAACTTTCGGTATCACCGACCCTCCCCTAGTATAAATTCTAATGCAAGGCTCAACTTCCGGTATCCAACCCTTCGGCCTACGACCTAGCTTCTTAGATTTTAAGATCAACTTCGACTTTTTAGTGGAGCACTTGAGCCCCACGAGACCCAGATACTCCTCCGCAAGCGTTACCACCTTCTGCAGCCTAGCCTCAAGCTCTCCATCACTACCACCGACACTCCATATAGTAATGTCATCCGCGTAGATAGAATAGCCAATATCCTGGACAGTGTCCAGTGTATTAGCCAACTTCGACATCGCCAGATTGAATAACATAGGCGAGAGTACGGATCCCTGCGGAGTACCACAGCAACCCAATTTAAAGACTTCCGACTTTATCTCCCCAAACTTGAGACATGTCCTTCTATCCATGAGGAAAGCCCTGACAAAATGGAAAAGCCGCTGCCCCATGTTCAAGTCCGATAGCGCCTGTAGAATGAAAGAATGTGATAGCAAGCTTTTGTGGGCAGCAAGTGCTCTACTACGAAGGCTGGCCTGCTCTGGCAGCGGCGGCAATCATCTTCAAGATTTATCCATGATCACCTTTGCTGCTATTTGTCACTCTTGTTAATTACACTTTCTGCATCTTTCCTAATTTATTAGGTAGTAAAGTATGAGTATGTGACATGGTGTAAAGTAGATGTCTTGCTGCATTTTTACTTCCAATCATCTTTTATGCATGAAAAATATAAGCTCATCGTACAGTTTACTAAAAAAATAACAGCATATTATGATTTATCTTTCAGTTCTGGTAACATGCAACGTACAAGGAATTCACTAATGGATGGTATGCCGAAGAACTTGCCATTATTTCTGCGTGATGCTGTGCAAGCATGTGGCATTATCTTACAAGACGCACCCACAAAGTAAGCTACAATTTACTTTTAAATGAAGCATGGGCATCAGAAAAAATATATTTGTATTGCTAGTTGGAGTGGTTCACAGTATTCTTCCAGATGTTGTACTATCCTTAATTTCTTAACAATTATTTGCCGCAGTGTTCTGTTTCGCGTACTGATGTCAGGCTATTGTGCCCCCTGTAGCTGAAACCATGTAATTTTTACCTGAACTGCAGCATCACTGACAAAATGTTTCCCTGCTAGAAGCTATTTCAATTTGGTGGAGACCCAGCAGGACGGAGTTTTGTCAATAATGACGTGTTTCATGCAGAGATGTTCTTGTTTAGGTCAATGGGCAAACATTGGCATGATATCAGCATACAATACAGATATTGTTTTATTTCCAAAATAATTCTGACAGGCGGCATTCAATTGATAGGTCTAATTAAAAAGCACTATAATTGACCAATGAGGCTGTACTACACTATTCCCATGGTTCACATCTGGAGAAACTACCTGTGCATCACTCTATCCGACAATATAAACTTTTTTTTCTGATGGCCATGCCTCGTTTAAAATAAATTGTAACTGAGCGCAAACGTCGTGTTACTGTAACAGCTGCCGCAAAAATTTGAGGGAATGTCTAATAAATGTCTTCAGTTGTTCTTGTCAAGCTGTCCATTAGCCAACTTTTAGCATAACGTTAGCAGGGCTTACTGAAGTACTTCTAGACGTCCATGGCCACAAAATGTCTTGATCAAGACAGCTACTAGACTTTTGAATTAGCCGTTCAAGACATCTTTTAGACGTCAAATAGCTGCTTGCGTGTTTCGTGGGACGTGGCATATGAATATTTTTAAACTCTAGATAAAATTATTTGGGACAACCTGTACAGTATGCTGCGGACACTGCATGCACACACGGCGGTGCTCCATGCATACGCAATGCGCCCACAGTCTCTTAATTCGCTTGCAAGACAAGCTTTGGTATGCTAACTCGTGCACATTAAGTGCAGCAACAAAGACCACAAGGCATCGAATTTAGACCGTGCTATTAACATGTCAATTTCAACATATCGAAAAGTGCAGACGAGCTTTCGGAACAAAGATACGCGGCCTTACGCGTTCTTCCACAACACTACAACATATAGGCTCTAATAGGTGCAAACGTTGAGGTCCGTAGGTGATGAAAATCCGCAGGCTGGAAATATTAATTTCTCGCGAACAAGACCAGCACCAAAAGAAACCGCGCGAAGCTGCTTCGATCAAGAACCCACTGAACGCTTCTTCCCACCAAAGGCTCCCGCAAACAGCCGGAATGTCCCTACGGGTCCGACTCTCACCGGTTCCTTTCCAGTGAATGCTGCCTGACCCGACTGCCACAGACGGTTGAGGCGACAGTCTATTCTTTCGCTCCCCGATTGCGCTTCCCCCACCCTCGCGCTCTAAGCGCACAAGGCGCCGCCTTCAGGCGTCATCTTTTCAAGCGCCAGGCGGCGGCGGCATCCTATGCGCGTTAGGACAGCAGCGTCGCGCCGGCGCCCTGAAGCCGACGGCTCTGGCCAGCCAAAACTTTCCCGCTCGGAATTGTGCAGCCCGGCGCATCCGGGCCAGCGTCCGTGACCAAGCCAGCACCGACGGACTCGGCAACATAGGTCGCGGCCTTCTTACGGTCCAAGCTCTTTATGCCGACGCGGTCGGCTCCCAGCGATCCGCCGAGCACCACCAAATGGTTGGCACTCAGCCATTTTTGCTTGGGCTTTTATCTGTTTGCAGCAGTATTTGAACCACAGACTTCTTCTCACGGTATATTTCCCATTTACTGGCTACTTCATCCTGCAGGAAGTGCACCTTCTTTGCCTGGCTGTGCTTTCGAAATGCTGTCATGCATGTTTGAAGACGAATCGCTTCCTGCTTTGCTGCGCTAGTTTTGTCATAGCGGAGGCTTAATTGTGCTTCTTGGACGAGACGTCGTGCGAAGCGATGACAGACGACATGCCACCACTTGCGTCGAGCACGCCTCTTCGCACTGCGTCTCGCAGGGACATATGTAAGGCTTGCAACGTGGTCATGCAGACGTCCGCTTCCTGTTTCTCCAACAGCGAGCCAATGGACTCCGTCGACTACACCGTCTTGCAAGGAAAGCGACTGAAGAGAAAATACCACAAGACAACCAAAGACGTGAGTGAGCAGGGCCCCAACGGACCGCCTACTCCGACTTACAGGATTGCTTTTGTACCGTTCGACGTCTCTAAGAATTTGAATTCTGTGCACAGGCAGATTCTTAACACCTACCTTGGTAATGTGGCTCCGAAAGGAATTAACGGAGTGCGTTTCAACACCAAGAAAAACGTAGTTACAGTGGAAGTAACGACGCAGGCCGCACTAGAAAAATCGAAAACCGTGCGCATACTAGGACACATAGAAGTCCGGTCGTTCGTCGTGCACAGTGGTCGCACTAGGGCAGGTGTTATCTCCGATGCCGTGATTGACATCAGCGACGAAGAGCTACAAAGGCTTTTGTCTTCAACAGTGAAGGTCATCGATTTTCACCGCTTCGGTCGCTCGACGAGCGTCAAGCTTCTTTTCGAGGGAGACACGTTACCTGATCATGTCAAGGTGGGCTACGTGAGACACCCGGTGCATCCTTATGTGCCCCGACCATTGCAATGTCACAAGTGCCTAAAGCTAGGCCATGTCAGCGCTGTCTGCACATGCCAGACGACATATTTGCCTCCGCTGTGCCGGCAGCCATGACGTATCTTCATGCACAGTAAGACAAACGAAGTGCTCGAATTGCGACGGACCCCACGAGGCCAATTCCAAGGATTGTCCTAAACAGAAAAAGGAGAAAAAATACTGAAACAAATGAGCAAGACAAGTTGTCCCACAAGGAGGCGGCAGCGTCAGTGCAACACCAAAGGAGACGAACGCGTCGTCGGCGTGGACAAGCTGTAGGTCCAGACGAGAGCTTCCTGGCTCCAATTCCACAGGTCCAGCAGAAGGTGATTGAATCGGCATCGATAGATAAACCATTGCTTCAAGCGAGCCGCGCAAGCCCGAAACCGAATGTATGCATGGCCACGCTTACCGCCACGCTCACGGGCCTCAGACTGTCAGCGCGAGCAAGGACAGTGCACTCAGCTATCGCTATCGGGCTCCGTCATCAAAGCCATGCTGCGACAAATAATCGCCGCCCCGCAGCTGCTACCGTCCGGTTTAAATACGCCAGTGGTGCTAACAGCGGCAAAAATTATGAACGCTATAGACAGTCTCTTTGCTATGCTGTAGTAACTTATACCTCTGCCCGCGAAGATTACTTCGCTGTGCTGTGAAGTGTACACGTACGCATTACACAGAAACATTGTGCTGTGCAGCCCTCATCATATCCACCATACGACCACCTTCCTTCCTCTTCACATCCTATCTCTGTTATTCCCCAAACCCCTTCCCCAGCGTGGAGTAGCAGGCTAGAGGCATTTCACTCAGGCCGACCTCTCCACCTTTCTGCCATTAAATATTCTCTCTCTCTCTCTCTTCTGTCATGTTATTTCTCTTTCCGTCGTATTTCTGTCGTTATAACACTTAGAAGCTCACTATATTAACACTCTTTACTTGGCCATTTGCCAAGTTCTTCCTCAACTCTAGTGACGATATTTGTTATTTGTTCAGCGTTCAAATTCGTACTGGCCATTTTGCACTCCTTGCTCTCTTTCCCAACTACATATCCCATTTTCAAAATTATGCGTTTATGGTCACTCCCTATGCTGCTAAACCCTTCCTCATCAATGACGATTTCTCTCAACTTATCATTAATTCCTTCTGTCATCAGACAGTAATCAATGTTTGATTGCCGGTTTCCCACTTCCCACGTGACCTGCCCTTCATACTTAGGCTCCATATTCACGATAACAAGGTTGTGTTGCTCACAAAAATCTAGTATTGACTTCCCATTGTTGTAAGTATAGCCATCTATATCCTGTATGTGGGCATTCATGTCACCTAATAGGATAATTGCAGCATCATTCCCGAAACCCTTAATATCAGCACTTATGCATTCCCCTAACTCTATTTTTTTCTGTGCAATTATTTCCAGTCCATAAATATGTTATGCCCAGCCAAGTTTTTTTTTCCACTCATTGTACCGGATAACCAAAGATGCTCTTGACATTTTGAATTTACTCCTTTCCATTTGGCTCCTCGATGGATGAGCATTCCGACTCCCCCTTCCTTTGTTTCCAACTTAGTTCTGTTGCACTCTTCCCAAACATAATTCTCAATCACTAGCGGCTCTTCTGAGTCTCTAAGGTGGGTTTCTGTAACGACATACACCTCTATTTGTTCTCTATTTAACTGCTCCTCAATCCCTGTCCACTTTTCCTTTCTTCTGCCGCCCTGCATGTTGATGTAGCCTATTGCACTGCGAGCTCTTTTTCTTGTTTTCCTCCTTTTTTTCTGCTATTGATGGCGATGCTATTCTGAGGTTCCCCTAGGGGACCTTCTTCATTACTACCTACTCTGGCCTCCTGAGCACTCATGGGCCCCCTAAAAGAAGCAACAGCGCAACCAGCAAGTCGCCAGCCCACTTCTCGTCCAAGCAGGCTAGGATGCATGTTACGAGTGTCCCCTTTGGAAAGGGGCAGTGGATTGTGCCAGCAAGCTCTTGCTATTATACTGCCTAATGTCCTACTGAAGTGACCACTGCAAGAGTGGACACAGGACACTAAGAAGGTGACAAGGTCAAGCACAAACTTCCAACTGGTGTTCCAACACCCTGCTTCAGTTAATGTCCTACCTAGGTTAAAAAAAGAAAAAAATACTCACGATGAATTCCCATAGCCAAATTTTCCGACCCCCTATTGTGAACTTTGTTTTTGTACCTTGTATCTTTCTTCCCTGCGGGAAGAAAGATACCGACACACTGCTGCTCGTTCTTTTGAATGAAAAAGGCTTCTAGGGACACAGGTGCTGTTCTACTTGTGCTTTTGCTAAGTTTTCTGATACGCAGACTCTTCATGAGAATTGGAATGAGGCTTAAGATGGCTGCTGTCCAATTAGCTGTCTACAGCAAGCATTGGAATACAGTCACTGTCTGCACACGTTACGTGCCCACACATGTGTGGCAGTGCAATATACTCCACATTCTTCTAGGCCTTCTGCCAAGCACAAGTGGTTTATTCAACTACCGTATTTACACGATTGTAAGTCGACCCCTTTTTTAAAATTTAAAAGTCTGAAGTTGGGGGGTCGACTTACAATCGAAACCAAAACATGGCCCCGCCAAAAAAAAAAAAAAAAGCGATACCAACGAGAGCTACAACGTAGTTACAATTTTATGTTTGCTCTATGGCCCTACCCGTATCTTTTCGCTATCCCGCGTGTTTGTTCGCTTTTCGGAAGGGTTTTTCAACATTTTTGAGAGTCTTGCAGTGCATGCAACATTCATGGGGGGGGGTGTCGATAGTTGATGGAAGCGCAGCTGTTCCCATTTGCGGCGGCACCCTCAGAACGGCGGCGCTTGCGGGGAGTATCGGTAGTTCATAGAAGAGCAGACACCGCTCGCGGGTTCCTCTTTCTCTGTTTAAAGGCATTGGTATCGGTTTGACCAACTTTTTGACGCGCTCCACTTGACTGCCGGCTACGTGCTACTTCTATGCTTCCCCAGTCGTCATGAATGCTGCAGGCCCACTAATCTTTCGGCACTCGTTCACAGCAGCGTTCAAGAGGGCTGCCATCCTTTACGCCGAAGAAACAAATCACTGCGCAGCGGGCCGCAATTTCGATGTTTCTAAACGGGTGGTGCGAGAGTGGCGACTGCAGCGAAGCGAAATTTTCACCCTGTGGCGGCAAGTGAGAAATTTCCCACGTGCCGAAGTCTGGACGCTTTCCGGAGCTGTAGGCTAAGCTTGCGGCGTACGTCGCTGAAATGCGTGATCGGTCCCTGCCATTGAAGTGCGACGTGGTCATGAAACAAGCCCGGACCTTCGCCTTAATTTTAAGGTTCTGCTCCGCCGTGAGTACAACGAGTGGCTGGCGGCAGAAGACTGCGAAATTACGCCAACCGGACCTGTCAAAAGAGCCTCCCTGACGGCTGCGTGTGGTTGGGTGCATTTGGCGTGGGCTGCTGTTCTGCAAGATGTCCTGGGTGCGGTCGTTTGCCAAATTTGAAATTTCGCTGGACCACGACGCGCTGTGGGACCGCAGCAACGATGACGATGGCAGCACTAGTGAAGACGAGTAGTCCAGTAACCATGTCAGCTACTAATAAATTTTCGTTAGCGAATGCGCCCTCGGGTTTTCTTTTTTTTTTTTTTCGGTCAAGCGATATGGGGGGGTCGACTTACAATCGTGTAAATACGGTAATGTTTCTGAAGTAAATTGCATCAGAAAATTAGTTAGTTACAACGTACACATTAATAAATTGAAAATGAGACATCCACCCAAACGTAGCTAACTGCTACAACGCACTTAGCAACGTTTGGGTGGATGTCTCCCTTTTCCCTTTATTAATTACTTCTCTCTACCTTGCGGATTCCTGCAGAACTATTACGTCAAACTCTTGCCTTTGCTTCAGAGTTATTGATAAATTCGACTTCGCCTGCCATCTGCTAGCCGCCTGGTTAGCTCGGATGGTAGCGCGGCTGCCCCGGAGTGGTGGTGGCCCCGGATTCGAGTTCTGGACCAGGACGAATTTTTCTTCAACTGCGAAGCTTTTCTTTAGAGGAACCCGTATGGATTTCCTTTGTAGCACTTGGCTACATTTGGGTGGATGTCTCATTTTTCCTTTATTAATTACTTCTCTCCACCTTGCGGGTTTCTGCAGAACTATTGTCAATGTACACATTAGCTGCACACACGATACGTTCATACTGTAATTCGAACTAGCGAGAAAACATAGGTAATTCTATTATGAGGAAACTCAAAGAGAAAGACTCAATAGGAGGAGAAACATTGACGTACATATATGCCGAGAAAGGTCCATCTGGGATAACCTTGCTATCAAAATTTAACAAAGGGTCAGTACGATCTTTCTTTTCCCCTCGTTTTTCAAGACACATTTTTCACTACAACACATTTTAATTTACAGGATCTCAAAGCTTTCCTTGTAACCCTGGTAATGGCAGCCTAACCAAATACTGGTAGGACTCTTCGACATACTGGTGGACAGCTCTCCGTGGCAATGAATGAAAAGCTATGGGGGCAGAGCTTCCACATGTGTTACAATGCCACATATTCTGGAAGCATTTGACAGTGCTGTTGGTTTTTTGGGATATACTGAATCAGCGTAGTTTCCATGTGCGACGGTTTTACATATTCACAAATGCAGTAGAGAAAAGCCCTAAAATAAGTCCGATTAACACTCAGTGGCCTATTTTATCTTGTAGTGACACGACTATCACCTCCAAAGCAGGTGAAGAAGATGGGCTCACATGCAGGTAGCATGAGAATAGAACACGCTAGCATGCTCGACCTGAGTGGCTGCGGTGTCAGCCATTCCCAAGATCACACTGCATCACGGATGACTGGCCTAAATAAATCGTCGCCATGGCGACTATCTCTTCCCACCGCCTCCCGCAAATTGGTGAGCCGGACAACCAAGCCCAGTCATGCAAGTGTCAACCCACAAACTGGTGACACCAGACGACCGAGCCCAGCTATGCCAGCATCAATGCACCAACTCTACCAAGGTGAAAGTGATGTGGCCTCGTGCAGTCCAGCAGCAAATGTCCTGCGGTTGTAGGGTGTCCGGGAATTCTGCATCGACATGCCAGACATCTGGTTCATCCAGCTGGACAGCCGCTTCCTTCTCAACGACGTTCCAGTCTATGGCTGCGTTCTAGGCTCTGGCTGTCATCCCCTGGCACCGGCTTCTATGTGGGCTTGCGGGCAGCCGTCCTTGCTCACTACGTCACCTCGAGTGCTCACTCACAACAGCTCTCACCATTTGAACCGTTGCATCAGTCCATGTCTTATCAGCCCACATCGCCTGTGTCCACCCATACCGATGGTCAACACATGCCAGCCTCAGCATCAGACCTCTACTCGGTATGTGAGCCTCCTCTGCAGCTCAAAGGCAGCTGCGCTATGACTCTTTCCAAGGAATTCACTGGGCCAAACGTAAACGCTTTTGGCTATTCTACGGTCTACCGCTCTCTTTCCTTGCACATTCTTGCAAGCTGTCCGCTTTCTGTTCAGGGGCACCTCACTCATCAACGATACAGAGGCTCTCCCACTGGCTCCACTAGGTGCAAATTTCACTCTCGCAGGCACAGCGATGCCATAAGTACAACCTTCGCGATGCCTTCAGCGACCACCACAACCCTGATGCTATGAGCATTCGAGATTTCACCCCAAGCAGCAGCAGACGAGCCTTCCGATGTTCTGTGCTCACACCTTCCGCGGATGCATGGCCTACCGAAGTTTTACAGTAGCCCGCTCTGCCATCTGGTTTCTTCATCTTGAGAATCACTTCTCGAACTGTTCTTGAATGCCTCTCGAACTAGCAGAGTCCTATAAATACCTAGGTGTCACTGTATGCAATGATCTGTCCTGGCATAAACATATTTCTAACATCATATCATCTGCTAATAAAACACTAGGTTTTTTAAAACGTAATCTCCGCCAGGCACCTCAAAACGTAAAACTGCTTGCCTACAAGTCCCTTGTTCGGGCAAAACTTGAATATGCATCTGCCATCTGGAGCCCGCACCAAACATATCTTATCACCTCACTTGAATCTGTTCAGAACCGCGCTACTAGGTTCATTCACTCACAATATTCATATGATGTCAGTATTTCCGCACTTAAAACACAATTCGCTCTAACATTACTATCTAATCGCCGACGCATTGCTAGTCTTGAGCTCTATCACAAGTTCTTTTTCAGTACCCTTCATCATGCGCTATACATTGTTCCTGCGGCACGCATCTCTCACCGCACCAGTCATCTGCAGCAAGTCGCACGGCCGCATGCCCGAACCACTCATTTTTCCGCCTCATTCATTCCTTGAGCAGCTAAAGACTAGAACGGCCTTCCTGCTGACATTGTTAGCATCACTTGCCCGTCTTCATTCCTACAGCGTGTGATTGATCACTTTGAATATAACTTATGAAGTGTACCAAATGTGGAACTTATGTTAAACCCACCCCTTATGTAATACCCCCTCCGGGGGTTTTTAAGGACAATAAACTGAACTGAACTTCTTCATCAACAACGTAGTCAACAAAGTCAGCAATGTGAGTGACCAACACTTGCGCTATCTCCACGCAAGCCCCGAGCTGCTGCCAGATAGATGGTCTACTTTTGGAGCTCCGACTTCTGTAGCCGTCTACGAGAACCTGCAGCAGGTTGCGATTTCACACTATGGCATCACTGTGGCTATGCCTCACTCACAACCTAGGCTGCTGGTGCTGCCTGGTACGTGTCTCTCAGATTGTGTGAACCCGACATTACCAACGACAACACCATTTGCACACTTTACCTGGAATCCTTTACCATTGGGCTTTAAGCGCTTCACACTAGGACTGTGACTATCGCCTCCAAAGCAGTCGGTGTCGGGAGCGGCCGACACCGCAGCCACTCAGGTCGAGCATGCTAGCGTGTTCTATTCTCATGCTACCTGCATGTGAGCCCATCTTCTTCTTCATCTTCTTCACCTGCTTTGGAGGTGATAGTCGTGCCGCTACAATATAAAATAGGCCACTGAATCACAGAACATGGACTCTCGTGCAGGTAGCACAACAGAACACGCTAGCGCGCTCAACCTGAGCAGCCGCGGTATCGGCCGCTCCCAAGATCCCGCTGCACCATGGCTGGCTGGCCTAAATAAACCGTGGCTATGGCAGCTACCTCTTTGCGCCGCCTGCTACAATCTTATTACAATGTTGTAAATGGTATGTTTAAGTATAAGGTAAGGTTTGCAATTCCACACCCTCTGACTGACAAGTTTTGCAGAAATTTCAAAATTATTCATTTTATGATATCATAAAAACACTTCATCTGACTAGTTATCACTTTTGAGATCAGTCCAGAGCCACCGCTGGTGTGGCAAAGGGCACTTCTCCAAACTTGTTCCAGATGCGATACTCCGACGACTCAACTTCATGATCTGTAGCAAATGAGAAAGTACATTTTCTTTAGTCTTTGTTCTTCGGACGTTTACGAATGCCAAATTTTGGTGCTCAACAGACAAGCAAGTTTCTTAAGTACACATTGTCAAGCTGAGCCCATGAATGACGCCCAAATAGACCATTTATGGGACCGACTGTGCCAACAGAGTGATTTTGAACGTGTGACATCCTCCAAGGGGCTATGCAAGCACACGATAACAGAGCCATAAGGTGCAGTCATACCAGCAAGTCACAGAGGTTACGCTAGCCACTTAGTCACACATTAAAGTTATGAATGATAGGTAGCTCCTACTTTTGTTTCATTTGATGTTACTGCAGTATTCATTTCCTTTGACATATCTTATTATTGCCAGTTTTTTTGTACATTATTGCCATTTTCTTACTGTAATATGCTTTTTAGATGTATACTTAATTATTCTTGTAACATATGTGAATTGTATTTGAAGTACTGTCATTCATTCTATTTATTTAGATATACATTACAGGCCCCTAGAGGCATTGCATAAAGGGGGGGATGTACAGGAAATGTTGAGGCACTGTTGTACAAAAAGGTAGTAATAAATAGGAATACCAACTTAGTTTCTTATTATGCTGTCATATTCTTCATATTGAAGGAATGTATATCTAGTACACTTTTCTGGGTTCTTACTGCAAATGCTTGTAACTATAGTAGGAGTAGGAGAGACTGTTTATTCTGTATTTTATTGTTCTTTTTCCCAACTGGCACGTACAATGCCTCCTGGGACCAGTCAAGCTGCCAACGACAGCTTTTAGC
The DNA here is from genome assembly GCF_050947875.1 of Dermacentor variabilis. Lineage (NCBI taxonomy): Eukaryota > Metazoa > Arthropoda > Arachnida > Ixodida > Ixodidae > Dermacentor > Dermacentor variabilis. The sequence goes on along the minus strand of NC_134574.1, from coordinate 21,729,140 downwards.
CCTGGAGGACGTCTTTAGTGTACACTACAAAAAATTCAAAGTGAATTTAAATGGCTGAAAAGCAAACGTTTTGGGCAAATCTCTTGCTGCTACATTTTTTGGGTATGCTCCTAGAGTTGCAAAGCTGCTCAACCAATCAATGGCAAGTCGAAGCAGTACATCGAAATAAGAAGCCACTTGGTGAGCGTGCGGTGTCCCACAAAGTGAGGTCACGATGCCATTGGGCCACTGCCACTTTTTCTCCCACAGAAGCAATGCTGCCAGAACAGACACTGCCACAGAGAATTTCGACATTGTCGCAACAGCATCGGCATGGAACCACGTGACTAGAGCCTAACTACATATAATGAAAAGCAAAGCAGCAAGACGCAAACATGTCCGCATTGAACACAGCAACTGGAGTGTCAGACTGGACATAAATTTTCACTTACTTGAGATAAACGACAGGTACATGAGAGACATTTATATTTGTGTTGTGATGCTACATTGTAGATATGCATTCGACATGGCAGTTTGTGTGACTCCAGTCTATTGCAAGCATGAATGCACCTTGAGTGCAAACAACAGTGTGAACGAATGCTTTCTACACGAATTAAGGTCCCAGTGCCACCTAATACAAGGTATCAAGGAAGAATAAACAGTTTGCATGCATGTGACTTTGACAGGCCAAAGAATGAAGCATGTGCTGACTTAGTTTGCGAGCTCTGTTTGTAGCAGAAACAGGCAAGGGTCAGCAGCAGAGTGCGAAATCAAAACTCCGTTCATTCTGGTTCTCACTCTGCTTTATGTTTGTTTGCATAACCTGAAGATATTTACTGGAAAATAGCAATAATTTATTTTGCACAAGAACTTCACAGTACTCCTGAAGCACATGGATGAACTAACAAAAGAAAAGGCATGCACTTTCTTTCAGGTCACACGGAGTTACAAAAAATTACATTATGGAGACGTATCTCAGAAACATAATTTCTAACTTCAGTTAACATACAAGGGTGATGAAAAGCAAATGCCCAGCTGGGAATCACTTCTTCATTTCAGCAATATATACAGGACTATTTGGAAATCACCAATTTCAAACACTCACAAGTGTATTTCTAACATACTTGCCTCCCGACACAGCATGTTGAAAAGCATACTAATGATGTTGCCACTTTTAAAATAATTAGAAGGTCATGTGCATTTGCAGATGAGGTGGCATGGTTAAGCTACAAGTGCAGGCATGCAGGCAATGCATGGATAAAAAGCTCCCAAGTAGGTGGGGAACCTGAACCGAAAACTGTTATTTTTCTTTTTGATTCCATTTCTGAATGATAAAAATCTCAGTGTCCTGGTTTAGTTTCTGTTTGTGCAAAAAATAGCGTTTATTTTTTTTTATTTTTCAGTTCAGTTCTGGCTTAATGCCCTAGGTCACAATGTACATTAATGTGCGGTCATTCAACACAGGGAAGAGAGTGATGCATATGCAGGTGCAATAAAGAAAGCTCACCCCACAATAATTGCAGCACTCTTCATGCCAATGTGTGAATGCATGAGGTGTGCAGGCCGAGAGTGTGCTTGTGAAATGCCAAGTACTGCTGCACTTGCCACAACTGCGCATTGTTACTCATGGCCAGTTTTAGCCTAGCGAGAATAAGAGGCTTATGCAGCCAGACAGACCATTTTGTCCCATGTCATTCTTGTGCTACCACAGTGCCAGTGTTTAACACAGCACTTTGCTCTTTTCTCTGAGGAACTCGCCATGTGAAAAGTACTTACTTATATTTATTTATTTATTTAATACTGCTAGATTTGCATGTAAGACTGTAGCAGGATCAGTACACGAATACAACTATAACATATTATTGCAAACACAGTATGGACACTAAGGTTATGGTAATCCCAGCACAAAATATTTCTAGCTTCTCCTAGAGTCCCAGTTGCTACTTTAAGGTATACTTGGGCAGACCACTTTGTTCTAGCCTGTGCGTGGCAGAAAGCAGCACTAATATAGGACGGTACTCACCAACAAGCAGTTTGAACTTGACCAGAGGTGTAACCAAGATGGACTTGGCGTCAAGGCTGCATCCACTCAATGTCCGATTCGACATTCGGAACTCGACCTGCAATCCAAATAGTATGTTGCTGAAAAACTGGCAAGATAAAAGGAGCCCATAAAAGGAGCTCAGCCTTGAGCGAGCTTGTGATTTACCGTGACTATGCTTCTATAGTTTCTTTGATGTTCAGAGTGCACTTAAAGGGGTCCTGAACCACTTTTTATTGAAAGAAGAAATGCTTTTGAAGTTAAAATAGGCTATTTCAGAAATACAAAAGGTACTTTAATGCGTTCAGCAGAAGTGAAGTTATTGGCAATCAAACACTACCTTCTCTATGCTCTCGTTCCTTCTTCAATGCCTTGTACTGCAATGACTACGGCAGAGCAAAGTGTGCCCACAACGCTCCGCCTTCTATATGTCACTATAGCGTGCAGTTCAAATTTGATTTTGGATGTTAACATACACACCACTACTTCCAATTTTGGCACCTACGACACGCCAAACATAAGCTAAATGTGATTGTCCTCGGTGAGCTGCAGTGCGCTCAGCCAGTGGACTCATGGCTGCACACTGCGGCGGCCACGGTATCTATGCTAGAGTGCTGCACGGGCCATTGGAAGCGTTTTTCGACGGGCTCGGTATTGAAGCCACAGGCCTGGGCCAGATTTGGGCCCGCTCATTAAGGGGCCTAAGTAGTGCCTTCGAGCACAAGCGAACACTATGCACTGCATGGTGCAATGCATTCTGTGCCAAGCTGAGGTGACACAAGCAAAGAGCTGGCTCTTGTGTACCTGAGCAAAGAAAATAGAAAAACAGATTGAGCTATAGTTGGTTTTTTTTTTCTACAAGAACGAACATTGTTTCCACGTAACAAAATATAAATTATACAAACTATCGCTCTTCAAACCGTTTCCCTGTTAGCACTTCTGCAATTGCACCATTAGAACTCTCAATACTACATTATTTTAGTCCTAACGCAAGGCATGTCTCATTTTACTTGAGCATTTATTTTATGCTGTGTGCTCAGAATTTACCTGTTTGTATATATATACATATATATTTGCATGCTAAATGACTTCATAGGACCAAATCGAACCATCAAGGTGCATACACACCAGCAGAAACAAAACAGCACAGGCAATGGGCCAGATAACTGATGTTCTCATGGGAGAGAGAGACAAAACATCTTTATTGAAAGTCCCTGCTGGATTCAAAAGGGGAACGGAGGGGTCGGGAGGCTAGTCCCGTAAAGTTCCCTTCCATCAGGTGCAGGCCAGGCCTTGAACTGTAGCAGTGTCCTCCACCAGCCGGACAACCCAGACCTGGGCATTTGCTGAGCACTATAGCCTGCCACTGCTCAGAGGTTTTTATTTTGGCATTGTGGTTTATGCTGTGTCTGACATTGTTTGAAGCTGATGCGCATGCCCACATAATGTAAATACTTGCAAATTGCACCCTATGTGTCTGCCTCACCTTCTCGGGGCCTATCAGCTGTAGCAACAAGAGACCAGAATATTTGTTTCTCATGGGAAGAAACAAATATTCTGGTCTCTTGTTGCTTATACACTGCAGCTGATAGACCCCGAGAAGGTGAGGCAGACACATAGGGTGCAATCTGCAAATAAAGATATTGTTTTGAGGCAGAGACAAGCATGAATGTTGTTTATGCAAGGCGAATGCTGAAGGCACCAGCTGACACTAGAACATGGTGGCTGAAGGGCTCCAGCTACAAGAACACTTCTTCGTCATCGTCTTTTGTCTGCACGTCCTGTTCTGCATCAGGACAATACCTTTTACTTAGAGACCGAGCCCGCTCATGCACACGCGGGCTCTGGCTAGACTTAGTAATGAACACCTGGGCTGGGCTTAGGCTTCATAATGTATGCCTGGGCCGGGCCGGAAAGTCAGGCCCATGCAATGCTCTAACCTACGCTATGTAGAAGACCACAGCTACATGCAACAATGGTGCATATGCGCAGTGTTTGCTTTGTGCACAACGGGATTTGAGTGCGTGCTCGCGCTCATATGCTACAGTCTGACCATGATACGTGGTGTGGACTGGTTTTGTCCTTCACCAGCTTAACCGAAGGATAGTAGCCACATCCAACTTGCATATCTTTAAAGTGCTATCAGTTAGCCTTCCAAGGCATATAACTAGATGTGGCCAAGAGTGAGCGCGTACTGGCAAGTGTGCATGTAGTCTAACCTTATACGTTTTGCATGGTTCAAGGCTAGTTGAGCATTCAAACTACTCGAAATTGGTGAGACCCTTCTGGCTACGACACCGATAGGCTGGGTGGCCAAAGTTTAATTTCTAAGCAGGCGGCTGCAGCCAAGAGTACCGTATTTACACGATAGTAAGTCGGCCTATTTTTTAACATGTGAAAATCTGAAGTGCGGGGGGGTGGACGACTCACAATCGAAACCAAAACATGGCACCGCAAAAAAAAAGCGAGACCAACGAAATATCAGGGGAGCTACAACGTAGTTCCAATTTTATGTTTGCTTGCTTTTTGGAAAGGTTCTTTAACATTTTTTAGAGTTTTACAGTGCACACAACACTCATGTGGGGGTGTCGATAGTTCATGGAAGTGCCGCTGTTCCATTTGCGGTGGCACCCTCAGAACAGCGGCTCTTGTGGGTAGTATCGACAGTTCATGGAAGAGCAGACACCGCTTGTGACTCGCGTGTTTCTCTTTCCCTGTAGCTCTTTAGTTTCATGCGTTCAATTTGACCGCAGGCCACGTGCTACATCCCTGCTTCCTCAGTCGTCATGAGTGCTACGAGTCCACTAAACATTCAACGCTCGTTCAGTGGCGTTGAAGAGGGCTGCCATCCTTTACGCTGAAGAAACAAATAACTGCACAGCGGGCCGCAAGTTTGATATTTCTTAATGGGTGGTGCGAGAGTGGCGACAGCAGCGAAGCAAAATTTTCACCTGTGACGGCAACCGAAGAGGTTTCCGCGGGCCGAAGTCGGGGCGCTTTTCGGAGCTGAAGGCCAAGCTTGCGGCATATGTCGCCGAAACACATGATCGGTCCCTGCCAGTGACGTGTGACATGGTCATGAGACAAGCCTTGATATTCGCATTTTAAGGCCCTGCTCCGCCTTGAGTACGTGTGGCTGGCGGCAGATCACGAACTTATGCCAACCGGCCATGTCAAAAGAGCCTCCTTGACAGCTCTGTCTGGTTGGGTGCTTTCGGCGTGGACTTATGTATATATGCAAATGCACTTATGTATGCAAATGTGGAATTTCGCTGGACGGCGGTGTGCTGTGGAACCGTAGCAGCAATGACAATGGCAGCACTAGTGAGGTTGAGTAGTCCAGTGACTATGCCAGCTACTAATAAATTTTCGTTAAGGAATGCGCCCATGGGTATGCTCTTCTTTTTTTTCCCTGTCACATGTGATATTTTTTGGATATTTTTGATATTTTTGATATTTTGATATTTTTTCCCTCTCACACGTGATTACAATCATGTAAATACGATACATGAGCAGATGATAGTCGGCTTCTTTTGGAAGTACGTAATTATTATCAAAATTCGAAAGCACATTTTTGGTTACTTCAGCCTGTGTACTGAAATTCGTCAATAAATAATCCCAATAACATTAGGAAGAAGCACACTGATCCAAACACCCTTCTTGACTGACGTCAGCTATTGGCCAATATCAGCTGCTTATGGGAATCCATTTTATTATGAAATAAAGCACCAGAAGAGAATGAGGAGTAGGCTTCTGTTGAAAAGAGAAAGGCGACCTTGCGCTACGCTTGCGAGCTCGACGCGCCACGTAGGACAGTAAAACTTGGCCGAGATGTTCCCAGCAGCATATGCTATCCGCACACTATGTTTTTTCACCAAGCCTTAGCGGTGCTTCAGGACCCCTTTAAAGGGACACTAAAGCGAAACAATAAATCAGTTTAGACTAATGCAGCATTGTTTGAGAACCCTGCAGGCAGTCATTTCAAAAAGATAGTTTGATTATTAGATGAGAAAATGAAGTTTCAAGTATCAGTATTTGAATTTCGCACCGAAACCCCAGCGCCAATACGTGAGCGTGATGTCGGGGATTCCAAAGTATGTTTTCGCATTTGGGCCGCGTTGGCTGAATAAAGGTTCCCGAAACTTGCCATGTTTAATATTTGGTTCCTTTAGAACACAATGTAGTCAATCTGTACTGCTATATGTAATTAGTAGGCCCTAGAGGACGCCATCAAAATCCAAGACGTCAAAGCCCCCAGGTGCGGGAACTTGAGTAGGCGTCGCCACCCATATTTCGTTCTTGCACTTTTTCTGGCTTACCAAACGTCTTATCGTTGTAAGAGTGGTGCTTTTGGTGTTGTAAAACGGTAATTTACTGATGCAGAAGAAATCATTTTTCACTTTAGTGTCCCTTTAACTAGTGATTTCATTTGTTTGTGCATGTGTGTATACAGAGCATGAACACTTCTGCACTATTCACTGCCCTAAGATAAAAGCAGTGGGCTTGTTGCAAGAAAGAGGTCCCATTGCAAACAGGAAACACATCGTACAAGCACCTTAACTCAGAGAATGTCTCTGGTTAAAAAGTGAAATGTTTAACATTCCATGAAGGCATGTACAGTAAAAGCTTGTTATAACGAAACAGGATGTAACGAACTAATGGATATAACGAAGCAATCGTGATCCCCCTTGAAATTTCAATAGATGCCCATGTAATGAAAACCTCATTTTAATGAAGCTAAAATTTCCTTGCAATGGGTATAGCGAACCTTTTTCTAGAGCGCAACTCTCTGGCACCCATTCCTGCATTTCGCGGAACCGTCATGCCTTGCCATAACCAGCTCCGTAGCCGGGGCCAGCGTGCTGCTCTAGCTGCACGCACTCCTGGTGCCATCTCTCGTGCACGGCACAAGCCTTGCTCTGTTCGCTCCTCCTCCAATGCCACCGATGTGCGGCGGCAATCAGAGCGCCAGCTCGGGGGCGGCTGATCTCGATGATGTGCTGCTGCCCAAGCCGAAATGCATAGCCGCCGCCGTTCGCCACTGCGTGTACCCCTTCACCCCTCCTCTCCTCTGTGGCGGCGACTGCGCGAGAGCGCGTGGTGTTCTCCGGTTGCCGAAGCACCAGCTCGGTATCAGCGTATCACGGTGCGTGCTTCCCAAGCCCAAACGCAAAGCTGCCTTCAGTTAACTCACTAGCAGCGTCAGCGGCGTCAGTCAGTCACTGCCATCTCTTCACCGCGCAATGTTCCTATGCGCCCACGCGCCCCCTCCCACAATCTCCCGATAAGCAAGGCAGCTGCGCCAAGCTAAGCTCCGTTTGCGGCGGCTGGTGCGAAATGTTCCGCACCAGACAGACTGTCGGAGGCTCACAGATGGTTTATATTATAATATCATTCGTCTGCCTATATAAGTAGTTTATACTCAGCCAGTTCTTTCTGAGCCATGAGCGAGGCAACCAGTGGAAGTCTTTCGTCTGCCGCTACTGCTAAACAAGCTGCCCGAGCAGAGGCCCAACACCGTCGCTGCCAGAATTCAGAGGTGCACTATGCCGAACCAGGCATTGGTGCAGCAAGTCTAGCATATATCCATCTATTTCTCCGACCATGAAGCTACCTTCATGACAATCAAGAACTCGGAGTGGAGTGTTCCTTGAAGAAGTGAAGAATAAAAAGTTATAAGTGCCAATACATGTCTTGTTCGAATTATTTGCCTCAGTATACAGAAAAGTCAAAACAGCTGAAGAGCTGGACTAAAATTTTGCATTAGGATGTAACGTAATCGTCGGTAATTGTTTTTTTCCACAACGAGCATTTACTGACCATTTTGGTGCATGTCAGGTCAATGTTTCATTGCGCGCGACGTTCGCGTCTCTCGTATGCTTCTCCCGGCCTCCCCTTATCCATAGAACTGGTGCACCTGCCTGCTCTTCCGCTTTGTGCGTGCGGCGGCGCCGACTACGGTTTTGTTGTTTGTCATTGCCTCCATACACATCAACAATGGGCCGTATAACGTAAAACTATTCCAATATGTTTTTATTCCAATCTCCTGACGTCAAACTTGTGTAACCGCCGACACAAGCATCGGGCGGTCATCCGCAGGGTTTTCTGAACAAACCAATCAAATGCTCACCTCGTTCATAGGAGGTCACTTTTGTTTGTTTGAGAGACGAATAACATTGCCTGCACTGAGTGGCTTGTCTTACCTAATTGGCTCACAAAAGGCGAGGAGCAGGCTCAAGTGGAGAGGGATTCGATGGGGCCAAGCCACTGCACTGAATATCGATAACCGGATGAAGAGGGTGGTGCCGACGTCTGCAATTGGTCCGCTTTCTCTTACTTAGCTTGTCGTGGCTCGTCGACAATCGCGACGGCATGCAGCGGAAGCTTAAAAACGACGCTAAAACAGATTCTCAGCAAAGAAGAGTTGGCAAAATGAGGTCGTAAACATGCCGAAAGTTTTCGAAAACATTACACGGCCACACAAAAAGTTTTATTACACACAAATAAACCCATGCTCTCCGGCAGGGGCGAGTAGCCAGTGCCAGAGCAATAGGCGGCAGCCATCTTTTATTCCTTTCGGAATGAGGCAGCCTGCGGCTATTCAGAAGAAAATTCAGTTTTGTTTGGCATAATAATGAATCTTTAACGCGTACGCATCACATTGACGCAGTAAGTTCTTGTGGCTTTGTGACGTCACGTGAGAGGCAGGTGAAGTGGGTGCAGCCCGAAAACTTTTGACCAATAGCCGAGGGCTAATGGCAAAAAGGCATCAAATCAGAAATAACTATTTTTGTTTTGTTCGGTCAAATTATGCATCATCAGTGTGTACACGTCCCATAGGATGGGGAGCTATCACGGTTTCCGTGACGTCGCGTGACAGACACGTGAAGTGTGGGTGGTCCAAAAAAGTTTTTGACCAATCGTGGTGGGCTTATTGCAGATTTGGAATAGAAAAGTTTGGAATAGTTTTACGTTATAGCACCCAATATTAGTGTTTCTATCAGTTCGTCCATGCGAGTTCTCACCGCCAGAAAGGAGATGAACGATGGCAAATGGAAGCACAAAACGATATCAGTCAACCAGAAGGTGGCTATGCTGAAAGTCGAGTCCAGTATGAAGAAGAAAAAGTGACCAAAGATTTCAGCATGGTGTTGAGCTGCTATCAACGATTTTGACCAGCAAAGAAGGTGTCACCAGTGCTGCCGCACGCGACGTAAAAGGCGACGGAAAAAAGCTGTGAGCCCGCGCTTTTGAAGCTGTAGAGAAGGCAGTCTTCAAGTGGTTTTTGGACACAAGAACAAGCGGCACTTATGTGAGTGGGGCACTGTTGCAGTACAAAGCGAGGGGTTTTGCGTGCATCATGGGGCACGACGATTTTGTGGCAAGTGTCCGCTGGCTGCAGCATTTCAAGGAGCACCACGACATAGTTGGAAGGGCTGTCAGCAAGGGAGCGCTGTTTGTCACCACGAAGCTGCAGTGGTGTGGGTGGAGACAAATGTTGGACAGCTGTTAGAAAAATACAGCGCCAATTATTCATTCAATGCGGATGAGGCAGCCCTGTTCTACCAGATGCTGCCACAAAATACCTTGGCCCTCAATGGTGAACGCTGCCAGGGCAGTAAGCAGACCGAGGTCCGCGTAATCGTGTTGCTTTGTGCCAACACATGGATGGGTCCGAAAAGGTGCCAGCCCTCGTGGTCGGCAAAAGTACATCGCCACAATGCTTCAAAGGCAAACGAAAGCTCCAAGTGAGTTATGTGTACAACCGTAAGGCTTAGATGACGAGAGAAATTTTTGCACAATGGCTACGGGAGTGGGACGAGCGGCTGGGCAAGCTGAACCGGAAGATACACCTCGTACTGGACAACTGCGTGGCCCGCCACACTGCCGCTGTGCTAAAAAACATCGAGCTATGCTTCTTGCCACCAAACTGCACTGCAGTTGTGCTACCCCTCAACCACCAAGGAGTTATCATGAACTTTAAGTAGGGCCACCGCAAGCGTGTGATCAACCAGATTCTGTTCAATATGAGCATGAAGCGCGAGTCTACGATCGACTTGTACATGGCGATCAAGATGCTACAGGCTGCTTGGATGGCTGTACCGGCAAGCACGATCCCCAATTGCTTCTGGCATGCCTCATTTGGCATCAGCAGCAACGGTTACAGCAGAGATCTTGGTGCCGCCACCAACAAGGGTGCCGTGGGCGACCAAGCCCTAGCGTCGTGGCAGGCTCTCCTTGATGCCAGCGTTGTACCCGACTGTGACACCTTCTGCACATACGTCAGTGCCGATGCTGACGCAGTGACAATGGAAGAGCTAACGGAGGTGGAAATTGTACGAGTGGTGACGGGCGTGCCTAATGACAACAGTGACGAATGTGTCGACGACAGCCCGGAGCCTAATATTGGCAAAGCCGACGTACCAATGCCTGAACAAGCGTTGGATGTGGCAGACCTGCTGCGCCGCTTCTTTGGCGCTCACGATGACGGAGAGGGCAGGCTCGAAATAGCGGCTGCAGCTGAAAGAGCCGTCATTCGCCTGAAGAAGTCGCGGCAAAAATCTATCAAGGACTTTTTTTTCTGCGGAGTGAGCCGCCAGCTGGTGTGCTGTTGATCTATCAGTGATGAGCCGTTTGGCATGAATAAAGTAGCAATTTTTTGCTGTCTTTCTTTCCCTTGGTTTTTCCGTGCGATGGCCATTTTCTTTTTCGCATTGTGAGCTGCTGTGAGATTTGGTGGTGAGTACATCCTCTCTTGCTTGCTAATTGTGGACAGAAATGTATGGTGGTCATAACGAACTAATGGTTATAACAAAATAATTACAACCCCCCTTCACATTCGTTATAATGAGGTTTTACTGTATCAGCTTATACGGGTGGTCCTCCACAACAAAGCATCCATTTGTGAACCTCATTATTGCCTGCTGTACCGAAAGGCCAAGTGGAGATGGAAAGTCTTGCATAAGGGTGATTTCAACAGACAGGTCGTGCTGCGTGAGTGTACAATCCTTGTACATTACAATGACTCTTGTCACTGATGTTGAGCTGCCGTGTTTCTCCTTATGGGCTAGGAGCAGTCCTTGCACAGCTGGACGGAAACGTACATGAAGTATCTGCTGCGTTTGTGTCAAGTACACTCAGAGAGTAACTACTAACAACTTGACACAGGAGGAATTGTAATTGTGTTTGTGATGATGCACTTTAATGAGTACATTACTGGTAGGTGTGTGCTCATAATAATTGACCACAAATCACTCCTCAGAAAAGTGTGTCCTAGGAAGCAGATATAGCAAGTTCTGTTGCTGCAGATGCTTCATTGGTGCACTGACACTGACGACTATGAGCTATTGTAACGAGAAGCAAGAAGATACCAAAATGCTGATGCACTCAGCCGACTTCCCCTTGGTTTGGATTCTGATGAGCCAGCGGCACCAGGCGACATCTTGATGATTGAAGGTCTATGGAAATCACCAACATGTACCGAGAAGATAGCCGAGCTGGCAGTGCAAGATTGCACACACTCTGAAGTTTACAAGGGTCTGCAAAGAGGACATACTGCATCATGAAAAGGCCCAGACTTTCAACCCTACAAAAGTTGTGTGCAGGAACTATCAACGCACCGAGGTTGCATATGTGGGGAGCACAGCTAGTGATTCTTACAATGGCTAGAGAGGAAGCTATGACTCTCCTTCACACTAACCACCCAGGAATGACTGCGATAAAGCACTGCACTTGTAGTCACTTGTGGTGGCCTGGTTGGGTGCTGATATATAGAGGCCAAGGTCTGCTCCTGTGAAACACGCCAAAGGCACAGCCGCCTTCCACCAGCAGTGCCACGCAGAAATGGCCACGTCCACGTGAATCGTGAAAAATCATCCACATCAATTTTACTGAGCTGGTGAACAACCTGTTTTTGATCATAGTGGATACCTTCTCCAAGTAGCTATAAGTTAGACCAATGCCATCGCAGCCTACTTCCGCAGCCATAAATCTGCTACATTCAAGCTTAACCACTTCTGGCATACCGCCAGTGTTGGTTTCTAACAATGGGAGAGGATTAGTTTTATCAGAGATGCAACGGTTCTTCACCTTAAATAGAATAAAGCACATAGCATCAGCTCCATACCACCCCGAAACAAGCAGAAAGCCGAAAGTGGCAGAAACATTTGTCACCGATAAGTATTCAGTCCGATTCGAAAGACACCTTACTACTCGAAATATTCGAATCCCCGAAAATTGCTTTGTCGGTTCTATTAGGTCAGCTTTGCCGCAGTACAGCTGTTATGTGGCGAAGCATGCGTACGGTATTGCGGTGAAGTATATTTGCCGTGCAGTAAAGAGTACCAAAGTAATAACGGGGCACTGTCATAGGGTCCCTGCTGGTGCCTATGGCTACTCGATACTATAAGCTATAGTGCCCACACTGTGCTGCGCTGCCTCTTCATGCACCTGGACAACACCAGCCACCAGGTGGAAGCCTCTGTGTCTGCTGCTAATCTGGCTAAGCGCCTAAAAGCATTGTTTCCAAACTACAAATTTGACCAAGTAGCAAGCTTGGCAATGTTTTTAGACCCTCCTCTTAAGGTGGTTGATTACTACTAGTATTCTTCAATGGCAAACTAGATTAAAGACCAGGCTTTAGAAGAAGCAATGAAAATTTAAACGCCAAGGAACCTAGGTACATTCTCAACAACAAAAAACTTCCAAGAAGAACCTTCCACGTCAGCGCTGTCAAAAGACTTTGACAAGTTCATCAACCAGCAGCAATTTTCAATGCCACAAGCACAGGTAGAAACATATGTGCATAATGAAATTTTGGATGAAGAAGAAGATCTATGCGAGTGGTGGTGTAAGCATGGCACCCACTGTTCGCTCAGCTTGCGATAGAGTACCTGCCAATACCAGGCATTAAAGTGTCCAGTGAGCAGCTCTTTTAGGTATATAAAGGAATTGGGACATGCAGGAGGGTGCTGCTACTCCCCGAACGTGTCGAGCAGCTATCTTTCCATCACGACAACATTAGATAACTACATTTATGATATTGTCAAGCAAAAGTGTTGTACTATAGAGTTTTGTTGAACACAAAGCATAATTTTTTGTACGTTAGTTACTATGCAATAAACTTGCTTTATTTTATACCTATGGCTAGTAAAAAAGTTTGAATTTTTGCAAAACCAGTAGTATTCATATTCAAAAAATGTTCGGTTCGATTCGATACGATTCAATTCACACTTGGTTTTTATTTTACGAATTCACTTCAAAACTGAAAATGTTATATTCGCACACCCCTACTTCTAGGCAAAATTTCATTGCTGTGAAGCCATACCTCAAGGCAAAATTCGCATATAACCTGCACCCTGACTTTATGCTAAATTTTAAAGATTTTTGGCGTGGGTTATAAGCAGCAACATATGGTACTTGCGATGGGAGATGGGAGCAGCAGGTGGTGCGCAGAGCGCCTGCCTGCCCTTAAATAATGCCTGCAAACCCTTAAGGTGGTAATAAGTGAAAAATGATATGAAACATCAAAGCACAAAGAAATGAAAAATAAAATTGTGGCAAAATATGACTACAGCTTTGTTGCAGTTCAGGCCATTAATGGTTTGTGTATGTTCCGACAAATGATTTCAGCTTTTCACTTCAATAGCTAGGTAGCAAAGCTGCCAGCCAGCCACGCTTTGCCACCTTTAAAGTAGCAAAAGGCAGGCTGACCTGTACGTAAGACGTGAGGCCCGTGCAGAGCATAGAAGCATTGATGTCTGCTGGTTGTTCCTCAAAGTGGACCGTGCCCGTTAGTGAGACTTCCTGAGAAGATGCTGGAAACTTTTGACCTGCATGGACAGAATGAACATCAACTGCAATTAACCTCTGTCAAAAAAAAGGGGAGGGGGGAGATATACACCATTGACTGATTCTCTTATGTCAATTATTATTGTGTGCAGCCACTATAGACTCCTAAAAGCTCAGCACATTCACCGAGACTTTCATGTAATCTTGAGAGCCCACCAGTATTCGTGAAAAACTGAGAATGACTTGAAAAATACATATTTGAAAATCAGCGTGCAAGAACCACAATGTGCGCAAGACGAGCACTACCTTTCAGCTACAGTTTATTAAGAGCAACACATGAAACACCCATTTTAGTTCAATTGAAGAAAGGTTTGCAACCACACGCATTACTATGTGCTACGAAATGCGAGATAGGCATTCCCTTTATTGTGGCCACTAAAATTAACGTTAAGCACAAAAATAATAAAGCTTGCAAACTTGGAAAAGCTTTCCATATACAAAGGCAGCATGACAATTGTGTATCCGAAACCTTCTGTCTCTGTTAGACTGCGAGACGCAGCTGCCTTCTGATTTATTTCATGATGTTGCTTAATGGTGCATGCTTACACAAGTGGTGTTTTCATTTTGTCTGTCGCTTTAATAAACTTGTGTTGTAAAAGCCAGCCATCCTGTGACCTTACATTTCTTTTTTCATCATTTTCCACAATGGCTTAAAGTACGCATTCATCATAACTAGCCCAACTTTATATAAAACCTTGCTGCTACCTGAAGAACTTATGTAAAGTGCTGGATAATGCTAAGAGACTCCTTCAGTCTGAACAAGCATGTAGCTTCCGTGCAGCAGCATATGTGTGCTACCAACTGGCCAGCAAGGTCTCTAACTTCAAGGCCAGTCTTCGTTTTTGTGTCACCGGAGAGTAATGGCTCTGCCTCGGGGCCAACTCTGAGGCCAGTTATTCGAATACATGTGCAACACAGAAATTCCTTTAAGAGACAACCACTAGACTGATTTGAATTAAATTTATTGCATTTGACAGAAAAATTAAATTCTCGTGACTCTAGAAAACTTACTTTTTTATTTGGGGCCTCAATATTTCGTGGAATGATTACTAAAAGTTACTAAGTTGAAAGAAAAATAGAAGCAAAAAGTTTACAAATCCATAACTTTTCAACAAAAACATTACCACAGTTCTGTAAACTGCATCTGTTAGAGCATATCAAACAGTCACAGTGGATATAGTATAAATGTACAGCTCACGTTAAAATTGTTCACGTTTATGATGGCTTTGCAAAAGTCCTACTCGTGAATAACTAGCATAGTTTAAAGTAGCGTATACTACATAAATTTTAGAATTATCACTAGGTGCAGTTTACAGAATTATTATATCATTTTTATTGCCAAGTTACAGCATTGTAAACTTGACACTTGAATTTGGTTTTTTAATATTGCAATTTTCCAGAATAGTTGAAAATACAGTTCCTACTTTTACTATTGCTTAATTTATTTTTCTAAATGCAAGATAAGTCATCAAAATGGATCGAGTGGTTGCTAAGGAGATTTATCTATTCCCATGTACTCATATATGGGAAATCTGGTGCACGTCGCTCTTCAATGTCCCATTTCTTTCACTGCAGTGAGTATCATGTGGGTACTCACACAGAAGTTGAACAGCGCTTTTGGTACATACTGCTGACTGGAGCTTCTTGCATTTTTCACCTTTAGTGCTTCATAAGGAAGCTTACAAGGGGTCTGTAGCACTGAGAAAAGGGGTTAAGAGAACAACTGGCAAGTAGAGCAGCAGAAAAGCCTCATGTTATAACGAGTTTTTGTACCTGCTGTGAAAGCCTAGCATAGCACCTCAGCTCCTCTCTGCCTGCCTTACAACGCCAGGGCCAAGGAAAACCCAAAGTGCACTTTGTTCTCTTCTATACGGCCAGCCATGCAATTAAACGGAGCTCTATCTCATGCAGCACTGCATGGTGTGATGTTGGTAAAGTGCGTCGCTTTGTCTCACCTTGGCATCCAGCTCTCACACCACCATGCAAGAGCTCCTAACCAACATCACTTACTTTATTTATTTATCCTGTACGCCTTGCACAGGCTCATACAGGAAGGGGGTACAGGTGCTGTGTGGGCAGTGCTAATATGAGGAACACAATTTATAAAGAAAAGATGCAGAACAAAAAATGCTGAAAATGCAAATAGATGTAATGCCACAATAAAAACTATCAGTCATCGAGCACACTTTAAAACCACTATTATTGATCAAGCAGAGATTCACAACACAATTGAATTTTGGAAACAAGCAGCATCAGCATTAGTGGAATTCACAACACTATTTGGCAGTCTATTCCACATTTCTATAGTTTTTGGGAAAAAAAGAGCACTTGAAAGTGTGACACCATGTGAGAAGCAGCTGGATGCACTTGTCATAGTTGTTTTTACCAGGATGCCAGCATGGTGGCTTCAGGTATTCCTGCTCCTCAATTTTTATGATTCCATGATAAAGTAGAACAATGATTGTAGTGAAATTCGACTGAAAAGACAGAATTGGGATGCACATTCTGACGCACAAACAAGTTAGCAATAACGCGATGCAAGTATTTATTGTAGATAAGTCTAAGTGTTTTACTATGTATTATTTCTAGTTTTTCGACAAGACAGGCTTGGCTAGGGTGCAAAATTATACTTACATACTCAAAAATAGGTGTTAAAAAGTTTTGTGAGCAGTTAGTTTGACCTGTCGTGACCTCAGCTTCTCGCAAACTGGTTACATTCCAGTACGGTGTGACACAAAACCAGTTTGAGGTGATGAATTCCTAATTTGAGCACTTTTTGGATAAACCAAATTCTAAAAATGTATATCGGCAGGTCTTTTCTGGCATTTGCTGGTAAATACTAAACAACTACAATTCCTAGTTATATCTTCTTGATACCCAAGGCCAGCTCAGGGACATTAACTGCCTTTCAAGTCAGTTCTTACCAACTGGCAAATTACAAGTGCAAAATATAGCTATTTCGCATAAATGCCACGGTCAGGTGCTGAAAGCAGCACGTTCATATATGTAGACAAGGTAACCATCACATGCTTGCTATGGTAAAAACTGCTTTTCTTTGCCTCTGATTTTATACCGTGTACTTGCATTTGTGTCTTACATTTGTACACTTCATGTTATTCTTCTTTCTTTTTATATTATATAGTGCATTTTTTCCACTGCTGTAATGTGAGAAACACATACTGTGGTTCTGTACGCGCGAACAACTTTTCTTGGCTATGAAGCGAAAGCTATGGGGGCACCGGTTTCGGTTTTGCCAACCTCGCACAACCTCATTACTTTAGTGAAGGCAGATACAATCAACTCGGCATGAACCAATATTTATTCACATCCAATATATAACAAGTTCTGAACAGCGAGCATCACAGCCTGTGTCGGAGCTCCGAAGCAGCTGTATGGCGTCAGTTAGGACTTGGACGTGCAACCAACGATGGCGTCGGTAGAGCCGGCGCAGCCGTCAGCTTGCTCACTCGTTTGTACATACTAGAGATTGAAATTCCCAGATCGGTTCGATTAATATCCGCGTATACGCTGGAAAATCCTTTTGTGTGTGCTTCAACAGTCTTTTGTTGCTAAAGTTGGTCAACAGCCCCTCAGGGGAGTTGACTGGCCGGACAGCAAGTGACGAAAACTCAACAGAAGACACGGGTGTCATTTTGTGTTTGGTGAATGTGCAAGACGTGCGACAGTCTCGGGAATGCGAAAACTGGAAAGAGCAAATTAAGAATACAATAAAACACTACTAGCTGGCTGGTGAATGTTAAGTATCATTTCAAATGAGGTGCTGTAGCAAATAAAAAACAAAAGGAAGTATTGTTTTCTATTTCCCACGCAAGAAAACTGCAGGATTACTTCCAGCAGCGGTAAAAGAGGCATGCTTAGTTTCCGTAGCCTTCGCTTCATAGCCAAGAAAAGTTGTCCGTGAGTATAGAGGCCTAGTCAGGTGACTGCTAATGTAGCCTTTCGTCTCCAGCATCATGACAATCATGTATTGCCAACCAAATAAACTGGTGAAATTATTTAATTAATTAATTAAACATAAAAATGAAGACGTAACTGTCACATGTATACTTGGAAGAAGTGGAGCCAAGACCCGAGCTTACAGCGAACACAAAAGAAGTGCTTTACTGCATCATCCAAAACTGCCGTAGCCCTGCTCTCCTCACATCCCCTGCTGCTTGCAGCAGTAGGTGGTGCTAGTAGCCGGTGGCGCTACAGCTAGTGCAGCACAACACCAACAACTGTCACACTCCTCCCCCTTTAGTTCTTGTCATGGAGAATACCATTTCACAGGGCGTCTCATCCGGGCACTTTTTCGCAGTCAGACAGAACTTTCTCCCAATGGGATGACTGCTGCTGGCAGCCCAGTTCTCTTGTGGGGCTGACTTCGTGGCTGTTCTGGTTCAGCAGCAGCTCCTGCAGGCTCCACAAGCTCTGTTGCTTGTTGCTCAGCTGGCTGATCTAGAGGCACAGTGTTTGCTGGTGGTGGTGGCTGTACGAGGTTGGGGCAAATGTGGTCCCCATGACTGTACCACACAGTTCCATATTGTAATAGAACCTCAGATGAGGTGCAGCTTGTAGGGCGGCTAACTTAAGCAGGTATCCATGGTGGACCTGATTGGAAGTTCCTGGTGAACACTGCGGCACCTGGGTCCATTATTGCCGCAATGCAGCAACCCTTGTCCGCACGCAGTTTTTGTTTTATCTGCTTCAATTGAACAGATGATCGCAGACTTGGGAGGGCAACATCCAAAGGTGTCTTGATTCTTCTTCCCATGAGCAACTCGCACGGGACACAGCCTGTTACTTCATGAGGTGTTAAGCGGTAGTGGAAGAGCACCCTGGCCACTTGTGTCCTGAATTCACCCAGTGTGCTTTTCTTCAGTTTATCTTTGGTAGTCTGTACTAGCCACTCCGCAGCGCCGTTAGAAGCAGGTTGATATGGAGGCACCAGCATGCGACGGATGCCATTCCTGTTCAGGAAGTCAGCGTACTGGCTGCTGGTGAATTCGGGCCCATTGTCAGAAACAATGATGTCTGGCAGACCATGTAAAAAAAAGACAGTCCTGAACACAGAGATCATGGCCTCTGCAGATGGTGACAAAACAGAGTGAATGTCTACCCACTTGGAAAAAGCATACACCATCACAAGGAAGTAGTGTCCCATGAATGGACATCCAATATCAACATAGATCCTGGTCCATGGCTTGTCAGGAAATGGCCATGACATAACTGGTATCCTTCTGGTGCACTTGGCAAACAGGGCAGTTCCCCACCTGGTTTGTCATGGTGCACCTGAACAGGTGCATCTGACAAGAGCCTTTTACTTGTGATGAATGCTTGCTGTTGCTCTTTCCCCCAACTCCACTCTCCCCTTCAAGCAGCGGCTGATGCAAGGGACGCAGTATTGTTGAGATGTTTGACAAAAACCATCTGTAGAAATTAGGCAGGCCAAGATAGCTTTGGAGCTCCTTCACATTCTGTGGCTCTGCTCTACCTTCTTGGGGTCAGGCTTTAGACCTTGCTTGCATATAATGTGGCCCAGGTATTCCACTTCAGGAGCGAAGAAAATGCACTTGTCCAGCTTCAACCTAAAGCCAACTTCCCGAAGTTTCTGCAAGACAATCGTCAGATTCGCCAAGTGGTCTTCGTCATCGATGCCTGTAATAACAACGTCATCAAAATACACAGCTGTTTTCGGCACACCACGAAGCAGATTTTCCACCTCTCACTGAAAGATAGCAGGTGCAGCAGAAACCCCAAAAGGTAAGCATGTATACTGGAAAGGACCCATATGTGTGTTGATGGTCACGTATTCACAGCTTTCTGCATCCAGAGATATCTGCTGGTAGGCATCTCGCAGATCAAGTTTTGTAAACTTCTGAACTACCAACATGGCTGCCCACAGATCTTCAGCACGCGGAACTGGGTAGGTTTCCATGAGCGACACAGCATTGACTGTTTGCTTGAAATCTCTGAAAATTCTTATTGTGCCATTTTTTTTTCTGAACGGGCACAATCGGCGATGCTCATTTGGCTATCTTCACGGAAACGAGAATGTTCTCATGCTGCGACCTCAGGATCTCCGATCTCCTGCGTTACGAGGTCAACCAACACGAACGAAAGTGGGCATGGTTTGCAGAATTTGGCACTGCATCTGGAGGCACAACAATTTTGGTGGAAAATCCCTAAAACGTGCCAATGCCTTCTGAAAACACCTCAGCAAAATGAGCAATCAACTCGCTGACATCACTAACTTGGTTAATTTGTTTGAATCCTTCGACACCAATGCCCAAAGCTTGGAACCAGTTGCGCCCTAGCAACGTTGGAGCAGTGCCACTCGTGAGGTACAACGGAAGGACCCATTCGTGCCCCCTGTATTCGACACAAACGTTTGCCTTTCCCTTGACTTGCTCGAGCTCCCCACTAAACCCACGCAAAATACGTTTGAAAGTTCTAGACTCACTTCTGGAAAGGCACGTTGAAACTTCTCTACTGCCATTACGAAGACGCTTGCACCGGTGTCCAACTCCATCGGAAATGGCTTCCCGATGGACGGCACAGTCAGCTCACCACTTAGGTGCCAGATGTCAAAAACGTCAGCACCACAAGGAACACGAAGCATGTCAGTGTCAACAGCATTTACTTGCGCAGTACGTGTTGATTGTGGCGGGACAGTCCTCACAGCAGATGTATTTTCCTTCATGAATGTGTCAGCCTTCCGCGAGTTGCAGATGACTGCCAAGTGCCCCACTTTCCTGCAGTATTGACACTGTGACTTGCTGTGTCTGCATTGTGACACTAAATAACTTCTGTCACCACAGCAGTAACACACCATGCTCTTGGTCACAGATGCTACCCAGTGAGTACGCAAACACGGTAAACTTCTTGCAGTTGTCTGACACAGTTCACCGGCATCCTTTTTAGCGGCATCCATCGCCAGGGCAGTTTTCACTGCATCCTCGAATGTGAGGTCAGAACTCTCGAGTAGCCGCATGTTAACCACTGAGTTGTTTATGCCACATATTATTCGGTCTCTCAGCATGTTGTGGAGTTCAGTTCCATAATTACAGTGTTCAAACAAACACTTGAGGGCAACCACAATGTCACTGACTGCTTCTCCTTCAGGACGCCCTCTCAAACTGAAGCAAAACCATTGCATTAAGATGAATGGAGTGGGGGTGCAGTGCTTGCCAAGTACGGCCATCTCGTCAAGCGTTTTATCTTGGGCTGTTTCCAGCTTTACACGGTTGCGAAGTAGTGCATAGGTACGAGGCCCACAGCAGCTAAACAATATTGACCTTTTCTTTGCTGGCACAATGTCGTTGGCTTCAAAGAACTCTTGGACGTGCTCCACATAAGCAAGCCGGGTGTCGCCTTCTCCCTCGAACGCTTCGGTCCTACCGAAGGTAGGCCTGGTTGTTCATGCAGTTTGGTGCATGCTCATCGCCAGTTTGTCACATGTATAGCTGGAAGAAGTGAAGCCAAGACTCGAGCTCACAGTGAACACAAAACAAGTGCATTATTGCTTCATCCAAACCTGCCCCTAGCCCTGCTCTTTTCACTCCCCCTTCTGCTCACAGCAGTAGGTGGCACTAGTAGCTGGTGGCGCTACTGCTGGTGTGGCACAACACTATCAATTGTCACAGTAACTTCATGTTGTAACTTAGAATGTGTGGGTTTCTCCTCCGTGCTCTTGGGACAAAGGAACAACAACACAGTAGTGCAAACAATCACAAGGACATTTATTGCACCTTTCATACATCAATGCCTGCTAGCCGAGTTGCTATCCACAAAACATTCCGATGGGCGCGCGACAAATCTAGGAAGTCCGACTCACCGCGACCGGATAGCGAGCGAATATGTTCGCCCCATGCTGGATCCCAACGCCTGGTCGTTCGCGCGTACGGTCACGCGAACGGTGGCGCGCCCCGCAAGACGGTCTCGCAGAAGCATGGATCGGCGCACGCGAGGCACGGCACGTCCGCACTGCTTGCTGTCCAGCCGCCAAAGAGAAAGCGCCTTGTCTTTCGGCGCCCAAGTAACCCTGCCTGTCGGCGGCGTTAACAGCGCAACACTCGCGCCATCTCTCGTACTGCGCCTCAACCACTCCGACCACCGCGAGCGCCAGGCACGCGAGCCGTGCGGGAAAACAACATATCAGGGGACGCGTGAGAGTCGCGCATCCCCACAAATGACAACGCTGAATCCTATGTTTTCATGTTGTATCGCTGTATGTGAAATGTACGTTATGGGTGCTTTCGATTGACTGTCATGACACGTTAGTCTACCCATAATTTGTGCTGATTTTCTCAAATGCTGATGACAAGAACATAACTAATCCACTTCCATACAGTTAAGCAGGCATCTGGTTTCATATACAACACGAATATTGATGCATGTACAGCAGAACCCCGGTTATACGTCCCCCGGTTTTGCGACGACCCAGGTTTTACAACGGATTAGCGCAGTCCTGGCGAAGTCCCCATAGAAGCAATGCATAAAAAACCCCGGTTATCCGATGCAATTTTACGCCTGACCCGCGTTATACGCTGACCCTCGCGAAGCGCAGGACGGAACGGCAGATGAGAGAAAGGTGCCGCGGGTCTCTTTCCTCGCTTCGTCTCTCCGAATGCATCGTTCGTTTCTCTCTCCCCTATAAGCAGCCGCATGTGACGCTCACTGTGCTGAAATACGTAGCGCCTTTTCTTCTCCACAATCACTTTCTCCCTCTCTTCTCAGCAGCATCGCCTCTTGTCGCATTGGGGAAGCGTTTCTCTCCTTCCAGTTTCCCAGCAGCAGATCGCCGACAAGGTAGCACGGAGAGGCCTAGGTTTGTCGCACATGTTCTTCGTCATAATCCTAGAGAGTAGCGTTCAGCGGAGGTTTTGAATTGTGTGGAGCAATGCGATGCACAATGTCCCGAAAGCAGACAGCTCTGTCACTCAGCGATCAGCTGAATGTTATCGAAAAAGCGGAAAAGCGGCATGGAGTGACGAAAGCCAGCATTGCTCGGGACCTTAAGATACCCAAATCTTCACTTGAGATGATCCTGGCAAATCCTGGAGCGAAAAAAAAAAAATCACTGTGCTTGACGCCATGCATTTTATTGCCTGTTCGTGGAACGCAGTGTCGCGAGGCACAATTGCTGACTCGTTCAAGCATTGTGGCTTTAAGCGAGAGACTGCCTCGTCTGCTGGGGAAGCAACAACCTCGATGCCGCTCGAGATCGATGCAGGCTTCGCCGACGACAATTTCAAGGGTTTAAACGATGATAATGAATGTGGTGTTTTGTGGCGCAAGGGCCAAATGTGGCCAAAGAGCGCCAGGCCGGTGGTAATGCGTTCACAATTGAGGTATGAATAACGAAGGGCAGATATTACGGTGGCTGTAAAGGGGCCTAAAAAAAGTCGCTCTAAAGTGCATAAAACTTATACAAGATAAAACTATGCCGATGGTTAAAGGGAAGCTGAAGAGTCCGTAAAATTCAATAAGACGCTCATATACGGATGCGGGAACCTTATAAGCCATGTAGGTAAAATTTGGGGGGGGGGGGGGGGGGTTCAATTAGAAGCGACGTAATCGTCGGTTAAAATTGCGCTGTAGCTCCGCCCCCCGTCGAATGCCGCGCGCTGCTGCTGACGCTGACGATGCGAGCGGAGACCGGAAACCGCGGTGTTGTGATGTCAACACTAGTGTTCCGTTCCTTCGCAGCCTCCGCAACCGTGCCTGACCGTGCTTGTTTCTGCTGCGAGCGTGCCATCGTAATCTGCTTCGATCGACCCTGCATTCCTTTGTTGGTGCGTCTGCATGTATGTAGAGTGGTAGTATACGGCCAACCCTGCAAATCGGCCAGCGCAGTTGCTGTATATGGCCACAGGATGAAAGAGGACTACTTGCCACTAGCAGGCTTTCTAAACGCAGCACTAAAGGATCGGAGCAACGAAAACAAAGACTGCACGAGTGCGGACTGACTGATGATAACTGGTGTTGGAAGGCCTTATGAATACACGAATTCGCCCAAACCTAGATTTTGATTTACTGCGAGCTCCTTCGTGTTAGCACGCTGAATGGAAGGTGCATGTTTATCTCCCGCCCTTGAAGCAGGTTTTGTCGCAAAGCGCCGCGAATTTTCTATTTGCACGTGTGTTGTAAAACAGCCTGCATGCAGCTACCATAACGCAGTGAAAATGTAGAGTTTGCATGTGCTGGAAAGCCGGCGCACGCCAGGACGCTACGCTCCCCCCTTCTCTCGCGCACAGCGAGAAACCGACCGTCTCACATAGCCGACAGAATTCGCCGCCTTTACGACTTCGGTTACGAGTAGTGTGCGGATGGCGCACAGGTGAAGGTCACTACATGTACTGCGTGAACCGGGAAGCTTTTCACGCTTTTAAACCGTCTTTGTAGATTCCCGACAGCTTTGGACAGCGCACAAATGCCAACGATCGCATCCCCGCTTACGTTCCATGAGGAGGCACGCAGGAACACAACACTACAGTTGTTTGACCGGAAACGAGCTCACTAGATCGGCGAAAGATCGACGAGATCACTAGATCGCTTTGCAAAAAACATACTCACCAAAGAGCATTTCCAACATGAGGAGATCCCAAGACTTCGCTTTCGTTCGCGTCGAAAGCACTGCTCGCACCAGCATCATTTGCTTCTTCGAGAGGCCAGCTCTTCACAATCGGCTCGTACATGTAGGGAGTAATGCCGAACTCCTCAGAAAAACGCAGTCTCTCTAAATTTTCCATTACTGTCTCAGAAAAACAGCATCAAACTACCTGGCGCCGCGCTTCATGTGTAGCGGCAGCGGTCGGTTCGGACGAACACTAGTGTTGACGTCACGAGGCGCCCGACCAGTCACAGGCGGAAATGAGACGCGCGAGCTGGGCATGTCCGCTGCTGCACTTTTCGTCGAAATAAAATATATTTGCGCTTTCTTTCGCTCAATTTTGATACGATATTCGAATTCGGAGGGTTGAAAACCATTATGTACAGATGTTCACTCATTTTTTCTGGAAAACCTTTCAGCTTCCCTTTAATGGGCTGTACAATGGACACGAAATACACATTGTGGAATAATGATGATTTAGTGATATATCTCACAGATATACTTTTTCCAATAAGCACTACTGCCTTAACAGAGTCCTGGGGATGCAAGGGCCTGTAGGCATGTGCTATGCTAGAGTACCATCACAGCGGCATCCTCTAGAAAGAGGATGTGCTCTGAATTTCTGGGGCTAAAAACTTGCAAGTCGACATCGTTCAAGAAACTTAGAACTGCTTTGGTGTCAAAGAACGGTTCTTCACTAAGAAACATTGCTGGATGGAGAGGAGTGTGCTGGCGATATACAAGGGGAAAATGTTTCTTTCTCTCAGCTTCGGCTTCCCGACACTCCAGGAGGATGTGGAGAACGGTCAGCCTCTCACCACATCTACCAAACGTTGGAGGTTCATTTCCGGTCAGTAAAAAATTGTGGGTGTCATAGGTGTGTCCTATCCTGAGTCGACAGAACAGGACATCAGTTCGTCGTGTTTTCGTTTTCGGGGGCCAGAAACCTAACTTTGGCTTAATCAAGTGAAGCTTATTTGTAGCTTCCATGTCCCACAAGCGTTACCAATGGCTTCGCAGATTCTTCCGTAAGAGAGGCTTCAGATCTGTGACAGGGACAGCAGCCGTAGGAATAATAGCTTGCGAGGTGATTGATGTAGCCATTTCGTCAGCTAGTACATTCCCCTTGATGCCTCTATGGCCAGGTACCCAGCATATAATGACATGCTGGTTAGACATATATGCTCTACAGAGAATGGAATATAGCTCAGTAAGTACAGGGTTTTTGTGTTTACAGAGTGGCTTCAAGGCTTTTATGATGCTTAAGGAGTCTGTAAATATACTTGATTTTTGAAGATTTGATTTTCTGATATGTTTCACAGCCAACAACAGTGCATGGACCTCAGCCGTAAATATACTTGTTTCAGGGTGCAGTACACCGGATTCCGAGAAGGATGGACCAATGGCTGCGTAGGACACCCCGGCATGCGACTTAAAAGCGTCTGTGTAAAACTCTGTGCACGAGTACTTGTACTGGAGCTCCAAGAAATGCATTTTGATATGTGTCTCTGGCACATGTTTAGTGACCTCTACAAAGGATGTGTCACACTCTATCAGCTGCCACTGCCACGGCGGTAACAGTTTCGCTGGAGCCATAAGGCAATGTTCAAGCACCGGAACACCCATTTCCTCACTGAGGTTCCTTGCGCGCAAAGAGAACGGTCTTCTCGCTGCAGGTCGGTTATTGAAAAGTATGGCATCGGTCATATCATTTATGCATGAATAAGAGGGGTGTTCGCGGTTAGAATTTACTTTGAGGAAATATGTAAAACTGCTATATGATCTCTGAAAATGGAGTGACCATACATTTGCTTCTGCATAAAGGCTTTGTATGGGGCTTGTCCTGAAGGCTCCGGTCGCGAGGTGGATTCCTAAATGATGGACAGGATCCAACATCTTTAAAGCACTTCGTGTAGTGGACTGATATACTCCAGTGCCATAGTCAAGATGTGAGCCGACAAGACACCTATACAAGTTCAAAAGACATTTCCTGTCACTGCCCCATGTTGTACTTGAAAGAAGTTTCAATAAGTTCATTGTGTTGAGGCACTTAGCCTTCAAGTATTTAATATGCGGGATGAATGTCAGTTTCAAATCCAGCATGATGCCGAGAAACTTGTGCTCGGCGCTTACAGGTAATCTGCTACCAGAGAGCTCAATAGCAGGACGTGGTACTATTCCTCTCTTATTCGTGAAAAGAATGCAGGTACTTTTTTGTGGGCTCAACCTGAAACCATTTTCGTCAGCCCATTTTGCCACTTTATTTAAGGCATGCTGGACATGTCGTTCGCAGATAGTTAAGTTGCATGATTTAAACCCAAGCTGCACGTCATCTACATATACAGAGTATGAGATCGTTCGTGTGATAGCCATGCCCAAAGAATTCATTTTTACAAAAAAGAGTGTGCAGCTTAGCACACCACCTTGTGGAACACCAGTTTCCTGGGTGAAACGCCTTGACAAGGCATGGCGCACCCTAACACGAAATGTGCGGTTAGAAAGGTAACTTTCAATGACACTTAACATACTCCCGCGGATACCCATAGCGGAAAGGTCTTAAATTATACCGAAGTGCCATGTGGTGTCGTATGCTTTTGCCAAATCAAGAAATACGGATAGAAAAAAACTGTTTGTGTATGAAGGCATCCCTTATATTTGCCTCAATGCGGACAAGGTGGTCTGCGATTGACCTGCCTTCTCTGAAACCACACTGGTAAGGATCTAGTAGTCTATTGCTCTCAAGGATATAGATTAGGCGCCGGTTTATCATCTTTTCAAAGAGCTTGCAGAAACAGCTTGTCAAAGCGATAGGCCTGTAACTACTAGGTAAGGACGGGTCCTTACCTTGTTTGAGTATGGGTATTATTACAGCTTCTTTCCAAGAAGATGGAATATAACCAGCGGCCCACATGACATTAAAAATTGAGAGGAGTGTTATCTGTGTTTCAAGATGCAGGTACTTGATCATTTCATAAATGATACGGTTGCCACCTGGTGCTGAGCTGTTGCAACAAGCAAGAGAAGTTTTGAGCTCAGCTAAACTGAACGGGCGGTTGTAATCTTCATTTTGGGCACATTTCCGATCAAGGCGCTGTCGCTCTGCGCATTCTTTGAACTTCAGGAATGACTGGGTAATGCGATGCACTGGTGATATACTCAAAGTGTTCCCCCAGACAGTCTGCCCGGTCTTCCAGGCTATCTCCATGGGTACTTACTAAGGGCAGGGGGTTCGTCTCTTGGCCTTTTAGTTTATTCACTCTACTCCACACTTTTGCCTCGTCTTTGTAAGTATTTATTCCAGATATGTACCGCTCCCAGCTCTCTCTTTGCACGTCGACGTATTCTCCTGCCTTGAGATTTGACTTGTTTGAAATTAATAAGGTTTTCAGCTGTTGGAGAATTTCGAAGCAATCCCCAAGCTTTGTTTTGATTTTTGCGTGCATTTCGACATTCGTCATTCCACCAAGGGATGTGACGGTTCTTTGCCAGTCCATTAAATTGTTTAATGCATTTTGTTGCAGCATCAATAATAAAACCAGTTAGGTATGCCACGGCATCGTCTATATTAAAATCAGAAATGTCGTCCTCGCCTAAATATGTGAGTTCTCGAAACAGTTCCCAGTTTGCTGATTCGACGTTCCATAGAGGGAAATGGGGCGAGCTTGTATCTGGCTTTGTTAGATTTAATGTAATTGGGAAGTGGTCACTCCCATAGGAGTTCTTGAGAACAGACCACTCCAGGTAAGGAAATAGTGAACTCGAAACGATGCTCAAGTCTATGGACGAGTATGTGTTATGTGTAACATTGTAATACGTTGGTTCTTTTTTGTTCAATAGACATGCACCTGAGGAAAACAGAAAATTTTCTATCAGGCGCCCACGTGCATCGGAATGCGAGTCACCCCACAGGGGGCTATGTGCGTTTAAATCACCAACGACTATGTATGGTGGAGGAAGTTCATCGATAAGGCTTTGAAACTCTGCTTTAGAGAATTGACAGGAAGGTGAGACGTATATCGAACAAACTGTGATTAACTTACCAAACAGCACAGCTCAGACTGCAACTGCCTCAAGGAGAGTTCGGAGTTTGATTTGCTGACATGCAACGCCTTTATCAACTATTACGGCTACACCCCCTGAGGAGGTGAGTGCATCTTCGCGGTCTTTGCGGAAAGTGGCATATTGCCTTAGAAAGTTGGTCTGAGTTACTTTTAGGTGTGTTTCTTGGACACACAGCACCTTTGGAGTGAATTTGCAAAGGAGTTCTTTAACATCATCAAGATTGTGAGGTTAGTGCTGTGTGTCTAGAAAGAGAATTTAGGTTACAGGACCCTTTTCCGGTCCTGTAATGCGATGTTTCTCTTTTTTGGAGCGGTCGAGAGATTCTCGCCACTTCTTAGGCGCTAGTGGCGCCCTTTGACTTGGTGTCGTGTCCATTGCCTCCTGCGAAGCGCTGGACACCCGCTCTTGTGAGCGATTTGTTTGTTGAGAAAGCCTCTTCTCAATGGATGAGGCCCTTGAGGCCACCAGCCCGGAGGTCGACGGCCCTTTCTCGGATGACGGAGCAGCGCTATCCGCAACCGCTGAGGGAGCAGGTGACGCCACTGCCGGCTCACTAGGCTTGGGCCGGACAGCCGCCGGAGGCCGTTGTGGCGCTGCCCCCTGACACGCCACTTCGGCAAAGCTATTCTTCGGTAAGAAGGATGCGCGCCTGCATGCCTCCTTAAACGAAATGTTCTCTTTGGTTTTGATTGCCACTATTTTCTTTTCTTTTTTCCAATGTGGGCAGGACCGCGAGTATGCGGGGTGCTCCCCTTCACAATTTACAGTGTGGAGTGTTCTTGCATGACTCGGACGGATGTTCATGGTTGCTACATTTGGCACAGGTTAGTCGGCACAGGCAGTTCTGGGAACTGTGGCCAAACCTTTGACACTTAAAACATCGGAGGGGATTTGGGATATACGGCCTCACCCTGATCTTCACATAGCCTGCCTCGATTGTTTTGGGCAGAACACTTGAACCAAATGTAAGAATAAGATGCTTAGTCTGAATTTCTTTACCATCGCGCCTCATTTTGATTCGTTTTACACTGATCACATTCTGGTCACTCCAGCCTTCAAGTAGTTCAGCCTCTGTCAGATCAATCAGGTCACTATCTGATACAACACCACGGCTGGTGTTCATGGTGCGATGCGGTGTCACATTCACTGGAACATCCCCAAAAGAGACAAGATTCGGCAGCTTTTCAAATTGATTTTTATCTCGGAGTTCCAAAAGGAGATCTCCACTTGCAAGTTTGGTTACTTTAAAGCCTTGGCCAAGAATATCGGTTATTGATTTAGACACTAGAAGAGGAGAGATCATTCTCGCTGACTTTGCGGTTTTCTCCGAGTGGATGACATGAAATTTGGGAAAGTTTTCATTACGACGACCATAGAACCTAAATACTTCTTCGGTGCGCCCTCGTTTATGAGGGCAATCAGGAAGGGGTGGAAAAGAACTTGCCATGGATATATGCGGAAATTTGGCAGCACCGCCAGCCACCCACCATGGAGCCCAACAAGGGGACGCTGCAGGACCGTGAAAAGACACGGCCTGCACGCGCCAGCTGTAAGACGCTACTATAACCAAATCTGTTATAACCAAGGTTGGCTATACCACACAAGGTTAACCCTTGCTGCCTGGGAAAAGTGGAAATAAAAAGGAAGCTAGGAGGAGACAGGAAAGACCGAAAGCAAGAGAAAGGTGAAGATTAGAGAGGAGGATAGGAAAAGGCAACTACCGATTTCCCCCGGGTGGGTCAGTCCGGGGGTGCCGTCTACGTGAAGCAGAGGCCAAAGAGGTGTGTTGCCTCCGCCGGGGGGCCTAAAGGTCCGTACACCCGGCATTGGCTCAACCCCCAGGATCCCCCTTTCCCCGGACACGGCTAAGCTGCGCACGGCTACACGCAGGAGGGTCCAACCCTCGTGTGCTCGGGTATGTGGTGTCGCAACGCACCAAACGCCTGCTTACGCACACGCCCTTGCGGGGGAGGAATTAAACCTCACCAAGACCTTCGCCGAGTACGTGGATGCCGACGACAACGTTGCAATCTGCGGCGAGGTGTTGCTAGATGACGCCATTGAGGAGGCTTTGCCTAGTGCTGACACCACTGTGACATCGCACGAGGACGACGACACCACAGATGCTGTGCCTGTGCCTACCACGCTTGCAAAGGCGCTACGGCACATAGACGGCATCCGGAACTTCATCTGTTTACGCGATGCCGCAGAGGACCTCCTTTTGGACGTTGCCCAACTCGAGCGAAAGCTCTTGGTTCCCGAGTCAAACAAGGTCCAAAAGAAACTTATCGACATTTTTAAAGTTCGCACCGGCTGGCGGGAATCGCGGCAGTGGAGTGCCATAAAAATTCGTTTGAATAAAGCATGACTGGTACCTGTACTGCAGCTATAATTCTTATTGCATTTACATTTTTGGTCATTTGGGTTTCTAAATCCTGCAGAGTATGTTTGTAGTTTACATTGAAGCTTCTCGTAAATCCGTCGTGCGAAAGAAGTAGTATTTTTATAAGCCTAATATATGTTCGAATTGTACTACATTTTTTTTCGGTCCCGAGAAAGTCGTATAATCGGGGTTCCACTGTATATTATTTACATTTTTACAGGGGCTCTTTTTTACCAGCTAAAAAGTGCTACTAAGTTAACACTCGATGCAAGTGTCGATACATGCCTTCTAGTATTAGAACTTTCTCAAATGTTGTCGCCAATTCAATAGTAAAAGCATCTTTGTCTAATCATATTGCACGTTTGAAGCGAATATTCTGGGACACATGCGAGCACCAGCGATTGACGCTGGAATGTACGATTAGTCATGAGTGAAATGCTGACACGCTTGATCCGTAAATCATATTCTCATGCCCAACAAGTGTGCTCGCTATCGTTGTGCTTGAGTGTTACATACTTTTCTGGGCACAAGTTTGACCCTGGTTCTTCACCATCATTACAATGCGACAATATTTTAGATAGTCATTTTCATTTCTTAAAAGGGCTAAAGGCAATGTGCAATATATTGTACAAGGGTTCTCACGAGAATATGCAATCATGGTGCAGAGCAAACACAAAACGGATCGAGGCAGCATTAATCCAAAATCCTGCCCACAAAGTGCACATGTCGAGCAAGCAAGATTAAGAAGCTTTGGCAAGGCCTGAACTCCAACACCGCCACTTCAAATCCATGCAAAATGCATAAATGCTTTTCTGAAATAACCCCTGGGCTTATTTTAATGAAATTTGGTGCACTTGAGAGAAAAGGTTAAATTCCAGTGACTGTTGGAAGCAGATTTTTTATTTACGACTTTAATTTTTTACAGAAATTGCCAAAAATTGGTAAGATTGAAAAAGAAATAGTAGAAGCATAAAGTTTACGAATCTTGACTCTGCACCAGGAATAGCTATTGCAATTTTACAAATTGCATTTGTCAGAATATTCAAAGTGGACAAATTTGACATACAGTTACATCTCAACATAATGAACTTCAATGTAACTAAATTCTTGATATAACTAAGTATTTAGCTTTTCATAACCTCTTGTCCATAGAACACCATGTACATAGAACCTCAATATAACAAAGTGTGTTTGTATGCGATTTTAATATAACAAAATTTCACTGCTGCCGCAAAGGAAAGCCAAGGCAATAAACAGAAACTTCCGTGGACGCAGATGGTCAAATGATTGAACTGCAAGCAGCTGCTAGCAAACGCACCTGTCAAATCATGCACTGCGCAACAAGAGCAACCCCCGAAATGGAGCCGCATCATGTTCCATATAAAGTCCAAGTGCGATAAGATCCTATCACACCCCGTGCACTGTGTGCTTTAGGTGTGAGTGAAAGTGTGCAAGGGTGAGATAAGAAATATGGCAGCTTCACAAGTGCTGCCTTCCTGCGCAAGCAAAGAGAAAAAAGGGACAAGAGGAGCGAGCTCATGGTGACAAGATCAAGCGCGCACGAGGGGACTGAGTGGGGGACAAGTTTGCACGCTTTGCAATTTCTGGCGCGCATTTTGGCCATGACTGCACATGGCTGTAAGCATGGCTGTAAGCATGGCTGTAAGCACGGCTGTAAGCATGCACAGCCATGCATCCTGCTTTAGAGGTATCTGCTGCGTGTGCTTGCCAAGACGGCGTGGCGTCATCTAAGATATCTCCCCACGTGTTCAGTATCGTAGGTTGCATAATATTGAGTTTTGGTGACCCACTGGAGCGAAAGGCAGATGAAGCATTCGCTCTCCGCTGCCAGCGCTTTTCCTGATGGCGTCATCCCAGTGTGGGCGACGCTATTAGCCGTTTGGGAGGATTGCACACAAAAGTGTGGATGGCTTTGCTTAATTCGTACTGCCGATGTGAAGATATCGTCGACGCACGTGGCATGAAACCGTATCATTCGTCGTCGATTCCCAAATTTATAAAAATTAATTGTTTTCTCGTTCAAATTGGCTTTTTTCAACTGTCCGATAATTCAGGAAATTCTGCAGCGCCTATCTGTGTAAGAAATATCGATCGACGACTGTAATTACTTGCATAAAAGGTCAAATTTCAATACAGCAAAATTTCAATATAACGAAGCAAATTACCGAACCGACTTCATTATATGAAGGTTTAACTGTATTAAATTGTATCTGTTACGTGATTTTATTACATTGTTTACAAAGGTTTTGCAAGAGCCCTCACATATTAGTAGTGTACTTGAGAGCCATTATAATACATAAAATTTGCCCACTTTATATGTACTATTTGATGCAATTTACAGAAATGCAATATTGTTTTTCATTACTCAATTAGAGTTGTAAACTTGATAGTTTCGTTTTAGGGAAATTTACAATTTTCGATAGTTTCTACTAAAAATGAATGGCCTAAATCACAATTTCACTGCCAACAGTCATTAGATATTAACATTTTTCTTTTAAATGCAACGAATCTGACCAAATCTGGTGCAGTGGTTGTTGAGAAAACTTCTCCTTTTCCGTATATTTAGATAGGAGCCCCTGAGCTGATTGGAAACACATATTCAGAGAAAAGGATCTTAACTTGGCATACAACCTATTCATATATAAACTTATAAAATGTTATGATGAAGCTTTCCCAGCACCTGTGAAGAACATAGAACGTCAGAAAATTTGAAAAGCATGTATCACCAATACTTTACTTAAAAAATAATAATAACAACAAAGAACAGCATGTACCATGAATTTGCAGACACGGCATAAATTTGTTCATTGACTTCAAAAAGTACAGAAACCAGTTAAATGGTGAACTAAGGTGTGCTAAGTTCAGATATTATCAAAACTTATTTTGTAAAATAAGTAATGATGCCAGGAGAATTTGGAACGAGGTTAAAAATCTTTCCGGTCATATAAAACAAAACCATACCCCTAGCATTCTGGCAACCTCTAGCGGCCTTGGCTACAGAGAGGTTGCAACTGCAATGAATGATTACTTCGTTACAAGCTGTGATTATGATGAGATATGCGATGACGATGATCCAAAACTATCATTAAATGACTGTGTTTTACTTAACTCCATGATGATGATGATATGTAGTGTTTAATGGCGCAAGGGCCAGGTTTGGCCAAAGAGCGCCATGACAAGTGGTGATGTTGACGATGTATTATGGAGATGTGACTTGGCTGTAAAGTGGCCTAAAAATTGTCGCTGTAAAGTGCGTAAAATCTACGTGCTATAAAATTATGGCGATGACTAATGACGATTACTATGAACATTAAAATCCATCGTAGAAGAATGATGCAAAATCAAAAATATGTAGGATGTTAAAATTACTTGGAGCACTGCTGCCTCGCCAGAGCCCTTGAAAGACAAGGGCCTAGAGGCATGTGCTATACTAAAGAGATATCGCAGCGGCATCCTCTGAAGAGAGGACCCGCTACGAACATGTGGGGCTAAAAACATGCAGGACAACATCTTTCAGGAAATTTAGTACTGTGTTGGTGTCAAATAAAGGTTCTGGGCCGAGTAGCATTACGGGATGTAGGGGGATGTGCTGCCGGTATGCTAGGGAAAAATGTTTCCTTCTTTCAGATTCGGCTGCCCGACACTCCAGGAGGACGTGGAGGACGGTCAGCCTCTCACCGCATCTACCGCAGGTTGGAGGATCATTTTCAGTGAGTAAAAAGTTATGTGTGCCAAATGTGTGTCCTATTCTGAGGCGACAGAATAGGACATCTGTCCGGCGTGATTTTGTTACAGGAGGCCAGAAACCTAATTGTGGCTTTATTAAATGCAACTTATTATTTGTTTCCAGGTCCCACAATCGTTGCCAGTAGTTTCGCAGTTTCCTTCTTAAGAAGGGTTTCAGGTCTGTGACAGGGACTGCAGCAGTAGAATTAACAGTGTGTGATGCAATTGATGTGGCCATCTGGTCCGCTAGAACGTTACCCTGGATGCCCCTATGGCCAGGCACCCAGCATATAACCACATCCTGGTTAGATACATATGCTTTGCATAAGACGGAATAGAGTTCAATTATTATAGGATTTTTGTGCTTACAGAACGACATCAAAGACTTCACAACACTAAGGGAGTCCGTATATATAACTGACTTTTTGAGTTTTGATTTCCTTATATGCTTCACGGTCGACAATATTGCGTAGGCCTCAGCCGTGAAGATACTAGTTTCCGGATGCAGTAAATCGGATTCCGAGAAGGATGGACCGACGGCTGCATATGACACCCCCTCGCGTGACTTCGATGCGTCTGTGTAAAACTCCGTGCAGGAGTGTTTGTATTGCAGTTCCTGGAAATGCATCTGGATTTCAATCTCTGGAGCGCGTTTTGTAACCTGCATGAAAGATATGTCGCATTGTATCATCTGCCACTCCCAAGGAGGTAGCAGCTTAGCTGGAGGCATTAGGCGGAACTCGAGGAGTGGGACATGCATTTCATCACTAAGCTCCCTCACACGCAGCGAGAAAGGCTGTCTTACGGAGGGACGATTGCGAAAGAGTGTAGCATATGTCATGTCATTAACGGTTTTAAAACAGGGATGTTCAGGATTTGAGTGGACTTTCAGAAAATATGTTTGGCTGATGTACGTTCTCTGGATATGAAGTGACCATTCATTCGATTCTGCATATAAACTTTGTACGGGACTCGTTCTGAAAGCTCCTGTGGCTAAACGGATACCTAGATGGTGCACAGGGTCTAGCATCTTTAGCGCACTTGGAGCGGCAGAATGACAGATCACGGCACCATAATCTAATCGTGAACGGATCAGGCTCTTATAGAGATTAATTAAGCACTTCCTGTCACTACCCCACGATGTATGGGATAGAAGTTTCATTAGGTTCATTGTTTTCAGACATTTTTCTTTAATATGTTTAATGTGGGGGACGAAAGTGAGTCTGTAGTCTAATATAACACCTAGAAATTTGTGCTCTTTGTTTACGGGTATTTGTTGTCCACATAGTTCTAAGCAAGGATCTGGGATCATTCCTCTCTTTCTTGTAAAAAGAACGCAAGAGCTTTTGTTAGGATTGATCTTAAATCCATTATTGTCTGCCTACATTGAGACTTTGTTCAGGCCATGCTGTACCTGCCTCTCGCAGACTGCGAGGTTACAAGATTTGAAAGCTATTTGTATATCGTCCACGTAGACAGAATAAAAGATTGCCGGTGGTAATGAAGCGCGAAGCGTGTTCATCTTCACGATGAAAAGTGTGCAGCTGAGCACGCCTCCTTGGGGTACACCCGTTTCTTGCATAAAAGGTCGTGAAAGTACATTGCCGACTTTTACCCGGAAGGTACGACTGGACAGATAGCTTTCTATTAGGTTAAGCATATTTCCATGGATACCCATTTCTAACAAGTATCTTAGGATTCCGTAACGCCACGTCGTATCGTACGCCTTCTCCATATCGAGGAATATGGATAAGAAGAATTGTTTGTGTACAAATGCGTCCCGGATATTTGCTTCTACACGTATAAGATGGTCATTTGTGGAGCGCCCTTCTCGGAAGCCGCACTGATAGGGATCAAGGATTTTGCTCTGTTCAAGGAAATGAATGAGTCGCCGGTTAATCATTTTTTCAAACACCTTACAAATGCAACTTGTGAGGGCTATCGAGCGGTAACTTGCCACTGAGGAAGGGTCCTTGCCTTGTTTCAAAACAGGGACCACAATGGCTTCCTTCCATGCGGTTGGAAGGTACCCTGCATCCCAAATGGTGTTGAAAAGTGTGAGTAGTGTAACTTGCGTGTCATTGTGTAAGTTTTTGAGCATTTCATACATGATTCTATCAGATCCTGGTGCGGAGCTGTTGCATGCGCTCAAGGCAGCTCTCAATTCAGCAATACAAAAAGGACGGTTGTAAGGCTCATTCTTTCGACCTTTTCTTATTAATGGCTTACGTTCTTCTGTTTGCTTGTATTTGAGAAAGGATTGTGTATAATTTGTTGGACTTGACACGCTCTCAAAATATTCCCCAAGTGAGTCTGCCTGGTCTTGCAGTGTATCGCCCTGTGTGTTTACCAGGGGGACTGAGTATGTTTGCCGCCCTCTAATCCTATTAACTCTGTTCCAGGCTTTGGCCTCATCCCTAAACGAGTTAATACTCGATAGATACTTTTGCCAGCTTTCTCTTCTGGCCTGTCGGCGGGTTCTCCTACCTTGGGATTTTACTTTTTTAAAGTTGACAAGATTTTCTGCAGTGGGCGAAGCGCGCAGCAACCCCCACGCTTTGTTCTGATTCCTACGTGCGATTTTGCATTCATTGTTCCACCACGGGACATGCCGTTTGCATGCCGAGCCGCTTAATTCACGTATGCATTTAGATGCGGCATCTATTACGAAGGCTGTGAAGTACTCCACAGCAGCATCGATTTCTAAAGAGGACATGTCATCCCATGATATACTAGTTAAGTTTCGGAACCTGTCCCAGTCTGCTGTGTCAGTCTTCCATCTGGGAGCCTGTGGCGGATATTCGTTTTCTTTAAGTGTTCTTAATAGTATGGGGAAGTGGTCGCTTCCGTAAGGATTGTTCATAACTTCCCAATCGAGTTCAGGCAGAATGGACGAGGAAACTATGCTCAGGTCAATAGAAGAAAAGGTTCTGTTTGCTAGGGAGTAATACGTGGGTTCCTTCTTATTCAGCAAGCACGCACCTGAAGAAAAAAGGAACTGTTCAACAAGACGACCTCGTGCGTCTGTACGAGAGTCGCCCCACAGGGAGCTGTGCGCATTGAAATCGCCAAGAACAACATAAGGTTCTGGCAATTCGTCTATAAATGACTGAAATTCATGTTTGTTTAATTTGAAGTGTGGGGGTACATAAAGCGAGCAAATGGTGACGAGTTTATTTAAAAGAACAGCTCGAACCGCCACTGCTTCAAGGGGCGTTTGTAGCTGTAAACGCTGACAGGAAATACTTTTATGAACCAAAATGGCAACACCGCCTGATGATACGACTGCATCATCGCGATCTTTGCGAAACTTGACATACGGTCGGAGAAAGTTTTTATGTTGTGGTTTTAGGTGTGTTTCCTGCAGACACAGCACTGTTGGATTGTGTTTTTGGATAAGCTCTTGCACATCATCAAGGTTCCTTAGAAGACCTCTGATGTTCCACTGAATTATTTGTGTATCCCTATTGGAGGTCAGTAGGTGCTGTGTGTACAGAAACAGAAGTAGTGATTATGAAAATTACAGAGATTAAATTACAGAGCCCTTTCGAGGCCCTGTAACGGGAGTTTTGTCCTTTCTGGAGCGTTCGAGGGAGCCTCGCCGCTCCTTAGGCGCTTGGGGCGCCTTGAGGATAGGTGTTGTGTCCATTGCCTCTAGTGAGGCTCCGGACACGTGCTCTTGCGAGCGAGACGTTTTCAGAGGGAGTCCCGCCTTGGAGGGCAAGACCCCTGCGCCCACCAGCCCGGAGGTCGATGGGGCTCCCTGAGGGATTTGACTGCGCCGGCTGTGGCCAGCGCTGGAAGGGGCCGAGGAGGTTGTGGCAGCCTCGGCTGCGCCCACCTTCGGGGTCGATGGTCCCTTCTGCTCAGTTGGCGAAGCAGCGCTAGCTGCAACCACCGTGGGGGTAGATGGCGTAACTGCCGACTCACTGCGTGTGGGTCGGACAGCCGCCGGAGGCCGTTGTGACGCTGCCCCCTGACGCGCCACTTCGGCAAAGCTTTTCTTTGGCAGGTATGCTACCCGCCTGCGTGCCTCTTTGAACGATATATTTTCCTTGACCTTGATTGTGACTATTTCTTTTTCTTTTTTCCATGATGGACAGGACCGCGAGTACGCGGCGTGTTCTCCATCACAGTTCACGCAGTGTGGAGCATTCTCGCAATTGTCAGATGGGTGTTCTTGG
The DNA here is from genome assembly GCF_050947875.1 of Dermacentor variabilis. Taxonomy (NCBI): domain Eukaryota; kingdom Metazoa; phylum Arthropoda; class Arachnida; order Ixodida; family Ixodidae; genus Dermacentor; species Dermacentor variabilis. Next base: position 21,690,279 of record NC_134574.1, on the reverse strand, counting down.
GCACTACATCTTGCGCATGTCTGGCGGCCTCGGCAGTTCTGTGAACTGTGGCCAAATCTTTGACACTTAAAGCATCGGAGAGGATTGGGGATGTACGGTCTGACTCGGATCTTTATGTAGCCAGCCTCAATGGTCTCAGGTAGCATACTTGATGCAAAAGTTAAAATTAAGTGCTTTGTCTCAATCTCCTTGCCATCGCGCCTGATTTTTATTCTCTTGACATTGGTCACATTTTGATCGCTCCAGCCCTCCAGTAGTTCGGCTTCAGTCAGTTCCATGAGATCGGCATCGGAAACGACTCCGCGGGTGGTGTTCATTGTGCGGTGCGGTGTGACCGTCACTGGAAGATTCCCAAAGGATACTAGATTAGAGAGTTTCTCGTACTGTGTCTTATCACGCAGTTCTAAGAGGAGGTCGCCACTTGCCAACTTAGAGACTTTATAGCCTGGGCCAAAAGCTTCACTAAGTGTCTTCGCAACAAGAAAAGGTGAGATCATTCTCGCTGCCTTTTCTTTTTTTCTCTGAATGTACTACATGAAATCTTGGAAAATTGTCATTATATCGGCCAAAAAACTTGAAAACTTCTTCGGTGCGCCCTCGTTTATGAGGGCGATCAGGAAGGGTTGGAAAAGAACTTGCCATAGATATGTGTAAAAATTCGGCGGCGCCACCAGCCACCCACCATGGAGCCCAACAAGGGGACGCTGCAGGACCGTGAAAAGACGGCCTGCACGCGCCAGCTGTACGACACTACTATAACCAAATCTGTTATAACCAAGGTTGGCTATCCCACACAAGGTTAACCCTTGCCGCCGAGGAGAATGAAGTAAATGGAAGAGAGGAGAGGACAGGAAAGGTCAAAAAGTAAGAAATAAAGACGAAGATTCGAGAGGAAGAGACAGGAAAAGGCGACTGCCGATTTCCCCCGGGTGGGTCAGTCCGGGGGTGCCGTCTATGTGAAGCAGAGGCCAAAGGGGTGTGTTGCCTCAGCCGGGGGGCCTTAAAGGTCCAAACACCCAGCATCGGCTCAACCCCCAGGATCCCCTTTTCCCCAGACACGGCTAAGCCGCGCACGGCTACACGCGGGAGGGTCCAACCCTCGTGTGCTCGGGTACGTGGTGTCGCAACACACCAAACGCCTGCTTACGCAGACGCCCCTGCGGGGTACTTAACTCCATAGTTTTGCACACTATCTAATGTCATGAAACTGAAGAATTAATAACCAATATTAAAAACAATTGTGCAGCACGACATGATAACATCAAGCCTATGCCAATAAAATATGTTGCTCATGTGATATCGCCCGTGCACTCACACATTATTAATTTAACCTTCTCCACTGGCATTTTTCCTGATCACTTGAAAATAGCTCGTGTGTGCCCGGTCATCAAAGGCGGTAATGACCAAGAAATTGCTATTTACCGGCCAATGTCTGTACTTCTGATTCTGTCGAAAGTGTTTGAAAGTGCTGTAAATAGTGACGCGTGTACTTATATTTATCGGGCTACCATGTTTCGCCGCCTAACAAATGTTATCGCACAGCGCAGGACGTGCCTGCATGTAAAAGAAGTTTCTGGAATGTTATCGATGCTTCCGTCCCGCTGTCTGTGACCAAACCTTGTGTAATCTGATTGCATGTGTGCGCAAGGCGAATAATGTAGAACTTTGTAGAAGGCACGCGGGTCACAGCGATTACTCTGGAATATTCGACGACTGATGTATATCAGCAGGTGAAGCGCGTCTGCTTTTATACATCAGTCGTCGAATATTCCAGAGTAATCGTTGTGACCCGCGTGCCTTCTACAAAGTTCTACATTATTCGCCTCGGGCACACATGCGATCAGATTACACAAGGTTTGGTCACAGACAGCGGACGGAAGCATCGATAACATTCCAGAAACTTCTTTTACATGCAGGCGCGTCCTGCGCTATGCGATAACATTTGTCAGGCGTCGAAACATGGTAGCCCGATAAAGATAAGTACACGCATCAATATTAGATTACAGAATTTCTACAAACAAGTGTCAATATCATAATTGAGGCCCAGTTTGGCTTTCAAGAAGGCAAAAGCACCGCGCTTGCATTACTCAATATTATGCAATTATTAATCAGGAGACGTCCTTGCGTGCTAAGGTTAACAAAGGTGTCCCCACAAGGATCTATACTTGGTCCACTGTTATTCATAATGTAAATGACCTTGTAGCATTCCAGATTCTCCTAAACTAATTCTGTATGCCAATAATGCTGATATTTTTTTTTGTGCTTCAATTTCTGACCTTGAAGGGAGTGTAAATATGTACATATCTAAGTAAGTTGTCTTGTTGGCTTAAAATAAACAAGTTGCGGCTAAACGTGAGTAAAACTAACTACAGAGTGTTTGCACCTGTCAATGAGCCATGGAATATTACTCCCTGAGGGCAAGATACTGCAGCAAGTTAAGGTTCAGAAATTTTTGGGGGTGTGGTTCCAGGAAGACCGGTCTTGGAATGACCATATGTGAAAATAAACTAGCTGTTGAATTAAGTAAAAGTGTTGGATGTATATACAAATTAAGTGTGTTATTACTCCTTTGGCTCAATAAAGCATTATAGTATTATACATTATTCGATTCCTGGCTCGGTTACTGTGCGTTCATCTGGGGCACAATGACAGCACAGAGTTATACCACACTACTCATTTTACAAAAAAAGAAGGTGCTATTACAAATACTTGAGGAATATCATGCTCACCCGCAAGGTGACGCGTCAACTATTTTCTTTTATTTTTTTATTTATCAATTACCCTGCAGCGCCCAAAGGCGTTACAGCAGGGGGGTTACAACATGGAATAACATACATCTTCATTCACACAATGCACTTGCTATTCAGTAAGCCTATTCCACTGTTTAATTGTTCGAACAAAAAATGAGTTGGCATACATGTTCGTCTTGGCAGGGTACTCGAGGATTTTGCAACTACATGTATGATCAGTTCGTTTTGAAATGTAATGAGGTTTCTGTAGGTAAGTTTCCCTATTAATTCCTGTTTTATTATAGTAAATCGAATATAGAAATTTTAATCTAAGTTTATTGCGGCGGGAAAAAATGATTCCCATCCTAGCTCAGCCTTCATTGCAGTGCAGCTCTCTCTTCTTCCGTACCGCCCCAAAACGAACCTGGCAGCCCGGTTTTGTATTTTTTCTAGAGCGGCAATGAAGGTTACCTCGTGGGGGTCCCACACAACACAGCCATATTCAAAGAGTGGTCGAACACAAGTTGCATATGCCATACGTTTTAAATTCGCATGTGAACATTGCAGGTTTCTCTGAATGAAATTCAAAGCTTTACCAGCTTTGGCTATGATACTGTCTACCTGTGGTTTCCATGAACATTCAGACGACAGTAGCACACCTAAATACTTATACGTACTGCCTTGCTTCAATAGTACATTGTTCCGATGATACCGTGACTGAATTGGTTTCTTCTTTTTAGTAAATGAGAGATGTACACACTTTGTTATGTTCAAAGTCATTTTCCATTTAGTACACCGATCATGAATGATTGATAAGTCGTTCTGAAGTTCAATTGTATCATTGTGATGGGCAATTTTTTTGTACACAACACAGTCGTCCGCAAACAACTGTATAGAAGATGAAATTCCGGCAGAGATATCATTAATGTATACCAAAAATAATAGCGGACCCAGAACGGAGCCCTGTGAGACTCCTGACGTAACATTTGCATATTCGGAGCATTTTCCATTCAGTATTACACATTGCCTTCTTTGGGAAAAGTAACATTCAATCCATTTAAAAACAGTTGCATCAATGTGTAGGGTATTAAGCTTAAACAATAAGAGTGAATGTGACACCGTGTCGAAGGCTTTCCAAAAATCCAGGAACACACCGTCTACCTGTCCTCCTGCATCTACGCTGGATATTATGTCATGATAAAACTCAATTAGTTGTGTTGTGCAAGATAGTCCCCTACGAAATCCATGCTGCTCGTTAATTAGTACCTTATGCTTACTTAGATGATTTAGTATTTGTTTATATAAGATATGTTCAAGTATTTTACACGGGGTAGACATAAGTGATATTGGCCTGTAGTTACCGTCTTTTTTGGACCCACCTTTATGTATCAGAACAACATGTGCAATTTTCCAGTCATGGGGTAAAATACCTGTCGATAAAGATTTTTCAAAAATTAAATAAAGGTACATAGAAATTGGCCTCGCTCAACGTTTGAGTACACGTGGATAAATTCCATCCGGACCACTAGATTTACTCTCATCAATATCTTTCAATAGTTTTTCAATTCCATTAACACTAAGCTCAACAGGAAGCATAGGCGAAATATTAGTTGTAGGTGGATAAATACGACAGGTGTGGTTGGGTAAGAATACCGAATGAAAAAAGTTGTTTAGGCAGGCAGCTTTATCTTCGTCTTCCATAATTATCTTACCATTATAATTTAACTCCTGTATTCCGAAGGAATCTGATCCACACTGTTTTAAGTACTTCCAAAACATTTTAGGGTTTGATTTCATTTTGTTGCTCAGCTCGCTGAAGTAGTCATCTTTAGCTTTTCCTATTTTTAGCTTATATTTGCGTGTAATCGTATGTAGTTTTGTAAAATGAGCAGCTGATTTGCTTTTCTTCAATGCGTTAAATGCCTTCATCCTTTTCTTGATAAGTTTTAGTATATGTGTTGTTACCCATGGCTGTTTGTGCTTTTTAAGCCGTGAAGAATCAACATTGGGGATATGTACACTTACCAGCTCGAGTAACATATTCTTAAAATTGTCCCACATATCGTGCGCATTACGCTCCTCAGATAAGCACTCGAAAACAGAAAAGAAATTACGAAGTTTCTCAGAAATTGCATCGTAATCACCTTTTTCATAAAAGTAGACCCTTCTATTCGTGGATAACTTCGCACGGTTTTTTTCTTTATGAATACCGGCAACAACAGCCAGATGGTCGCTAATTCCCGGAATGACATTCACATTTCTTATGAAATCCGGCGAGTTACAAAACAGCAAGTTTAACACAGCGCCATTGTGAGTAGGATCGGTAACGTACTGCATGTCTATGATATTTTTCATCGCAAGGTTCATGCGCCCGCCAGAACTTATACACGTATCATTGCACCAAGATAACCCAGGCAGATTAAAATCCCCCTTAAGAAGTATCGTCTGGGCTGACGCCTCTGTGAAAATTTCATATAATATTTGCACTGTGCTGATATCCGAGCTGGGCGAGCGATAAACCACCCCAACAATGAACGTGAAATTATCAGATAGGACTATCTTGCACCATACAGACTCCAGTGCATTGCACTTGTAATCAATTGCTGAAGACTGTAGTGATGGATGAACAAACAAAAAGACACCCCCACCTGCAGTGGGCCTATCTTTGCGATAGACGACGTAGTTTTCTGGAAACACCTCACTATCAGCAATTGAAAGCTTTAACCAAGATTCGGTGCCAAGGACTATGTCAGCATCAACACTTTCTATCAACCCAGAAAGCTCGGCTGTTTTATTAACTACGCTTCGGCAGTTCACGACGACAGCAACGAGTCGTCGACATTGGTACTTCTGCTTTTTTCTGGTCTGTCACTGCCTACGCAATGGGACGACCTCTTCTTTGTCTTCATCCCACCTGAAAGCCCTGCCGTTGATAATCAGTTTGTCAAAATTCAGTTTTACTTTATTGTTCTTATCCTCTCTTTTTGCCTTAGCATATTCCCATAACTTCTTCCTAGTACTTCTTGTTTCAGGTGAGTAAAAAACATTTTAAAACATTTCATATAGCAAGCTATTCAAATCTATTATCTCAAGCTGTTTTTGTATATCCACAAGAATATATAAGCTATACCCCATGCACAGTTCTCGTTGTGTTCAATACTGCCTCTGTACACAAAGTATGTGAACCCCAAAAATTAGAACTATCTATGGCCAGCAGTAAACAAGAAAAGGGGTTAACCGAGGGGCCCAATTTTTATTGTTGTCCTTGGTGTCAGTGTTTTTTGGCTTCTTATGCTATGGTAGGCAGCACATTGAACACCAAATACCTAGTCTGCTCAATAAGCTTGACTACATTTTAGACCTAATAAAAAATTCCCAAGAATAGGTTTAAACAAATTCTTCCAGAAACCTGTATTGAATATGTTTAAGTACAGTTTTAGCGCTGGTTAAAACCTCCATGTGTCTTGACTTTTCATCTTGCTCAATGTTCACAGTGTGTTTTATTTTATTGCTGAGCCTGCATTTCTTTCTTTCTGTTGATACTTGTGAAGATAGATGTATGGTGATTTGCTTCTCTTCTTTGCTCTGTGTTAATATTTTTTATTGCTTTTAAGTCTGTAAAGACAGTTTAGATTGCTAAATGATGACCTCATTTTAAGTATTGTACATTGTTGCTGTTTGCCGTCGTGGCCTTTCTACGCAGGACCTCATGATTCAACTCAAACACCACACCGTAGACAATCCCATGCGATCCACAAAAGCGATAGTTAGGCTTGACCTCAAAAAGGCGTTCGACAACGTAAAACACGCTGTGATACTGGAAAGCATACGAGCATTGGGACTGGGTGAAAGAACGTACAATTAAACTTCCTTACTGGTCGCCGTGCTCACATGACGGTAGGCAGATTGGAATCGTAAGACATGGACATAGGTTGCACGGGCACGCTGCAGGGCTCCGTCATCTCACCCATACTCTTTAACATTGTGCTTCTCGGGTTACCCCAGAAACTAGCAGAGATAGAAGGCCTCCCCCACATCTTGTACGCCGATGACATCACGCACTGGGTTGCTCAGGGAAATGACGGCCACGTAGAACAAGTGTTTCAGGCGGCTGTTGATGCGGTGCAGGAGTATCTGCACGACACGGGCCTCGAATGCTCCGTGGCCAAGTTGGAGCTCCTGCTCTACAGACCCACGTGCAGGGACCACAAACCCAAGAACGCCGATTCCGCAGCAGAGCGCGCATGCAGGGAAATTAGAGTAGTCACATCGGAAGTCACCGTCATCCCGAATGTTCACAACATTAGGGTACTGGGCACGTACGTACCTGTCGGCCAACAGTGATACCGTATGCAGACTAGAGCATGTGGTCGATGAAACGATCCGGTTACTGAAACGTATCACAAACAGACATAGTGGAACGAAAGAGAGCAATACAATGGCGTTCATAACCAGCCACATAAAGTATGTCACCTCCTGCCTCAAGTGGCAGGTGACCGAATGAACGAAGCTAGACCGCCTCATCCACAAGGCGTACAAACGTGCCATCAGATTGCCGATCAATACCAGCACGGATTAATTTCTCGAACTGGGTTTACATAATACCCTAGACGAGATAATTGAAGCGCACAACGTCGCGCAGTACCAGCGTTTGGCAAAAAACAGAACCGGACGACACATCCTCTAGACGTTGGGCATCAGTTACCACATGCAGCAGGGCGAAAAGGTTGCGATATCCACACCGATTCGTGAGCGCATAGTCGTTTCACCGTTGCCCAAGAACATGCACCCCATGGATCACGCCAGCCAGCGCAACAGGCGCGTGAGACTTGCAAAAGAAATACGGCAGCAGCAAAGAAACCATTTACGTAGATGCGGCCCGTTATGAACGGTGACGTGGTTTCATGGTCGCAATCACGAACCAGAGTGGAACTTGCATCGCAAGCGCGGCGATACGCACGAAAGAGATGAAGGCAGCCGAGGAAGCGGTGATAGCCTTCGCGGTGGCCACCACGGATGCCTAGGTGATAATAAGCAACTCGCAGGCAGCGACACGCAACTACGCTAACAGCCGGATCTCCTGGGAAGCCGCCCGCATTCTCCAAGTTCAAGATAGCAATATTTGCCACAAAAATGACAGTTTCCTCACATGGACCCTCGCCCACACGAACCCTCCACTCCCGGGCAACAAAATGGCCCAGGCCGCGGTTCGAGGACTTGCATGCCGAGCCGCGGCGCCCACCGGCAATCCCGACGTCTCGCCCACCGTGAGAGCGATGCGGGAGTGGACGTGGGAGGGTTGCATGGCAACTTTCAGAGACATCACGCAACACTTGATTGAACAGATGTAAATACCCACCACCGCACACCAAACTAAACAAGAAACAGGCCTGGAGGCGATTGCAGACACACACACATATCCAAAGCCGGCGATCCTTCACCTCTGCTACCCCGACATTTATTCGTCCAATGATTGCAAAGCGTGCGGAGCCAGAACGATGCTGCAGCACATGCTGTGGGCATGCACCAGTAGCAAGCAGCAGGAGTCCCTGACAAACGGGGTAGACATGGCAGTCTCGAATCGAGGGGCACGTTGGGAGGTGGCCCTGCTCAGCTACGACCTCACTGATCAACTGTGGGCCGTCCGGCATGCCGAGGAAGCCGCCCTTGTCCAAGGACTCGAGGCCGTCACCTAGGCTGGGGTGCTTATGGCCCCACCCCACCCAAATCGCCAGACATTTAGAATAAAGTTTGCACTCACTCACTCGATTGAGATTTCCTCCAGTGTCTTGTTCCTGTTGTACATGCAGCTTTCACCATCACTGTTTGTTTGTTATTATGTCGTTAATTATAATTATGAAAAGGCACCAACTTGAACAGCTTACCATTTTCTTTATAAAGTACTAGAGCGCAAGGGTAAAGTAACAAGCTATGAAGAGAGTGTCTATAAGCTAGAATGATAGCCATGACTGAAGCTATGCATTGCTTGAGAACCTGCCCACCGTAGCACCTCTGGCTTTGACTATTGATGCTCACCGATCGTCCACAGCAGGCTGCACTTGTCTCTGGCCAGGGAGACACTGCCACAACTAGGCGTCAGGCATGACTTCTTGATGCGCCCCCTGCATGGAAAACCTGCCCTTACTGCACTACAAGCACAGCCACACATCCTGTTCCAAGACTTACAGGTACTATCAAGGTTTGGACATCAGATAGCCTATGATTATCCAATATTCTATCTTCATGAAGTGTTTGTACAAGTTATGCTTTAAGAGTCGCCAATATTATTTGGGTTTTAGAATGCAAACATTGTTCTCTGTAAATCACAATTTCAAATACTTTGCCTAAATTATCACATTGTTCCTTGTCGGGTAGGAAGCATGCAGACATCTCGCACAACACTGTCTATTCTCCTCCCTCGGCTGCCCCACTGCACTGTGTTGATGATGATCATGTCTCTCCTACCGATGGCGCCATCTCTCGGCCTTGCCATTGCTGTCTCCACCACACAGTCCTCACAAGTCTTCCTCCTGTAGAACATAAACCTGTCACGGGGATGTCCAGTTGGGGTTCATAAGATGCTGTCATCTGGTCAGCATTCGCTATTGCACGACGGAGCGTTGTCATGGGATCTGTCAGTAGGAAGTCATTAGCGCCAACAATCTTTGTAACCCTATAAGGTCCTGAACATCTTGGTGTGAGCTTCAGTGAGATGCCTGTTGCTGCATTACTTAAAGTATGGCTGTTCAGGCGAACAAAGTCGCCTAGTTACAAGCTAACTGGCCACCTGTGGTAGTCGTAACATACCTTTTGTTTCACCCAAGAGGCAATTTGTTTCTGTGAGTAAATTCAAAGGCCTGGGCAAGGTACTGGCGAACTTCTTCAGAAAAGGCATGGTAGGCCGCGGCAGGTGGGTCAACGTTGTCCTTGGTGCCAGGTTGTCCTCATGGAGTGCGCCGCTCTTGACATAACACACGAAAGCAGGTGTATACCCTGTCTGAACACATTTCGAGGTGCGGAGAGCAAAGGCAATTTCAGGGATGTGAGAGACCCACACCCTATGGTTTGTGCAGTAGGACCGGGGGCATTCTTTAACTGTGCCATTATGACATTCTACCATCTGTCCAGCGGGGCGGTAAGGCACGGTATGGCAGTCTTTTATGCCCCATTGCTTTTGGAGGCCCTTCCAAAGTGTACTGGCAAATTATACAGTTTTCGCATAGCGAACGCTATAACACTGCATATGCTAAAGAATAGCGGGTCGCCACTGTGCATGCGTGGAACGCTAAATGAAATAGCAGGTGTAGCGGGCGCATGCAAAGCAAACAAGCTAGCGTTCTCAGTTTCGTGGGGTTAGTGGCGTGGTCTCGCGAAGTCTTGCCAAGGTGAGAGTGTGCATTTCAAGATGGTGCCTGACAGTGCAAGCAATGTTTCAATTATGAGCGCAGCGGCCAAAGGCAATTCTCGCATGCGCTTTTCGTGACATTGAATTGCTGCGCGAGGTAAGGGAGGCCAGCCCTTTCAGGGATCAGAGCAGATGTGCCCTGATTGCAGCTGTTCTGAATGCAGCAACCAGCAAAACATTCACAGCACGCAACATGCGCAAATGTGCAGAACCGATGCTTTGGCACTACTCATCGAACAAACAGAAAAACCTCCGCAAGTGAGTTGATTTGTTCATTAGGTGAAATATATTAATATGAATCTTAAACTGCAAGTGTAGAAATGTTATTCATGACCTTATAAATCCGGCACAGAGGAAGAGTACAGTGAGAAGGAGCATGTTCTGCAGGAAATCATTGAAAAAATGAAAAATGATGGCTTAACGATTAGCGCACTGCAACGTGCTAACAACGATGCAGCATCACAGCCTGCTCGTGAGCGCCTCACGTTGACGCAAGCAGCAGCACGACGCTCAGCAGCAAACGCGAGAGACGCTGCCGCCGAAGCCTACATGTTGGAGGATGATTGGGACAACACGGGTACATAGTAAAGACTGGATGTTGCCATGAGGAATCAAGACGGCTTTTTCTACTACAGTGTGTATAATTTTGCACTACAGATGCAATTCATTTGTTTTTAATTTGCATTGTTGTGTACTTACAAAAATTACTTGTAGATGTGAGCAACTCGTCATCATAGTTGTTCAACATGATAAACGTCGACGACGACGCCTCGGCTGAACAACAACAGTGCTAGCAATTACCAAGCACATAAACATCCGTCAGTACAGCGCCTGCTGCATCGGCAATCTCACTACGCGATGATCAGGGGCCATCAGTTACACCAAGTGGGAGCCTTTCCAACTGCACTTCGCGCAGACCGACAGCACGAGACGAGCTACAGCATGGCAAGTAGCATCACCATCATCTCACAATCTTTAGTGAAAAAATAAGTGTATATAGAGTTCCACTTAAGTGCATCAAATGGTCTCCAATGCATCCAATGCCAAGGCTTACGCATAAGTGATCATATCCCCAAAAGTGATTGCTTGAGGACACCTGCTCACAGCGATCACGTCAGCCACCAGCGACATTGTAGAGCTGGCGCTTTGTCATCATTTGACAAGTGGGGAGGCTTGACCCTCAGGCATTCCCTGATGTTGTTTTCCCCGCATGGCTCTCGCGTCACCTGTAATTTGGCTTCTCCCCGTAGCTAAGCACCTGCGGTATTTGGTGTGGTTGTAGCATATCACAAGATTTGGTGGGAGTGTAGCGGTGCTAATGCTACTTTAAGGCAGGGTTACTCGGGCGCAACAGGGTGTGGGCTCTTACTCTTGGGCTTGGGGCTGGGAGCATGCACAGTAGTCTTGCACACTGGTCAACACTTCATGGGACCGTCCCAAGAAAGGCTTCGGAGCAGAATACCAGGATGGACGAACTTGACCCTTCGAAAGTGACACCATTCACTTGACTTTACATGTGAACGATTAGCTGTTGGTGTCTAGCATGGGAGCGAACATATCCAGTCACAGTGAGTTGGACCAGCTCGATTTGCTGCGTGCCCATTGGCATGTTCTATCAGTAGTAATTCGGCTGGCTAGATATTTTTGTATAAAAGGTGCAATACATGCCCTTGTGATCATCTCCACTACTGTATGATTGCCTCCACTACCGTTTTATCGTTCCTTTGTCCCAAAGACACGTGTGAGACTCCACACCTGGCTGCCCAACGTGGACCTCTTGAGGCATCGGGCCATAGTTTTAACAGTTTCCTCGGTTCGAGACAATATTTGTTTGAACCGAAGCATAGGCATAGTGTGGATTTTGATCACTAGTGTTGGTGGTGTGCTTTCTTGAGTGAGGCAGCAGTTGCTGTAGTGTGTTTGAACTTTTGAACATGTCAAGCCTTTTCACAAGTGTTCTTGAAGAACACTGTCAGTAAGAGAGCCACATGGTCTGCATCCTAGGAAAGCGAGGCTTAGCTCCCATGGAGCATTGGCAAGCCTGAAGCGAGTGAGAACAGACGCCTCATGGGTGGTCTGAGCTTCGTATATCATCATCATCATCATCATCATCATCATCATCATCATCATCATCATCATCATCAGCCTGGTTATGCCCACTGCAGGGCAAAGGCCTCTCCCATACATCTCCAACAACCCCGGTCGTGTACTAATTGTGGCCATGTCATCCCTGCAAACTTCTTAATCTCATCCGCCCACCTAACTTTCTGCTGCCCCCTGCTACGCTTCCCTTCCCTTGGAATCCAGTCCGTAGCCCTTAATGACCATCGGTTATCCTCCCTCCTCATTACATATCCTGCCCATGCCCATTTCTTTTTCTTGATTTCAACTAAGGTGTCATTAACTCGTGTTTGTTCCCTTACCCAATCTGCTCTTTTCTTATCCCTTAATGTTACACCTATCATTCTTCTTTCCATAGCTCGTTGCATCGTCCTCAATTTGAATAGAACCCTTTTCGTAAACCTCCAGGTTTCTGCCCCGTACGTGAGTACTGGTAAGACACAGCTATTATACACTTTTCTCTTGAGGGATAATGGCAACCTGCTGTTCATGATCTGAGAATGCCTGCCAAATGCACCCCAGCCCATTCTTATTCTTCTGATTATTTCCGTCTCATGATCCGGATCTGCCGTCACTACCTGCCCTAAGTAGATGTATTCCCTTACCACTTCCAGTGCCTCGCTACCTATTGTAAATTGCTGTTCTCTTCCGAGACTGTTAAACATTACTTTACTTTTCTGCAGATTAATTTTTAGACTCACTCCTCTGCTTTGCCTCTCCAGGTCAGTGAGCATGCATTGCATTTGGTCCCCTGAGTTACTAAGCAAGGCAATATCATCAGTGAATCGCAAGTTACTAAGGTATTCTCCATTAACTTTTATCCCCAATTCTTCCCAATCCAGGTCTCTGAATACCTCCTGTAAACACGCTGTGAATAGCATTGGAGAGACCGTATCTCCCTGCCTGATTCCTTCTTTATTGGGATTTTGTTGCTCTCTTTATGGAGGACTACGGTGGCTGTGGAGCCGCTATAGAAATCTTTCAGTACTTTTACATATGGCTCGTCTACACCCTGGTTCCGTAATGCCTCCATGACTGCTGAGGTTTCGACAGAATCAAACGCTTTCTCGTAATCAATGAAAGCTATATATAAGGGTTGGTTATATTCCGCACAAATCTCTATCACCTGATTGATATCGTGAATATGGTCTATTGTTGAGTAGCCTTTACGGAATCCTGCCTGGTCCTTCGCTTGACAGAAGTCTAAGGTGTTCCTGATTCTATTTGCGATTACCTTAGTGAATAGTTTGTAGGCAGCTGACAGTAAGCTGATCGGTCTATAATTTTTCAAGTCTTTGGCATCCCCTTTCTTGTGGATTAAGATTATGTTAGCGTTCTTCCAAGATTCCGGTACGCTCGAGGTCATGAGGCATTGCGTATACAGGGTGGCCAGTTTCTCTAGAACAATCTGCCCACCATCCTTCAACAAATGTGCTTTTACCTGATCCTCCCCAGCTGCCTTCCCCCTTTGCATATCTCCCAAGGCTTTCTTTACTTCTTCCGGCGTTACCTTCGGGATTTCGAATTCCTCTACAATATTTTCTCTTCCATTATCGTCGTGGGTGCCACTGGTACTGTATAAATCTCTATAGAACTCCTCAGCCACTTGAACTATCTCATCCATATTAGTATAATGATGTTGCCGGCTTTATCTCTTAAAGCATACATCTGATTCTTGCCAATTCCTAGTTTCTTCTTCACTGCTTTTAGGCTTCCTCCGTTCCTGAGAGCATGTTCAATTCTATCCATATTATACTTCCTTATGTCAGCTGTTTTACGCTTGTTGATTAACTTCGAAAGTTCTGCCAGTTCTATTCTAGCTGTAGGGTTTAACGCTTTCATACATTGGCATTTCTTGATCACATCTTTCGTCTCCTGCGATAGCTTACTGGTCACCTGTCTAACGGAGTTACCGCCGACTTCTATTGCACACTCCTTAATGATGCTCATTAGATTGTCGTTCATTGCTTCAACACTAAGGTCCTCTTCCTGAGTTAAAGCCGAATACCTGTTCTGTAGCTTGATCTGGAACAGCTTCTTTTATCTCATTGACACTGGAAGTCGTGGCTCTGGGAGCCGGGTGGCTATGAGCGATAGGTAGCTATGAGCCATAGGTGGCACAATGGACTGTCTGGTATTGCGGCCTGGCACCGGGCGCTTTGACACCATCTGGGATCATGGGTGCCGCAGACTTGGATGCTGTGTGTACCAAGCGGGGTAGAGGGCCACCTCACAGAGCTGAAGTCTCCTCATGGCTGCCTGTCTTGAGCTTTTATTGGGTGTTATTTTTGGACGCTGGTTGCTGTCAGGGTAGTGAATCATTAGGCTTAAGGCTTAACAAAGCTGCCTGTCGCATATAGAAGGACACAACCTCGTGGAATGTGGCATTGAGTTGTCAAACTTTGCTTCCCTCATTCTAGTCAATCTCACACGAATTGAAATCACTTGCCTGACTGAAAAAAGCGAGCTTTGTTTCCATGAACTTAGCATCTGAGTAGCCACCTGATCTTTCGCTAGCCGAATTGAACATCTTACAACGTGAGTAGCGCGCATGCAGGATGGCTCTCCCTTGCACTATTACAGTCTTTGTCCAGTGTATTGAGTGTATGCAGCATGAGCGGAGTCACCCCTAGTTTGCTGTCACCTGCACATTGTCTGCACTGCAGCTCCGGACTATGATCGAGCTACCCCAGACAATGGAGACGTCTGTGGGCAGTTTGTTGCAGCAACTTCAGCGACCGCCCGTGTACAGCTCGCAAAACAGCCAGCAGCCACAAGTGGCTACCGAGGCTCTCGCCAACAGAGCGTATCGGGGCCACCAATGCTTGCTTGTGCCACGTAGTGCGTCATCATTCCTGGGATCCTGGCCTGGACTTGTGCAGTCAAGTTTGCAGGGCTGCTGCTGTGACCAACGGATGCCAGCAGTGTACCTCAGAGATATTGTCGGTGCACATGTTATGGACAGTGTGTAGATTTTCTCAGTGCGGCCACTGCCACATGTGCTACCTCTTGTTTGTGAAGCAGGTGATGATGTTAGACTGTGTGACATGTTTCGGCAGAGTATGTCGTGATTTAAGGTTGGGGGGGATGTGGGGAGGCTCGACTTTCAGGCATCCCGTGATGTTGTTTTCCCCGCATGGCTCTCACGTCTCCTGTAATTCGGCTTCTCCACGTAGCCAAGTGCCGACTGTGGTTGGTGCATTTCCAGCATATTACAAGAGATGGTGCGAGTATTGTGCTGCTAATGCCACTTAACGGCAAGGCTACTCGTGGACAACAGGGAGTAGGCTATTCGTCTTTGGCTTGGGATCGGCAAGTGGCACAGACCTTTTGCGCGTGCGTCAACCAGCTTCGCAGAACCCTCTGGCTAAAGGCATAGAGCAAGACACCGGAATGGATGTACATGATCATTCAAACGCACCACTGTTCATGTAACAACACACGTGAACAATTAGGCGTTGGTGTCCAGCACGGGGGGCAAACTTATTCACTCGCTATCCAGTCACAGTGAGCCGGACTTCCTCGATTTGTGGCACGCCCATCAGGTTGTTCTGTGTGCTGTGATTCAGCTAGCAGGCATTAGTGTATGAATTGTGCAATAAATGCCCTAGTGATTGTTTCCACTACTCTTCTTTGTTTTCATTCCTTTGTCCCAAGAACATGTGTGAGACCCCACACAAGACAAAAAAGCAGGATATCAGGTACATCTTACATGCATAAAATTCCGTGCCAAGATACTTGCACGGGCTTCAATTTAAGAAAGCTTGTTTCGGCTGATGGTGCTTTTCTTCTGCCTCTGTGCTTAAGGAGCTGGGGCTGCAGTTAACACATGAGAATGCATGCCACCTGTGACCAGCAAAAGGTCTCACACGAAAAATAGTATTGGCCGATCATGAGAGCAATAAGCTAACACACGTGTGGCCATTAATTAACCAGTGCATTCTTTAAACATCAATAGCCTATCGTTAGAACACATCAGTTTCAAGCTACCACCCAAGCCTATGAGAGAGAACACGAGATAGCTGCGACTGCTAACTGCAGAAAAAAAAGATATCACCGCATACGTGAGAGATGTGAAAAGGTTTACCACCAGAGAAAGATGAACCAAAAATTCACCGCAATGTGTGGTGCAGAACGAAAGGGCAGAGCATCTACAACTTGTGCGGAACACAGTGCAGATAGCATGTACGCATGAGAGCATGCCGGTTTGTGGCCGGTAACAAGCCTTAATGGGACACACACAAAAGAAAGCTTCAAATGGTTTGCCGCCCCTCGTATCACACCCCCTCACAAGGAGGAATGGGACATTAGAATCTTAGATAACATTAGAAGTAATGCAATCTGAAGGTGACCGTAGCCAGTTGACTGAGTGAGGTAAAACTCCTCAAGCGCCCGTCAAGTCCCAACAAAGATGGTGGCGACTGCTCATCGCCTCTTTTAGTCGTCTGCTAGCCAGAGAACTTCCGGATAGTAGCCAGACCAAACGACAAAAATGAAGGCACTCCAGCTGGCACTGGCAGCCCATGGGCAGTCAGAAGTGGAAAATTGAAGAGGCCCAATGTTGGTGCTAACGACTTCCTGCTGACAGATCCCAAGACAGGGCATCGTCGCGGGATAGCCAATACTGTCCAGCTGACAACGTCTTATGAACCCCGATTGGCCATGCCCGTGATGGATTTATGTACTGTGGGGGGGAGACGTGTAAGGACTGTGTGGCGGAGACAGCAACAGCAAGATGGCGCCACCGGTAGGAAAGAGATCATCGTCATCAACACAATGCAGTGGGGCAGCCAAGGGAGGAGAATAGGCTGGTTGTTTGTATGGACGATGACATGCTGTGGACCACACAGAGAGAGATAGAGTCATGTCGGAGAGTGAGGACAAGTGTAAATAAATTTCTATTTTGCAGAGGTAAAATTGGCTGGTTTATCTTTTTCCAATTGTCAGAACCAGATGAAGTGCAACATCTCTTTTTTCAAGAAATTGGGTGAATGCTAGATTTTTTACTTCTTTAGAAGCTCTCACACCAATTATGTTAATTTTATACTTTCAACCCATAAAAAGTGGGTGTGCATCAGATGAGGGTGTGTGTAAAAATTGGGTAAGTACTGCAAAATGAAGGCAGTAGCAGCATTACTGGGCATTTTCTTCCGTCTCTTCTCAAAGTGAACCTGCCAGATAATTTGATCAGTGTCATCGGTCAGAGTGCAAGAGTACCTGTTAAAGAATGGAATCCTAACATCCAGTGACTGGAATGCATTCTTGATGCCTGCTTGCAGCTTCAGTTGGAGAAGAAAATCAATATGCTTGTCCCCCTGCAAGAGCAGAAAGTGTTCCACAGTTACCAATCTACTTCTTACAGCTGTACTGGACACACCATGCACACATGAATCTGAAATTAGGAACATACCGTGGTAAACTCAGGACAATGAATGAAAACACACAGAACATGCTGCTCTATTCTCTGTTTCGATTTGAGCGCTTTTTGTTCCCAAATGTGTGCCACTTAGTTAAGTTATGAACCAGGCACCTTCAAACCTCAGTGCATACTGAGTGCAGATAAACCTCTTCATAGTAAAGTCATGTCCAATACAAAAATGCCTTTTCTATCTTAGATTTGTTGTAAAAATATATTCATTACACTAATATCAGAATTTTCTCTTACTTATACATTTAATAATTCATTACATCATGTACCATGAGACATCAGACATCATGTACCATATTTTCCTGTCTATAAGTCGCACCCTCCTCAAAACGGCAGTTCTTTCGAAAAAAAGAACATATACAAGTCGCACCGGTGTACAAGATACACCTGTTCATTCAGTAAGCAATTTAAAAACTTGTTGAGGATCAGTTCGTAAGAAAATGTGACGAAAATACATGCTTGCGGTGGCCACCACCTCTGCACGCATCCCTCGGTAGGCAGTGCTGACACATGTACAAGTGCCTTCCAACATCTAGACAATACTGACACATATACTTCTTTATTTTTTTCAAGTGACCGCTTTTCACTGCCTAACAAATGTTATCGTACCGTGCAGGACGCACCTGCATGTATTGAAAGTTTCTCCAATGTTATTGATGGTTCTATCCACTCTGTTGTCACCGAACCTTGTGTAATCTGATTTCATATATGCGCAATGCGAATGGTGTAGAACTTTCTGGAAGACATGCAGGCATCAGCGATTACTCTGGAATCTCTGATGACTGATGCATAAAAGCCAATGCACTTGACCCACTGAGCAGATTTTCGACGATCACCGACTGTAATCGCCGCTATCGTTGTTCTTTGAGTGTAGCCTGTTTTTGAGGGCACAGATTCGCCCAATAAAATGCTAGTTCCACCATTCACAGTTTTGCTACCTTGTTCACTGTCACTACTACGTGACATCTGGTGGAAGTGTTAGTGCGCTCATGTACCGAACACCCCCCGCAAAGCCGCGATCTAAGCCCGAAACTCGAAGACAACACCAATGTCGCGAAAGACCAGTGAGCTAGCCGTAGGCAGCAAGGACTGCTACTGGAACACAGGCCTCTTCCCGAAAAGACCAGAGGGATCAAGCCCAAGTCAGCAACCCCAATGGCTGCCCCAGCCTCCCCCATTCTGCTGGAACCTCGAGACCCACCCGCCTTCCATGGATCATCATCTGAAGACCCAGAAACCTGGTTGGAGACGTATGAACGAACCACGGCCTTCAACAACTGAGACTCCGACAACAAGCTGTGACATGTCTTTTTCACATTGGAAGATGCCACCAGGACGTGGCTTGGGAATAGAGAAGTCACCTTAATGACGTGGAACTTGTTACAAAGCGGCTTCCTGCAAACATTCACAAGCGTCATACGCAGAGAATAAGCCCAAGCACTACTAGAAACCTGAGTGCAGCTGCCCAATGAGACCATCGCAATCTTCACTGAAGAAATGACCCGTCTATTCCAACCACGCCGACCCGGAAATGTCCGAGGAGAAGAGAGTCCGCCTACTCAAGCGTGGTGTAAAGGAGGAAATCTTTGCCGGAATAGTATGAAGCCCACCAAAGACCGTCGACGAGTTTCTTCGCGAGGCCACCAGCATCAAGAAGACACTGAAAATGCGGAACCAGCAGTTCAACTGCCACACAAACTCAACAAACTACGCTGGAGTTCAGTCACTGGCCACTAACAAACTTCGCGAGACTATCAAAGCAGTCCTACGACCCCCACCACCGCTAGCAAGCCAATTCATCGCCCCATGCAGTATTCCAAGGAAGACTGACGTTTGGCAAGCCCCCGACCACCATCCAGGAGAAGCCGGCCACATCTACCACCGATGTCCTTACTGTGAGATGGAACTGCGAGGGTTTTGCCGTCAATGCATCGCACCCTCAGGAAAGTGAACGCTTTCGTGATATCGCTGACTAGTGCCTCGCCAATACCCAGTGGAGCCCTCGACGACCATCCTGTTCGCCGTCACCAGGCCGCTACCTGTCACCACAGTGCCGTCCATACAATGGTCCAGCCTGGGGCCGGTCCCTCAGCCCATATCCGGAAAACTAAAAGAAACAACCGATGGAGGTGCGGCTGCTGTTCGTCAAACTGACAAAGATCCCCCACCGCCGACGAAGACGCTAAAAAGTCTATCTCGACGATATATCAACGAGACGCCACCATCCCGACGAAGTCTAGACAAGGTGACCTTCCAGCTACAAGTCAACACGATGCAGACGTAATGCAGCACCAAGACCTGACTGCAATGCAAGACAAAGAACCATTGACCTCGATGTGCCACTCAATGGCCATGCAGTCACCACCTTAGTGGACACTGGAGCCAACTACTCCGTGATGAGTGGACCCCTCACAGACTAGATGAAGAAAAAGACTTCATGAGAAGGTCCTCAAATCCGGACCACTGGAGGACACCTAATAATGCCCACTGTAATCTGCACGGCCCGATTTACCATTAATGATCGCACCTACCCTGACACTTTCGTTATCCTCCAACAGTGTTCACGAGATGTAAATCTTGACATGGACTTTTTGAACCAACACGGCACAGTCATCAACCTGAAGTCAAAATAGATAACGCTGTCTGATGAACAAACAATACCACCGGAGAGCTCTCGTAGTCACCATGCCATGAGTGTGTTCGAAAATCAAGTCAGCATCCCACCCCGCTCCAGCATTGTCATTTCCGTCAGTACCAACACCTCTGCAGATGTAGAAGGCGTCATCGAGGGTGACGAACGTCTACTGCTCAATCGTGAAACTTTTGTCGCAAGAGGGATCACTCAACTGCATGGAGGAAAGATCAAAGTGTTGCTGACCAAATTTAGCCAAGAGTTCAAGTACATCTACAAGGGCACGACGATCGCATACATCAAGGAAATTCTAGAAACCGGAAATGTGATTGTCCTTTCGGATTTTGTGGCATCTACCTCAACGACCATAGTTCCTAAATCAGACTTCAAGATAAATTCAAGTCTCCCCATGAGTAAGCAGCAAAAGCTCAGAAGTCTTCTCCGATGACACAAAGATTGCTTTTTGATGTCATCAACGATTCGACAAACACCAGTTACAAAGCATCGCATAATAACTGAAGAGTGTGCTCGACCACTCTGCCAGAGCCCATTCCAAGTTTTAACGTGAAGCTAGAAGGCAACAAGTCCACAAAATGCTGCGCAACATTATCCAGCCATCAAAAAGGTTGTGGGCATCTCGCATAGTCTTCGCATAGTCTTGGTAAAGAAAAAGCACGGAACCCTACGTTTCTGCATCAATTATCACTGATTGAACAAGAGTATGAAGAAAGGCGTGTACCCCCTTCCACTGATAGACAATGCAATGGATCGGCTCAGCAATGCTAAATACTTCTCGCCGATGGATCTCAAGACTGGCTACTGGCAAATAGAAGTCAACAAGCAGGATTGTGAATAGACTGCTTTCCTCACGCCAGATGGCCTCTATGAGTTCCAAGGTCATACCATTCGGACTGTGCCTGGCACCTGCAACATTCCAGCGCGTGATGAACACGGTGTTAGCAGGGTTGAAGTGGCAGACCTGCCTCATCTACTTGGATGTCATCGTCATTTCTTCTGCAAGTTTTGACGAGCACTTGAGACGCCTTGAAACAGTACTAAAGACAATCAAGTCTTCCAGACTCACTCTGAAACCGGAAAAGTGCTCCTTTGCGTACGAAGAGCTGCTGTTCCTGGGACACGGTATCAGCAAGTGTGGAGCACGCCCTGACCCACAGAAGACAGCCACCACTGTGAAGTTCCAGCAGGCCGCCGACAAGAAGGTAATGTGTAGATTCCTTGGCATTTGTGCCTACTACAGGCACTTCGTCAAAGACTTTTCATGCATCGCTGTGCATGAAAAGTGCATGAATGCATGAATCACATCTAACTAAATGTCATGTTGAGTTCAAGTGGGAAACGCTGTAGGCCGACGCATTTCAAGAACTTAAACAACACATGCAGTCTCCCTGGTACTTGCACACTTCGACGAAGACACCGATACGAAAATCCACACTGACGCCAGTAGGCTAGGCCTCGGCACCAAACAAAGAAAAAAAGAAAGAAGAACGAAGAATGAAGAAAAAAAAAGAAATGAATGTGGTATCAAGCACGTCGACAGGTTCGTCCCATGCAGAATAGGGGTAGTGTACCAGATACCTTTCTCTTGTGGCAACAGCTACATAGGGCAGACGGGACGGTGTCTAAACGTCAGACTGCAGGAGCACCGCGCAGGGGTAGAAGGATTGGCGGGGGGAGGGGGGGGTGGCAAATTGGCTGACTATTGTCGCCACTGTCGTAAATGCACGCCTAGGTTCCGCGACACTAAAGTCTTGAATATGTTTGCGTCACAACTGAGCCGAGAAATCTATGAAGCTTACTGTATAAAAATGCAATCTGGCAGCTGAACAAGCAGCTCTTCAGTGTCCCTGAGTGATAAAAAGTTCAAATATTTACATGCAAATTTATGCCAGTCACGCCTGCATGCCAACGTCAAGTGATGGTTGTCTGATGATTGGCAAGTGTGATTATGATACATGTATAAATGTGGGATTTCCCGGAGTAAATCTCAGTAGAAGTTCCGCGCCTGTCCTGTGTGTTTCCTTCTTTGTCCTTTGTTGTTTGCGCAGTTACATAATGCATTCCAATATCGACCACCAACTAGCCCGCCTATCCCTGTCAAATATGCAGACTACGTGGCGCACATAGCACATCCCTTGACTCATGGCACAGTATGTTACTGTTGATGGTGATAGTGATGGTTTGTTGGCATCCTCTTCGACACGAGGTGGTGACAAATGATCACCTGGCCTACTTGAGTTAACCAGGTCCAGCTACATGCAGCACGCAACTGCTATATGCAACTGCTACGTGTCGGGACACCTGGTGGAATATAAGAGAACTGCAATGCAAAGTTTGTATGTGTCTCCACCACGTGGTGCACATGTCACATTGCATGTCAAATGGCACAGCCGGTATGATGCTAATGATGATTTAATCATTCAATCTGAAAGGGGACGGTGATAAACAGTAACATGGCCTGCTTGAATTAATTGGCATGCCCTACATGTTTTTCTTTACATCAATATTTATATGTTTCCATAATCTTTTTCTTCCACAAGACTTCTCCATCTACCTTGTACCACTATGCATTATGCAACTGCTACATGGCATGCCACCTGGTATAACAATACACAACTGTAATGCAAAGGGTGCGCACGTATAGACGCTATACAGCGTGCATCTCACATCACAAGGCAAGTGGCACGATACGATGCTAAGGGTGATGATGATGATTTATTGGCATCCCCTTCAAAAAGCGGAGGTGACATAGCCACCTAGCCAGCATGATTTAATCAGGCACACAATAAATATTATTTTCTAACATTCTAGTATACATCTCCTTATACTTCTTTTTCTTCCTCAAACTTTCTTTAATGGCCGCTCGCTGTGCACCTGCTACACAGTGTTTTACGTCGTGTAATAATATGCAACTGCAACGCAAAATATGCACATATCGATGCTACACAGAGAGCATGTCACATCGCGTGTCTCCTCGCGTGCTAGGATGCGTATATAGGGCATTTTTCTGCTGCACGCTAGCAAGAGCTGGCGTGGGTCAGTGGTTGAGTATCCGACTCCCATCCAGCAGGCCCGAGTTCGATCCAGGTGTGAACTGGGTATTTTTTTTTAATCATTCCTGATGAAAGCTGCCATGGACACTGGCAGCGACGGATACTATCGATAGCCAAAACGGCTATTGGAATGAGCCCGTAACAGCCCAAGCTATAATATCAGCTTAGGCAGCAGCTTTGTGTCATCCACACAACAGGTGAGAACAATGGTGAAGTGTGACTTCTCACAGCCTGTTGTCCTCACCGCAACAGTTTTTTTGCTTTTCTCGGTGACACTCCTCCCAAGCAGAATATTGAAAGTCAGTGGGACTTCATCCATGTTGACGATGTGGCTCACACTGACATCCTTCTTGTCGATTTCCTCCCTCACGAATGAGCTGAAGTTGTCAAGCTGTGCCTGAGAGTCGCCAGGCAGCTTCTGGTACATTGTCATCCGAGCTCTCATGACCAACTTATTCCGCCGCATAAAGCAGAAACACCACGGTGGACCACCCTTGAAGACAGCAGCATTGGTCTCTGTCAGATGCAGCTGCACTGTTGGCAGCCCTCTGCCTTCGGCACATTGTTGCAGCACCCACGTGCGGAGACAATGCTCAAGGTCCGGCCAGCGTGCCTTCTTGCTGCAGTTCACTTTCTTTGTTGACTTCATTGTCCGGAGCACACTGGAGGCATTGTGCCAGTCCCGGATCATTTTCTCGCTGACTTCCAATTTCCTCCCTGCTGCCAGGTTTCCATGCTCCACTGCAAATTCAACTGCATGCAGCTCGAACTTTGCCTCATAACTTCGCTGAATTTGGTTACAATATGATGTCATGGTTGGCGTGGCTGTGACAACACATGCAAAGTTCACAGCAACAATGGCAACGAGTGCAGTGAAGTTGCTGTGCATAGCAGAAGGTGATGCGTGGTGGAGCATCATTTGATGCCTGCTTGATAAAAATGGTGCGGCCATAGCATCCAATCTGATTTTGACTGTATATAAGTCGCACCGTTCTAAAGGATGCACCAACAAAAAATTCTGAAAAAAACATGAGTTATACACCAAAAAATATGGTATTTGAGGTTCAACTTGAAAAATAAGCTTACCCAGGAAACAATTATGGGTGTGCTAATAGTGTAATTTCTAATCAGATACGAATATTTGAGAGAATATTTTCTCATTTGTAAACAAAGCGAAATATTTCACCTTTGCAGAGTTCATTTGGCAAAAAATGAGGCTTAATACATTATTTGACACCTGTGTGTAATACAGTTTTCACAATTGGACATCCGATTAATTGAGAGGCTTGTAAATGAGAAACTCAGTTATCCGGAGCACCATGACAATGGCAGAAATGAACCAAGGGAACAGCATGTCCCCACAAGCACACACAGTGGCCTGTTCATTGAAGGTTATAAGTGTGACACTACAGCACCGCACATTGTTTCATCTGGCCAAATAGCAAGACTGATCAAATGAAAAGTTGAAACAGCCCTAGAAGTAAGCCGTTATTTATTGAATAACTAGAAATTAGTGAGCAGGAGCTACGTGCCGTGCATGCTCGTTCTGAAACTGGTGCCTCTGTGCTACAGCTCCATCACAGAATCGTTTGAAGCTGATCTCACTTCCATCATTCTCTCTCTTCCCCTGAGACCCCGATAGGTGTTTCTATCCCCTTATAGAATTTGAACAGAAATGATTATTCAACAATTTTAAAGTGAATTCTCAAATCAAATACAATTGAATAGAAGGGACTATTTGATCCATATTCACTGTTTTGAACGTTTGCCTATCCCATCACCAATGTGACATTGAGTGCCTGGATTAGATGGAAAACAGTGGGGCCAGTAGCCGCAGCAAATTTTCCAGTGTACAATATGCAGTTTATTTTTCAAAATTTTCATTGGTGTGTCTTATACAAAAGTGCATCTTATATATGCATAAAATCATGCATACCAGGATGACCAATATATGCACGTTTTTTTCTTAAATACAACAAAGCATAAGCCTGAGCATTTTGAAAAAAAATCTGGTCTTGTTTTAACAGTGGAGTGACAGCGGCGACAGATGCCAGCTCCAATGGCTCACCATGTAAGCAAGTCAGCAGCAGTGGCGCAGCCAGAAATTTCTTTCAGGGGGGGGGGCTCACATTGCAGCTCGGCCTCCTCCTTAAAGGGAAGCTTTAGCTCGGGTGCTCCAATCTAAATATACATAGAAGGAGAATTTCTTTCCCTCAGCCACTGTCAAATTTGACGAGGTTTGTTGCATTTAAAAGGACAATTTAAATTCTACTGACTTTTGGTTTCGAGTTTTTTATTTAGGTTGTCAATCCTGTATTAAAAATTGTAAAATCTTAAAATTTTTAGAAAACGAAACTATCAAGTTTAGAACTGTTACTCAACAATGAAAACTAATGTCACAATTTTGTGAATTGCATCTAATAGTACATCTACAGCAGACAAAATTGATATGTTACATATGAATCTCAAAGAAATTTAGTATTTAGTAAGAAATATGGCTTTTGCACAACCGTTGTACACAACGTAACCAATTCTTGTAAGATACAAATTGACATACCAAATTTGTTCGCTTTGACTGTTATAATAGATGCCGTTGACAGAACCGCGATATCTATTCTTGATGCATAGCTATAGTTTTTAAATGTCGTGCTTCTATCTATTTTTCTAACTTTCGAATTTTCCAAAATCTCTTAAAATTCAGGCCTTAAATTGAAATTTCGCTTCCAGCAGACACTATAATTTAACTTTCTCTCTTAAATGCAACAAATTCCAATAAAAGCGATCCATGGGTTATATCAGAACAGCGTTTATGTGTTTTACATGTACTTAAATAGGCTGCGTCGGAGTTGGGCCCGTGCTAAACTTCCTCTTAAACAATTTGTCAAGGGATCATATACATTAATAATAACTGCATTGCCATTGCCAAAGATGCTGCAGACGAATTCTTGAACGCTACGCACTGTTGAAGCAAGTAAATAGGTATTTTTCATTAAAGAATATACCCGTATGTGCCAAAAATTGTGCCCAAAATACCTGATATTGACACAACTATATTTGGCAGAACCATAATGCAGCGGGTATGCGCCAGTGGGGACGACGCTGAAGTAGCGCGGGTTTTTAGGTGAAGCGGGGAAAACGAAGAAGACATTGTTGTTTTTCCCTTGGACGACTGATAAAGTGTGTTTCTTGGCGGTGCTGCTACGCATACTCGTCGATCCCACGTCGTTACAATATCAATGCTTCCATGTTTTTTGTCCATTTAATAAGTAAAGAAAATATTACACGAACTTTAGAACTATATCAGTTCGAAATCAGCAAATCAGTGCATGCTGCTGATACGAAAAATGTAAAGGCCATGAAATGAACAAGCTGAGAACACAGGAGCAGCTGTCAACGGTCGGGTATCATGAATAATTGCACTGAAATTATAGTCGCAACATAGAGCACGAATAAAAAGCAGGAGTTCTGCAAAATATATGAGGGCAAGTCAAATGAAAGTGAGCCAACACGACTGTATGACAAACGGGGTACTTTATTTGAAAGTAGTCTCCATGAGCATTTAGACATTTGTCCCATTGACTAACGAGTCGCGTGATTCCCGTCTCATAAAACTCCTTGGATTGCTGCTTCAAAAAGTCTGCAACTGACTCTTTCACGTCTTTGTCCGACACAAATCTGGTTCCCTTGAGCTGTTTTTTTCTGTTGTCTCAGAATGTGGAAGTCGCAAGGCGACAGGTCTGAGCTGTATGGTGGATGTTGCAGAGCATTTTCCACTTGAACTTTGCCAGTTTTGTATTAACCATGTCAGCGACGTGGGCATTGTCTTGGAACAAGGTGACCCCATTCCTCAATTTGTCATGTCATTTGTTCTTGATTGTGATACGCAGTGGATCCGGCGTTTCACAATATCGAAAATAATTGATAGACTCTCAAGATTTAGAAAATTCTATCAGTAATGGCACCTGACGATCGAAAAAAATCAACACCTCTCCGGTGGAAATGACGGCCTTTGCTTTTTTTTAGGGGTGCTGAATTCGAATGTTTCCACTGTAAGCTTTGCCGCCATGTTTCAGGCTCGTAGTAGTGGCACCATGGTTCGTCCCCGATCACAATTGCAGACAAGAAGTTGGCACTCTCATTGTGATACCGGATCAGATGAGCCAAGGCAGCGCTGAATCTCTCCGTCTTCTGGTGGTAGTTGAAAATCTTGTGCATTCATTCCGCACACAAGAGCCAATAACCGAGATGTTCATGAAATATTGCATGAACCAAACCGTGACTGATGTCCACACGCTCTGCCAGTTCATCAATGCTTAACCTCCGTTTCAGCTCACCAACCTTTGCAACTGTATTGGGGGTGATTGCACAGTGGCTTTGGCCCAGTCTCGGAATGTCTTTGCAACTTTCACGTCCTTCTTTGAACCATTTGCCCCAACACTTCACAGCGGCCAATGAAATGCAACGTTCAACGTACACGGAAGTCATATGGCGACTAATTTCTTTTTGAGAAACACCTTCAGCTGCCGAAAACCTCACGGCACCACGCTGCTCAACTTCTGGAGCGTCCATTACGTCAAGCAACCATGTTCAAAACCCAGTGTATGAGCATTAAAGAACATTTATCCTCACACTGCGTGTCGCTCTTGTAAATGAGGGATGCCTGTGTGCTATGTGCATGCCTCGCAGATAATAAACCGAACCATTATTGCACGAGGTGGGTAGGCTCACTTTTATTTGACTCACCCTTATACATTAGAAATGCGAAGATACAATGGAATATACAAATGCACAGATACAGCTTGATAAAGGGCAAAAAAGTGTTACTGGAAACAAAGCTCACTGCTCGTATAAACAAAACCTCGCAACAAGATATTTAAGTATACGTATAAGTCTCCAATAAAACTTTGTATCTAAGAAAAAGTCAGTGTATATAATGCGTCAAACAAGGCAAATAAACATGTTACGCAATCACAGATTCACAGAATCCTAGATCCCACCCCCATTCCATCCACTCCTCCCGATGTATCGCGCTTGCTCCCCACTTTTCTCCTTTGTGCACACAAGAGTGAGCCACCATCCTCGGCTCACCCATTCCATCCGCCCCCCCCCCCTATGCTTTCACTCGCACATACAGCATGCGGCGCGTGGTCACGATGTTTAAGTGACGATGTTATCGCCCTTGGACTTTATACGAAACATGACGGCGACGGCAATGACAGGAATGTGCCTGGAGTGTCCATATAATTGCTATTGCAATAATATAACAAGCGTATATGGCAACTGAAGCGTCCCGTGGATCATTACTTTCCACAAAAGAAGAAGTAACAAAATCGAACTTTCACTATGCCACAATTCGCTCCGCCGCAACAATGTACTTTTCCTTTTCCGGGGCGGGGGCACCAAAATGAATAACCACAAAGGAACGTATGTTGGCCACAATCGAATGCCTACTTTGGGCACCTAATGTGGCTACCGAAGGAATATCGAAGAAAACATGAGACGCTTGGTCCACCAAGAACCATACGCATCCTGCCCGGTATCCTACACCGGCAATACAAGATTTTCCGGAGAGGTTGCGCTCAAGCGAACGCGGTGCAATCCGTCGAGCCCCCCAGTGATGGCGGCGGGTGACCACGCATTGTTTATTTTCTCGTCTGTTAGCCAGAAAGCGTCCAAAACTCTGCCAGGCAAAAATCTACTCGGCCAGAGAAACCTGAACGTGCACCGAATTAAGTGAGCCGTGTGTTGGTCGGGGCAACATGAGAAAAGCGCACATGCTCTGGCTGGCTCTGTCAGCCTGCAGGTAGAAAAAAAATTGAAGAGGCTCCATGTGTCCTCGTGAATAAAAGTCAAAGCAGAAAAAATAAATAGGTATTGACATGGATGTTTTGGCCTAGGTGAAAAAGAATGTTGATATTTTTTATGTGACATGATGGCACAAATGAACCACCATAACGCTTCGTGTCATCAGACCTCGCTGTGTGCTTTGTCAACTTGTCTGATAGTGTGTTGATTTGGCTTGTCTCGTTGTATGTTCCGATGTAAGACTTTAGAAAAGTCAGGGCAACCTTGGCGTCAAATGTTGATAACAACATTAAACCCACAAAGTTCCGGAATTGAAAATCTAAAGCACAACTTTGGAAATGTCAATGCACCTTTCACATCAAATGTTTATGAGAACTTTATACCCATAAAGTTTTAGAATTGACATCCATGCGCTCCGTAGAGTCCGCGGCCTCCGCAAGATGCGGCGCCGAGCCCGCTCGCCATCAAAACGCCCTTGAAACTTAGTGCTTGGAAGGGGCTGCTTGCGTTATGTGACTCCCGGTGCATGGGCCTTGCCGTGAAATCCAGCCCGAGTTCACAATGTTCGCGGTGAAATGCCTTTTCGAGCGTGAAAAAGACCATCCTAGACAAAACCTAGAATGATTTCCGGTGCCGGGGAGTTGTTTTGGTCGGCGGTGCATGGACAGCACGAAAAAATTTCAGGAGGGGGGGGGCTGAAGCCCCATAAGTGCCTCCCCCCCCCTCGGCTACGCCCCTGCTCAGCAGCCATGGTAAACACTGCCACCATAGCCTCCATGATATAGGCACCTCCATGACTGGAGGTCATGCATACTAGTTTGCTATTATAGTCAAATTTAAAAAAGAAGAAAGCTTGAAAGCCAAGATACTAACGTAACAAATAAAAAAAGGCACCACAATTTTTCATTGCTACAATGTGGCACCAGACACTTAAAAAAGCAGCACTTAATTATCGTCATCATCAGTTGCCCGTGTAAGAAGTCTCAGTAGTCCAGCACTAGTCACAGTACTTCCAGCTTCCAGTCATCCTTTCATTTTTGTATGTACGTTCAAGCATGGTACGACTGTTATTCGTGTGTTTGCCTCGAGCAGGCCATGCTGCAGAGGCTATACCAGCAGCAAGCTCCAAGGTACTTTCAACATTGTGCACAAGTTATTCAGAGGTCGACAACAGTAACCCAGCCATGCTGCCAGCCAAAGTGGCTGAACTTTTTAACAGTGCATCAGGGGATGAGGCCTTCGATGACTTCTAGAGAAGTGCAATAAATGCAAGTAACCCTGGACCTAAGCAGAGTGTTGGTTCAAGTTTTACTCTGCTAGAATTTGCAGCTTGTAACAATTTTATTTACAGAAGTTTAGTGTCCTGAAATGGGTGACTATGATATTTCACAATGGATGTACAAGCATGTGTAGTTACAGTAAAACCTCGTTAATTTGGCCCCCGTTATTTCTGAAATTCGGACGCGCTGTCTGGTCCCGTCAAACATGTACATAACCTTATGGCACGGAACTCACGTTAATTTGGACATATTTGGTCGTACTTCGGTTAATTCTGACACTTCACGGAGCTCAGAGGCACGTGAGGCATATAGGATTGGTGGCACTAGGGGGCATTCAAATCGCACCGCCAGCGACGGCATCTCCGATTAGCATGCGCCGATCGCAACAAAGGCCAGGCTTGCATGTGCTGGGAGTGCCGAAAGGCCGGAAATACATCAAGGCCGCCATGTTTATTTTATTGCTACATAATAGACAAACCTGCATCTTGAAAAACATGGTGCCAATGACGTACAATGACCATGGCTTTGACATAGAGTTTCTAAATAAATACCCTAGAGGGAAACGTGGCAAATGAGAAATGTGGAAAAGTATAGGCATCAGATTGACTTCGATTTTTAGACTAGTGGCGTTTGCTTGCGGCGCAGTAAACGAAGCTATACTCAAATATTAACACCTAGAATCTAATTTTATTCTGCAGCTTCTTACATAATGTAAAACACGTTACATAAACTTTATATGACTTTGAGATGGAAGAACGGTTTATTATGATTTATCAACAGGGCACACCAGGGTTGGCATTCTTGTGTGATTCTGTTCCTTATTTAATGCCAGAGAATAATTATTTATTTATTTTTGCAACAGCAATAACAACCGTGCAAGTACTTATATAAAGATACACCATCAAGTATTTATGGAAATAAATATTTCGTATTGTGAGAAAGTGTTGCACCCTTGAGGGTAATGCTACAAGTGTCGTCTGCTACGACGCCTGCTCACTGCAAATGCAAGACTTTTCTCACAGACGACAGGCACTTGCGAACTCTTTCGCTCTTTCGAAAGGCTGTGTCGGCTGTCACAATTGCTGAACGTCTTCAAGTACTTTTAAGCACATCTGCTGCAGAGCTAGCTAGGATGCTAGTGGCCTCCTACAAGTATGCTTCATCATATTTTATATTGACGTACCACTTCCAAAGCGTTATGGCGTGGCTTTTCACTTGCACATTTTGCGACACTAGAATACAGCCAGGAAGCAGCAACTTTTCCTACCACAAGCAAGTTTGTGTTCTCAAAGTCCTAAAACACACATTTCAATGAGCACATAAACGAGCAATGCATAATAAGCCCTCAATAAAATTTGATTGTCAAGCCACTAGAAGTACAACTATCTATGTCTTGCATCAGTAGTGCCTTCTTTTTCCTATTCTGAAGTTTCATGAAGCGCGTAACGCTACAGCGCCAACCTAACACACTTAACAAACCACGGTCCAAATGGTCAAAACATGCTCTTTCAATGTTTACGATGCCTTTGCTTTCTCGTCAGGGCTTCGACAACACACCGCGACACAAACATAGTCCCTGCCGCTGGCCCAGCGCGCTATTGCCACTTCAAGCAACATAACAAAGGCAGAGCTTTACGTTGCACTGTCTCACTGCAGGTTATAGCAATTGCATTTGGAGCGAAACCAAAACTGCCAAAAAATACTTGTAGACTAGTTCGCCAGTCAACAGAATGCCAATTCGAAGCCTCTACTTCCCATCATTCCCATGATGGTTGAACGCTCGCAGCGCCAGATTTATTTCTAGTTATACTAATATGAAACTCTATAGGCTTTGCAGTCGCTTTTGGCGCTTGGCACTACCTCTGCATTGCTATGGTTATCGGCACGGTAGTTATCGGTCTATGCTAGCAACCCTAATCTATACATACATGTTTTTTTCTTTGTATTGCTGTCCGCAATTTCCGACGTTGTCTTTTGCTTGTGCAGTTGTGTGGCTGCGGAGTTGTGCAGTTTTTTTTTTCATTGTCATTTTTATCAGTTTGCTTCAGGTGCGTGTGTCAAATTTTGTTTGCGCTTTTCTTTTTTTCATTTATACTTTGTTTTTTCTTGACATAGTGCGTATACCTGTCGCTTCGTTGCTGCGCCTAGCTGTACCACGCAAGCCGTGCCACCATGTGCTCATGTGCCCCACCGAAGCGGGCAAAGTATGAGGGGAAGGATTTGGCAGCGAAAGTAGAAATATTGAAAGCCGTGAAGGCAGAGGAGCCTCGGCAGGTCATAGTGAATAAATTCAACACGAAGAGATGCATGCTCAGCACGTACGCAAAAAATGAAGCAGAAATTCTTTAGGCGTACGACAGTGACAAGTTCACTGACAACAGGAAAAGACCGCGAACGGCAGCGCACCCAAAACTTGAAGAAGCGTTGTTAAGATGGATTGCCGACTCGGGCAACGCACAGCTGCCTTTGAGTGGCCCCTTTATCTGTGCACAAGCCGAAAAGTGCGTGCTGAAGCTGAGCATCGAAGACTTCAAGGCATCGGAAGGCTGGATCGACCGATTCAAGAAAAGACACGGCCTGGTCTTCCGAAGCATGTGCGGCGAGAAAGGGGCTGTGAACGAAGGCATTGTCGAAGATTGGAGCACCGGATTACCTGCATGCCTAGCCGATTATGATGGCTGCGACATTTTTAATGCAGATGAGATGGCCCTCTTCTACAAAGCCCTGCTGGATAAAACCATCACATATAAGGGAGACCCCTGCGTTGGCAGTAAACGAAGCAAGGACAGAATAACAGTTTTGCTGGCTGCCAACATGATTGGCACGAAGTGGCTACCGCTATTGATAATCAGCAAAGCAGAAAAGCCGAGATGCTTCAAAAGCATAAAGAAACTTCCCGTAGACTATCACTCGAATCGAAAGGCGTGGATGACCTCAGCAATATTTCAGGCCTGGCTGTGCGAACTGGACTGCTGCTTTTGTGCAAAATCGCGCAAAGCGCTAATTGTTCTAGATAACTGTAGTGCGAACAATAATGTGTCGGGGCAGGCAAACATACAGCTGTTTTTCTTGTCGCCTAGCACAACGGCTTCCCTGCAGCCTCTGGATCAGGGAATTATTCAGCATGTGAAAGGCCGATACAGAAGACAAGTGCTTGAGCACATGTTGCTATGTATGGAGGCAAAGAAAAATTATGACGTAACTCTGCTCAGTGCAGTGCACATGGTAGCACATGCGTGGAGCAACACACCGCCCGCAGTAATTGACCTATTCCTAAATTGTGAGCACCACCTGCAGGGAAAACGAAGAACCTCGCGCCACGCCGCTCGGTTGGAAAATAAGGCTGACACTAGCGTACAGTCCATGCTCCGCGTATTGACACGACCCGCTTTGTGTGTTGTTTCAGTGCTTTATTAAATTGGTTTCAATCAGTGCATGAGTAATGATTGAACAAGACAATATATACCCCTCCCATTTGCGTACACGTGACTTCTCGAAGTGCTCCAAAACAAACGACGGCGTTTATCTGTCCTCGAACACTTCGATCGTTCCTCAGGTGCATTGAGGCTGGGCACTACATGACAAAGGCTACGTGGCAAATCAAATTATAAGCTCCCCCACAACTGACTCAGATGGTGGACTGACTGGTACGAGCGACATGTAAGCTGTCCACGAGACGGGCAGCGTGTCTGTGGTGTTGTGTTGGCAGCTCCTGTACAGTTTGTACGTAACACGATGTGTTATATACATCCAAGCAACAATGTCTAAATACTCTTAGAAATTGTTAAAGTAATGTCAAAAATTTCTTTATACTCAGATCATTAAGTACTGTATTACACATTTTTACACATTACACACATTTTTGCTGCCTCTAAGTTTCAGGTGATGTGAACTTTTCAGTAAGCAGAAATGCTAGTGGACCACATTGTTGCACAGCAATGACATGCTTGAGTCACAAGCAAATACAGTTGACCGCACGATTTAGTACGTCGACTTCATAAAATAACTCGTGTGCTGCATTTACTTACATTAGAAAATAATGGCAGTGTGGCTGCGTGCAACTCAAAGCAGCGTACAGTGCAAGATCGCGTGCACAAAAAAAAGGGGGGGAAGAATAAGAAGGTGGGGAAGAAAGGGGGGGCAGTTCGGCTCACGCCGTTCTCTTAGTGTACATACCAAGGAAACATATGAAACACGGCCAGCGATGGCACATACGTTAAAACACGCAGAATATGAGCGGTGGATAACAAGCTAGCCGACGTGACAAGGAGCCACGTTCACATCGGCAAGACTACGTGTTGTAGGCCTTAAGCAAGTGCCTGCAGTAACAAGGCAACCAAACACATGATGGCCGCGGAAGGATGCGGAGCTGAGCGAACTCAAATAAATACTCTGGAGTGATCCTACACTCCTTTCGCAGTGCCTATTCATGGTGGTGCAACATCATGACCCACAGGGCAGCAATACAAATTTTCTTCACAGCACGTTTGTCTACTTAAGTTTGCAGGCCCTTTGCCTTTCTACACAGCCGATGTGCCGCCGTACAGCAGCCTCGCCTGGAATCTTGCTGTACATGAACATACCGGATGATTTATCAGTGTCGACAGCCGGCCTGCGTTTCACAGAACGCTGTTACGACATGACGGTGACTAGATTTATTATTTTTTTTTTAAAGAAAGCTTGCCGGTGATGCAGTATGCCCCGCAGGTTCGAGAGTGCTCTGTTGGCTGCCACAATGAGCCGTCCGAGTTTGCACGTCTCACTGTAGATATCCACAGAGCCCTCTTAGCATACTATATTGCAGATGGAAATCGGAAGAATCTCTTATGTTTCCATAGTAGCAGTTCTTGCACCCAAAGGTGGCACAATTAATCGGCATACTCGAGAGAAAAAAACCCACAAGCGCAACCACCAGCATTTCCGTAGCAACACCATCCGGAGTAGTCGCGTTGCCCTGCGTTGTTTTCCAACCAAGTCTAGTTACGATAGCCACCGCAAGGGGGACTCATGCAGCGCCGGCTGGGCGCCTGCGCAGAAAGATTTTTGGAATCGGTCAATTGTGAACTGCTTCCGACACAGCGGCTTTGCCCATGACGGTGATTCCTTGGAAGCCGGGGATGCGGATGTTAACCAAAACGCCGAGGAAGATGACAGTCGCTTCGACAGACTTCTGCCTCCAGACGTCCCACTGGATGAATACATCCACATTGATGGTGACGTTGCCGTTGCCGGTCGCCTCAACGATGGCGAAATACTGGATATACTAGGCGACGAAGAGCCCGACTCTGATAGCAAAAATTCACTCGTCATACATGTGTGTTAGCTAGTTAAACGGGGCTTAATGGCACAAAAGTGGCTAAGGCTGTGCTGCGCCAAGCACGAGGTGTTTTAAAATCCAGTTAATGAAGGAAAAGGCTTTGTTAATAATCTATATTTTATGTAAAAATCCAGTGCTGTCTAGAAATTTACGGACGTCACATAATGGGACTAGCGGATCATCACCTAAAATTAGAGCAGGGTGTAAAGGTATGTGTAGTTGATATAATTTGTGCAAAAGTGTTCGTCTGTGTGTTTCAGTCTGCGTACATGTGAGTAACATTTGCATAACTGTTAGCGACTGTTGAGATTTCTCGCACGTTGGTGTGTCTTCTTTCGTAAGTAATTGTGTGTGAGGTGTGTGTGCCCAATGCGTAGTCGGCATAAAACTACTTCGATGAACCGCTCCTGATGACAGCATGACTTCCACTCGCCAACTATGGGTTTCATGAGATGTAGTTTGTTGTCAGCACAACGGTCCCATTCGCGTTGCCATTTCGCCATTAAGGCTTTTCTAATCGTGCGGATGCTATCTTTGTATGGAAGTGTTATGTTTGTTATCTCTTTGTTCGCTGCCATCGATGCACATCTATCGGCTGCTTCGTTACCCGGTATCCCAACATGGCTTGGTACCCAGTAGAAGCGGATTGATCTCCCATATTTATTAAGCGCAATCATGTTTAGTATATCCCCCAACAGGGGTTCACACTCAGATTTCAGATTTAGAGCCTTCAGTGTACTTAAGGAATCAGTGTATATGACTGTGTTTTTGTGCTTGCCAGTGATAATCTTTTTAACCACAACCCATACAGCATAAACTTCAGCAGTGAAAACAGAGGCATATTTTGGTAGACAAATACTTCTTTCCCAATTTTCTGTTGCAGCCCCTACACCCACGTGTTCTTTTCTTTTCTTTTTTTTTTGGACCCATCAGTGTAGAATTGCATGTGATTTTGATATTGGTCCTGAAGAACACGGAATTCTTGCATAATGTGTTCGTGTGGAGTGTCTCTTTTCCTTAAATGTGTCAATGACGAGTCGCACAACTGCATGAAATCGTACCACGGGGCCAACCGTTCTGGTTTCTTGGCAACCTGGAGGACTTCGTGGGGAATTTCATAATCCTGACAGTATTGCTCATACCGCAATACAAGTGGCCTAATCATGTTTGGTTTATTTGTGTAGTGTAAGCGTGAGTTGCACTGTGTGACGATGTTGTAGCATATGTGTTGCGGTGATGACTGAATTCTTAGCACGTAAGAGAATCTAGGTAATGCTCTGCGCTGCTGTAATGAGGGTTCATTACAATCAACATAGAAACTTTGAATAGGTGATATTCTGTAGGCACCACTTGCCAGTCGCAATCCAAGGTTATGTACTGGATCAAGTCATTGGATATAGGACTGTCTGGCTGAGCGGTAAACCACAGAGCCGTAGTCTAAAAGGCTACGCACAAGAGACCGGTAAATATATAAAAGACAGGTTCGGTCGGAACCCCAGTGCTTATGAGATAAAACTTTGAGGATATTCAATGCTTTATTTGCCTTAATCTTTAGTGTTTTAATGTAGGATAGGAAGTTTAGTTTTTTGTCAAAGGTTACTCCCAAGAATTTATATTCTTGTTTTACCGGCAGCGCGACATCATTCAATTTTAAATCCGGGTCTAAGTACAACCCTCATTTTTGCGAGAATAGCACTGTAACAGTTTTTTGAGTAGAGAAGCGAAAGCCATTTTTCTCAGCCCACTCCATTAGTTTATTAATTGTTATCTGGAGCTGCCTTTCACATGTTCGTAAGTTTGAGGTGCGGCACGCTATTTGCAGATCATCGACGTATATGGAGTGCATAACTGAGGGGGGAATGACTTTGTTAACAGAGTTCATTTTTACTATAAAGAGTGTTGTGCTTAGTACGCAACCTTGTGGCACGCCGTTTTCCTGGATAAATGTGCGCGAGAGCACATTGCCTAGACGGATTTGGAATGTTCTGTTGGACATAAAATCAGCGAGACAGTTTAGCATTTTGCCGCGGATTCCTACCGCAGCGAGGTCACGTAAAATCCCGAATCTCCACGTGGTGTCATACGCTTTTTCTAAATCGAAGAACACTGCCAGGCATTGCTGTTTGCGTACGAATGCCTCACGTATTTCGTGTTCAAGTCGGACGAGGTGGTCTGTCGCTGAACACCCTTTTTTATAGCCGCACTGATGAGAATCAATGGAGTTTCGTATATGAAGCGTGAAAGTTAGCCTGGCATTTACGATACTTTCATATGATTTCGCCAAACAGCTTGTCAGGGCAATGGGTCGAAAGCTGCTTGGGGATGTAGGAGATTTACCTGTTTTTAAAAAAGGCACAACTATTGCGTTTTTCCAGCTTTTTGGCATGTTTCCGGATTCCAATACTGTGTTAAATAATTTAAGGAGAGCCTCTACGGATGCTTGGGATAGGTGTGCGAGCATGGAATAATGGATCCGGTCAGGACCTACTGCAGTTTTCTTGCCAGCACAGAGAACCCTGTTAAGTTCTTGTACCGTGAATGGAGTGTTGTATTCGTCGTTTGACATGCTAGCAGTTGGTAGTTTCTCCTTTCCTGCCGACAGTTTGTATTTTAGGAACATGTTTGAATAGTTCATCGAGCTGGAGACGTTGTAGAAATGCTCCCCAAGTATATTCGCTTGTTCTTGTAGTGTTGTTTGAGTACCTGAAGGTGTAAGTATGGGTATTGTATATGATGAGTAGTCCCCCTTAAACTTCATGACCTGTTCCCACATCCTTTTGGATGTGACGGTGCTATTAATTGAAGGTACATATTTTTGCCAGGAAACTTTTTCTGCCTCTCTCCGGATATATCGAGCTTGCGCTTTGGCTTGTTTGAAATTTAGAAGGTTGTTATATGTTGGGTACCTGCGTAAGATGCCCCAGGCCTTATTTTGCTGCTTTTTTGCCACGGTGCATTTATGTGTCCACCAAGGATTAAGCTTTTTCCGAACAATGCCAGAAGATTGCGGAATGGCCTTTTCGGCTGCAGAAATAATGCAATTGGTAAACTTTTCATTAATTTCCTCAATGCTTAGGTCCATTAAAATAAGTTCCTCCAGCCTGGCGCTTTCCGTAAAAACAGCCCAGTCTGCCATTTGTAACTTCCAGTGGCGTGGTTTGTGCGATAGAATGGGTAGTGTTGATGTAAGATGGATTAAAGCAGGTAAATGATCACTGCCATATGTATTCTCCAGTACGTCCCATTTAAAATCGCTAAAGATATCCGGAGAGCAAAATGCTATATCAATGCAGCTAAAAGTACAGGAACTCGGTGAAAAATGAGTTGGCGGACCTGAATTTAAGACAGATGTTGTTTGTTAAAATAAAATCTTCGATAAGTTGTCCTCTTTGGTCATTCTTATCGCTGCCCCAAAGAGTGCAATGAGCATTAAAATCTCCAACTAAAACAAAAGGCTTCGGCAGCTCGCTAATTAAATTTTCCATGTCTCGAGTTGTGAAATGGGTATGGGGAGGGATGTACGACGAACAGATGGTGACAGTCTTAAAAGTTAAAGTGGTGACAGCTACTGCCTCAAACGCAGTATTTAGTGAAACGTTCCGTGTAGGGATGCCGCCTTGGACGACAATAGCGACACCTCCTGATAGACGACTGGAGTGTTCGCGGTCCTTTCTTACGACTGTAAAGCCTTTAGGAAATTTGTATGCTTTGGTCCTAGGTTTGTTTCTTGGAGGCAGAATGCCACTGGTGATAACTTATTTATAATGTCTTTGATGTCACCTAGATTGTGGATTAGGCCTCTGCAATTCCAATGAATGATGAAAGCCATGTTATTGGGATTGGAAAAAAAGTTACTTGTGTGTGTGAGCTTACGGGTTGTAGGTGACATGTATTTAAAAGCTGATTACTCTTATGAAAGGTGGTAACCACCTCCCCCCCACCCCCCCTGTTCAGGTTACCTTTCCTTTTCTCAGCGAAGGTATAATATGCTTATCCTTCTTTAAGCGCTCCAAGGAACACGGGTCTTTTGGCGTCAATGACGCCAAGGTTTTCAGATCGACCTCCATCGCCTTTTCCGAGGCGCTGGACGATCAAGAGCCAGGTGCCGAGACGCGCGTCTCGGGCTGTGGGGTACAGTTCAACTTCGGGCCCTGCAGCACTGTGGTCGGCTGGGCCGTCTTCGTTGCTGATGGAGCAGCACTGGCTGCAGCCACCAAGGGGGCGGTTGGGGTTCCTACAGGGGTACCGGACATGGACCCAGTAGATTCCTGAGGCCGGTGTGACGCTGCCCCCTGCCGCGTCACACTGGCATAGCTTGCTTGAGGTAAGTGCCCTAGCCTTTTCCTCGCTTCGTAGAATGAAATCTTTTCCTTTACTGTGATTGCAATTATTTCTTTTTCTCTCTTCCCGCAACCCTGGCAAAAATTCTAATAGAAGTTTGTATTAGTCTAATACAGTTTTGTGTTAGTTGTATAAGTTTTGTATTAGACCAATAGAAATTTCTATTAGTTGTACTGATTGACCTATAAGACCAATAGAGCCTATGTATTAGGCGTATTAGTCTTATACAAACAGTGTTGCATGTCTGCTAGTTTCGTTATTAGACTGATACGTCCTATTGACTTTATACAGATTGTTCCTGGTCTGTTATGCAACATGCATTGTTGAATTCTGTTGCCCCTTTTTGCTGCTTGTTTAATGCGAGGGTGAAAGTTTATGAAAAATTAAGTCTGTATTGGGGACCATTTGCAGAGAGGTCTCTGATTATTCGCTGAATAAGTAAGAATTTTGCTGTACAAAATGCGCAGCACACAGCATTCGCATGTTTGTATTAGTTTCATCGCACTAAGCTTATCTCTCAGCGATATACATGAAAGCGATGGACGCGCGCCTACATGGTCTTGCCATTTGTTTCACTGGCAACGTCTCATAACTAGGCCTCTGTTGAGCCTCGTCGCGATGAGTTGCGAGGAAACAGCTAGTGTTTACAACACAGCAAATACTTCGCCACGAAAAAAAAAAGCACAACGAACAACCAGCCGTGACCTGCAAGGCAGAGTCGCGATGCCCGGTGGGTTTACGAACGATGGTGCAATCGCAGCAACCATAGTTGTTTGCCACTGAAGTTTCGTTAGTCCCGTATCTTCTGTTGAAGTGCGCATAAAGCATTGTTAAACTTGTAACCTAAATTGATAACTTAATGCCGCACATAAAAGGCCGTAATATTTATTGACATCAATGAGCAGTATCACAGAGAAGGGAACACGGCAGGCGGGAAGATCGCAAAAGTACAGCCGTAGTCAGCCGTAGTTGCGCACAGCACGTATGCATTGGCGGCTGCCATGTTGCAGTGTACTGTAGCCATGTCAAGGTGAGGTGTGCGAGATTTTTAGTGAAGGAACCCGAGGTGCTGGCGTCTGCGCAATCTTATTCCTGCAGTATAATACTTGGATATGAGTGTTGTGTGACTTCAAAACAACGGAAGTCAACTGTTTTTACCCCTGTGCTTCGTGGATCTATCAGCGTGCATCGATGTGATGTGTTTTCGCCAGCGCCGATTCCTTTCCATTTGGAGGTAACTATTGTACTTATTTATGCTTCTATAGTATAGTATAAAGTTGTTTCTTTTTATCCCAATGGTGGATGCACTTCAGTACAGTGTGATTGGGCCGGTTGTTGTGCGCATAGCAGCAGTGACATGCATGTTTCCGACAATGCTGTGCAAGATTTCTGTCTAGAGTTGTTCCTTATCTGCCTACAGTTTCAATGTAACACACAGAACATCTTTGGTGCATTTTATGTGCTGTCTAATTGTTCTGTCATATCAGATGGCGTCATTTTTCTTTATGATAAACATGTCGAACTAAGCATATCATACTTTGTCCTAAAATTAGTTTGGAAATTACGGGGCCATATTATTCCAATTTAGAAGCAAATATTGCCTGCTTAAACATTTAGTGGTAGAACAAGCACCCTGCTTTTAAATGTTTCTATATGTGTGTATGTTTCTACCCAGGTTTTTTTGACCACCCCAGAAGGACGTTCTCTGGTCGAAGTGGTGGAGTAAAAGCTCTGGCAATCAAGATTGCTGACCTGACGAAGATCTCGAAAGAGAAATCTGTAAAAATATTTGTGTGCTAATAAATGCTCCTAGCAATTATGCCTGTTTTTCATTCTGTAACTGGTGCATTGAAACCTTTTCTTTCACACCAATAGACCTATTAGACTAATACGCCGATATACCTATTAGACTAATATGCCGATATACCTATTAGACTAATACACCAATAGACCTATCAGACTAATAGGCCAATACACCAATAGATCTATTAGACTAATACACTAAGAGACATAATAGACTGTATTAGTGTCAATAACCTCATAGGCTATTAGTTTTTGTATTAGAATTTTTGCTAGGGAAGGGCATCTCCGCGAGTAAGCGGATGATCGCCCTTGCAATTGACACATTGTGCGGGAGCATTGCAGTTGTCAGATGGATGGTCGTTGGCACTACACTTCGCGCATGTTTCCTTTCCTCTGCATGATTGAGATGCATGCCCGAACCTCTGGCACTTGAAACACCGCCTTGGGTTGGGTATGCACGGTCTGACGTTGATTTTCAGATATCCTGCGTCGAGTGAACTAGGGACAGTGCTACTACCAAATGTCAAAATCACATGTTTCGTCGGGATCTGTTGGTCATTTCATCATAGTGTGATTCTCTGAACCTTAATTATGTTTTGCTCCTGAAATCCTTCGAGGAGCTCTTCGTCGCTGAGGTTCAAGAAGTATTCTTCAGATATAACTCCCCTGCTAGTGTTGAGTGAGCAGTGTGGAGAGATTGTTACTTTGATGTCACCGATATTAGTGAGTTCGGCGAGCTTTTCTAGTTGACCTTTCTTGGTCAGTTCAAGGAGGAGGTCTCCGCTAGCCATCTTTGAGGCCTTGTA
Organism: Dermacentor variabilis; assembly: GCF_050947875.1. Lineage (NCBI taxonomy): Eukaryota > Metazoa > Arthropoda > Arachnida > Ixodida > Ixodidae > Dermacentor > Dermacentor variabilis. The sequence continues at coordinate 21,647,541 of NC_134574.1, read as the reverse complement.
ACCAGGTCCAATTGTGTTTGCTAGGCATTTCGATACTATGAATGGTGACAGTTTTCTAACGGTGGTGTTGCCTTCACTATGAAGAACATGGTATTTCGGAAATGTGTCTTCGCTTGGTTTTAAAAAGAACTGGAAAGTTGCTTCGGTGTGACCTCTTTTCAGAGGCCGATCTGAAAGTCGCGGGAACACTTCTGCCATTGGATAGTTTCAAAATTTGGTGGCGGTGGTAGCCACCCACCACGGAGCCCAACAAGGGGACGCTACAGGTTCCAAGAAACCTGCAGACGCCAGCTATACAGCGCCACTATAACCTAATGTATATACCCAAGCTTGAATATATCACACACGGTTAACCCTTGCTGCCAGGAAATATGGATGTAATAAGAAGTGAAGAGAAGACAGGACAGATGGGAAAGCGGGAGAGAAAGACGAAGATTGGAGAGGAGGACACGAAAAGGCGACTGCCGATTTCCTCCAGGTGGGTCAGTCTGGAGGTGCCGTCTGTGTGAAGCAGAGGCCAAAGGGGTGTGTTGCCTCCGCCGGGGGGCCTTAAAGGTCCAAACTCCCGGCATCGGCTCAACCCCCAGGATCCCCCTTTCCCTAGACACGGCTAAGCCGCACACGGCTACACGCGGGAGGGTCCAACCCTCATGTGCTCGGGCACGTGGTGATGCAACACACCAAACACCTGCTGACGTAGACGCCCCTGCGGGGATAAACGCGTGTGAAGTGCCGCGCCGCATTGCTAAAGAGGTCAATGATGCCCTCAATGTTTTGGAGGACATCTGTGTCATTTCTCCTGACAGTCTGTGCGGACTGCACAACCTACAAAAATACCGAAAAATTGTGCTTTCCATGCAAATTGCTCACGTGCAACAAGCAACAATAACCAATTATTTCATGAAGTAAAGGTATGCTGATGTTTTAAGCATTTTTTGAGTTATTATTGTTGAAACCTCGTTAATTTGGCATTAGGTTAATTCGGACATTTTCTCCGGTGCTATGAAATCCAAATCAATGCGGTTTTACTGTACTAGTGTGATCTGCTGGGCCAGTTGTTGCATGGCGAATGTATAAGGGCTTCCAGCAAGTATGGACGCGAGCACAAGTAAGAAGAAATGGACAGGACAAATCCTGGCCAGTGGTTATACCCATAAATCTTGTCCTGTCCATTTCTTCTTACTCATGTTTGCGTCTGTACTTGCTGGAACCCCTTATATGTTCACCATGTGTAATTACATTTGATCATGGAGACCAAAGTAAAATAGGTGTGCCTCATACACTGGAGTGTCTTATATATGATTTTTTTTTTTCAAAATTCATGAAAAGTAGGTGGTTCACTTACACAAAATTGCACCTTATTCACAGGAGAACAAGCTGGATGCTATAAAAATATCTTATGCTCTAACACACAAAACAACGCAACTCGCGTGCCTAGAACACGAACTAGAGCTAATGCGAGTGTGAATAGGATACCTAGAAAGAGAAAGTATGCAATTTAAAAAGCAATAAGTGCAGCAACCACAACAAGAACCTAAACCAATCCAGACAGGACAGAAAGGACGAAAACAACCGAATTTAGAAGGTGACACCATAATTACCTTGTCGATTTTGAAAGATACCATGAAAGAAGTTATACCCATAATCATAGAGCAGGTACAGGTACAGGTAGATAATACAGGTAGATCGAAAACTAGAATTTCTGGACAAGAAACTCCAGGCACAACAAATAGAATTCACGAAAGTGTTACTAAAACATGCCACAGGCAGCAGCATAAGAGAAAAAGCACAGAAAGTATACAACAGGGCAGGCCTATCATGCATGACCCAGGTGACATACAATGCCCAAACCTCAAAAGCACGCTTCTGAAGATGTGAAATATAGCAGTGGAACTGCCATGAGTTCCGGCGTAGAATGGGACAACTGTCGCAGGTGGTGACGGCACAAAAAAGATCACCAGCTATCGTATCATTACAAGAAGCCAGAACAAACCCAAAATTACAGGGATACGAAACCTTCAATACCGAAGGTGAAAACTGGATGGTTGCAACATTGGTGGACAAGAAAGTCATGGCAATAAATCACAAACCCACAGAAGGAATGAACATTCTGCATATAATAACATAAATCACATATAAAGGCACCAAAGGAAAAAATGCCTTCATAATTAATGTCTACAGCCCCCCGAGTCGGAAAAGAGCAAAGTTCAACAAATTATTTCAAGAGACAGCAAAAATGGTGAAGAGGAGACCTCTAGTGATAATTGGGGATTTTAATGCCAGGCACTCAAGCTGGGCATATCCAACCCAGAACAATAGAGGCAAAAATATCACAGGACAAATAGAAGCACTTGACATGACACTTCTAACAGACCCTGCAATGCCAACAAGAACAGGAGGTAGTATCTCCACAGACACAAGTCCGGACTTAACAATAACCAAAAATTGTCCAAATGCGGAGTCGTGCAACACCTTTGAAAAGTGACCATTGCATTATAAGCACCGCAATCCGCACAGCTCTAATCTGCAGACAAATAGGCACAGCTAAAATAACAGACTGGCGGGCGTACAGAGAACCGCTTAAAGAACAAACCACCGACATAAATGATTTAGGTAATTGGTGCGAACGCATACGAAATATAAAGCAGAAACATACCAAAACCGTCACCAGGATGGACAAAACACCTGAAGTGGGCCCTCACCTACTGCCTCCGTGGGATGCAAGATGAAGCCTGACCAAAAGATGGAAGCTACAGAAACACAGCCACAAACTCAAAATGAAAATCAAAGAAATAACACAGCTGGCCGAGGAATACGCTAATCAACTTGCAACAGCCAACTGGGAACACGTCTGCGGATCACTAAATGGAACCCTAGGGACCGCAAGAAATGTGGAACATCCTCAGAGGAATGATTGACCCGCTGAAAACCAGACGTGAAGGACAAAAGAACCTGGAGAGTCCCACGTAGTGTTGTAAATAAATCGGAGGCTTTGGAGGCTATCTTGTTGATTCACAATCCACACGCCATAGTTATAACCGAGACTTGGCTGAGAGATGATATTGATGATGAAACTGTTTTCCCCCGCTCATATCAAGTTTTTTGCCGTGATAGAGCAACACGTGGAGGGGGAGGTGTGGTCCTGATGAATCAAAACACAGAGGCACACACGTTGCAGCAAATAGCTAACCATGAAAGTGTGACTTTAAAACTGTCGTACGGGGGTAGATCGTTTGTGCTTTTTGCTGTATACAGACCACCTGATTCACCACCTCAATATTTATGTGATCTGGCCGATCACATGTCTAAATTTCGCCGTGATAAAATATACCTTGTCGGTGATTTTAATCTCCCAAATATTGACTGGAATAGTCCCTTCCCTAGTACAAACAATGACATAAATGCTTCATACATGTGTGATATTATGCTGATTCATAATTTGCAACAAGGAGTTAAGCACCCAACGCGCATACACGGTGAAGCTGCATCTATTCTCGACCTCGTCTTTCTCAGCCAAGAAACAGAACGTTTGACTGTTTCAGTAGAAACTGGGTTATCTGATCACTGCATGGTGGTTTTTACTTGTCCCATTCAACAAAATGTCGACAGTGAACCAGCAAAAATTATTTCCGTGAAAAACTTCTCCAGAGCTAATGATGAAAGTGTGTAAGACTACTTCAGCTTACACCTTGACATGTTTCGAGGAACTAATGTTGATGAACTCTGGAATAAACTTAAAGAAACCTGTACGTACTGCATTGATAACTACATTCCTAATAGAACAAGGAAAACGTGTAAAAAAACTCCTTGGATCACGCGAGAAATAATACATTTGAAAAGAAAAATCAAACGACTGAAGCGTGGGGGTGCCTGTCGAAATATAGTTAAAATACATCAGGCTAACTTCACAAGCGCTTTGCGCCAGGCTAAACAAAATTACTTTCAGTATAGCCTGCCAAATTTTCTTCGTGACTCACCTCATAAGTTCTGGAAATTTTTATCGAAAAAGAAAAAAACAATTACGCGCATTTCAAGTCAAGGTGTGCAGCTTGCTGATAAATCGCAAATCTCTGAGGCATTCAATAAGTATTTTCAGAGTGTGTTTTCCCATCATGGTTTATTTGTTCAACCCAGTACCATGTCTCCCAACTCGACCCCCGACATTGTTTCTTCATCTGGCGTATTCTCCATGCTACTCAACCTCAAAACTAAAGCGTCCGCTGGACCTGACGGGATACCAAATATTTTTTTGCGCCGTTATGCAGAAGCCATCACAGAGTTCCTGGTTGTTATTTTCCGCAATTCATTTGAAACAGGAAACATTCCTTCCGACTGGAGGAAAGCGCGGATTGTGCCCGTGCTGAAAAAGGGTGATCCTGCCTTGATTGCTAATTATCGTCCCATATCAATAACTTCCACATGTTGCAAACTTGCTGAGCATATCATAGCTAACTACATAACTACATTTCTAAACGATAACAAGGAACTTACCCCCCATCAGCACGGGTTTCGAAAAGGCTTTTCCACTGTCACTCAGCTAACTTCTGTCATTCATACTTTTGCAAGTGTACTAAATAGTGCTGGTCAAATGGATGTTATTTTTTTAGACTTCAGCAAAGCCTTTGATGTTATTTCTCATGCCAAACTAATTTACAAACTTGAACTTATTGGTCTTCATAATTTCATAATTCGTTGGATTTCCTCATACCTTTCTCACCGCACACAATTTGTTTGTATTGATGATTGCTATTCAAACCACCTGCCGGTCACTTCAGGCGTCCCACAGGGAAGCGTCCTCGGACCTCTCCTCTTTTTGATATATATCAATGACATTACTAACGTTATAACTACCCCTGTTCAAATCAGATTATTTGCAGATGACTGCGTTTTATTTCACCAAATTACTTGCCAAGATGATCAAGTTTTACTAAACTCCAATCTTCAGAACATACATACATGGTGTAATAAATGGGACATGAAGCTAAATTTAGAGAAAACAGTATACATGACGATAACTAACAAAAAGGCTTCCTTCTCATTTCCTTACAATATTTCATCTCACCTTCTGACCAAAGTCAGCGAGTACAAGTATCTAGGAGTTACAATAACGAAAAACCTTAGCTGGAATAAACATGTATCAAACGTATGCTCCTCAGCCTTTCGTAAACTCTGCTTTCTTAGACATAAACTAAAACTTGCCCCACCTGAACTTAAAAAATTAACCTACTTTTCAATAATAAGGCCATCACTAGAATATGCGTGCACCGTCTGGGATCCCTACACTAAAAGTAACATCGAGGCCCTTGAAATGATTCAACGCAAAGCCGTCCATTTTATTTTTTCAAAGTATCGTGTAACTGACTCACCAACGACCCTCATGCGAACTCACGGTATTGAAACATTACAGCTGCGCCGGAAAATTCAAAGACTGAAACTACTTTTCTTACTAAAAAACCATAAACTGTCTATGAATGCAGACCCCTTCCTTAAACCTAACACTACGCGCCAAACACGAAATCACCATGCTCAATCATTAACCCCTTACAGTGCTAGGATTAACGCCTTTAAATACTAATTTTTTCCACGCACCATTGAGGAGTGGAACAGGTGTCCGCCAGATCTTTTAACCAGAGCTGATTCTTTTGAGTCAATGTTTTCTTCACAGCATTTAATTTGAGAGCCATTTATTTCTACGTTTACTTTTTGTATTTTGCATCTGAGCCTTGTATTTATTGCTGTATTTTGTGTTACAACTTGTATTTAACATTTTTCAATTTTGCTAATCCTGTTCTTTTTGCATATATTATGTATTCGCCCCTCCTGCTTGGGCCTACTGTAGGCCTGCAGTATGTTCTAAATAAATAAATAAATAAATAGATTGCTCCACTTGTACCCAGACACAAAAGAAGAACTCCTTCAGGCAGCTCATAGCAAATGCTTCGGTGACAAAGCCCCGATACCCCCATACCAAGCTGATTACACCGGACACCCAAACTCAGAAATGGATGAACTCTTCACGGAGACAGAAGTTAGAGCAGCAATCGCCAGAACAAAATGGAACACAGCGGCAGGGGCGGACCAAATATCAAACGCCATGATTAGAAACATGAATGATGAAGCCATAACAGCCCTTACGAACTTTAAATGACCATTGGGTCAAAAGAACGATACCACAGCAATGGAAACATGCTGTGATAATCATGATTCTAAAACCAGGAAAGAAAGTGACTTTAGAAAACCTTAGGCCCATCTCTCTTACATCATGTTTAAGAAAGGTGTTCGAACGATTAGTAAACACTAGACTACAACGTCATTTGAGGAAAACAACTTAATGCCTGACACCATGTTTAGCTTCAGATCACATCTTTCAACGCTGCTTTCAAAAGAGGAAGTATTCATCAATTTCCTCAAGGCAGGAGAACACATTGTCATGGCTGTCAACATAAAAGGGGCCTTTGACAATGTAAGACACAAAGGGATACTGGATGGACTTGCAGAGACCAGGTGCAGTCAAAGGACGTACCAGTACATCCAAAGCTTCCTCATCCAGAGAACAGCAGTTATCAAAGTAGGAGATGATGAATCTAAAGTGATCCATCCTCCTAACAAAGGAATGCCACAGGGTGTGGCAATTTCGCCTACACTCTTCAACATAGCCATGACTGCGACTAGCTAAAGAACTCCACAAGCTTACCAACATCCGTCATTCCCTATACACGGATGATCTAACGATATGGATAACCAAGGGCAACTTGGGAGAGAAGGAAGAGAAGCTTCAATGGGCAGCCAATATAATAGAAAACTATACCCAACAAAAAGGACTCTAGTGCTCGGCGGAGAAATCACAACTCATTCGCCTCACAAAAAAAAAAAAGCAAAGAACTGACCCGAGACTCAAACTCAAGATCTGGCTGGAAGGGAAAATTTATTTTTTTTTAATTTATTTTCAATACTGCTGCTCTCCTTCGAGAGCATGGCAGTTGGGGAGTACAATAATTCAGCTGTACAATGCAAGGAAATCAAAGTATAGATTATACAACAAGTAAAAAAAACGACATAAGCAGTGCAAGTTATACATAGTACTATACAAGTAAACCACGTTAAGATTAAACGGAATAGTAAATAATAAAAAAAGAAATGTAAAAGAGCAAGATGCTTTATAACAATAGCACAAGGGCAAGTAATAAAACAGAAGTAACTAAAATAAACTACGAGTGTTTGAGAATCAATATGGCAAACGAATAAGCTGTCGAAAATTAGCGTGTTTATTAAAATTTCCTTACGAATAAAGCAATCTGTGCCGGTGTCCCTGCATGCATAATAGGTACTGTTATTCACACACAGTTTTTTCTATTTGTGCGATAAATTCGGATAATGATTCAATGTTGGTGATAGTAGGATCAAGTTGGTTACATTCTGCTATCGCGAGAGGGAAAAAAGAATACTTAAATGTGTCATTTTTGCATGCGTATTCAGTCAATGTGTGCGCATGCTTGTTACGTGTAGGTCGAGCCTCCGAGAATGAAATGTATTGGGAGGTATCTATTCTATAGTTATTTTTCAGTAGTTGAAACAAGAATTTTAAGTGAGCGTGTTTCGCTCTTGTGGATAGCATTCGCAAACCGGACTGGGTTAAAAGATGTGTTGGCGAGTCTGTACGTCTATATTTGTTATGGATGAACCTCACAGCTTTCCTTTGTATTGATTCTAGCTTACTTATGTTAGTCAGTGTATGCGGAAACCAGACTGTGTTAGCGTATTCGAGAACAGGCCTTACAAATGATGTGTAGGCTAGCAGCTTCGTTGACTTGGTTGCGAGTGCCAGGCTTCTTTTTAAGAAAAATAGTTTGCGCAGCGCCTTTGAGATTATATTACTAATATGTTTGTCCCATTTGAGCTCCGAGGTTAATGTAACGCCTAGATATTTGTGTTCTTCAACTTTGTTAGGTGGAGTGCCGTTAATTGCGTAAACAAAAATTGATGATACCATTTTTCTGGTTACAGTCATGATCGCGGACTTTTGTATGTTTATTTGCATCTGCCATTTGGAGCACCAATCAGCTATGTCAGCTAGAGAATAATTTAATATGATCATTGTAATTGTTAATTTTTCTGTATATGACGCAGTCGTCTGCTAATAGTCCTATATTGCAATCGATGTTAGCTGTGATATCGTTAATATAGAGTAAGAAAAGCAATGGTCCAAGCACAGACCCTTGGCGGACTCCAGATGTTACTGTGACTGTGTTAGAGTTTTTTCGTAAACCACAAATTGCGAGCGGTTACTTAAGAAACCTTTTATCCAAGCAGAAAGTTCTCGTATACCAAAAACCTTTTCAACTTTAGCTATCAATTTGTTGTGACATACACAGTCAAAAGCCTTGGACAAATCGAATAGAATCAAGTCAGTTTGACCGCGGTTATTAACTGTAACAGCAAGATCGTGGACTAGTTCCGTTAGTTGGGTTACTGCCGATAGGCCACTGCGAAAACCGTGTTGGTTGGGTGAGAAAAAATTAATGCGATCTAGGAATACGGTCATGTGCTTTAAGATTATATGTTCTAGAAGTTTACATGACGTGCTAGTTAGTGAAATGGGTCTGAAATTTGAAGGTAATGTTGTGTCACCTTCCTTGTGGATCTGGATTACCTTTGCAATTTTCCAATCATGAGGTAGTTGTGAAGTCTTAAGTGATTTCCGGAAAACTAGGCCAAGATATTTACTACACCACTCTGCATATCTTTTGAGGAAAGTATTAGGTATGTCGTCGGGGCCACTACCCTTCTTGGGGTCAAGTTTAAGCAGTAGATTGAAAATACCGGCATCCGTAATGTCTAGTTTAGCGATTTTCGCGTGATGTTGCGTTGCAAATGGGGGAATAATGTTATCATCTAGAGTAAACACTGACTGAAAAAAATCGTTATATGCGTTAGCCTTAGCAGTTTTTTCTTCGGGAAGAGAATGTGATGTAGCATTTTTATTAGTACGAAAGTAATTTCAGAACCTCTGAGGGTTATTAACAAGAAAATTAGGCAGTGTTACATCAAAGTAGTGCTTTTAGCACGTTTAGCTTTAAGCTTGAATTCCGCGATGGCGTCCGGTAATTTCTGAATTCTGGATTCTCCACCACCTTTTGCTTTTATTGCCCTACGTAACCTTTTCAAATGTCGCTTTGCTTGAATAACTTCTCGCGTGATCCATGGTTTATTTTTTGGAGGACGCTTTGTTTTTGTAGGTATGTAGTGAGTGATGCAGTAAAGTACAACCGATTTGAAGTGAAACCAAAGGATATTTACATCTACTGAAGCATCGGAGCCAATTTCTGAAAAATGCTGGAATTCATGAGCAAGGTGCATTAGTATGCTGTTATCGTCAGCGTTTTTGAAGTCTGTTACTACAGATACAGAAGGATGAGTGGTTATGCTGCCACCAAGAGGCACGATGCACACTGGTACGTCGTGGTCTGATATACCATGAATTACACCAGTTTTTATGCACTTTATGTCAAAGTGGTTACTGAAAAAGATTAGATCTAGTATGTTCTGAGTATTTCCCTGTGAGCGGGTGGGGCATGAAACGATCTGATGAAGATTGAAGGTTAGCATAAGGTCAAACAATGCATCCGAAGCTGATGATGAGTAGCACATACTATTCCAGTTAATGTCTGGCAGATTAAAGTCACCCAAGAGGACAACGCAGGTACCAAACACGTGGCGTTCTATGTAATCATGAATGAGACTGATAGAGGCATCATCAGAGTTTGGGCTCCGATAAACACAGCCTATGAATATGCTTGTGCCGTCACAAAGTAGTTTACAAAAAATGGCCTCTGCGCCTTGTACCTCTGGAAGGGCCATAAAGGAAAGGCCCTTTTTAGTCAATAACGCCGCTCCACCACCACGTGTGGGCGGTCCTTCCGGACCACAGAATAGTTGGGCGGTGCGAACTCGTGATCAAAAATATCAGGTGTGAGCCATGTTTCTGTTATGGCTGCTAGGTCAGGTTCATGATCAATGATCAGATTTTCAAGTGATTTAGTCTTGTTGATGACGCTTCTTGCATTCACCGCAAAATTATTCTTGAGAGGTCAATAGTAAGAGTGTTGGGGATGTGGCTGCGATCGAATGTCAAATGTCTCCATACTTTAAACACGATCAGAAAAACAATGCAACAGATCAACCGGATGGTAGCCTGTGTGGCTCATAATCGGACAGGGACGGGGGAACAAGACACCCTCAGACTGGTGAAAAGCCTGGTCATTAGCAGGCTAACTTACTCCCTACCTTACCATGCCATGAATAGGAAGGAAGAAGAAAAGGCTGATCAAATTATAAGGATGGCATATAAGACAGCCCTGAGGCTGCCATGCAACACTTCAAATAAGAAGCTTCTAGCCCTCTGCCTCCATAATACATTTCATGAGCTGGCTGAGACCAATACGCCAAGGGTCTATCCTGCCAGATTAGAGATTTATATGGGGTATCACCAATAACACAAAACATGGATCCGACATTGCATGCAGGAAGAACAAAGGCTAGAGCAGAATACATAGACAAAACAACAAAGTACTTGGACACTGCAAGATTCACGGATGCTTCACCATATCGGGCCAAAGCAAAGAATATGGTGGCAGTTGTTGTAAACCGTAAAGGTACAATCACAGCCTGTGCTCGGTTTCCCGAGCAACCATTATAGAAGCCGAAGAGATAGCCATCGCCTTAGCTATAAGAGAAAGCATAGAGTGCAATGCTCCACTCACAATAATCACAGATTCTCAGGCCGCATGTAGGAACTATCAGAGGGGACAAATCGGCGCGAGGGCACACTGGATACTTACCGAAATCAGCAGAGAACTCAAAATCAGGTATACCCAAACAATAACATGGGCCCCAGTACACGAGGGTGTTACTGGGAACCTCCATGTAGATGAGGCGGCTCGAGGTTTCACTAATTGCTGAGCTGTCTGTCCATGGCAACATCATGGAGGACCTGATACCCATCGATCCAAGTTATAAAGCAATCTTGCAATACTACAGGGAACTGAGAAGGCTCTAGGCTCTACCCAGCACCGCATAGGAACTTTTAAGCCATAGACTCAGCGACGTTACACAGGCTCCAAACGGACACATACACAAACCTCCATAAATTGCACATATACTACCCAACAGCATACAAGGACATATGCCCATGGTGTGGGAGCACACCGACACTACCACATCACATGAGAATGCACGGCTCACATCAAAGAGCAAGAAGAGAATAACATGAGAGTGAGGTGGGAGGCATTGCTATCCAGCTCCGCTCTCGGGGATCAGCTCAGGCTGGTCTGGAGGGCAGGAAGGATGGTGAGGGCCAGCGGTGCCTTGAAATAGGGGCCCGACCACATGGCGTTACCCCGTTTTAGGGGCAACGAAGTCCTTTCTGAAAATAAAGGTTCGTTCTTCTCTAACAAACTGACATGCCAGTCCTGAATGCACGAGCATTTTTGCAAATTTTTGTCATGACAGCATGCAGCTGAAGCTGAGGAGGGGAAAAATAAAAGCTCCGTGAACAGCATTATTTTTTTTGTTTGTTGACATAATGAAATCTGGAAAAGAGAGTGTAAGGCCAACTCAAGGCAGGCTACATTGCCTGCTTGGTGTTTTTACTGCATGTCATAGCCTGAAAATAAAAATGATATGGTTGATCCCTCCTTCATAGAAATCGGAAGAACATGAGAGTGAAATGGTGTCTTCACAGAAGCTGTTGCATGTTTGCTTGGTGAACTCATGGCCTACTGCAGCAAAAGGGTACGATTTGCGGAGGCAACAGTGTTGCAGGCTTGCTTGGCGCGTGCGGTGTGCTGCTGCCAAGTGGTTTCAGCGAGTGCATTATGGTGCAGCTCTGTAGTGTCTAGGACAGCCAGTTGAGTTGCTATGCGCTCAGCTTCAGGAATGCGAGTGGTAGAGTTTGCAGCATGCACTGCAAATGCATTCTGCTTCATGCTGGCATGTCTCTCGCCGGACCAAAACAAGACTCCCCTTTTGACATCGTTGCCTTTCTGTGCTGCTTAGCGCAGTAGTTTTCTTAGTTGCTGCCATTTCAAGTGAAGCAGTTGTCGGTCTGAAAGTACTGCTGATGCATGTTGAAGCTGCACTCCATAGACGAGAAGGCATTGCAGGCTAATCGGATGCAAAAGACAAACTATGTGTGGAAACTGCCTCATCCCCTCAACAGAAGGCCTACACCGCCTCCATCAGGCTGCGCTATGTTAAAGCTTCTGCTACGCTGAGACTAGCAAAGTGCTCACTGTCGACGCTCAATAGTGTCATGATGCAGTACTTCGCTTCACCACTCCTAGATGGCGGCGCCATCCCTATATTTTGCGCGTTCGTGTCAACGTCACATCCATTACAGGAAGTTGATGATGGACCTCGGCATAAAACACTTTTACGTAAAAAAAAATTACAAAAGTGCCCAAATAGTCAGCACGGCTCAGGAAAGCTGAAGCCTAAAATGCAGCCGCTGTTGTATGGTGCTGAAGGTGCCAAAAGCTAGAATAGTCTTGCTTTTTTGTTGCCTGCGATGGTTGCTCAAGTCATACCCAGATTTTCTGTAGTATGCGCATGCATATATACACCAAAGTTATCTGTTTGGCATGCTTTGACAAGACATTTGAAGGCTATCATGCCATGTTACGCTGATATTGCTTCACACCAGAAGCAACATGTCAAACAAGATGACACTGCAGCCTATGAATGAACTTGTGAGCAATGCATTGTAAAGAGGTTTCTCGCGAAAAAAGTCCCAAGACCTTAGAAGGACAGAAAGTTGAGCTAGTTGGTAAGGATTCATTATGCGAAAAAAATAGAGGTGCGTCGTGCAGGCAGGACACAAGAGTAGAGAAGTGGACAACACGAACGCGGACTATCCACTGAAGGGAGCACTGAGGCGAAAAAAGAAAGAAGACACAAAACTCATCTGCGCAAGCTCAGGAATGGTAACACCACGTGTCAGTCGGGTACATGTGCCGGTCTACATGAGAGATAACTGTTAAGGCCCTTAATCTCTTCCTTATGTAAGGTAATCGAAGGCTGACTCACGCACGCACTTCCACCTTTATAGATATGCCATGCCTCTACCATAAGACGTGTATTTTCATTCCTATGCCTGTACAATATCACACATTCATCTAACTCTGGCATGCAGTTACAATCTTGGCAATGCAGGGAAAGATAAGAAGGCGATCCACCGGTTAATGACCTATTATGTTCCATTAGCCTTTGATTGATACACCGCCCCGTTTGCCCTACGTAGAATTGGCCACAGCTAAGGGGAATTTTATAAACCACACCCATACGACAGTCAGTAAACCTATTGTTCTTATTGTGCTTCACTGGACAAATATCTGTTCTTTTTTTGCCTTTTACCTGCTCCTTTTTCCTCTGCAGGGCAGCGCATATCTTACCTAGCTTATTGGGAGCAGTGAAAGCAACATTAACAACATATCTACTTGCAACTTTTTTAAGCCTGTGCGACACTGAATGAATGTACGGAATAACCACTACTCCTTTTTTGCTATTGCTGCTTTCTATAATCACGTCCGTCCCCCTCGATACCGACTTCTTTAGGCACTCAGCCACAGTGACCACTGCTACACTAGGATAACCTGCTTCTAAAAGGTGCCGGACCTGCGCATTAAAACTGGCGCTCATTTTATGCATGCAGGATCCGGTGAGGGAAGACTTAGGGCACGAAATGGCGATTCCGTTTTTTGCTAATTTAGAATGCTTGGATTGAAAGTTTAGCAACGGCTTCGAAGATCTTGGGGAGTACTGCCAACAAACGTGATTTTGTTCGAAGACCAAGGAAATGTCAAGAAACTGAATCCCGCATCGCTGAGGAAATTCCTTGGTAAACTTTAATCCTCCTCCATAAAGTTTAAATTGCTCACTTACTGAGGTAGCAGCAGAATCAAATTCTTTCCTATTGCAGAAAATCACGTAATCATCAACGTAACGAAATATCTTGATAACGCTATCACCTAAGGCTTTCTCTAAGCAGCTGTCCAACCTTACTCAGGTAAGTATTGCTAAGAATAGGGGCAACCTTTGAGCCAATACAAATGCCTGACTTCTGCAAAAAAACGCCATCTCTCCACCCAGTCAGCGTCGACTTCAATTACATTGAAAGAATTTCTAGAAAAGCTCCCGTGGAAACACCACATCTATCAATAAAAGCCGACTCTTGCACTTGTTCTTTAATGCACTCATTTATGGAATTTAGCAACCCGTCATGCGGCAAGGAATAATACAGGTCTTCGATATCCATACTGAAAGCTGTACAATCACCAGGATTTTCCTCTCTTAAATACTGAACTAGTGCCTGAGAATTACGCAAGCAAAAGGGGTCTGAAAAAACTAGTGAAGCTAAGCAGTTCTGTAGGTAACTAGCGACACAGACCTGCCACGTCCCTTTCTCTGACACTATAACACGAAAAGGAATTTCTTGCTTATGGGTCTTCGCCGAAAAAAACAGTTCTAAGGTGAGGGATTTTGCTTTCTTGACATTAGAGACTACCCTATCATGATTATGTCTTGACAGGAGGTCAACCGCACGTTGCTTAACTGCCGAAGGCTTAAGTTCTACTGGCTGTAAATTCTTTTCTATGGCTGAAATCGCCTTTTCTGAAAACATGTCGTCTGGCATAATTACGAAATGACCTTCCTTGTCAGATATTAGTGGTCTAAGTTTATGCTCCCCAAGGTAATTAACTAACGGGCGGACAGGGTCAGAAGTCTTAAATAGAGAATTTGATTGTTTAATGCTAGCAATGCAATCTGAAATACAGCGCGAGCGTTCTTCTTCCGGGACGAACCTGGTTATGCAGCGAGGCATGCTTAAAACGTCAAACGGGTTTTATGTTATGATTAAAACAGTGCTTAGGACCTAAAGCAAGGGTTTTTCTTGCAAGGAGGATTGGAGCTATTCTTTCCGCCGAATTATGGCGCCAAGTTAGGTTCTATCAGGAGTGTGTAAAGATCCGTTGCACGGCCCTGGGAGACGGATGCCATTAGAACCACCCCTACGCTGATTGCAATAGGTTAGCCGAGCAGCACGCAGACTTCCTGTGGAGGATGTAACTTCCGGAGCTTCAACAAAGTAAGAGGAAACACCTTTCTAATAATTCACCGTCAAATAATGTACTGGTCCTTGGAGACGCCACCGTAAGCAATACCCATAGAAAAGTCCTTGCTTTAGGTCCTAAGCACTGTTTTAAGCCTACCATAAAACCCGTTGACATTTTAAGCATACCGCGCTGCATAACCAGGTTCGTCCCGGAAGAAGAACGCTCGCGCTGTATTTCAGATTGCATTGCTAGCATTAAACAATCAAATTCTCTATTTAAGATGTCTGACCCTGTCCAGCCGTTAGTTAATTACCTTGTGGAGCATAAACTTAGACCACTAATATCTGACAAGGAAGGTCATTTCATAATTATGCCAGATGACATGTTTTCAGAAAAGGCGATTACAGCCATAGAAAAGAATTTGCAGCCAGTAGAACTTAAGCCTTCGACAGTTAAGCAACGTGCGGTTGACCTCCTGTCAAGACATAATCTTGATAGGGTAGTCTCTAATGTCAAGAAAGCAAAATCCCTCACCTTAGAACTGTTTTTTCGGTGAAGACCCATAAGCAAGAAATTCCTTTTCGTGCTATAGTCTGCAGCCAGATGCCCATCTATTGCGATGCTCTCCACTTTGTTACAATAGATGGGCATCTGGCTGCACATTGTAGAAAATGTGACTGTTGTTGTCTATCGCCACAAGAATAAGATTACGAGGGAAATTGTCGAAGCAGCTGAGATAGCCAGAGCAGGTACTGATTGCGTTAGCACGCCGTCTATACTTTTATCAAAGAAAGAGCTTGAATTTTTGGGTATAGTAGTCACATGACTGCTTTTCATCCTTCCCTTCAGTGTGTCTATTGCAGTGGCGTCCCAGTGAGTATATATATGCTAACCAGCTGCAATAAATCAATTGTTGAAAGTTAGCGCTCGTCCTTTGTTCCTGCTTGTCTCTGTGTCTTTCTTGCGCTATGTATCCCAGTTTGTACGTATCCCACCAACACGCCCAAACTTCTTCCCTGCTAAAATGCAGCATACCCTGCAATAATTGAAGGTTACTTAAAAAATCTGTTTCGTCTAAAAAGCCCATCACATCACTTGGAGCTGTCAGTGCATCATCTCCTAACATCAACAATGGGTGAAATAGAGTGTGTGACTTGTACAACACGTGGAAGTACTTTGTCTATACGTTTCGAGATGTGGACACGCGTTCATAATGTGTATTACTGTTAACGGTTCATGGCATTTGTCATATGTTGGTTGTTCTTCCTCTCTCAATAAGTAATTATGTGTGATTCACATGTGGCCTATCCGAAGTCGACAAAGAATTACTTCGATGAAGCGTTCCTGGTGGTAGCATGTCTTCCACTCCCCAAGGACAGGTTTAATGAGTTGAAGTTTATTGTCCTCTTTCAATTGCCATTTGCTTTGCCAGTTCCCCAGTACTGCCTTGCAAACAGCTTGAACCCCATCCCTAACAGGTACGTTAGCTTTTGAAACATTTAGATTTCTTGCCCCTGCTGCACATTTACCTGCTTTTTCATTTCTAAGGATCCCAATGTGGCTTGGGACCCAGCTGGTCTTTACGGTTTGGTCTTAACTTGGGTGTGTTAGTATGTGTAGGATGTCGCCTCTGATTGGTTCATACTGCGATTGTGCAATCAGGGCCGTAAGTGCACTTAAAGAATCTGTATAAATTATAGATTTTTTTTTGTGTTTGCCATCTATAATCTTGTATACTGCCATCCATAAGGCATAACACTCAGCAGTGAAAACTGACACAATCTGTGGTAAGCTGACTGTGTGTTCCCAGTTACCTTCAATTGCACTGCTTCCGACATAAATAGGCATCTTTGAGTCATGTGTATCAAATTCTGTGTAAGTGTCATACATGTCTTTCACTGTGCGAAATTCCTGTAGTATGTGTTCATGAGGCGTATCTCGTTTTTTTAGATGTGTCAATGAAAAATCTAGTAATTTCATGAAATCTTTTTAAGGAGCTATTCTAATTGGCCTTTGCATGACAGAAAGTGCTTCAGTAGGGATATTGTAGTCGAGGCATCTTTCTTCAAATCTAAGTATGAGTGGTCTTGTAGTATTTGGATTGTTTGTGTAGTGTAGTTGTTTGTCGCAGTGCATGATAATGTTATGGCAAATATGGTCTGCTGATGAACGAAATCTTAGATCATTGAACTTAAAGCTCAGCATGATGAAAAGAGAGCAAGCTGAAACACAATATTTGAATGATGCAAACTATTTCGAGATTGCCAGACGTCACCACAAGATGATACTGGACAAGGTGGCTTTGCAACCACTTCATTGGTTCCCAAGATCCAGGAAGTGGAGCATCTAAACCGTGAAAACCCTGGAGTAATGCCTTGTCAGCTCGTGGAATAGACACATCAAGCTCAAAGAGCATTTTAACAGGAAAGGCAAGAGCTTCCTTTGCCATGTCATCACCTGCAACGAGACGTGGGTGCCTCATTTCACTACAGAATAAGCAAAAGTCATCAGGACAACGGAAACATATGGGCTCCTCAAACCAAAAGTTTCAAGTGTCTAAGTTGGCGGGGAAATTCATGGTAACAATTTTCTTGGATGAATGCAGCATCACTTATGTTCATTCTTCTCCCATGCCAGAGCAACGCTGCAGCACATGCTGTGGGAATGCACCGGTAGCGAGAACCAGGAGTCCCCGACGAACAGGGCAGTCTCAAACCGAGGGGCACGTTGGAAGGCTGCCTCGCCCAGCCATGACCTCGTTGATCACCTGTGGGCCGCCGTCCGGCATGCCGAGGAAGCCGCCCATGTCCAAGGACTCGAGGCAGTCACCTAGGCCAGGGTGCTTATGGCCCCACCCTGCCCAAATTACCGGACATTTTGAATAAAGTTTTCATTCACTCACTCTTCCAAGTGGTGAGACCACCAGAAGGTTCTCCAACATGTATACAGAGTGCGCTCATGAAGAGACATCCTGGTTTGACTAACCCAGCCACACTCCTCATCTAGGACAATGCACGCGTGCATACTGGGCACCACACCATATGCACTTTGCACATTCTCAGTTGGGACGTACTGCCACATCTGCCGTAGAGTCTCGACCTCATTCCAAATGACTATCATTTGTTTGGACCATAGGAGTTCATGGGAGGCCAACAGTTGAGCAGGGACGACGTGGTTAAGCAGGCTGTCCGCTCGTGGCTACAATGGAAGGAGAAATCTGTCTGCACTGCTGGCACTCGTGCACTGCTGAAACACTGGGCTAAGAGCACCAGTGCCAAGGGGGATTACCTCAAGAAATGAGATGACTTCCACGTGTCCACACATGTTACATAATCCTGAAAAATGAGAAGTCTGGGTTTGCCTTGAGTACCTCTCATACACTTACGTTGAGCCCAAATTAAAATGTGAACTATTCTGAAACTATTTCAATGCAGTGTTCTGTCTTTGGGCGCACCTCCACATGTAGCAGTCACTTAATTCAGACCAAAATACACACTTGGGACTACACTATGCTTGGAAAGAAAGAGAGAGAGAGAGAAACGGCAAGGAAGTTGACCATCAGGTTAATCATACTTACAAACTGGCTACAGAGTGATTACACATCGCACCTCCATATGATTATGGGTAGCAGCTATTGTGATCAGTTATTTGCCTTCCAATGTATGCTGATGGTAATTATGTCCCCGTACACTCTACACTCAGATAACCTTGACTCTAGTTGGCAATGTAATTAATTGAACACTGCTAAAAATTTTCATTCCATTAGGAACTCGTAGTGGAGTAGTTCATCATTTATAGATATGAACATTAAGAAATATCAGTAGGCATTTAATTGAGTTAACGGGCATTTGATGCTGTATGATAATGTACAGATTGGTGATACTTAATTAACTTACCAAGTTAATGATGCAGGTCAAGTAAACAAGCTTTTACTGCGATGGCTTACACATCTATTTTTTATACTTTGCTACATAATTGTGATGTTCCAAATTTCTAAAGTAAGGAAACCTGCCAATAAATTCTTTGGCATATCATTATTCAATATATTTATTCATTATCCAATATTAGAATTCACAGTCGATTCGTATTTGAAAATTTATATATTCATACACTCTCAGCAAACTGTTTCTGTGGACATAAACAACAACCAGAGATGAACGAACATCATCTGGAAACGTGCAGGGCTGACAACACCACGAAAACATTAATTGAAGAGGTCGTCAAGGTGCCCTCGATGACTGATGACGATGGCAAGGACACAGGCCAGGAGCCACAAGAGCAAGTGTTGCTCACACATGATACAGTTGAAAATTACTCAAATACCCTTACATGTTGACTCAACATAAGGGCACTGAAAGATGTTTGACCAAAATGGGTTAAATGTCAGTTTTGAGATAGCATGGAGATTTGCAAAAAGCAGCAAGGAAAACAACTTTATGGTTCAAATAAAAATCCATAGACTAATGTTCTGAATCATGCAAGTGCAATAGACATATTTTTTTTATTTGTGCTACATGATTCATTACTACTTGGGCACACTTGAGTAGTGAATTCCTTTCATTTGTTAACTTCTGTTAAGATAGACTTCTGATAAGACGAAACATATTTTCTTAATTATTTCGAGCTTCTTTTATTGGCTGTCTACTGCAATTGCTTACAGTAACTCTATCGGGGCAGTTGCATCACATATCGGTTCTACGAAGGGCCCACCATAAAGTGGGCATAAAAGTGGGCATAAAAGTGGGCTATAAGAGTTATCACTTGTCTATCTCATGGTGGTGCAACCTTTTTCTAATGAGGCTCCTTTAACACCTTCTATACCTAGGCTTTAAAGTGAAGACGTGACACTACCTCGTAGCTTTCTTCTTTTTTATCTTTCCTGTCCTCCACGCCTCATGCAAATTTAGTAAACAAACATTGTGCCAATGATGGAACAAGATGACTTAGGGGAGAGCTTATGTAATGCCTTCATTATTTGCTTTCACAACACAAATCTCCACAAAGACCTTTTGCCTCTAGCCAGCCCAACAAGTGACCCTTGCTTAGTGGACTTGGCCCAGCAGGCTTGGCTCATGGTTTGTTTTAATCAACATGCACTCATTCCAGTGCCTTGCCAAATGATCTGTGTATGTCATCTCCCTATATGTTCGCACAACTTCAGCCATTCACAATGCAACACATACATATTATAGCCTTTTTTTGCAACGTGCAAGTGCGGCAGCCACACGTTGCAGTTGCAACCATTGCATAGTGCAAGACACTAAAGCATTTGTGCCACGTGATCACGTGTGGGGCTGACTCGGCCTCTGTTTTTTGCTTCCTCCATGGTGCCAAAGCAAAGAATGAATCAAGTCCACCCACCCTCATGGAGTACAGGCCCAAGATGGGTGGCACTGCAACTGGCGGCAGCAGGAAGTAGCGCAGAGCCTCAATAGGGTGTGTAGGTGGTGGGCTCATGTGAATGCACCACGTTGTGGAACCTGCAGAGGCACTGCATTAATTTATTTCACATTCCCTCGAGCACCTAGGTGATGAATGCAGAGAGGAGTGGGTTACACACATCGGTTGTTTTAGTGACTACTGTCCTTCATTAGTACAGTCGAACCCACTTATAACAATACCGGTTTTTAACATATATCGGTTATGACAATGAGAATCTGCTGCACCGTCAACTTTTGTATGTTTTATACGGTGAAATAACCCACTTGCTACAATGCCCCCATGCCGCATTATTGGTTATAACGATGAAGTCTGGCTGCTGAGTGTTTGTGCCGAAAGGTAATGGAACGAGAAATCCTTGAAAAGAAAAGAAGAAAATGAGAAATTCCAGCCGCTGCACTCTCCCCGCCGCTGCACGCTCATACAATAGAACCTGTTCTCCAGCCACGCGCGCCTCTTTCCCATTGCCCTTCCACCCCTCCAAACACGAATGGGCTGCGCCCACACCTCTAAGCTGCGCCACCCTCCAAAACACGAATGGACCACGCCAACTGCACCACCCCCAGAATGCTCATTGGCCAACCCAGCCAGTTCTTCATACTGCGCAGTTCAGCCAACGGAGTGAGCCGCTTGTGATTGTCAGTATTGGTTGCGCCAAAGACGTTCCCCGCCACGTGGTTTCTCCGCCTCATTTGACGCCGCCGAAGCGGAAGATGGCTGATCTACCCGTTGGTCATCGGAAATACATAAAGTTGCCTGCGAAAAGAAAGCGCACGGATATAGATTTGGAAACGAAGTGCAATATCATGCAGGACTAAAAAGGGGTAAAAAGGTGCCTGACTTGGTCAAGAAGTATGGACCATCGCAATCAACAGTGTCGACTATCATTCGCTCCGCTCAGAAGTTCGACAAAGAGAAATGCACGCTAGACAATGGGCGTAAATGCGTTCAACAAGGTCTACTAGGAGTGGTTTCTTGGTGCACGTGCCACGAACCTCCCATCACTGGGCAAATTCTGGCCACAAAGGCGAAGCAGAAGTGGGTGGAGGAAATGCTGCCCCGCATCCTCGACAACTACGCTGACACTGACATGTATAATGGCAACGAAATGGGACTATTCTTTCAGATGTTCCCGTCCAAGATGCATGCACTCAAAGAAGACACAAGTAAGGGCAGCAAAAACAGCAAGCTGTGCCTCACTGTTTTTTTGTGTGCCAACATGGACAAGAGTGACAAGTGTCCCGCATTTCTCATTGGAAAATGTAAAAAGTGCTGCCAGGATACTGGTACGCTACCGTCACAACCACAAGGCATGGATGACGGAAGAACTTTTTCGCGAGTGGATCTTGGAGTTTGATCAATGTAGCGAGCGATCTAACAGGAAAGTGGCACTCATCTTTGATAATTGTAGTGCCCACCACTCGATGCCTAAGCTCTCAAGTGTGGAAGTTTTTTTCCTGCCACCAAACATGACAGCAGGCTTGCAGCCCATGGACGTCGGTGTCATTGCCAATTTTAAGGTGATGTATTATCGCCGCGTGCTGAACAAGTTAGTCTTGTTGATGGACATGGCCACACAGACAGGTAAGGAGCAACCAGAATTGAAAATCAATCTACTGTTGGCCATGCAGTTTGTCTTTGGTGCGTGGTCCGAAGTGAGTGCTTCTATGGTCCGGAACTGCTTTAGGAAAGCATGCTTTGTTCGAGGCAGGAACGACCTGTATGAAGCCTGCGAAGTTCCCACTCACGAAGTTATGCCTGAACTTTGGTCCGCTGTCGACAAGGATGCTTCAGGACTCAATGAGTTTTTACATATGGACGTTGCATTAGAAACATCAGAACTTGTAACTAATGAGGTGAGCGTCACGAATGTTCTTGCATAGGATAGCGACAACAACAATGATTACGACAGCGGCAATGACGCGGTAGGGCAGGATGCGTCAACGTTGTCCTCACAGGAGGTCCTGCAGACGATTCAGTCCCTCCGGGGCTTCGTTTTCGCGAGTAACCTTCTGCTGCACTACATGGAGCACCTGGATGCCTTGGAGAAAGATGTCGGCAAGCTTCGCATAAAGCAAGCAAGGCTGATGGACATGGGGTTTTCTCGTGCAAGCTAGTGAGAAGTACGTGGCGAGACGCTTGTGGTGATTTCACCCCAACGTTTCTTCTGGATTTCTGAAGCTAAGAAGCGGCTGCGGCAACCTTCTCGGAATTTCTTAAAAGACCCCTTTCGGGGCCACCAAAATGATGCCTCGGTGGAGCTTGCATGTCACTTGCCTTCCGTGACCCCTCTTTGCAGTTGTTATAGCAGTGCCATTCTTGAACACTGACAGCAGTGGCTTGTTACACACTGTCAGAGTGCACAGGAAGCAGAGTTAAAAAGTTAAAACGAGTCAACACAAACAGCAGTCGCATGGAGGAAGGTGGCGGGGACAGGGCACTTAAGATTTTGCACAGCACCTCTGCCATCGCCCTATTTTGCTTTGTTTTTATGCAAGCCGGTTATAACAATCGTCGGTTATAACAATGGAATTTTCATGGCACTTGAATATTGCTATAAGCGGGTTCGACTGTATAAGAAACAGAGGATTTGAGATATAGTCATCTTCGTTTGACCTCAACAAGCAGCGAAGACTCAGGAAACTGGATTTGTCTGCACGAAGTCTATGCAATAAAATGTAACGCCACACTAATTTAGCCAACACACTGAGCAGTTCTCAGGCTTTCAGGGGAAGATATCGACTTAATGTTTGGAGTAGAGTAGTTAAAGCTCATAAGGTGTGTAGTGCAAATATTCTGACGTGAGAAACTTCTAAACAGTGTAATTAAGTGTCTGTGATGAAGTAACTGAAAGCCCGCTGAAGACAAAGCTTGTACAAGAGCCACGGGAGAATTGACTTGCGACCTAGTCGGAGTGTTTTCCAAATGCCAGTGAAAAGACAAACCCCGTGAAGAAACAGTGAAAGAGAAAGGGACAAGGTTTTAACGTATGATTATACAGTCCACAGCATCATTTGGTGTGTTTGCCAGTGTCGATTCTGATGAACACAGCAAAGAATTGTTGATCCTGTGTTTGAGTCAGTCACCTAGAACACAGTGGCTGGATTATGAGACAGCAGTGCCATAGTGCGTGTTCTGCATCGGGATGCTGCCCACTGTGTTTATGTTTTGGGAAGTGACAAGTGCACTGAATCCCAGACACAGCAGAGTCTAGCAAGTGGAGATAATGTGTTGGTTTGCACTTGTATTATAAGGCAGCTTTCTCTGCATTGCAGTGTTGTGCATATTTTTGGAAAGATTCTCCAGGTCTCAGAATATTGTTTAAATATGATGTGCATGGGTTGCAAGAGCATCTGGATCAAGGATATCTGGCACCCACAGTACTGTTTGACGGTGAAGCTGGTAAGCCCTTTCATTTTCATACTTGACTCCACCTAGCAGGTTTCTGCGTAACTATTATATCGAACTCTTGCCTTTGCTTCGAGTTGTTGACAAATTCAACTTCGCCCTGTTATCTGCTAGCTGCCTGGTTCACTCAGATGGTAGCACGGCCGCCCTGGAAAGGCGGTGGTCCCGAGTTTGAGTCCCGGACCAGGACAAATTTTTCTTCAACTGCAAGGCTTTTCTTTCGAGGAACCCATACGGGTTTCCTTTGTAGTAATTGCTACAAATGGGGGATGTCTGATTTTTCCCTTAATTTATTTCCATACTTGGTACACAGATGATATTATACAGGTTTTAAAATGAAGCTTTCTTCATTATGGCTGGCATAGCTTTTTAACTGTGTAGTGCATGAACATAAACGTTACATGAGATTACACATTGCATTTAGCTGCATAGCATACAATCAACCATTTCATGAAAGCTTCGCTTCACACAAATTTCAACGTGTGAGTTGGACCTGCATATATTTTTCCTTCTTTTTTCTTCTCATAAGCACTTCCCAGTGAGCCAGTGAGGGTTATGTGCAGGTGCATGCTTAGTCATGTGGCCACTTGGGCCTCCCCCGGTACTCTCACCTTGTGCACCTTGGTGGGTGGTGAGCCGCACGCCAGCCGCCAGTGTGGGTGACAGCGTCTCACTGGAAGACAAGCTAAGCGAGAGTTCCCGGCATTCCAGCTCTGCATGTACCCGCAGGGTTCCCGACACCTGGGCCATGGGGCTCACATCGGGCCGCTCACACTGCAGTCAACACAACGGCACTTGAAGCAATCAACAACTGCATTGGTTGGATGTAATACGCATTTAAGCAGATGACACTTTCTGCTTCCAGTTGGCCATGTGGAAGTCATGATGGAGCACACCCCTTGTGCTACAAAAAGCTCTGGCACTAGTGTCTACAAGATCTGCAAGCATGGTGCATAGCACTTGCCTAAGCATCGTTGTTCTGGCATCAAACAGCTTTGTGACTTTGCAAATTGATTATTTTCAACAAAATATTTCCTCATACTAAATGCAACATCTGCGATGCTGATGACTGTACAGTCATAATACCTGGTGGAGACACAAAACAGTTGGTGATAAAGTGCAATCAAGTCCTTGAAAAACTTTCATCGTGGTCCCAGTCAAAAATATTAAAAATTAAACCCACAAAAACAACAGTGATGCTATCCTGAGCAAGAAAAATCAAATTATTCAACTTTAACAGCCCTTAAGGTGCTGTGGAGAAAAATTCTAACTGCCAAAACATGCGCAATACTTGGGGTAACGCTCACATCTGGCCTTACATGGGATTCGCATGTCAAATGGTTATGCAAAACCCTTGCATTCACTACAGGAGCAATTTCTTGTCGTCTATTCTTGTCATAAGAAATTAAGCCTAATATTTATTATGCACTTTTTGCTTCGGGAATAAATTACTGAAGTCTTGTCTGGCTGACAACAACTCGGTATGCTAGTGAAATGTATTGCTTTTACAAAAGGTCACTCATCAAATCAGTAATCTTGACTACTCAGACTTCACTAAGCAGGCTTGCGAAATATAAAATTTTATCACTATTAAAAAATTCACCGACGATTACAATACCCCCTAATGCAAAATTGAGCACAGCTGTATATGTGTTTTCACTTTGCAATATATTGGCTGGCACGGACAATCTGTATCGTGTGGCATGTTGCAAACACAGCGAAGCGCAGCATGAATGCCTCGCTAAATGGGAGGTTGTGAAAGGTGGCACGTGGGTGATGCATGGGCGTGATTCCGAGCAGCCATTGCAGACAGACCTCCGCTCATGCAGTGTTTTTATCTTTTTCAAAAAGGAACTTCTTTGTGAGTAGCATGGGATGAATAGTTGTAATGTATTTCACGGACACAGTTATGGGTAATATTTCATGCTTGTTTGGCATATGGTGTTTGGCAGCAGTGCTCACAAGATTCATGTCACTAATGAGCAAAACGTGAACAAGGTGAATGCAGGAGCCATCGTTTTGACAAGTGGACTTGTCTTCTTCAAGGCGACATATGCTTTCCTCGCCACAGTATATATAGGTGGGGTTCTTCTAAAGGGGAGGGGGTGTGAGGCGCGAGCGCGTGGAAACGAGGGAAAGTGTGTTAGCGTGTCGAATTAGTAAAGGAACACTGTGTACAAGGTCAAAGCCAGGACCCCCCCTCCCCTCACCCCAGTCTGTCAACCCACGCGCGTTAGCCGGCGTGTCAAGGGCGTCTGACAGGCCAGCTGACAAAAAAAAAGAAAGAAGAAAAAGAAGGGAAGAAAAAGGAAAAGGGGGGGGATACGCCAAGAAATCAAACTAAGTGTTGTTGCCTATAGCTTGAGGTTTAGCATAGCGAATAGATTCTAAAGCTCCCTTTGAAACGTTTATGCCTATTGGTTGCAATGTCTTGAACTTATGGATAAGGTATGATTCTCTGTATTTTCTTTCTCGTTCAGAACGGAAATTTGACTGTAAGATGTAGAGTTTAAGTTCATCAAGGTTATGACCTGGTTGGTTGAAATGCTCGGCGACGGCTTTGGGAAGCTTTTTAGCTGTGTCCGCGCGATGTCCGTTTAATCTGACGTTCATTGATTGTCCTGTTTCACCGATATATTGTTTCTTACAGAAGGAACATTCAAGCATATAAATCACATCCGAACTTGTGCAAGTGAAGCTAGATTTGACTTCATGTGTGTAATCATTTGCGGTGCTTTTAATTTTCAAACCATTTCAATCGCTTTCACCCAAGTATTAAATTTACTGCTCACCACTCTCCTAGTCAGGTCAACTTCCTGGACACGACGGTCTACATAGAAAACGGAAAACTGAGAACGACACTTTACCGGAAGCCTACAGATAGCCAGCAATATTTAGACTACAACAGTCATCACCCGCGACATTGCAAGCAAGGAATTTTTGTCAGACAAGCGAAACGTATAAGAAGAATCTGCAGCAAAGACCATGATTATATCCACCACCTAAATGACCTTAGATCAATGCTAGCAGAAAGGAACTATCCCCAAGTTGCTCTCGATAGAGCTTATGATACCGCGTCAAGATTGGAGAGGCAGTCGGAATTGGTGAAGATACAGCCCACATTAGAATCTGACAGACCGCCGGCCATTATAACAAAATATTCTAATGCACTCCCAAACATAAACAACATCCTAAGAAAATACCACCCAATATTATCAAGTAACGAACGTCTGCGAAAAGCGTTCCCGGATGTACCCAGGGTTACCTATCGCCGAAACAAAAACTTTAAAGACATGTTAGTGCACGCAAAAGTCAGCCAGCGGCATTCCCCCATAATAAAAGCATGTTGTCGCCCTAGGTGCAAAACCTGCAGGCACCTTCAAAGTGACATTAAAATTAAAAGCACCGCAAATGATTACACACATGAAGTCAAATCTAGCTTCACTTGCACAAGTTCGGATGTGATTTATATGCTTGAATGTTCCTTCTGTAAGAAACAATATATCGGTGAAACAGGACAATCAATGAACGTCAGATTAAACGGACATCGCGCGGACACAGCTAAAAAGCTTCCCAAAGCCGTCGCCGAGCATTTCAACCAACCAGGTCATAACCTTGATGAACTTAAACTCTACATCTTACAGTCAAATTTCCGTTCTGAACGAGAAAGAAAATACAGAGAATCATACCTTATCCATAAGTTCAAGACATTGCAACCAATAGGCATAAACGTTTCAAAGGGAGCTTTAGAATCTATTCGCTATGCTAAACCTCAAGCTATAGGCAACAACACTTAGTTTGATTTCTTGGCGTATCCCCCCCCTTTTCCTTTTTCTTCCCTTCTTTTTCTTCTTTCTTTTTTTTTGTCAGCTGGCCTGTCAGACGCCCTTGACACGCCGGCTAACGCGCGTGGGTTGACAGACTGGGGTGAGGGGAGGGGGGGTCCTGGCTTTGACCTTGTACACAGCGTTCCTTTACTAATTCGACACGCTAACACACTTTCCCTCGTTTCCACGCGCTCGCGCCTCACACCCCCTCCCCTTTAGAAGAACCCCACCTATATATACTGTGGCGAGGAAAGCATATGTCGCCTTGAAGAAGACAGGTCCACTTGTCGAAACGTTGGCTCCTGCATTCACCTTGTTCACGTTTTGCTCATGTCACTAATGAGTATTCTCTGTACGCAGGTGAGGATTCATTGCTTCATCTTAATTAGATTTTCTTTTTCTATTTTTTCTTTTTTTTAACATAGATGCACATAAATATTTGAAAGTATGTAAAATAATTTCTAAAGAAAAGGGCATTTCCTGATCGTAACTTGTGTCTATTGTACACTTCTGTGAAATTTGTTATATTTATGTGTGTGTGTGTGTGTGTGTGTGTGTATGTGCGTGCGTGCGTGCGTGCGTGTGTGTGTGTGTGTGTGTGTGTGTGTGTATGTATCTATATATGTATACATATTGCTTTTGCATTCTTATGATATATGGTCTGTGTCAAATAATATGCAAGATAACAGATTGTAATTGTATACTGGGAGTTATTTTACACAACTGTATTATAACTAGTTTGTATGTAATAACATGAAAGTATCTGCATGTACTTGTGTTATAGTCCACACTTTATGCATGATTTTATTGATACATCAGCCGCTACTGTGCATGTCTGGGAAACCGGAGCTTTGTCAAGCCAAAGAAATTCTGGCTTTTTTTCCAGCTCTCCCTTTTTCACCTTGTGTATCCAGTGGTGAAAACGAAAATCATGATGATGATGGTGATGATGATGATGGTGATGATATTATTGCTAGCACTGTGACTAAACACCATTGCCCCCTTTTGTGTCTCTTTATTGTTGCTTTGTTGAAGGATGTGTAAGGTGCTAGACGTCTTTCAGCTAGAAATAAGGAAGGAATTTTGCGACTTTAGGAAAAGTGTGGACAATAGCAGTGCAGTCTGTGATGACATTAAGCCCCTCATGGAAGAGATAAAGTCGTTGCAAAAAGAACTCACAGAAGCATCGAAGGCTAACAATACTCTCGTGATGAAAACAAAGAAATTACGCATGAAAGTTGAAGGTTTTGAGGTGTATACCCCAACAAACAAGCTTGAAATCAAGGGTGTGCCCAATCAAGATGATCCTTCCAAAGTAGTCCAGAAAATTTGCACAACAGTTGGGGAACCCATCACTTCCACAGATATTGATGTCACAGAATAGGAACTAAGCATCCTGATGTGAAGAATATCATTGTATGCTCTGTTCGCCAAGAAAAATGAAAGGCTATTCTGGCTAAATCCAAGATAGCACGTCTTTGTGCTAACCACATTCGCTTCCAGTCCACCAGTCCTATATATGTCAATGAAAACCTAACCCAGCTTGGGAAACAACTTCTGGGTGCTGCTATAGCTAAGAAGCATGAGGTTGGATGTAAGCACGTGTGGACAAACAATGGCAAAATTCTTACCAGGAAAACAGAATCATCGAAGGTGCTGAGATTTGCTGAACTCAATGATTTGGACAAAATGTGTCACTAAGTATCAAATTCAACACTTCTGCATAGCCCAATCTGCTAAGAAATGGCTTTATTTGACAGTTGTCATTACTATGATCCGGTCAGTTTTAACAAAGCGCCCGAGCATATTGGGAAGCAGTTCAGTGCTTTTCATTTAAATGTGCACAGTATTAAAAACAAAATTTCTGATCTCCGCACATTCCTCGTTTCCTTAACTATGAAATTTGATGTAATATTGCTTTCCAAAACATGGTTCACTCCGAACGAGAGTCGTACACAATTAGACTGTTACACATACAATGGTGTTACCAGAACTACAAATCGTGGTGGCCTTGTATGTGAAAGACTGTCTTATTCATGGTGTTATTGATAAGCTAACTTTTGTGACCACTACAATCTGATTACCAAATATTGCAGCTACTGTAGCGTATCGGCCAACCACGAGCAGAAAGTCTGAATACCCGCCATGGTTGCTCAGTGGCTATGGTGTTAGGCTGCTGAGCACAAGGTCGCGGGATCGAATCCCGGCCATGGCAGCCACATTTCGATGGGGGCGAAATGCGAAAACACCCGTGTACTTAGATTTACGTGCACGTTAATGAACCCCCAAGTGGTCGAAACTTCCGGAGTCCTCCACTACGGCGTGCCTCATAATCAGAAAGTGGCTTTGGCACATAAAACCCCATAATTTTCTTTTTTTTTTCAGAAAGTCTGAATTTCATTATACTTTTGAAACCCTTATATCTATGTAACACTTATTGCACGTTCCTTTTTTCTGATGGGTGACATAAATATCAGCATGATAAGCAATGACATGGCCCCTGTGCAGTTTGAAACTATTCTGTCCACCTATTATTGTTCGAACACTGTCAAGCTGCCCAGCCGAATCACTTATCATAGCGCCACACTGCTGGATGTTTGCATCACAAACGTACCAACAAATAAGATTGCTTCAGCCTATTTTCACTTGACCTGAATGACCACTTACCAGCTTTTTCTCTTTTGATTACACTTGTAGGAACAGAGGCTCACAGAGAATTTCCATTTATTTATCAAGTGACTGCATTGATGTTGCGGCTACCACTGTCAAGCCTACAGTAGCCGAACGATTTTCTGGACCTGGAGGGGACCGAAAAATAGTCAGAGTAAAAGAACAGTCAGAAAAATCCATGAGTCGCAAAACCAAACTTTATTCCAGCTAAACTGGACTGAAAAGTTGCGAATGGTCCCTTGTTCTAAATTTCTGCTTTTTCTAACGACATCTGCTTGCATCTATACAAGCGTAATATTCTCGCCATATACACTAGACAACAATATTAGAGCAGTGACAACGTCTTGCGTTGATCGTTGCAGGTGGCCAGAGGTGTCACCGTCGGAGTCCAAGTCACTTTGCGGCAGTGCAGACCCCTGGCACACGATCTCGTCATCCGTAAGCTCCGCACGCAACTCTACGTCGTTGCCAATCGTGGCAAACGCATAAAAAGTAACAGCAGCGAGAAGGTCCTTCCCACCGCTGCACAAATCGGCAATCAGCTGCTCACCAGTGTCGATGTCTTCGGTGGTGCCATTTGCCTCTTCAGTCACGGGCTCTTCAGAGTTGCAAAATCCAGCATGCCTAAAACAATTTGGAATCGTTCAAGGGTGAACAGCCTTCCAGGCAGGTGGTAGCATGCCGAGTGTCGAGAACAGGTTAACGGAGTACGTCTTCCCGTTGTCAAAGCACATGAGTGTGCGGCCAAGTAGACAGGCCCGGTAGTGCACCTTGAGGTTTTAAATGGCCCCTTGGTCCATCTGCTGGAGCCCCCTCGTTGTGTTCAGTGTCAAGAATTCAAGACGGATAGCTTGCAGGTTGCTTACAGCACCGTGCGCCCCGCACTTGTCTACGATTATTACCACTTGCCTCTTTTGGCGCTCAAACATCCGGTCCAGACGGTGGACGTAACATTCAAACAAGCTTTGTGTAATACAGGCTTTTGTATTGCTGCTGTACCACACGTATAATATGTATAATGTATAATGTATATGTATATGCAGGGGTATAATATGGATAGAATTGAACATGCTCTCAGCAACGGTGAAGCCTAAAAGCAGTGAAGAAGAAACTATGAATAGGCAAGAATCAGATGTATGCATTAAGAGACAAAGCCGGCAATATCACTACTAATATGGATGAGATAGTTCAAGTTGCTGAGGAGTTCTATAGAAATTTATACAGTACCAGTGGCACCCACGACGATAATGGAAGAGAGAATAGTCTAGAGGAAATTAAAATCCCACAAGTAACGCCGGAAGAAGTAAAGAAAGCCTTGGGAGCTATGCAAAGGAGGAAGGCCGCTGGGGAGGATCAGGTAACAGCAGATTTGTTGAAGGATGGTGGGCAGATTGTTCTACAAAAACTGGCCACCCTGTATACACAATGCCTCATGACTTCGAGCGTACCGGAATCTTGGAAGAACGCTAACATAATTCTAATCCATACGAAAGGGGACGCCAAAGACCTAAAAAATTATAGACCGATCAGCTTACTGTCCATTGCCTACAAAGTATTTACTAAGGTAATTGCAAATAGAATCAGAAACACCTTAGACTTCCGTCAACCAAAGGACCAGGCAGGATTCCGTAAAGGCTACTCAACAATAGACAATATTCACACTATCAATCAGATGATAGAGAAATGTGCAGAATATAACCAACCCTTATATATAGCTCTCATTGATTACGAGAAAGCGTTTGATTCTGTCGAAACCTCAGCAGTCATGGAGGCATTACGGAACCAGGGTGTAGACGAGCCGTATGTAAAAGTACTGCAAGATATCTATAGCGGCTCCAAAGCCACCGTAGTCCTCCATAAAGAGAGCTATAAAATCCCAATAAAGAAAGGCGTCAGGCAGGGAGATACGATCTCTACAATGCTATTCACACCGCATTTACAGGAGGTATTCAGAGACCTGGATTGGGAAGAATCGGGGATAAAAGTTAATGGAGAATACCTTAGTAACTTGCGATTCGCTGATGATATTGTCTTGCGTAGTAACTCAGGGGACCAATTGCAATGTATGCTCACTGACCTGGAGAGGCAAAGCAGAAGGGTGGGTCTAAAAATGAATCTGCAGGAAACTAAAGTAATGTTTAGCAGTCTCGGAAGAGAACAGCAGTTTCCGATAGGTAGCGAGGCACTGGAAGTGGTAAGGGAATACATCTACTTAGGACAGGTAGTGACTGCAGATCCGGATCATGAGACGGAAATAATTAGAAGAATAAGAATGGACTGGGGAGCGTTTGGCAAGCATTCTCAGATCATGAACAGCAGGTTGCCATTATCCCTCAAGAGAAAAGTGTATAACCAGCTGTGTCCTAATAGTACTCACGTACGGGGCAGAAATCTGGAGGCTTACGAAAAGGGTTCTACTTAAATTGAGGACGACGCAACGAGCTATGAAAAGAAGAATGATAGGTGTAACGTTAAGGGATAAGAAAAGAGCAGATTAGGCGAGGGAACAAACGTGTGTTAATGACATCTTAGTTGAAATCAAGAAAAAGAAATGGGGCATGGGCAGGACATGTAATGAGGAGGGAAGATAACCAATGGTCATTAAGGGTTGCGGACTGGATTCCAAGGGAAGGGAAGCATAGCAGGGGATGGCAGAAAGTTAGGTGGGCGGATGAGATTAAGAAGTTTGCATGGACAACATGGCCACAATTTGTACATGACCGAAGTAGTTGAAGCATGGGAGAGGCCTTTGCCCTGCAGTGGGCGTAACCAGGCTGATGATGATGATGATGATGATGATGATGTACCACACAGGCAGGTTCTTTGCACCCTTAAGGCAACGCAGGTTTTTCACCTTCCTTATCACTAGAAGGGGCAGCTTCTCGGTGCCAACCGCATTTGCCTCGACCACGACAGTTACCCTCCCCTTACTACGCTTCCCACCAGCACAGGCCTCATTAGTAAAGGAAAGTAGACGGGCTGGCAGCATTTTGAAGAATAGGCCTGTCTCATCGCAATTAAATATGTCTGCAGGAGCATACTCTTGTAGCAGAGCCTTCAACTTACTTGTCTGGTAATCCATGACAGTACATTGATCCACGGCACCGCTCTCCCCGCAAACTTTCTTGAAAGAGACTCCGTGCCTTTTCTTAAACCCATGGATCCACCCATCGGCGAACTTGAAGTCCTGAATGCCCATTTTTAAAGCAAGCATCTCGGCTTTCTGCTTGAGCATGTCACCCGAAACAAGGAGGTTTTTTGCTAGGACTACTTCCAACCATAGCTGCAGGGCCTCTTCAAGCTTCGGCTGTTGTCCTTTCCGGCCATTTTTTGTAGTTCTGCAGTGCGACTGGTCGACTGCAAACAAAATCGTTTCTTTGATTTTCACGTAATCAGATAAGGTCTGTTTGGAGATATTACGATCCTTCACGATGTTGACTTGGGTCCGTCCATGCTCGATAAGCCTGATGATGGGGGCCTCCTTGTCCAGCGTCATGAAGGAATATTTTCCATGCTTCTTCGACACATTTGGTGGAGGCGGGTGAAGAGCAGGGGCCGTGGCGTTGAAAACACGTTGGCATTGTGCTGAATGAATGGCCGCAACACACTGAAATAGCGATGACATGTTGTACCGTGACTAGTGATGGCAGACGATGATTTAAATTGCACTGTACTGGATAAAAGCCAGCGTATCACTGCTGGTCGAAAATGTGCGCGACACAACCTACAACACTGAGGCAAAACTGATGATGATGGTGGTTATCGTGAGCATCACCTGGTGCTCATAGGTGGTGTCCAAAACTGATCGCGCATGACCAGTTTCTGGCTCTCAATATTGCTTCCGCCGCAAGCTACAGGCAAAAGCATGGCCTTTAAGATTGGCGTTTCTTACAACAGGTGCCATCATTGCCGCGTGGATTTGTACGCCTCCTATACTTGTTAAGAAAATTACTATTAAGCCACTTCACGTCTGATCCAAAACTAGTCAGGCGGCTCAAGATTCAAAGTGGCATCCTCCCCGACTCATAGTGCTGGTCCATCACGGCAAATTTTGTCTGGAAAATTGAACTTCTGGCTTTATGTTGTCTGAAAAATTGGTCGGTAAAATGCATGAGCTCAATGGGAACCCTGATGGTGCATTTATAAAGTGCGGAATATCCATCTAGTCTGAATTTTTATAGTCCAAAAAATCGGTCGGCTAAGTATATGCCTGACGGTGCTAGTCCAGTGTCTTCCACCACAGGACTCTGTGAGTACTGTCCACTACATGGCTCCCCCTCTTAGCAACGAAGGCACTGCCGCTGAGCGGCTTATGGTGTGGAGGTGGCACTGCCGGAATCCAGATGAGCTGGCTTCAAGCAGTCGATCGAAATTGTCTCTTCACGTCCACTGAAAAGAAGTGTGAAAAACTTGGCATCACGCTTGAGGACTTTGAAAGGACCATCATAAGGAGCTTGTAGAGGAGCGCAAGTAGCATCGTGACGAATAAATATGTGACTGCTATGAAGTAAAGATGGGCTCATGTAAAAATTTTTATCGTTATTATTTATCGTTAAAAAATTATTCCAATTAATCCATGGAGTCATGGGCACGAAGTGCTGCTTTCAGTTGACGGTGGAAGTGTTCTACGATGCCATTGGAACTTAGGTGATAAGCTGTCGTTTGTATGTGCGTTACACCCAGAAGATGGGAGAGAGCTTGAAAGAGGGACGAGTCAAATTGTCTTCCTCTGTCTGCCGTTATGGTGTGTGGCACACCATAATGAGAAATCCAGGTATTTAAGATGGCATGAGCTACAAACTCTGCAGTAATGTGAGAGAGCAGCATTGCTTCGGGCCAGCATGTGAAGTGGTCGATGCAAGTGAGTGTGTATCATTGGTTGGAGGACGGTGGCAGGGGACAAACAATATTAATGTGAACGTGGTCAAAACAAATGTCTGGCAGTGGAAAATGACCAGGCGCACTCATAGTGTGTCGACTGACTATGTCACACTGGCACTATATGCATGCCCGAGCCCAGCAACGGACATCAGTGTTCATACATGGCCACAGATAGCGGGAAGTGGCACATACTCCAGGGTGCGATAAGGAGCCTAGTACATCAAAAACTTGCTGATGAAATTGGTGTGAAGCACATGGTCAAGGACGACCCGTAGACATGTTGCACATCATTGTAACATTGAAGCCAGGCAGTAAGATATCTTCGAAGCACAGAGAATAATTTGCAGTCTGGAGTGTTTGAAGTTCACGGTCTGTGCATTGAGCAGTAGCAAGGCAGACGAAATCAATGCAGGAATGATTTACTTGGCTTGCATGTATCGGAGCGTCAGCAACAGAATTATCGGCACCACTGATATGCCAAATATCAGTAGTGAATTCGGAGATATATGCAAGCTGGCAAATTTTGTGGGGAGTGTGCGAGGAACTGTTGGAAGTAATAGCATAAATGAGTGCTTTGTGGTCGGTGAGAATAAAGAACTGACGCCCTTCGAGGTTGTGATGGAAGTGGCGAATTGCAAGGTAGAGTCCTAGCAATTCGCGACCGAAAGTGTTGTAGCGGGTTTCTTGCAGTGCCAGCTTCCTTGAAAAGAAAGATATAGGCTGCCATGTCTCGCCAACCAGCTGTTTAAACACGGCACCAACAGTTATGTCAGAGGCGACCACCATAACGAACATTGGAGCACCTGATTGTGGGTGTGCCAGTAGAGTAGTGGTAGCAAGGGCATTCTTGACGAATATAAAAGCAGATTTAGCAGCATTAGTCCATGATATAGGCATGCTAGCTCGTGGTGTGCAAGAGAGTAAAATGTGCAGAGGCTGCAAAATTTAAGCACAATGAGGAATGAAACGGCGATAGTAATTGATGAAGCCCAGAAATGCCCATAATTGCTTGGTGGAAGACGGACATGAAAAATCTTTAATGGCTTGGACACGGCATGGAATGGGTTGGATGCCATACTCGTCTACTCGATGGCCCAGGAAATCAAGAGAAGCAGCGCCAAACTCACTCTTCGAGACGTTTACAGCCAGGCTATATTGATGGAGGCATTCAAACACCTTACGTAGGTCAGATTCGTGTTCCACAGCACAGCGACTGAATACAAGAACGTTGTCTAAATACACGAAAATACACAAAACAACAGGTCAGTGTTTCAGTTTCAGTTTCTGTTTGCCCTTACACACCGCCAGTGGCGCCAGTGTTGTCACCTGTATATATACTTGCCTTTGAATAAAGAGTGCTAGTTCCGTTGCGGCCGTGACTGTATTCGTGGTTCCCCCCCCCCCCCCCCCATCTGTGGCTGCCGCTGAAATACAACAATGGCGATGAGGGTGGGACCTTTTCGTGGGGCGTAACCACGCCTGCAACTTTACTACGCCATGAGCTCTATCGGGCTCGCTCCGCCACCGTAATTCTTGCCTGTACCTGGCCACCCTCCTGTTCCCTAGCCGCAATAGTACCGGATGTTCGAGAACTTCCTGCTGGCATCAGGAACATCCGACTTCAAGCCCGAACATCGCAAGGCCCTGCTGATACACAGCCTCGGCGTAGAGGGTCAACGTGTCTTCTCCAGCCTACTGCTTACGTCGGATGCAGCCCAGAGCGGTGAGTCAGCTGCCGGCGGTAAACATAGTAAGGATAGCGGGGACGCCGCTCAGCCTTACGTTTATGACGAAGCTATTGAAACCCTAAACCAACATTTCACAAGCACAAGCAATGTTGTCGCGGAAAGGCACCGGTTTCGCCGTCGTATGCAACAACCGGGGGAGTCTGTACAGGAGTATGTTGCTGCACTACGTGCTCTTGCGGTAGCATGTTCTTATGTGTCTTTGGAAGACTCGCTTCGTGACTAGTTCGTGGAAGGGGTCGCGTCCCAGCACCTTTGCGAACGCCTTCTTCTTGAGGGCTCGACCCTTTCGTTCCCCGAGCAGTGGCATTAGCTTCACGTACACTTTCCCCTGCAGAGAAGAAATACGGAGTTGGAGAGCGTGAAGCACTGGCATGTGTTTGGGCCTGTGAGCATTGGCATACGTACTTGTGGGGACGGCATTTCACGTTGCGCACGGACCACCAAGCTTTGGTCTCGCTGCTCTCTTCTCAAGGCACTGGGCGCCACCCCCTTCGCATTGCACACTGGTCCAAACGGCTGCTTTGTTATAATTATACAGTAGAGTATCGGAAGGGGTCTCAAAACCAGGTGGCAGATGCCCTTTCCCACCTTCCAGTTTCGTCTCATTTTATGAGGTTGTGTCCTTTGTTGAGTTGCCGTGCCTCACTAAAGAGCAGTTTCAACAGCCCCTTCGTGATGACTGCATGTTAGAACAAGTCAAGATCTATGTCGCCACATCTTGGCCTGCACATAAGACGCTCTCAGGCGAACTTCAGCCTTTCTTCTTGGTACGTGAAGAATTGTCCGTCGTTGACAACCTGCTCCTGCACGGCGAATGAATCGTCGTTCCCTTGTCTCTCACACTGCAGGTAATCGCTGCTGCCCATGAAGCTCACCCTGGTATAGTTCGAACAAAAGCTCGCCTACGGGAATGGTTCTGGTGGCCAGGCATAGACAGGCAAGTGGAGCTTTCCATCCAGAACTGCTGCATATGTCAGATGGCTGACGAAAGTACCAAGACTGCTGCTACTCCCTTGAAGCCAGTACCCCTGCCAGAGCGTCCATGGCAGAAGCTTGCGGTTGACATCGTTGGCCCTACAGAGGGAGCCCCACATGACTGCAGATAGGCCATTATGCTCATCAACTATTTTTCCAAATGGCCAGATATTCAATTCTGCAGTGAAGTATCCTCCCGCACCGTCATAAACTTTTTGCTTCACGTGTTCGCCTGTGAAGGCTATCCGGACGTGGTGGTCTGCGACAACAGGCCCCAGTTCTCATCTAGGAAGTTCATTGAGTTCCTCAAAGATGGCGCCATCCACCTTGTGCACTCTTCCGTTTACTACCCCCAAGCGAACGGACTTGTCAGGCGGTTTAACCAGGTCTCCAAGAATTTTTTGCAGGTTTCCATGCTGGAACAGCGTCCGCTTCGCCAAGCGGTAACCGAGTATTTGGGCATATATCGCTGCACGCCACATGCCACTATGGGAGTTGCACCGTCTGTTCTCCTACACAGACGGCGACCGAGAACACGCCTTGACGTTGTGGGTCACCCGTCACCAGCTTTCTTCAGCGATCCTGTTCCCGAACTTCCGAACTGCGCCAACGAGTTAAGAGTAAGCAAGACTACAACAAAGAGTACACAGACCATCGCAGGGCCGCGAAGAAGACAACAGTGTCTGTTGGTAATTATGTTAGAATTAAAAAACCTGGAATATCGGTTAAGGGAGACCTCGCATTTAGCTACCCAAGAAAGGTAATCCGTCAACAAGGTCCATCAACGTTTCGGCTTGATGATGGACGAACCTGGAACACGTCGAAGCTATCCAGGGTACCTGCAGCTTCAGCCACATGGAATCTGCAGCATAATGCCGTTTCCGAACCCGTGACTCCCATCGTCAGCATCTCAGCAATCCAACGATTACGCCTCAACAGCTCGACTCGAAGCCTCACCAGCTATGCCCACGCTACGAGCTGCAGCGTCAGCTGTGTCGGATGACCGTGTGCTTCTACGTCGGGTCCAACCACCAAGGAACAGAAGGCCTCCAGATCGATACCGGGGCCACATGTAGCTTGTGTGCTAGGTGCAGACGGGTGCAGTATCAGAACTTGAGTGCTCCATGAACTATGTGCAGATGGCTGTGTGTCTCTGCGAGCAATTTGTCGTTTTTTGCTTTGTCTTTTTGGCGTTGCTTGTCCTAGGCCATGCTGTATAGTTATTCCATACAGTATTATTAGTGATGAGCACATGACATGCATGGTTGAAGATATTTGTAATTAATTGCAAATACTGTACATATGTATAACAATACTAATCTATTATTTATTAGTTATCTTGTTCTTGTAAGGAGGGGAATACGTAGTATCTCAGTTTCAGTTTCTGTTTGCCCTTACACGCCGCCAGTGGTGCCAGAGTGCTAGTTCCGTTGCGGCCGTGACTGTATTCGTGGTCCCCTCCCATCTGCGGCTACCACCGAAATACAACAGTCAGGCCATGGAGTACTTGATCAATGAATCGCTGAAATGGTTGAGCGGCATTACAAAGGCCGTATGGTATGCACACGCATTCAAACGTCAAAAGTGGTAATGATTGTGGTTTTAGGAATGTCGGAAGGCTCAATAGGGATCTAGTAGTAGGCTTTTACTAGATCCACCTTGCTAAATATGCAGCAACAATGAAGTGATCGATGATATCATGGATGTGGTGTATAGGGTACCTATCGGGAATCGTCACTTTGTTTAAAGCACTGTAATCGCCTCACGGCCACCAATCAACCGTCTTCTTGGGCACCATGTGTAAAGCAGATGACCAATGGCTAGCAGAAGGACAAATGAAGCCCAACTCGAGCATGTGTTCGAATTCTTGCTTTGTAATTTTCAGACAGTCTGGTGCAAAGTGTCAAGGTTGGGCGTATGGCAGTGGCAGGGGAGTAGCCAGAGGGGGGCTTATGGGGCTTCAGCCTCCCCCCCCCCCCACACCCACACATTTTTTCGTGCTGTCATGCACTACCGACCAAAACAACCCCCAGTGCGGAAATCATTCTGGATTTTGTCTAGAAAGTCTTTTTCACACTCGAAAAGACAGACATTTAAATTAAATTATGAGGTTTTACGTGCCAAAACCACTTTCTGATTATGAGGCACGCCGCAGTGGAGGACTCCGGAAATTTCGACCACCTGGGGTTCTTTAACGTGCACCTAAATCTAAGTACACAGGTTTTTTCGCATTTCGCCCCCATCAAAATGCGGCCGTCGTGGCCGGGATATGATCCCGCGACCAGACAAGACATTTCAGCGCGAACATTGCGAACTCGGACTGGATTTCGCGGCAACGCCCATGCATCTGGAGTCACATAAGGCAAGTAGCCCCATCTAAGCACAATGTTTCAAGGGAATTTTGATGGCAAGTGGGCTCATCACGGCATCTCACGGAGGCCGTGAAATCTACAGAGCATGTGAATTTCAATTCTGAAACTTAATGGGTATAAAGTTCTCATAAACTTTGATGTGAAATGTGCCATTGACATTTCCAATGTCGTGCTTTAGATTTTCAATTCCGGAACATTGCGGGTTTAATGTTGTTAGTATAAACATTTCACACCAAAGGTGCATTGAGTTTTCTAAAGTCGTACATTGGACCATACTACGAGACAAGCCAAATTAACACACTATCAGATGGTTGACAAAGCACGCAGCGAGGTCCGATGAGATGAAGCGTTATAGTGGTTCATTTGTGCCGTCATGTCACAAAAAAGAATATTAACATTTTTTTCATGTGCACCAAAGCATCCATGACAAGACACTAAAGCCACAAAGGTGTTCCTTTTTTGTAGTTTGACTTTTATTTGCGAGGACCCCACATTGATCCTCTTCAATTTTCTTGTTCTCGCTACCCGCGGGCTGCCAGAGCAAGCCAGAGCACATGCGTCTTTCTCGTGTTGCCCCGACCACTGTGCGGTCACTTTGGTGCGCATTCGTTTCTCTCTGGCCGAGTGGATTTTCAACTGGCAGAGCTTTAGATGCTTTCTGGCTGGCAGACGAGAAAAAGAAACAATGGTCGCTCGCTGCCACCACTGTGGGGACTCGACGGATTGCAATGCGCTCACTTGAGCGCAACCTCTCCGGAAAATTTTGTCTCGCCGATGTAGGATACCAAGCAGTAGGCGTATGGTTCTTTGTGGACCAAGCATCTCACGTTTTCTTCAATATTCCTTCGGTAGCCACATTAGGTGCCCAAAGTAGGCATTTGATTGTGGCCAACATGCTTTCCTTCAATTCTTTTTTCATTTCAGTGACTTCGCCCCGCAATATAAAAAAAAGAAAGACATTGTTGCGGCACAACGAATTGTCTCATGGTGGAAGTTCGATTTTGTTACTTTTGCGGAAAGTGATGAGCCGCGGAATGCTTCATTTGCCAGATACTCTTATTATTGCAATAGCAATTATATGGACTCTCAGGCGTATTCCTGCCTTCGCCGTCACCTTCATGTTCCATGTGAAGTCCAAGGACAATACATCATGACCACGCGCCACATGCTACATGTGCAAATAAAAGTGTACTGTGGGGCAGTGGCATGGGTGAGGCGACGGTGGTGGCACAGTCCTGCATGTGCAAGGGAGAAAAACAGGGAGGATGAGTGCCGCCTTCAGTCGCACACAATATGCCAGGGGGAGTAGAGGGAGGAGGGAGGCGAGCCTTAGGATTCTGTGATCTGTGAATCTGTGATTGCGAAACATGTTTATTTGCCTTGTTTGACGCATTATACAGGACGACTTTGCTTAGATACGTAAATTAATTGAAGATTTTACATATATTTAAATATGTTGTAGTGAGGTGTGTATATGTACAGTTTCCAGTGACACTTTTTTGCGCTTTGTCAAGCTGTATCTTCGCATTTCTAATGTACGAGGGCAAGTGAAATGAAAGTGAGC
The DNA here is from genome assembly GCF_050947875.1 of Dermacentor variabilis. Lineage (NCBI taxonomy): Eukaryota > Metazoa > Arthropoda > Arachnida > Ixodida > Ixodidae > Dermacentor > Dermacentor variabilis. Next base: position 21,605,547 of record NC_134574.1, on the reverse strand, counting down.
CAACCTATCCTTCACAATAATGGTTCACTTCATTATCTGCGAGGCATGCGCATAGCACACAGGCATCTCTCATTTACAAAAGTAACACACAGGTGTGACGATAAACGTTCTTTAATGCTCTCATACACTGCGTTGAACATGGTTGTGAGACATAATGGACGCTCCGAAAGTTGAACAGCGTGGTGTCGTGAGGTTTTTGACAGCTGAAGGTGTTTCTCAAAAAGAAATTAGTCGCTGTATGGCTGGCGTGTACGTTGAACATTGTATTTCATTGGCCCCTGCAGAGCATTAGACCAAATAGTTCAAAGAAGGATGTGAAAGTCGCAAATACGATCCAAGACCGGGCCAAAGCCACCGTGCAATCCCCAACACAATTGCAAAGGTTGATGAGGTGATTAGACAAGAATGGAGGATAAGCATCGATGAACTGGCAGAGCGTGCGAACATCAGCCACAGTTCGGTTCACACCCCAATTCATGAACATCTCGGTTATCGGCTCATGTGTGCGCAATGGATGCCCAAGATTTTGAACCACCACCAGAAGATGAAGAGGTCTGACGCTGGCTTGACTCATCTGATCCGGTATCACAATGAGGGTGATGCGGTATCATAAAATGCATATCAATGTCAAATACTTCTCCAAAGACGAGCAATGATGCAGCTATCACGACTTTCAACGAATATTTTGCCCACTCTGGTGACTATTTGCCGCCTTCAGAATGGAGTACACAGGAAAGAATTTCCCATAGAGCGAGACAGCCTGACACAATTAGTTTATTCCCAATGACACCTTTTGAGCTATTAAGCTCGATAAATAGACTACATAACAATGTTGCAACAGGTGCTGACGAATCAAGCGCTGCACCTCTGAAGTATGTTGCAGATCTTATCTCAGAGCCCCTGGCTCGTATCATTAACTGTACGTTCGTCTCTGGCCTTTTCCCTTCCGATCTCAAGCTTGCACGTGTATGCCCTATGCTCAGAGGCGATGCTCTAAATGACATTTCGAACTATAAGCCAATCTCTGTCTTGCCAGTACTATCGAAGGTGTTTGAATCTGCCATAAATTGCAGACTAAGGAACTTTCTTACTACCATATTTATTCGAATGTAGGCCGATAGATTTTTTTCAAATAATCATATGCCAAACTCTAGGGTCAACTTAGATTCGAGGATTGTAAAAAACGCGCCAGTTTGTAATTGAAAATGATAAATTTGGTGCATAGCTAGCAAACAACATCTAGAAAAGTCAGTATCACAGCCGCTATTAGCCGTGCCAGTAGCCAAATGAAGTACACAAGCGACGTCGCTATTTTGACCTGTGTCGTATCGGCATGCAGCATGGCCCATCAAGTGGCATTATCATAATGGCACTGAAGAGGCGATGCCACTATAGTGCCGTTCTTAAAAAAAAAATAGCTGTGCTAGCCGTAGAGGCATTGCCAAATGTTCAATCCAGGCGGGACTTTGGCATCGATGAGAAGAACATCCGTCATTGTAGGGGTAACGGGGATGCTTTTTCCATGTGCCGTAAGAAGGAGATGACAGCGCTAAGAAAAATAAGCGCGCGATAACAGAGAGGATCTGTTGACCAAGATCGTGCCGTGTTTCGATGCGTGCACAAGCTCGGTGATAAGTGATGATAACATAGAGTGAGCTCGGCATGTTCATATTAAATAAATCCTGTTTTCATTTTGTGAACGCTATCCTCATTTTTCTGTTCGGCTTACATTTGAGATAAGCTTTTAAAATTCAGACACTCGGGAGTTGGCTTAGAATAGGGGCCAGCCTAGATTCGAGTAAACACGGTAAGTATCAAATAATAAACGATGCTCAATATGGATTCCAGAAAGGCAAGTCTACTCAATGAGCCCTACTATATGTAAAAGAAGACATACTAAACAATATCTAAAAAAGACTATATACAGTTGGATTGTTTCTTGATCTGAGAATAGCTTTTGATAGCATAAAACATGATATTCTATCACAAAAGTTATTTGACTATGGAGTATGTGGTGCTGCTCTTGAACTTATTAAAGATTACTTACCTGCAAGAAAACAATATGTTTAAGTAGGAAGCTTAAGGTCAGCAGAAACTGAACTTAAGCAAGGCGTTCCACAAGGTTCAATCCTAGGACCCCTATTATTTATACTTTATGTTAATGAGATATGTAATACCCCTTACACAGAAAAACTAGTTACTTATGCCTATGACATGAACGCCTTTTTTAGTGCTGAATCAATGTACATTCTCCAAGTTACTGTAACCAATTACTTAAGGCATCTGGAACTGTGGCTCCATGAAAACAAACTTGCATTAAACACAAGTAAAGCAACATACATTATTTTTAGGCCTACGACCGAACCATGTATTAACTTAAAATTCTCCTTGCAAGGCAGCACATTAGAGCGCATTTGCATGCAAAAATTTCTGTGTTTGGTTTGAGGAAAACATGTCATGGAATACCCTTGTGTCAAAGCTTGCTTCTGAATTAGAACTGTAGACTGCCTGTACAGGTTTCAAATCTATTACCATTATGGCTAAGAAAGGCTATATATTACACCCACTTCTACTCTCACTTGTCTTACTGCGTATTAGTATGGGCAAAAACGTCTGCTCAAAACCTAAACAGACTCGAGGTATAGTAGAAAAAGGTTCTTAGAACATTTGAAAATTTTTATGGGCACCCTAGTGAACTATGTACTCATCAGCTGTTTATAAATCACGATATTACTAGAGCAAGTGATCTTTACACATATAAGTTACTACTTTATACAAAGAAAAACAAGCTTTATCAGCATTCATTTGATAGCTTCCCCTGATACACTCTCCAAAATCAATACATACCAGTTACTTTTTCGTGGACAAGCTACGGAGAATGTCTTCTTTAATACCAGATACCAGCAATACTGAACAAATTTTTAACTTGTACCAGTTTTGTAATGTAAATTCAAGAAACATGCGCGAACTATGCTTTTAAACATATAGGAACCGCTCCAACACCAACATCTTTCTTTGTTATCTTGATGTAAACTATATGTATATAATTATTTTTGTTGTCTTTGTGCAAGTGCTTACAAGGATTTGTGACACAAGTATTATATGCGTTTATTTTGTACACTAAAAGGGTTGCATTCCGTGATTTCTATCTCATGTTTAAATTTTGGCACAAGCTTGTACAGTGTTTCAGGTGATTACTTTTGTTAACTGCTTGCTGCTGTTTAATGGGTCCTTGAGCACTCTCTAGAAGTCTGTGACATCTTTTTGCCTGAGGACCTCCGACTCGGTGTTCTTGGAAATAAACTTGAATTGATACAGACGACGCGCGCTACTCTGGAACTATCTTGTAGCTATCATCACCACAAAGCCCGTCTTATGCAGTGCTACACTTTTCTTCTCGCGCTTTCCCCACACCCTCCTTCTCTGCTTTTCGCCTCATGGTTCCGCTGCACACTCCTCATCTGTTTTCCTCCTCGTGCTCTCTTCATTGGTGCAGTCTTTCATCTCCCGGTGCACTCCACATTCACTTTCATCCTTCGCTGCGTTCGTTTGCTCGGTTACGAGGGAGAATGCCAACGCTCGCTTCAGGAATGGGTGCCTAAGAGCTGCGCTGTAAAATAAGTATAAATTTTGCATCCTTTGCTCGTCTTATTTGTCGACACCTAGCTTTAAGGATTACTTAACAGCCACTGTGTCCGTGCTGCCGAACTATTATCCTGCCAATACATGAGATAGACGTATGGCTCATACAACATTTTCATACTGATTATAAACTGCAATCATTACAGCATAACCTTCCATTCATTCTAAACAAATTTCGAAAATGCAACTAACACCCAATTACAACAAATGTTTGTCATACAGTTGATTGCTTCTTCTACTCTTCTGTTACTGTGTCTATAGAAATCAATCAATTTGATCTGACAGTTTTTCTATGCATTGTTAAACATTTCCAATGGAGTTCTACCAGCAACATCATGCACTGTCTGAAATGACGACTGAACTTTAGCTATTTGTCAGACTTTACAATTTTTGGCAGAATGAGGGGTCAGGAAAAGTAAAACTTTGACTGGCGGCATCGTCGAAACAAGCCTCCAATGCTCCTAGCACTTCTTCAATAAAAAGAAGCAAAATTTGTGCTTTAGACAACTCAGCAACATAATTTTTAAATGACAGCAGCAGTGAAGACACAGGAGTTTCTCTCGGGCTGTAAATTTTCCGATCCAACATATAGGCTGTTTTAACGACATCTCACAAACAACAGTACATGCTCATGAGTGCGAGTTATTCTGATAATTGTGTTCTACCAATATCAACTGCAACTTTACTTTCCCCTCCCTGGGTAGCTTTCATCTATCAGTGCTTCGACAGCATATGTGAAAATTATTATGAGCAATCGTTCCTGTCATGTGGGATTTTCACTCACGCAAGCTAGCACGCAGTCGAATTTCAGACCAACTTTGAACTGAAGCTTGACTAGCTAACTAATCTCTTACATTTTGAACACAGCCTATGCAAGTGCCCTTATTCATTACTGTACAATATTGCAACGCTGCACTGGAGGAGCGTGGAAGAGAAATAAGCAGCGCAAGGTTTTTCGGAGTGATCGGCTGTTTCGGACCATCCCATGTCTTCTCTACCATTTTCACTGTAAATAAACCCATTCTTCATTCTAACAAGTGGTGGAGGTACTGGGTACTGGTCACCCTGGGCAACCCAGTCCTACATTATCTTCAAAGAAGCAGACGCCCGGTTGGACTACCGCCAGAGCCAACAAGCATGGCCGACGCCCAAGCAGGTCGGTCAACGAACACTATCGAAGAAGTTATCGTTCAAGCCAGCCAGAGACCAAGGCATCCTAGCTACTAAATGCCAGAAGCATGTATATTCTCAGGTAAAACAGATGAAGATGTGGATGACTGGCTGAGACACTATGGAAAATTAAGCCAGCATAACGGGTGGAGTACATCAACGCAGCTTATGAATGTCGCATTTTTTTCTCGCCGGTACTGCTCTACTTTGGTTTGGCAATCATGAATGCATGCTGACCCCTTGAGAAACTTTTGTCCAGGAATTGAAAGCCTGCTTCGGCGACTCCAATTCTAAAAAGAAGAAAGCGGAACACATGCTTTCATGCAGAGCCCAATTGTGTGTTGAAATGTGTACCATGTATATTGAAGAAATATTGAAGCTATGCGAAATTGTTGACGCAAATATGTCAGATGAAGACAAAGTACGACCTCTATTAAAAGGAATCACTGAAGACGTCTACAATTTTTTAATAACGAAAGAAAACCTGAACACTCCTTCCAATTTCAGGCAACAATGTCGGGCGTTAGAAGCTCTGAAGACCCGAAGGATCTTACCGAAGATCGGGCGCTTGGACAACGTCACCACAGTTGCAAGTATGGACAATGCTGCCTGCGATGACATCGCCTTGATCGTGCTTCGAGTGGTTCAAGAACAGCTAGTACGACTTCAGAGAGTAGAAACTGGTTATCAGTGCGCGTTTGACGAGTGCATTCTCAGACCACCATCCTGGACGTGAGAACATCGCATTGAGCGCTGACCACCTTCTGAAGAACCACACTTAAATAACTTGACTACCTAACTAATCTCTTACATTTTGAACACAGCCTGTGCAAGTGCCCTTATTCATTACTGTACAGTATTGTAACACCGCAGTGGAGGAGCGTGGAAGAGAAAGAAGCGGCGCGAGGTTTTTCAGATCCCCAAAAGATTTCTGCTCTTTGCAACTAGAAGCCGAAGACAGTGAGAGACCTCAGAAGTTTCCTGGGCCTTTGTTCTTGTTTTCACAGGTTTATTAAAGACTTCACCCAGCTTCTAACCTGCTCACTGACCTGCTCCGCAAGGACACTCTGTACATATGGTCTGCTCAGTGCGAGACTGCTTTCCAGCAGCTGAAGTTTTTGCTCAGCTCTGGGCCACTTCTTTGCCATTTTGATCTGGAGGCGTTCACCGAACTGCATACTGATGCAAGTGGTGTGGGCATTGGTGCTGTGCTCGTCCAGTTTCATGAGAGAAGCCAACACATTGTTGCATACGCAAGTCGTACTTTGACTAAAGCAGAAAGCAATTATACAGTCACGGAACTGGAATGCTTTGCTGCTGTTTTCACCATCCTCATGTTCAGACCTTATTTATATGGCCACCATTTCAAGATTGTCACTGTCATATGTAAGAGGCATGCGGCACAGAAAGGAAGAAGAGGTTGATGTGCACATATCGGTCCGAACGGCATGAGCCCTCGAGACGTGTGACCCGAGCTGTGATCAAGGGAGAAGCGGCGCTGAGCTGGGATTATCGACGTAGCTTTGGGCCAAGAAGGCTGTAGTGTCAGCATCGCACTGGCGATGGGAGCCACGGAGGTTCGACCACGTCCGTGATGGCGGCGGTCCAGGGTGTGGCCGTCGACCTCAGCGACGTTCAAGCAAGGCTCCTTGGACCTGCTGCAGCCTCTCACGGCAGTGCCGGGCACTCCAGGAAGGATCCCCCTTCAGAGGCTGACCAGCATGTACGATAGTCCCCAGGGTGTTTCATCGGCACTCAAAGAAGTAGCGGCGGAACCAGGAGTTAGGCCTAACTAGTGAGACCGGGGTGCAACGTCACCGACGAAGTTCGGGACACCGGCATAAGCGACGGACGAGTTGACTGGCCAACACCAAGGTAGCAATGTTTACGGAGTCCGCGAGAACACCGACTATGATGAAGATTCAACACGAGTGGGACACGGAATTAAGATACATGCAATGACAAAAGTCTGTAAGAACGCTTCTATCTGATAGCGTCGCAGCCATAGGCTAAGATTGCCTGACTTTCACATAGAAAATGCTGAGGACTATCATAGGCAGGGATAAGGACATGTTTGGGTTACATAAGCATTACCATTCCTTCATTGAGTTTTATTTTGAGTCAAATGAGTTTTTAGTTTTTGAGTTTTGAGTGTAATTAAAATCTGTTTGCTGTGCTGCTCTGCATCTCCCAACCCCATCTCTCGTAACATCCACATGCCCTGAGATCAGCGACACACACAGTCACTGACCATCACTCTCTCTGCAGGCTCGTTGGACTGTGCAACCTAGCCGGGCAGTTGATTCGGTGGGCCTTGCGTCTTCAAGAATACAACTTTTCTGTTGCTTATAAGAACGGTCGGTGCCACACAGATGCCAACTGCTTATCTCGTCTTCCCTCTCAGAGTGAGGGTGCTGATGTTGACAATTTTGACGACTACTTAACTACAATCTCATCATACTTTCCTAACTTTGCCATCTTCAAGAATGAACAAAAGCGCAATACTTCACTAAAGCTGATTATTGATGCGACCCACAGATCTGAATGGGCTACACCATTTGTTATTCATGACGGTCTGCTTTGCAGCAAGAATTATTCAAACGACGGTGCTCCACTGCTGCTCGTCATCCCAAAATGCCTGCACCTTGCTGTACTTCGGGCCATGCATGACGACCTTACGTCCGGTCACCTTGGATTAACTCGAACGCTCCACCGCCTCCGATAACATTTCTATTGGCCTCAATCGTGGAAGACAACCTAGCAATATGTCGCCAGCTGTGATGTCTGCCAATGCCACAAACGACCGACTACCGCTCCTGCAGAAACTCTGCAACCGGTTAGACCGCCAACTTCACCTTTTCAGAAGGTGTGTAGATTTACGCGGCCCCTTCCCCAAGTCTTCCAATGGCTGCTGCTGGATAATCGTGTGCTTTGATTATTAAACATGTTATACTGAAACAATGGCACTTGTCTCAGTTACTGGATCCGATGTTTCGGGGTTTCTTCTGCATTCGATTATCCTCCACCCCGATGCTCCTCGTGTGGTGATAAGTGATCGCGGCCGGCTATTTACCATTGACGTCGTGGAATGGTTGCTTTGCCTTTGTGGAAATCGATATCGTCATTCCATGCCTTACCATCCGCAAACCAACGGTCTAACCAAGCGAACCAATCGCAACCTCGTCAACATGCTTTCAATGTATGTCTCAGAGGATCGTAAGAACTGGGTTGCCATATTACCGTCCATCACATATGCCATCAAAACAGCCAAGCATGAATTCACAGAATATGCACCTTTCTTTCTCCTCTACGCTTGCCATCCTCAAAGTTTTCTCGACACCATACTTCCTTTTTCACCTAATGACGATGCTTCCGTCAGGCAGATATTGTGTCGTGTCAAAGAGGCACATCGACTTATCGTTGCGTGTGCATGCTATGGCTCACTACGACGCAAATCTGCCCATCAGATTCACCACTGGTGACTTCGTGTGGCTGTGGACATCGGCTTGGAAAAGGGGACTTTGTCAAAAGCTTCTCTCCAACTATTCGGGCCGTTTGTCATTCTCAAATGCTTAAGTGAAGAGATTTATGTCATCGCTAAAGTGACGGCTGATGACCGCCGTTCACGCAAGACACAAGTTGTGCACGTCGCACGATTGAAACCGTACTATCAACGCGCACTCTGACTCGCTCGGTGAACTTCGTCTATCCCAGAGGAAAATGTAATGCTGCACCGGAGGAGCATGAAAGAGAAAGAAGAAGCGGCATGAGGTTTTTCGGAATGATCAGCTGTTTCAAACCATCCCATGTCTTCTTTACCATTTTAACTGTAAGTAAACCCATTCTTCATTCGTAACAATACTGTGCAACACTTCACATCACAGTGTACAGCACTGTACAGGAATTCAGCAGAGCATTTGGAGTCTCCAGCACCAGTTGACCACCTTGTTTGCAGAAAAAAGCAGGTCTAACGCAATCATCATGCATGAGGAGGTTTCGACATAGGTGCCTACTGCAACGACTAAAGATGACTAAACAAAATGCTCCTTGCACCAACAAGAACATGCACATTTTCACATTTGCGAAGCTACTGCTTTCCCATATCCCTATGGGTATTGTTGATGCCAACAAATCTTCATAATATTTTTTGTGTGATCTGACTTACAAGATTGGGAACCAGGTGCATATTTTGTATATTTCAGAATTTTTTTACTTTGAATGCTTATACTAAAAATGGCAAATTATTACTTTATTACTAGTCAAAAGTGCATGTCACATTTGCGTGATCAGCACTGTCTCCTTTTGTTTCTTTCTCCCCTTTCCTGCACACAGCATTTTAAGTGACAGTTTTGTGCAATCTGTGCTCCACAGAAAATCAAACGTTTTAGATGTTACTGCTGGCTATTTGCCCACTGCAAGTGACGCCTGTAATACTGTAGGAGGGGCTTGTGATGTCACCTCGGCTGGCAGCGTTCACTGAAGACTACATGGCCCAGCTTTTTGTTTAAATTCTCAGCTGTTTTCAAAGTGTTGCACACGAGCAATGTTCTCACACTCCTTTATACCAAAACTTGTTCGGACAGGAACCACCTTTTCCACTCCATTGCCATTATCAAAGATGTTGCGCCATTCAAAGCTGCCATTATTGATAATTTTTTTCTGTAATTATCACATTGTTTACTGTTTCTGTAATTATTGTATTGTTTATTGTTATTTGTATTGTCCTTTACATTCCTTTTGCAAAATGCCAAAAATTATATTTTCAATTATCTTAGTTGTTTTCTATTATTTCTTTAGTAAAGCCTATGCAACCACTCCCCTCTGTAGTGACCTTTGGACCCTGAGGGTACTGCAATAAAAAACATTAACACAGGAACTCCACTAGAGTTGTCTAAGCATGCGTAAACATTGTGCCACTTGCTCATCTCCGTACGGCCCAGTGTCATTATCAATCTTATCAAATTGACCAGTAAACCCTTATCAATCATTATGAGTCCTTATCAACTTTATCGAACTGGATCTGACCCTTATCAATCCTTATCATTTATCAACCTTGTCAGACTCGATCTGAACCTTGTCAACCTTTGTCGGTCCTTATCAACCTAATCAGAATTTCTCTGATCGTTGTAAGCCCTTATTGTTGTTTAGCACCTTATCAATCCACATCAAACCATTATCAACTGCGATGAAAACCATATAACCCCTCATCATTACTTATCTTCCTTATCAACTCTTGACTGCTTACCTGTCAGTGCTGCGAGACACAAAGCGCATGAGCCCTCAGAGATCGGTGGCATTTCGATCGGTGGAGGAACGCCCCAACGGAAGGCACGACCCGTGACCACCAAAACACATCGGGGGATGTGGCTTGTTTGGCATTATATTTTCACGAAGTTGGAACTTTCCTCAAGTCTACAAGCAATGCCAACATATTTATTTCAGACTTGTTTTGTTTTACAGTCGAGCCCGCTTATAACGAACCTGAGCGTTACACGGCGTCTGTTATACCCCGAAGCTCATAGTAAGAGGACGACAGCTCAAAAAGAAAAAGTGGCTAATCAAAACACAAAATTTATTTCTGTGCAAAGAAGTTCGTGATGCTCATCTGTTTCTGCAGTGCAGATCCGATGATGGTGGTCTCTAGTTTATTAAATGCAGGAGCGTGCTCTTCGCCTATGCCATTGGCATAGACAAGTTGCCTGAGGCTCTCTATGTAGCCCACTGCTACAGGCACACTTATGGGTGCTGGCTCCGAAGTTTCAATGTCATCTGATTCCTCCGCGTTGCTCTCTGCCCACACTTTGCAAGCGACGCCCTCGCCCATGCATGGTTCCAAAATATCAGTGTCTTCATCAGCAGAAATAAAGTCATTCCAACCAGTGTCATTAGTCCCCCATGTCGGAGTCAATGACGCGCTACCACAAATCACCGCTGGACTGATCATCTTCAGAAACATCAGGCTCGGCATCAGGCTCTGCGTCGATGAAGTTCGCCTTGCGGAAACAGTTCCGCACGCAAATGGCCGTCACCTCCGCTTAGGCCGCCTTCGCCATCTCAACGGCTGAATACAGTGAAACTCTAAGCGGCAAGTTGGCAGCCGGCCGGTCAACAGCGAAGGCAAGCGCTCCACAATGTGGCACCTACATGATACCTTAAATGCGCGTATTATGCCCAAATCAAGTGGCTGCACTTTTGAAGTGGTACTGGGCGGCAGGAAAAGTAAAGCGACTGCTGTCAGAGAAGTTCGCACATTGTGCACTGAGCAGTTGTTGAGCATGTGCAGCAAACGCCTTCCTTGCCTCTGCATGTTGCAGTCAAACTCGCACAGCCACTTTGCAAATAAATTGCATGTCACCCTCGCCTTAGTATTGTGCCTGTAGCACACAGGTACACAGCTCCGAAAGCAATGCAGCTTATTTGGTTTTCCAATTACAAATGGCACGTGCTGGTGGCACCGAAGTACTGTAAGGCGCTCTTTACTATGCTTACCAGCAGCACACGAGTCGCCTTTCATGGTGTACGTCTTGTCCAGCAGCAGCTGATAAAATAACGCAGGTTCATCTGTGTTATACATGTCGCGCTCCATGTAGCTTGCAGTAATGGCTTGGTTTCTTAAAATCCAAGTGGCAATGTCTTGGTCGTTTACCGAAGCCGCCTCGCCAACAATCGATTTAAAAACTTTGCCGCACTTTTAATCGATGTAGCCAGCCATTGCTTGGGCAGAAGTAAGGAAAATCTAGCAGGAACGCAAAGTCTAGTGCAGAGAGGCCTGCTTCGTGGTAACGGCCAGAAAACAAAGCTTATGAACTTTAGCCGGCGCCGTAGCGCGCGCCGATAGCGAGGGAGTTGCAAAAAAGAGTGAGGAGAGGGGAGCAGAGTTTCGAGGATGGGCGGGAGGGCAATCTTCGAAGCAACACGCCGACACTTGTGGGCAGTGCGTGATGGCGGGAAGAGGGTAGAGGTGCATGAAACGGATAGTTCGCTTCCGAGGAGGCTAGGGAAAACAGACTGCGTGCACAAAGGGGTTGGCGGTCATCATTTCACACCACGGCGGCGGGTTTATGCTATCCGTTCGCTGCAACCGATATCCAGGGCTCAAAGAAGTTCATTATATGTGTGATTTTATGCCATTTAGATTAGTCGCCGACTGATTCTTCTGACTCCAAAAATTCGGACATGCTCGATTATTCGGTCTGCTTTGCAGCACTGCCATTCTCCCCATAGACCATAATGTATAACAACTGCTGAAAGTTCTGACACCTTGCAACCTCTCATCTAATTTTTCGGACACTCCTTGAGCCAACTCGATCGAGAGCACCATGCACCAACTCTGACCGGTGCATGGTTCGACTTGCTGAACGCCATTTTTGCTTTGAACGGAGCCTCCTTGCTGCCCCACAAAGTGGCTCTACCGCAAATCTCCACTCATCATCATCGTTTCTGCCTGGATTTCATTTCATTTCATTTCATTTATTATACCCTCAAAACCACAAGGTATTACAGAGGGGAGTGGGGTAAAAAAAAAGGTTACATAACAAAGAAAGCAAAGAAGGCAGCAAGTGATGTATGAAGGTCATATGATGTAGTATGATTGATAGAGTGGCTACAGCAGTTCCGGTCTCAGCTTAGTAAGCCATGTCAAGACTTTGTGCACGACGCTGCGAGTAGGCCACATTTTTTGTTTGTGCGACTGGTGTCGGCATGACAGCGTGGTGGTGTTTGCTTTGTGTGCTGTGTCGAGATTGTGGTGATCCAATGCGGCATACGGAAACATCGCGTCAAGTGTCGAATGGCGCCGACAGTGCCCGTACATACTGCACTGGGGAATGTCGGCAAGCAGGTGCCAGGAGCCCTAGGATTTGTCGCCTTCCAATGTGCTCCCTATTGACACCAAAAATGTTCTGCAGAGACCAGCGTAGTGGTTGCATTCCGATTCCGGACACCGTCTCATTTGACAGTTTCACAAGTGCTGACACTGCTGTAATGACATGCGCAGAACTTGACGACGGCGAGATCATTCGTCAGGTTTCTGCTGCACCGCCGGACGATGACTCCGACATGGAAGGTGACGTACCATATGCTACGCAGCCGTCGCATGCGGACTGTGTACAAGCAGTGACTGTGCTTTCAGCTGCCTATAGTGACCGTACGACCCTCTCCATGATTCAGGCTTATCTGATTGCGTGCAAACGGAACAGCATGCAATGGCGCATTCATGATTTCTTCAAGACTACTGCCGAGCATGAATAAGTACGTGGAAATAAAGGATTTCTTTTTTTTTTATCTGCTTTTTCAGACACCTGTTTATTCGGACATTTCAGCAGTCCCCATGAGTTCCGAATAAACAGTCGGCAACTGTATGTATCTTTTGACGGTCACACGGCTCTCGTTCGAACAAGACAACGACAGAGTGAAAGGACACAGGACAAGCGCCGTTATTTATATTTCATTTATTTAGTTGTTATTTATAGTGACTTGTCTTATGTGAATGACAAACGGACAGGTTTCCTCATTGGGTCAGCATAGAAATGTTTATGCATTTAAGTACAATGTGGTGCCAATGCAGCAAGGACCACAGCATGATCTATGCATCAGGCTAGCTTGTTTGCAATGCCCAAGCACAGTGAGGGTCATTTAAGGAACTCAAGAAACTGTCTGACAATGTGGGTCTGGCCAAAGAGGCTGCTCATTTCACAGGTAAGATGTGTTCGCAAATTGCCTTGTTTAACTTGAACTTCTTGCTTAGCCCCCACCTCCTTGTGGATGTGCGAGATAAATGACAGCAGGACTCAAAGTGACAACTAGGAGAAAAATAATTTATGTTGTATTAGTAAATTGCTCTTCTACATACCAAAAACACCCCCGGACACTCTGATCGGAGGATTGGTAAGCCAAAAAAAGATGCAAGAACAAACGATGGGTGGCCACGTCGCTGATGGCCTCTGCTGGGGGGCTAGTTAACTGTTCATGGCAAAGCTGAAGTATGTTACATTCTAAAGAACCTAAAGACTGAACTAAGCAAATTTCAGGAGCATTTATGGATGCACAACTGCCAACGTACGAATAAAAAACCTTTGCGATGAGGTTTATTGTCGTTCACAACAGTGTGGATCAATCAAAGCACTGCAAGGGCTGTCCGTAGCAAGGGGCTCGCTCGCGATCACGGCACAGCCCTTCGTCTTCCTCTTCAGACGGCACATACACAGGAGCGTGTCTGCTTCATTACAATGCCCTGGGAGCGAAGCGTAGCCATCCTGGCGACTCAGGGCACGGAAAAGATGAGCGGGTCGTAATACAATTTCAGGCGGTTGACATGTACTGTCTCGCGCCCACGACGACACAGGTCTGGTGATACGGCGAGCGGCTCGACGATGTAGTTTACCGGTGAAGTGGCCTCGATGATACGGTATGGACCGTGATAACAGGCCAGGAGTTTGGAAGAAAGGCCAGGAATGTGGGCTGGTATCCAAAGCCACGCAAGCGAACCAGGAGCAAAGTTGTGCGGTGGTTGATGATCACGGTCATGTCGTGTCTTTTGACGTACTTGAGTTTCACTAGCCAGGGTACGTGCCAGCTGACGGCAATCTTCAGCATATTTGGCGACTTCGGAAAGCGGAGTATACTCTGTAGCATCAGGTTGGTACAGCAGTATGGTGTCCAAAGGGCACGATGGCTCACGGCCATACACAAGGAAAAAGGGGGAAAAGCCGGTGGTCGCTTGCGTCGCGGTGTTGTACGCGAACGTAACAAAGGGAAGTACGGTGTCCCAGTTGGAGTGGTCGGATGAAATATACATCCGCAACATGTCGCCAAGTGTGCGATTGAAGCGCTCGGTCAGACCGTTGGTCAGGGGATGGCACGCGGTCGATTCGCGATGAATTATCCTGCACTCAGCGAGAAGGGCTTGGATACCCTCGGACAGGAAGACACGGCCCCTATCACTCAGTAATTCTCGGGGAGCACCATGGAGAACAAAATTGCGAAGAATGAAAAAACCAACGTCACGGGCGGTCGCTGCTGGCAGAGCTGCAGTCTCAGCGTAGCGAGTAAGGTGATCTACGCCGACAATAATCCACCGATTTCCACGCCCACTGCATGGAAACGGGCCGTAGAGGTCGATGCCGACGCGGTCGAACGGACGAGATGGGCATGGTAGCGGCTGCAACGGTCCTGTGAAACGCTGGGTAGGTGTCTTGCCTTGTTGGCATGTAGTGCAAGACTGAATGAACTTTTGCACAAAGTTGTACATGCCTCTCCAATAATAACGCTGACGCAACCTTGTGTAAGTTTTGAGGACGCCGGCATGGGGCGCTTAGGGGATCAGAGTGAAAAGACCTGCAGACGTCAGAGCGCATATGACGAGGTATAGCGAGGAGCCATTTGCGTCCGTCGGGCATGTAGTTGCGACGATACAGAATGTTGTCCCGCACAGAAAAGTGGGTTGCTTGGCGACGCAGTGCTCGTGTCGAAGGGACGTCAGACGGAGCGGCAAGGTAGTCAAGTAACTTTGCAAGGGTTGGGTCCTTGCGCTGCTCTGTGAGCATGTCAGTGATGGTGAACGGCGACAGGTTGGACGAGGAAGCTGACAAAGACGCCAAATCAGGCATCAGTGGAGAGCGAGAGAGCGCATCAGCGTCGGAGTGCTTGCGACCGGAGCGGTACATGATGTGGATGTCGTACTCTTGCAAGCGAAGCGCCCAACGTCCTAAGCATCCAGTCGGGTCTTTCAAGGAAGAAAGCCAACAAAGGGCATGGTGGTCAGTAACAACGGCGAAAGAACGGCCGTAAAGGTATGGGCGAAACTTGCTTAGTGCCCAGATGATCGCTAGGCACTCTTTTTCTGTGACGGAGTAATTTAATTCTGCTTTCTTTAGAGTATGGCTCGCATAAGCGACGATGTATTCATCATAGCCAGCTTTCCGTTGCGCTAAGACCACGCCAAGGCCAACTCCGCTGGCGTCAGTATGGACTTCCATGGGAGCATCAGGGTCGTAGTGGCGAAGAGTCGGTGGTGAGGTCAACAAGTGGCAATACTGCCGAAACGCTGCATCACATTCAGGTGACTACGCTGCTATGCCGTTACTGGCGGAAAGTAAACTTGTCAAAGGTGCTATGACGGATGCGAAATTGCGTACAAAGCAACGAAAATAGGAACATAATCCAATAAAACTTCTGAGGGTTTTGATAGACGTGGGCGTTGGAAAGTTGGCAACGGTGCGGAGCTTGTCTGGGTCCGGGAGGACGCCGTCTTTTGAGATAACGTGACCCAATATGGTTAGTTTTCTTGCAGCAAAACGGCACTTCTTGAGGTTAAGCTGTAGGCCGGCAGATGCGAGACAGGTCAGAATGTCATGCAGGCGAGCGAGGTGTGTCGGAAAATCGGTTGAGAAAACGACGATGTTGTCTAGGTAACATAAACAGGTCTTCCATTTGTGACCGCGAAGGATGGTGTCGATCATACACTCAAAAGTAGCAGGCGCATTGCACAACCCGAAGGGCATGACGTTAAACTCGTAGAGGCCATTGGGTGTAACGAATGCGGTTTTCGGACAGTCAGGCTCGGCCATTGGAACTTGCCAGTACCCGGAGCGCAGATCCAAGGAATTGAAGTATTCTGCACCTTGTAAACAATCGAGAGCGTCATCGATTCGAGGCAGTGGATAAACGTCTTTTCTCGTTATCTTGTTTAGGCATCTGTAGTCGACACAAAAGCGAATGGAGCCATCTTTTTTTCTCACCAATACGACAGGTGAAGACCAAGGACTTTGAGAGGAACGGATGACTCTACGTTTGAGCATGTCGTCCACTTGCTCCGTGATGAGTCTGCGCTCTTCGGCAGAGACACGATACGGGCACTGTCGCAAGGGGGAGTGGGAACCGGTTTCGATGGTGTGAGAAACACCGGTGGCACGGCCCAGTGACGTCTGATTACAGTCGGAAGAAGAGACAAACTTGTGAAGGAGAGCGAGAAGTTGGCGGCGATGCGATGGGGAAAGTGCAGGGTCGATGGCCTTGTCAAAACCCACTGAAGGTGATGAGCCGGAGACCGAAGCGATGGCGTCAACATGACGGAGGGAGTCAGCAGGAACATCCAGGTCGTCGACGTAGTCGACCGCTTGGAAGTATCCTACTGTCTCTCCACGCAGTAGGCTTATCGGGTACTGGTAGTAGTTGGTGACCAGCATCACAGTTGACCCAGATGTTACAGTAAGCACGGCAAACGGAAGAACAATGCCCTTGCGTTGAGCAAACACATCAGACGGTGTGAACACCACAGTGGCGTCAGATGTGGCATCAGACGACAAGACAACAGCCATCGACGACTCAGGAGGTATGGTTGTGTCGGCATCAACAGTGAGTTTGTCGGCAAAGTGAGGAGAGCTGGTCGGCAGTGATTCACATAGTGGTAAAAGCGACACTTCTGCACGCGAACAGTCAATGACAGCATGATGGCGTGACAGGAAATCCCAACCAAGGATGAGGTCGTGAGAGCAAGATGATAGCACGAAACACTCGATAATGTACAGAACGTCGTTGATGACGATACGGGCCGTGCATACAGCTGAAGGGTGAATTCGCTGCGCACTGGCAGTGGCGAGCACCAGGCCAGAGCGAACTGTAGTCACTTTTCGTAGCTTGTGGCAAAGGCTCTCGTGAATGATGGAAATGGCTGCTCCGGTATCGACTAGTGCGACTGCGGGTACTCCCTTTACAAAAACTCTAATAACATTTTGCGGCGAAGATTGAGGTCTTGAGAACGTCGATGTATTTGCAGTTCTTGCCTCAGGAACTGCAGCAGTCAGTTTCCCTCTTCAGTGGGAACTCGACGACGCAGGGGCGAAATCGAACGCTGACGAGGGGAAGGAGAGCGACGAGGGGATGGAGAGCGCCGAGTTTCCGACCAGCGATCAGTGTCGAGACGTCGCGGTGAAAATGGAGGCGGGGCGGCGTATTGTGGCGCGTAGCTGGGCGTGTCAAAGCTGGTACGCTCAGTTGGGGCGCGGCGGCGACAGAAGCGCGCTACATGACCAGCAATGCCGCAGGCGAAGCAGATAGGCCAGTTGTCTTGAGTGCGCCACGTCTCGGTGAGACGCAAAAACTGTGGTGACGGTCGGGCAACTGGAAATGAAGCCGGATGCATATGCGATGAAAAGGAAGCTGTCTGTGCAGGTGGCCGCGCAACCACGGCTGCATAACTGAGCGGCAGCGACGTAGGGTGAGTGGCAAAGGTGGTATGGGCCAGCAGCACACTCGCAGGATTGGGTAGGGGTGTTGTAGGAGCTGCAGGAAGCGGTTCAGATATCTGAGTACGGATGGCTTGCTGCAGCGTTGGAGGCAAAGCAGCTGTAGGTGCGTCGCTGTGAGGGAGTAGCGAGAGCTGTCTGGCCACCTCTTCACGAATAAAATCTTTAATATTGTTACGTAGGAAGACACCGACGAAAAGCTATTTGCAAGTATATTTACAAGGCAATACGCCGCAGTTGGCCAAGAGGCAACAGCCCGCGCTAGCTTCCAATCATCGTCATCGTGTTCTTACTGCTCGGCTCTTCGTCATTGGAAATACTATCCCGTAGCACTACCCTCGGCGGCAAAAGCGCCGTCCCGGAGCGACTAAAGGCCGGACTCTGAAGCAATGTAGTAGCTCTTGAGCCTACTGACGTGCACGACATCACTAGATGCCAGAGTAGATGACGAGGTTGAGCTCACAGGAGCACTTTCATACGTCACAGGCGTCACCTGGCGCAGCATGTGGTAGGGTCCTGTGTATAGCGAAAGGAGCTTTTCTGAAAGTCCGACGTGACGAGAGGGCAACAGGAGCATGAGTGCACCAGGCGAAAACTGTATGTCATGGTGGTTGGCGTTGTACTGACGCTGCTGCGTGGTTTGCGAGTCCGTCAGTCGAGCACGGGCAAGCTGGCATGCATGGTCGGCGAGGGCGATGGCGTCGCGCGCATACTCGATTGTTGAGGTCGCAGCAGGAGGAAGTACCGTGTCAAGGGGCAAGGTCGGTTCGCGACTGTAGAGTAGATAAAATGGAGAAAATCCGGCAGTGTCGTGCCGTGAAGAATTATAAGCAAATGTGACGTAAGGAAGGGCAACGTCCCGGTCGTGGTGGTCCTTCGAAACGTACTTGGACAGCATGTCGCTAAGAGTATGGTTTAACTGCTCTGTCAGGCCATTGGTTTGAGGGTGGTATGAGGTAGTCAGCTTGTGTTGAATACAGCAGGAACGCACAATGTCGGCGATAACTTTCGAGAGGAAGTTACGACCACGGTCAGTAAGCAGCTGTCGCGGGGCGCCATGCACTAAGATAATGTCACTCAAGAGAAAGTCCGCGACGTCAGTGGCGCGACTGGTAGGGAGAGCCCGCGTGATAGCGTATCGGGTGGCGTAATTAGTCGCGACGGCTACCCATTTGTTCCCAGAGGATGACGCGGGAAAGGGACTGAGGAGGTCTAATCCAACACGAAAGAACGGTTCCACAGGGACGGTGATCGGGTGGAGATGACCAGAAGGTAGCACCTGAGGTGTTTTCCAACACTGGCAGGGATCACAGGCAGTAACATAGCGTCGGACGGAGCGAGCGGGATCAGGCCAATAGAAGCGGCAGCGGACGCGGTCGTACGTGCGGGTTACCCCAAGATGTCCTGCAGTGGGTGCATCATGCATCTCAAAGAGCACAGTCTGTCGTAGATGTTTTGGCACGACAAGAAGAAGATCAGGGCCATCAGGGAGGAAGTTCCTTCGGTACAGAATGCCCCCCTGGAGGACATATCGGCGAACGGATGCGTCGGTAGGTATAGAGCGCAGACGCTCGATGAGTACTCGCAGCGATAGGTCCCGGTACTGCTCATCGGCGATGTTAGCGAAGGCAGACACAGAGAAAATGCCGTCGGCGGTACTACTGTCGGCGTCGTCAGGCTCGTCTACCGGGTAGCGAGACAGGCAGTCAGCGTCCTTGTGTAGTCGGCCAGATTTGTAGGTGACAGAGAACGAATATTCTCGGAGGCGTAAGGCCCAGCGACCAAGTCTTCCTGAAGGGTCTTTCAATGAGCATAACTAACAAAGTGCATGATGGTCTGTGATAACGGAAAAGGGTCGGCCATATAAGTATGGGCGAAACTTCGCAACCGCCCAAACTAGGGCCAGACACTCACGCTCAGTGATGGAATAGTTGCGCTCCGCGAGCGAGAGGAGCCTGCTGGCATAAGCGATAACACGGTCGTGGCCACCATGGCGTTGTGCCAGTACTGCGCCAATTCCGTGACCGCTGGCATCAGTACAGACTTCGGTAGGCGCAGAAGGATCGAAATGGGCCAGAACGGGAGGCGTTGTGAGAAGGTCGATTAGAAGCGAGAATGCAGAGGCCTCGTTATCGCCCCACTGGAAAGGGGCGTCTTTTTTCAAAAGCTCGGTTAGTGGTCATGCTATGGCCGCGAAATTTTCCACGAAACGGCGGAAGTACGAGCAAAGGCCGATGAAGCTACGCACATCCTTGACACACTTCGGAACAGGGAAGTGCATAACAGCATGGATCTTGCCTGGGTCCGGTTTCACTCCGTTCGCGTCAATGAGATGTCCAATGACGGTAATCTGGCGACGGCCGAATTGGCACTTCGATGCGTTGAGTTGCAGACCGGCTCGTCGAACAACGTCCAGAACTACTGAGAGGCGCTCGAGGTGCGTAGCGAATGTTGGGGAGAATACTATAACATCGTCCAAGTAGCACAGACACGTGGACCATTTGAAACCGTGAAGAAGGGAGTCCATCATGCGTTCAAAAGTGGCAGGAGCGTTACATAGGCATCATAGGAACAGCATCACCTTGAATTGATAAAGACAGTTGGGTGTTACAAAGGCAGTCTTCTAGCAGTCGAGATCGTCCATGGCAATCTGCCAATAGCCGGAGCGAAGGTCAATAGAGGAGAAATAGCGAGCACCGTGGAGGCAGTCAAGGGCGTCATCAATCCGAGGTAGGGGATACACGTCCTTTTTGGTAACCCTGTTAAGGTGCCGATAATCCACGCAAAAGTGCCATGAGCCATCCTTCTTTTTTACCAGCACAACAGGTGACGCCCATGGACTACATGACGGTTCAATAATGTTCTTGGCAAGCATTTTGCGAACTTCGGTGTGAATAACGTGACGCTCAGCTGGTGATACTCGATACGGGCGGCGATGAATAAGAGGGGCATTGCCGGTATTAATGCGATGTTTAACAGCTGTTGTTTGGGCCAAAGGACGATCGTTAAAGTAAAAAATATCTTGGTAGGAAATCAGAACGCCGTAGAGCGCACGAGCGTGCTCGGACGGCATGTCGGCTGCAATCATTTTCTGTAAGTTGGCGATGGTACAAGTTGCCGACTGCGATGGTAGAGGAGGATTGGTTGAATTGTCGTCTACTGAAATCGATGCTACAGAGTGATCCTCGAATGAGCAAAGTCGGGCCAGAGACATCCCGCGTGGCAGCACTTGTGTCGTCAAGCCAAAATTGACCACTGGCAGGCAGACGCAATTCGCCGTAATAGATAAAACTGTATGAGGTAGTGTGATCCCGTGCGTAAGGAGGACGTCTTGCATAGGAGCCGCGATGTAGTGACCGTCGGGCACTGGTGGGGATGACACGAAGTCAACGTAAGTCAGTGCCGAAGGTGGCAAGCGAACGAAGTCCACGGAACTGAGGCGAGCAGGGTGTTGTTCAGCGGGATCCGGAACAGGCAGGTTGAGGCGGAGAGTACTGGCGGAGCAATCGATGAGAGCAGAATGTGCGGAGAGGAAGTCTAGGCCGAGGATGATGTCGTGGGGACAGTGAGCGATGACTGTGAATAGCACGGTAGTGGAGCGATCGGCGAAGGAGACGTGGGCGGCACACATACCAATTACAGGGGCTGTTCCACCATCGGCGACATGGATAACAGGCATCGTGGCGGGCGTGATTATTTTCCTCAGCCAGTTACGAAGGTCAGCGCTCATTACCGACAAATGAGCCCCAGTGTCTATGAGAGCAGATACAGGAACACCGTCGACTTGCACGTCAAGAAGGTTCAGATGAGTGGGCAACATCAGGAGAGGATTTGGCGGTGTAGGGAGCAATGCAGCGTCACCTCGAGGCACTGCATCGTCTAGTTTTCCGCCTGGGAGCGGCATCCGAAGGGAGTCGGCGAATAGGAGCGACGGGGCTGGGGGGAGCGAGATTGTCGTCGTTTGGGCAAAGGCGGACAAGAATAGGGGCGGTTCGGCGCAGGAGAATCGGTGGCGGCATTATCTGAGCGGGCAGCATAGGGACGAGAAAGGCCACCTGGGGGCGAGAGTAGACAGTATATGTAGACTGGTACAGGGAACTCCAGCGACTGCGACAGTGCCAAGAAATGTGCCCAATTCGATGGCAGTGAAAACAAATTGGCTTGTCGTCTGCAGTGCGCCATTCAGAGGGGTTGCGGAAACGTGGTGGGTAAGAAGGTGCGGGACGGGGTGGAATCGAAGAAGCCAGGTGGGTATCAGGGCAATGGGCCGAGCAGATGGTGTGAATACCCATGTTGGCGAACTCCTGGTGGACAACTGCCTGGATCAGGGAAACAGTGACTGCAGGTGCATTGGAGGGGCTGGAGTCGAACGCAGCCGGATAGGCGGCCTCGATCTCACGCCAGACAATCCTGGTAACATCGCTAGTGTTGTTGGGACGAGGTGCGTCGGCACAAGAAGATGTCGATGGGGTGTTGGGCAGACGGGCAAACTGTTGGTCGATACGTCGGCTTTTAGCAAGTTCCAGGCAGCAGCACTCTTTTATAACTGCATCCACCGTCGCCACGTTGTTAAATACGAGCAAGTTGAAGGCGTCATCGGCAATGCATTTGAGGATGTGGGAGACCTTGTCGGACTCAGTCATGCGTGCGTCAACTTTGCGGCACAGAGCCAAGACGTCCTGAATGTACGTGACATAGGGCTCTGTTGACGTCTGCACACAACCGGAAAGCGCCTTCTGCACGGCAAGTTGGTGACCGTAGGGGTTGCAGAACAAGTCTCGAAGCTTCTGCTTAAGCGAATCCCAACTGGTCAGCTCATCTTCATGCGTCCGATACCAAACTCGAGGTGTGCCACCGAGGTAAAAGACTACGTTGGCGAGCATGATAGTAGGGTCCCACCGGTTATTGCGGCTGACGTGTTCGTACAGGCTGATCCAATCCTCGACGTCTTCCCCATCTTTTGCCGAGAATATGCCAGGATCACGGGGAGCGGAGAGGGTGATGTAGGTCATCGAAGTGGCAGCACGTGTCGGAGCCGGCGGAGTCGGGTTGTCGTCGCCGGGAGCCATGAAGGAAGGCTCAACGTACCGTCCACTGCGAAGCTCTGTGACAAGGTACAGGGAACGTCCACCTCCACCAGATATGTTACGTAGGAAGACGCCGACGAAAAGCTTTTTGCAAGTATATTTACAAGACAATACGCCGCAGTTGGCCAAGAGGCAACAGCCCGCGCTAGCTTCCAATCGTCGTCGTCGTCTTACTGCTCGGCTCTTCGTCATTGGAAATACTATCCTGTAGCAATATGCTGCGAGAGGGTCGAGTTGGTTATTTCGATGGAAACTGCGATGCTCGAGACGGAATCGGCATGCTGAATGTTCTGGCGGGCGATGGAACGTTGGTGGCGCAGCTCGTCAAAGCTCTGGCAGAGGTTAATGAGGACTGATACACTAGTTGGGCTTTTGGCCAGCAACATCTAGAATGCGCTGTCCTCGATGCCATTGAGGATGTGTTTAATCTTGTCATCCTCTGACATGCTGGGATTTACCCACTTGCACAAATCGAGAACATCCTCGATGTAGCTGGGGAATATCTCTCCAGGCTGCTGTGCGCGCTGGTGTAGACGCTGTTCAGCGCGTAGCTTACGCACAGCTGGGCGATCAAAGACTTCAGCAAACAGAGTCTTAAACGCGGACCAGCTCGTAAAGTCTGATTCGTGGTTGAAAAACCGAAGTTTGGCTACGTCGGCTAGGTAGAAAGGCACGTGGGTCAGCTTAGACTGGTTATCCCATCTGTTATGAGCACTTACACGTTCGTACAATGACAGCCAGTCTTCCACGTCGTGTTCGGCGGTCCCACTGAAAACGGGTGGGTCGCGTTGACGAGGGACGCCGGCGCAGATGACAGTGGTAGTCAGAGGCGCAGGCAACAAGGTGGCAGGATCAGGCATTGTGCTGGGCGATCTTGTTGGCAGGGTTCGAGTGCAGAGCTCCAGAACGAGGCGAAGAATCTCAGCAACCTCCACCAAATGCAATGAGGTTTATTGTCGTTCACAACGGTGTGGAACGGTAGATCAATCAAAGCACTGCAAGGGCTGTCCGTAGCACGGGGCTCGCTCACGATCACGGCACGGCCCTTCGTCTTCCTCTTCAGACAGCACATACGCAGGAGCGCGTCTGCTTCATTACACCTTTAACACTTTTTCTACCGTGCCCCTTGGGCACAGCTAGTGTACCAGCAACAGTTTCAAATGCCATTTTCGCAGCTCATGGACACACTGCACCACCTGATGTATGGTAGGAGAAGTAAAGTTCTGTTCCTTATAGAGTTTGTTTTTCTACCGCTTCGCGGCAAGTTTTCAATGGGCTCCGAAGACACATGGAGCGCTCGTCTAAGTTGAAAGCGAAAATATCGAGAAGCAGCATAATATCGCAGATTTCATGATTCCACTGTGTCTCCACCTGATTTTATAGATTGCTCAAGGACCAGCCAATCAGAGGACGCTGCCTTTTCATCTGACTTTGATCCTACAAGTGACGACGGAAACCAACCCAGAGCTTGAGGATGCACCGCTAGTTCGTGCCTCTTCGCCGACTAAAGCCACTCAGCACTAGTCAGCTAACATGGAGACATACCCAAACTGCAAGAAATGCTACGACAGCAGCAGAAAACAAGAATTTACTGCAAGAGTTCTCCAATGTTTTACATTGAGGAACTACTTTTCTGCATGGCACGCCTATTGTAGGGCTTCCAGTTAAAATTTTGTAGTGCAATTAGATTTCAAGGAAAAATTTTGATTTTGTCACATATAAGAGGGAAGATAAAATAAAATGGTAGACGAAGAAAGGTTTCAAGAAGACGACAAGGATGGCGTTAAGAATGACGTGGATTAACCGAAGACAAAAGAAGATAAAGAAGAAGTTCTCTGTGAGGTGACAAGAGATGATTGGTGGAGAAGTATCCGGTGAGATGGAAAGCGATGATTGGTGAAGAAGAGAAGAAGACGAAGAGAAGGATTACGTGGACTATCAAGAAGGCTATAAAAGGGCGAGGAAGGGCGAGACACAGGGGGGGAGAAGAAAGCAGCGGAGACTTGGCGGGTCAGGGACGATTCGACCGAAAGAGAGCGACGCCGGCTACTGCTCCGGTATGCTCGTGTTCTACGGCTTTGCACCGCAGACTTCCTGCCATCCCTGAGCCCATTCCGGGGAGTCCACGGAGGACGCCACCACCTGCTACGGCCAGGGGTGTCTCTACCGCTGTTGCTACCCTTCCGGGTGATGCCCCAACGCCAACATCATCGGCCACACCTCCACGGGCACTTGGACCGGGAGCGTGTACGACGCAACCAACGACGCCTCCAGCGACGCCAGCCCTCGAACGTCGAACGCCACTCCGACGCCGGCTACGGGACCCACACTACGCCACATCCGCACCGAACCAGACGTGAGCACAAACGCCAACCACTCTCAATAGAACGCTAGTGGCAGTGTTACCGGTTCGTGTGTACTGATAGTTTTTGTATCTTGTGTGTTAGTTTTGTTAGGTTTGTATGCTGTTGTTCATGTCGCGTGGGTGGTATTAAATGTGCATCTGTGTGAGTACACCTGTCGCCTAGTCCATTCTTTCGGCCAGAGTGTTCTCTGGAGGAGATCCGTGACAAAGACAAGTGGCGAGCCTGCCAGGATTCATTTCCTTGTTTCTTTTTGCTTTGTCTCAGATCTTTCCGATCTCTCGACGGCAGAAAGTGTGGATTTGGCAAAAACGCTAGAACTTGCGCTCAAGCTAGGGCTAAGCAAGGAAGAGGCGATGCGTCTCTGGGACGAGAAGAAAGAAGAAGCAAAGAGGCAGAGAGAGGAAAGGGCGCAAGCACGCGCAGACGCTCACGAAGCAGAAGAGCGAGAGGCTAGAAGTGCTCGTGAGGCAGAAGAGCGAGAGGCTAGAAGAGCTCGAGAGTCAGAAGAGCAGGAGAAAAGAAGGATAGAACGTGAGAAGCAGTTCCTTTTGTGGAAACAGGCGCATATCGCAGGAGGATATGAGGGGGTCATGGACGATAATCAGCGTTCCTTTGCGGGTACGAATCTCCTAGGCCGGCCAGGGTTTGTCCAAGAAAGTTGATGGCTCCTTTTGATGACAAAAGAGATGATTTGGACGCGTATCTGCAACAATTCGAGCGGATAGCTCTGGGGCAAGGCCAAGCTGCATGCGTTGTCGGCTTTCGAGCAGAACTTGTCACACCACCTGAAGTTCCACCGCGAAAAGTAGAACAAACCCCGCAGGGAAATGAGGTGGTGAGTGGAGCACCCAAGTCAAAAGCAGCAATGCCGGTGGTAATGGGGCAAATAGGGGACCGCCCTGCATTGGTGCTTAGAGACAGCAGAGCCAACACAGCTTTGGTTAGGAGAAGCCTGGTGAAGGACGAGGAGCTTACAGGGGAAACATCGACCCTCACTCTCGCAGATAGCACAGTAGGGTACCTTCCTGAAGCCAGAATTCTAGTGTCCACGCCATATTATACCGGACAGGTAGTGGTAAAATGCGTAGAGCATCCCATCTACGACCTCATCTTGGGAAACGTTACGGGTGCAAGAAGCATCGAGGACCCCGATCCCGAGTTGAGAATGTTCGACGTTGAAGAACACCCAAAGGAGGAAAGGCCCACGACATGGCTCAGGTGAGTGATGGGGATGGGGCAGTCAGTGTCTCTTCGGCAGTGGAGACAAGAGCTCAAGCAACAGGCAGAGCAACGCGACGTTTGGAAAGAAAGAAAGAGGGTAAAGAGAAATCCAAAGACAAGAAGCGCACGAGCAAAGACAAGTCCAAAGACAAGAAGAGCAAGAGCAAAGACAAGTCCAAAGACAAGAAGAGTAAGAGCAAAGACAAGAAAAGCAAAGGCAAGGATAGTAAAGAGAAGAAGAAAAAGAAGGGTTTCTGTCCCTGGCTAAGCAGCAAGAGCAGCAAGAGCACCAAAGAGGAAGGGGGTGGCAAGCGCAAGTTCAAGAAGGCCAAGAAAGGCTCCTTTAAGAAAGGCAGCTCGAGATCGAGAAGCAAAGATAAGGCTAGCAAGGCTAAGTCCAGCAAGGAGAAGGTGCGAAAAAGAAGCAAGGAGAAGACGGACAAAGGCAGTAAGGAGAAGGCGAGCAAGAAGCGAGGTTCTAAGAGGCACAGCAAGGAAAAGAGCAGCAAGGAGAAAGACAACAAGGATATGCAAAGTAATGAAAAGCAACAAAGCAAGGAGAAGCACAGCAAGGATAAGCTCGGATGCAAAGAAAAGCATAGCAAGGACAAGCGGAGTAAGGAGTCCAGTAAGTCCAGTTTGGCCTTGCAAGAATACTCATTTCAAGTGGA
Source organism: Dermacentor variabilis (assembly GCF_050947875.1). Taxonomy (NCBI): domain Eukaryota; kingdom Metazoa; phylum Arthropoda; class Arachnida; order Ixodida; family Ixodidae; genus Dermacentor; species Dermacentor variabilis. The sequence goes on along the minus strand of NC_134574.1, from coordinate 21,578,146 downwards.
ATATATTAAAGGCAGGGATAACGTTGGAGCGGACTTCATGAGTAGAGCCAACTGAAAAGCTCTAGGTATCTCTGGGAGGTATCTTGTTGTTGCTGCTGTGCTATGTATCTCAGGGATGTATCGTGTTGTTGGCGTTGTTACGTGAATATACAAAGCAGTGTGTTGTGTACATTAACATGTTTATTAAGGACACCGTGTGGACAATTGCATTGTTCTGAAAAAGCCGTTTGGTTGTGGACATTTACATGTTTAGAAGGACACCGTGTGGTCAACAGCAGTGATGTGTTAGTGGTGTGCGACAACAGCAGTGATGTTAAGTGGTGTGCTTTTGGTGTGTGCTGGCCATCTACATTGTGTTGTGTGGGGTGCTGGGTCCAGAATCGCCACAGAAGATAGTCGGCTGGCTGGATGGCTTGAAGAGGAGGACGACGTGAGCAGTTTTTCAGGGAAAAACTCTTGAGAGAGGGGGCCCTTGTCACATATAAGAGGGAAGATAAAATAAAATGGTAGACGAAGAAAGGTTTCAAGAAGACGACGAGGATGGCGTTAAGAATGACGTGGATTAACCGAAGACGAAAGAAGATAAAGAAGAAGTTCTCTGTGAGGTGACAAGAGATGATTGGTGGAGAAGTATCCGGTGAGATGGAAAGCGATGGTTGGTGAAGAAGAGAAGAAGACGAAGAGAAGGATTACGTGGACTATCAAGAAGGCTATAAAAGGGCGAGGAAGGGCGAGACACAGGGGGGGAGAAAAAAGCAGCGGAGACTTGGCGGGTCAGGGACGGTTCGACTGGAAGAGAGCGACGCCGGCTACCGCTCCGGTATGCTCGTGTTCTACGGCTTTGCACCGCAGCCTTCCTGCCGTTCCTGAGCCCGTTCCGGGGAGTCCACGGAGGACGCCACCACCTGCTACGGCCAGGGGTGTCTCTACCGCTGTTGCTACCCTTCCGGGTGGTGCCCCAACGCCAAATCATCGGCCACACCTCCACGGGCGCTTGGACCGGGAGCGTGTACGACGCAACCAACGACGCCTCCAGCGACGCCAGCCCTCGAACGTCGAACGCCACTCTGACGCCGGCTACGGGACCCACACCACGCCACATTCGCACCGAACCAGACGTGAGTACGAACGCCAACCACTCTCAATAGAACGCTAGTAGCAGTGTTACCGGTTCGTGTGTACTGATAGTTTTTGTATCTTGTGTGTTAGTTTTGTTAGGTTTGTGTGCTGTTGTTCGTGTCGCGTGGGTGGTATTAAATGTGCATCTGTGTGGGTACACCTGTCGCCTAGTCCATTCTTTCGGCCAGAGTGTTCTCCGGAGGAGATCCGTGACATATTTCTTGGCAGCTAGTGGCAAGTAGACAGCGAAACACTTTGTACATATAAAAAAGATATTTTTGCATTTGTTTCTTTTTAGATACAAACATATCTTTACAAGTTTTGTGTTTGACAATTCGTTGATTTTTTCATTACACAAATCTCGTTAATAAATGGTGTGTGCCTGAAAAGCAGATTCATTGTGCTTTGCTTTCATGTATGTATAAAATTTTGAGTGCAATATTTCCTTCGGAAAAAAATAATCTAGTGCAACCTACAAGAAAACGGTCATAATAAGGAGAGTGAAAATTCGTGACATCCCGCACTAGCACTGCAGTTTCAGCCAGAAATTCAGAAATGTAACTTTGAACTTGTGCTCACTTCTAATAACCCACCTATCAGTGTAAAATCAACACAAATAGAGTTTTTATGGAATACTTCGTCCGACTAAACTGACTTGGTGTTTTTCTTTAGGGCCACTTTCAAGGGGTGCTACAACACTTTTTTCAAGCTGCCACATGTGCACTAGATTTATTCTCAGTGTCTCAAAAATCAAAGAGAAAGAGGAATTATGATAACACAGATAAACCCAAGTTATCAAGCAAAGAAATTTCAAAATTAGAGTTTCCCTAAACTCTAGTTTTCGCAGCTCTAATGCTACATTTCACTCTCCTATGACATCTTAGGGTGGTGCTAATAGCAGCAGGGCATTAGTGCAAGTGGGCACACCATGGTTGCCTAGTCTGCCCAGCTTGCAGTTTCTATGGGAGTCCACAACTGGGCAGGGTGTGGTCCAATCTCGGAGGATATGATGTCCCTTTCACAGTTACAAGAGCTTACTCTGATGCATTGTTCTCATGGTTGCAAAACTTCACCTATGGCTGTGTGATACTTGAAATGATTGTACAACATCATCCCATAGTTTCTTTTTGCAGTGCTTCCAATAGTGTGCAAACATAAATCACATGTTACATTTTTAACCAATGATCACAGCATCACTCTTTGAGATTGCATTCTGTCTAGTGTTAGTACAGTAAAACCTCATTAATTTTGAAAAACCCGATAATTCCAAATCGTCTTCTGGTCCCGACAGGCATATGCATTCTTTAATGCAATTAAACTCTCGTTAAATCAAGCATATTTTGTTGGTGCACATTGATTAATTCAAACAAATCTCCGAGCTCAGTGAGCCCGGAGCTCTGCAAATGTGCGACACAGAAGGGCAAAAACGGTGCTAGTGTCCAACCAAATCGCCATTATCATCAGCGGAAATCATATGTGAATGACAGCAACACCAGAACGCTTTGTGCCTATTTGTGCCTTTATTCTTGCATTCACCGCTGCCCATAACACCACGTTGGCCATGTGCCTTCATAACTACATAGTTGCCATCTATGATCACGTCGATAGCCGCCATGGTTTCTTTCGCATCGTTTGCGGCAAACAGTAGTGTCATTTTGACTCGGTGCACACGTCGGCCACATGCATTCATAACTGCGTAGTCGCCATCCTTGATCGCGTCAATGGTGGCCACAGTTTTGGCCACATCGGTTGCGGCAAACGGTAGTTTCATTTTGACTCGGTGCACATGTCGGCAGTGTGCCTTCAAAACTGTGGTCGCCATCCACGATCACGTCGATAGAGACTGCTGTTTCTTCTGCAGTTGTCACAGCAAACAGCAGCTCCGTTTTAACTCGGTGAAAGCTGTCAAGGACGAAGAGCAGCCACTATATCGCGACAGACAATCTGTTTGTGACCGGCTCACTGGCGAAAAAATAATCTGGATGTGTGCGAAATAGTGAAAAGCATGTCTCAGATGAAGACGCATGCCATGGCCATGCTGCGAAGGCTGTGAGGCCTTCGCCATTGCAAGCCCTAATCAGTCACGAAATGAAGATAATTGCAGTTTCCACACTGCTTTTGTAGAAAGCTGAAAGAGGATTTGCTCATTTGTTCAGTAAATAAAAGCATCTGCTTATTTTTTTTCTTGATATCATTGATAATTTTACAATCAGTTAATTCTGACTTTTTCTTTTTTGCCCCGTGACATTTCAATTCACTAGGTTTTACACGAAATCACCGCATCAAGGCAATGCCATCAGTGCCGCTCGACAAGCTTTCCATGGTGCATTGCAGGGCCCCTTTAAGATGAAGAGGACGTGGGGACCAAAGAGCAACCTCACCACTTGACAGAGAATGACCAACCCAATGATTAATTTGCAAAATTTGCAAACAACCTAGCATGAAGACGAAGATGAAAAGCAACAATGGTGATTATGCGGACGTGAAATTAGCGAAGTCTACATTTGGCACTCACTATATAATACGTTATGCTCACCTGTGTGGAGTGAACAACCTCTCGAAGCTGTACCCGCAACACTGGTTTCCCATGGAATGCCGTTGGCCTCCATGCAGGCACCTTCAAAGAAAGAAATGCTTGTGAGGGTGATGGAACAGCTGGTGTCCCCAGTGCACCCCACAGCACTGGCTCCCTCAGAACTAGGCAAGTGCAAATATATATTTTCTGAAAGTGAAGTTGAAGCAGATAGCAAATGGCGCCAAATAGTTTCGAACCGAACAGTTCGAATAGCAATGAGATTTGCATAAAATCTTGACATAAAAGCCGCATGTTCAATGAAAAGCTAACAAAAGTGGGTTCTTTCAAAAAAGAAAACACGTTGACGAGTTGTCAGGCTGCTGGAGTTGTCGTCGAACAACAACTCCAGCAGCCCAGAAAATTTATTTACAGGTTCTTGTTCACTGTTGTGCTTAAGTCGTTATATTTTCCGGTGGCCGCAGCAGTGTTTCCCATCCACCCATTGTGCATCATCGCAATACTGTCAAGTGCTACCTTGACTGCACGTCGCCTGCAGTTTACGCTTGTTGCACAAATTCAGCTTGATCCTTTTTGCCTACACTCGAGCTATCACAAGTACACAGATAAACTTGGCAGATGCAACTTCTGTGGTCCTCAAGTCTAACAGCTTGCATGAATCATCTGGGGCCCAATCACCAATGAGCAACAAACTTCCTGCAACCTTTGCCATTCACTGCCACACCTTCCTTGGCTGTTAGGCTTTACCAGCACTGTTTTGCTGGGTGTCAGCCACCAAGGTTATGGTGTAGTGCTGCATCGATGCAAATCTACTCAGAACAGCTATACAGCTCTTTGGGAAACTGTATGAACACTGAATAATACCTTTCAATAGTCAAGCAGGTGAAGAAAGCAGAAGGGGACTGTAAACAAATTCGTCTTTGCTTGTCCTGGCTATGAGCATTGCAATGCCACTTGTTCACTAAAACTGAAGCTGTTGATCATATATTTTAAAATTTATCGTATTTCTGCACATATAACAAGCACCAAAAATTTTAGAAATTTAACAGCAACATCAGAATGCAGGTTATATATGAATTTTGACTTGGGGTGCAGTCTTACGGCAGTGCGAGCTGTGTTGCCAAGAAACCATTCTCAATGTAAAATTTTCTGTCATCATTGTTGCCATAGAAGTGGGGGAACAGAGCAGCTGGCCAACGATACAACATACATGATTCGTGCATTTGTGAATGGAGACTGTTTTTACAAAGATTTGGCCATTGTATGCAGTTACTTCTGTGGACTATATGCACTGCTCTGGTGGCCACAACAGGCAAGCAAGAGGAAGATAACGTCACAGTGATCAAGAACTCACAAACAGCGCATAGAAATTACCAAAAGGGCTGCATTTCGAAAGAAGCCTTGAGCATCTTCAAGACACTGGACAATTTTCAACAAATATGTACTACATTGCCTCACACTGTTGCTCGAGATCACATTCTCCAGGCTATGCCACCGGGTTCACGAGCCCCGGTAGACCTGCACAATGATGTCCCACATATAGCGACATCCTAAGCCACTACAGACCGGGTAGAAGGACATTCCAGGCCCCACATTCCAAGCTGACTAGAGAAGATGCGGTGATCTTCCGCAAACTACAGACCGGCACACTCCTGCATTGCACCCTGCTGCACGGCATGTATCCGTGAGTTACACTTACAAATGCACCTTCTGCTCTGTGCCTAATACCCTCTACCACATGGTATGGGAGTGTGGGCACAACCCATTGACACCACACATAACGGAAGCAACTGTTAGCAGTGGGAGGCCCAGCTGACAAGCCTGAGCCCTGAAGACCAGCATTGTCTGGTGAGACAAGCTATCAGATCAGGCCTATGGCATCCTGGACTAGGGATGCCACCCACATCATATGACTCCACCATCAGCTCATTTTCTGAAAAAGTTTATTCCTCCTCCTCTTTCCAGGGGGTTGTAACTTGGGGTGCAGCTTATCCATGAAAAAATACATATATTCATATATGTGAGTACTTAGTAAACTTCAAATAATAAAATTAAAGCCAAACCAAATATGAAATATCACAATATTTGATCGAATATCTGGAAATATTGATTATTTGCACAAGCCTACTCAGAACTTAAAAGAAATAAAAACTAATGAAATTTAGCATCAAAGGCATTTGGGACATCAATAATGTTTGCTGCCAGGCTAGTTGTTCATGCATTCTTCGTATTGTTACAGCACATAAAAAAAAACGAGAAGACACAGGGCAGAGTGGTAAGCATGAATAGACAAAGGTCGAAAAGTGTTGCCTCGACATAGAAACCTTTTTTCAGAGGCTTTTGACCTTCGCCTAGTCATGGTCAGCACTACATCATGTTTCTTCTTGGCATTTTTGTGTGTGTATATGTGCTGTAACAATACAGTGAATTTGGGGCATATTAGAAGATCCTGTACAGTACAACAAGATATCGTATACAAGGGTGCGAAGTTGGGCGAACATTTAAGAAAAAGAACAGTGCATAAAAAACAGAGGACAAGAAAATCAGACAACACGGATCTCATTCTTTCTTTCTAATTCCACCTGTACGATTCTTTTGCCCACTGTTCCTTTTGCACTGTTTTCTACAATATTAACCTACTAACTCACCCAGCTCACTGTTTTATAGTTAGACTAGTTGGTTGAGCATAGACATTGCAAACAAAAAATTAATGGTGCATGCACTTTTTAGAGATGATCGGCAACTTTATTCCTATTATTGGCAACGTATCTTGTGGTTGGTGGGTAATTGCTGATATGTAGGGGCGTGCGAATACTCAAATAATTACCAAATCAAATCGAGTAGTAAACGTTCGAATAATTCTATTTGCTAATCAAATATCTACTTTTCGATTCTTCGGATATTCGATACATTCGTTGCAGAGACTTGCCCAGTGCCCCATATCAGATGCCCCATGGAGCCCCCTCGTGCTCAATGCCGGCCAAGCAAGTGTATCACTTTGTTTTCAGCGCGAAAGGAGGGCCAAGCCCGCTTCGGAGGGGCTGCCTTGGCGGACGTGGTAGCAGACTTTGACACTACGAGTGCTCCTCGACGTCGGTCTGGTACGGGGACTGCGAACACTGCACCCGAGCGCCACGATTCACAGAATGGTGCCGCATCGAGCTGGTAAGCCTCTGTCAGTACAAGGTTCGTCCGGGTCCACAGGACCAGTCGAAATGATAATGCAATGCAGACAACGTAGTGAACAAAGCAGCACCACATGTCACATACTTGCAAGCGTATATACGCTCACTTTATTGTGGCATATTTTATATTGACCAACAGAATAACAAAATGGATAAATGATAAGTGGCATCAGCCATTGATGATGATATGTGGTGTTTAATGGCGCAAGGGCCAAGTATGACCAAAGAGCACCATGCCAAAAGGTAATAACAATGTATTGTGAATGCAGTGGACAGTGGATTCATCATGGTAAATGTGACATGGCTGTAAAAAGGCCTAAAAACTGTCGCTGTAAATGGCGTAAAATAAATAGGTACTAAAATGATGACACTGACTAGGGCATGGACGATGGCAATTGGGTTTCGTTAAAAAACATGATGGAACAAGACAACACATAACAGTGATAGTAGAACCTCAAGAGAGCCCTTTTATTAGAAGGGCTGTTAGTCGTGTGCTAAAAATTACCTGTCCAAATGATTTTGAGAGTATCTGTTTCCAATAAAAACTGTAAGACTAATTTCATGTTAAAAAGCGGTTCATCACTAAGAAAAAATGCAGGGTGAAGAGGTGTATTTTCACAATATGCAGAAGGAAAATACCTTTTTCTCTCTGTTTCTATTGCAGGGCACTGAATAAGAACATGGAGTCATCATCATCAGCCTAGTTACGCCCACTGCAGGGCAAAGGCCTCTCCCATACTTCTCCAACTACCCCGGTCATGTACTAATTGTGGCCATGTTGTCCCTGCAAACGTCTTAATGTCATCCGCCCACCTAACTTTCTGCCGCCCCCTGCTACGCATCCCTTCCCTTGGAATCCAGTCCGTAACCCTTAGTGACCATCGGTTATCTTCCCTCCTCATTACATGTCCGGCCCATGCCCATTTCTTTTTCTTGATTTCAACTAAGATGTCGTTTACCCGCGTTTGTTGCCTCACCCAATCTGCTCTTTTCTTATCCCTTAACGTCACACCCATCATTCTTCTTTCCATAGCTCGTTGCGTCGTCCTCAATTTCAGCAGAACCCTTTTCGTAAGTCTCCAGGTTTCTGCCCCATATGTGAGTACTGGTAACACACAGCTGTTATACACTTTCCTTTTGAGGGATAGTGGCAACCTGCTGTTCATGATTTGAGAATGCCTGCCAAACGCACCCCAGCCCATTCTTATTCTTCTGGTTATTTCAGTCTCATGATCCGGATCCGTGGTCACTACCTGCCCTAAGTAGATGTAGTCCCTTACCCCTTCCAGTGCTTCGCTACCTATCGTAAACTGCTGTTCTCTTCCGAGCCTGTTAAACATTACTTTAGTTTTCTGCAGATTAATTTTCAGACCCACCCTTCTGCTTTGCCTCTCCAGGTCAGTGAGCATGCATTGCAATTGGTCTCCTGAGTTACTAAGCAAGGCAATATCATCAGCGAATCGCAAGTTGCTAAGGTATTCTCCATCAACTTTTATCCCCAATTCTTCCCACTCCAGGCCTCTGAATACCTCCTGTAAACATGCTGTGAATAGCATTGGAGATATCGTATCTCCCTGTCTGACGCCTTTCTTTATAGGGATTTTGTTGCTTTCTTTGTGGAGGACTACGGTGGCTGTGGAGCCGCTATAGATATCTTCCAGTATCTTTACATATGGCTCATCTACACCCTGATTCCGTAATGCCTCCATGACTGCTGAGGTTTCGACTGAATCAAACGCTTTCTCGTAATCAATGAAAGCTATATATAACGGTTGGTTATATTCTGCACATTTCTCTATCACTTGATTGATAGTGTGAATATGGTCTATTGTTGAGTAGCCTTTACGGAATCCTGCCTGGTCCTTTGGTTGGCAGAAGTCTAAGGTGTTCCTGATTCTATTTGCGATTACCTTAGTAAATACTTTGTAGGCAACGGACAGTAAGCTGATCGGTCTATAATTTTTCAAGTCTTTGGCGTCCCCTTTCTTATGGATTAGGATTATGTTAGCGTTCTTCCAAGATTCCGGTACGCTCGAGGTTATGAGGCATTGCGTATACAGGGTGGCCAGTTTCTCTAGAACAATCTGACCACCATCCTTCAACAAATCTGCTGTTACCTGATCCTCCCCGGCTGCCTTCCCCCTTTGCATAGCTCCTAAGGCTTTCTTTACTTCTTCTGGCGTTACCTGTGGGATTTCGAATTCCTCTAGGCTATTCTCTCTTCCACTATCGTCGTGGGTGCCACTGGTACTGTATAAATCTCTATAGAACTCCTCAGCAACTTGAACTATCTCATCCATATTAGTAACGATATTGCCGGCTTTGTCTCTTAACGCACACATCTGATTCTTGCCTATTCCTAGTTTCTTCTTCACTGTTTTTAGGCTTCCTCCGTTCCTGAGAGCCTGTTCAATTCTATCCATATTATAGTTCCTGATGTCCGCTGTCTTACGCTTGTTGATTAACTTAGAAAGTTCTGCCAGTTCTATTCTAGCTGTAGGGTTAGAGGCTTTCATACATTGGCGTTTCTTGATCAGATCTTTCGTCTCCTGCGATAGCTTACTGGTTTCCTGTCTAACGGAGTTACCACCGACTTCTATTGCGCACTCCTTAATGGTTCCCATGAGATAGTCGTTCATTGCTTCAACACTAAGGTCCTCTTCCTGAGTTAAAGCCGAATACCTGTTCTGTAGCTTGATCCGGAATTCCTCTAGTTTCCCTCTTACCGCTAATTCATTGATTGGCTTCTTGTGTACCAGTTTCTTCCGTTCCCTCCTCAAGTCTAGGCTAATTCGAGTTCTTACCATCCTATGGTCACTGCAGCGTACCTTGCCGAGTACGTCTACATCTTGTATGATGCCAGGGTTCGCGCAGAGTATGACATCATACAAGATGTAGACGTAGACATGGAGTAATGTCAGACTATTGCCGCACTTATGGATCGCCTCCAGTCAAGAGATAAGAGTGAGTACCGTATGTGGCCTATGCTTAATTGGCAAAGATTTACTTCCTTGTCTAAAGGTTTTTTATTTGTCAGAGCTCGGAGCAGCGCGACGTCGACGGGCAGGGCAGTCACAGCTTCAAAACACGAGAGCCGTTGCTGAGCAGGAGCACTCGACCCACTAGCGTTTAGAGCCAGTAGCGCTGAACCCACTAGCGTCTCTCTTCGCTACAATCACCCCCCAGGAGCGAGAAGGGAGCCGTCCGGCGACCTAACAGCTCGTAACGATGAGTGGGTCGTAGTAACGCTTTAAACGGTCGACATGGACAATGTCTCGTCCACGGCGGCGCATGTCTGAAGATGGCTCAACTGGTTCTATGACATAGTTCACAGGAGATGCGCGTTCGAGAACACGATAAGGGCCTTCATACTTAGGGACCAGTTTTGATGAGAGGCCAGGGGCAGTTAAAGGAACTGAGAGCCACACGAGCGCTCCCGGATCGAAGGTGACCGTGGCAGTGGCGTCACTACCAGTGCTCCTTTGGCGCTCTTGATCAGCGGAAGTAAAGGCCCGTGCGAGGTCGCGGCACTCTTCTGCATGTCTGACCGTGGCAAAAATAGGCACGCACTCGGATGCATCTGGCCGGTATGGAAGAATGGTGTCGATGGTGTGCGAAGGGTGTCGACCAAACAGCAAGAAATAGGGTCACACGTAGGTGACGAATGGCAGACCAGAGTCCCAGTTCGTGTGGTCGGAGGCAATGTACATTGAAAGCATGTCGCCGAGCATACGGTTGAAGCGTTCTGTGAGGCCATTCGTTTGAGGATGGTACGCCATAGTCGTACGATGAACAATGTGGCACTCTTTGAGAATCACTTCACCAGCCGCCACGTCCAACGCGTCCTTCCACATGAATGGGACCTGCCGCAACGACTCGGTGGCATACAGTGCACAATCGACCGATATGTTTTGCGTGCGGCTATGCAGGCCACGTCGCACGCCACTGTAGTCGCATGCAGTCGCCTAGCACTACACCATATGGGCCAAGTTCTATGACGGGTTCTCCGCGCCCTTATTACGACTACGAACCTCGGGCTGCGTCACCACCATTCTGCCGGTCCGCCAACATCCGCCGCTCAACTTCTCCACTGTGCTGTTTTCCCACTTATTCAGTTCCCCAGTTTTGGTTTTATTATGTGAAGCTTATTCACTATTTGTGCATCCCACTTGCCTTGCCAATGATTCCTTAATTTACGGCGTAGAAGAGGCTTTAGGTCTGTGGTAGGGATGGGAATATTTCCATCTCTGTCGCTAAAAGTTACTGATGTAGTGCTTTCGTCAGCTGCTTCGTTCCCTTTTATACCTTTGTGACTGGGTACCCAGCATATGACAATCACTTGATTGCATATATATAGGGCGCAAATAAGTTATACAGCTCATTCAAAACGGAATTCTTATGTTTTTGTAAACTAATTAGTGCTCTCACGACACTTAATGAGTCTGTGAAGAGAACAGCTTTAGCGACGTTTGTGAGCCTGATGTGTTTAATAGCCGAGAGTATAGCGTATACTTCCGCTGCAAAGATGCTTGTGTATGGGTTTAGTGCCCCAGATATTGAAAATGATGGTCCAAGAGCTGCGTAAGCAACACCATCAGCAGACTTCGAAGCATCCGTGTAAAATTCAGCACAGGAATACTTCTATTCTAGTTCAAGAAAATGTGATTGTATGTGAGCCTCAGGCGCTTGTTTCGATATTTCTAAGAAAGATATGTCACATTGGATAGTTTGCCACTCCCAATGCGGTGGGAACCGAATTAGGAGCCATTGGGATATTTTCTAGAAAAGGGATGCCTGTTTCTTCTGACAGTGCTTCCCCTCGGAGGGACAGAGGAGGCCTGATGGCTGGGCGGTTACGGAATAGCCTGGCAGTGGACAAGTCGCTAATAACAAAATGACATGGATGCTGAATATCTGATTTAACTTTCAAGGCATAAGAGAAAGATAAATATGCTCTTTGTAGATGAAGAGACTATTCGTTGGATTCAACGTACAGGCTCTCTACAGGACTAGTCCTGAAGGCACCTGTAGTAAGACGGATACCCAAGTGGTGAATCGAATCTAACATCTTCAAGGCACTAGGCATAGCAGAGCTATACGTTATAGCACCATAGTCAAGGCGTGACCTTATCAGACTTTTATACAGGCTCAAAAGGCATCTTCTGTCACTTCCCCAGGATGTACAGGACAAGAGCTTCAGAAGATTCATTGTCTTTATGCACTTCGCCTTCAGATATTTCAAGTGGGGGATAAATGTTAATTTAGTGTCTAATATGAGGCCCAAAATTTATGTTCATGGCTCACTGGGAGCTGTTGTTGATTAAGATAAATAGCGGGTTCAGGTAATATACCTCTCTTGTTCAAGAAGAGAACACACATGCTTTTTTGCGGGTTTAATTTAAACCCATTCTCGTCAGCTCACACTGACAATTTGTTTAGCCCAAGCTGTACATGTCGCTCACAGATGGAAAGACTAGATGATTTAAAACCTATTTGTACGTCATCTACATACACAGAATAAAACATTGTACGTGGTATGATAGTGTAAAGTGATTTCATTTTTATAACGAATAGGGTGCAGCTAAGCACGCCACTTTGTGGTACACCTGTTTCCTGTGTAAATAGACGAGATAGCACATTACCAACTCTGACGCGGAACGTGCAGTTAGATAGGTAACTTTGGATGACATTCAGCAAATTACCTCGGACTCCCATTTCAGCCAGGTCACGGAGAATTCCGAACCGCCACGTGGTGTCGTAAGCCTTCTCCATGTCAATAAATACTGACAAAAAGAACTGCTTATGCACAAAAGCATAGCAAATATTCGTCTTGATGCGGACAAGGTGATCAGTTGTGGATCTACCTTCCCTGAAACCACACTGTAGGGGATCTAATAGTTTGTTACTTTCAAGAAAATGAAGGAGACGCCGGTTAACCATTTTTTCAAGGAGTTTACATAGGCAACTTGTCAACGCTATAGGCCTATAGCTGTTGACTGAAGTTGGGTCCTTGCCATCTTTTAGTATTGGAATAATTATTGCTTCCTTCCAGGCGGATGGAATGTAGCCGGCAGAGAACACAGAGTTGAAGAGTGACAGTAGTGTTTTGTGGGTTTCATGGTGTAGGTGTTTGATCATTATATACAATATTCTGTCACTTCCTGGAGCGGATTTGTTACAGCCATTGAGCGCAGCCTGAAATTTCGCCATGCTAAATGGGCGGTTGTAAGGTTGGTTGCTATTTCCTATCCGACCCAGAGGCAGTTGTTCCGCTTGTTGCCGGTATTTCAGAAATGTATCTGAATAGTGGGATAAGCTAGAAATCCTTTCAAAATGTACCCCTAGAGAGTCGGCTTGGTCAATGAGTTTGCTTCCTTGTGTATTTACCAATGGTAGAGGATGAGTTTCGCGGCCTTTTATTTTGTTTACCCTGTTCCAGGCTTTTCTTTCGCCTGTATAAGAATTAATACTAGAGATGTATTTTTGCCAGCTTTCCCTTTTGGCAAGGCGGCGCGTTCTTCTACCATCTGATTTTATTTTCTTGAAGCTGATCAAGTTCTCGGTAGTTGGGCAGTCGCAAAGGTGACTCCAAGCCTTATTTTGATTTTTGCGGGCTTCCTTACACTGCTCATTCCACCAGGGAATACGCTGTTTAGAGGGTGATTTATTCATTTGAGGAATACATAGTGATGCAGCATCAGTTATAAATGCCGTCAAATATGATACTCTATCATCGATTTAGAGAGTACAGATGTCAGCTCTCTGTATCGTTTCCAGTCAGCACAGTCGACCTTCCAACGTGGCAGATGCGGGGAAAACTTATCGCCTTTTGTTAATTTTAAGAGAATTGGGAAATGGTCACTCCCATATGGATTTTTGATCACGTCCCACTCCAGGTATTGAACTAGTGTACTTGATGTAATACTTAAGTCAATGGATGAGAACGCTTTGTTCGCCACGCTGTAGAATGCAGGTTCTTTCTTGTTTAGTAAGCATGCATTGCAGGATAAAAGGAACTTTTCTAATAAGCGCCCTCTTGTATCACTACGAGAATCTCCCCAGAGGGTGTTATGTGCGTTTAAATCAGCTACTCAAATGTAAGGTTCGGGGAGTTCTGCGATAAAATTCTGGAATCCTGTTGTGGAAAGTTGATGGCATGGAGGGATGTACAGAGAGCTAACTGTTACTAACTTAGAACGACAGAAAGCTGAGCTAGTTGGTAAGAATTCATTATGCAAAATAGAAGTGAGGAGTGCAGACAGGACACTCTCTACTTCTCTACTCTTCTCTACTCTTCTCACTTCTCTACTCTTGTGTCCTGTCTGCACGCCTCACTTCTATTTTGCATAATGTTACTAACTTATCAAATAGCACGGCTCTGATTGCCACTGCCTCAAGGGGTGTTTGCAGATGTAAATGTTGGCAGGCAATACTTTTATCAACTATAGTAGCAACACCGCCTGACGAGGCGAGAGCGTCACTGCAATCTTTGCAGTAAATGGCATATTGTTTGAGAAAGTTAGTATGTGAAGTATTGAGGTGTGTCTCTTGCACACACAGCACCCTTGGATTAAACTTGCAAAGGAGTTCCTTAATATCATCAAGATTGCGTATTAAACCTCTCACATTCCAATGCATTATCTGTGTGTCCATATTGGAAGTGTTTTATGGTGTGTGTCAAGAGATTAATTAGGTTGGCTCAAGAGACCTTTGAAGGCCCCTTGATGCGGGGTATTTCCTTTTTGTTGGCACGCTCCAGGGAGCAACGCCGTTCTTTCGGCGTCTGAGACGCCGGAGAAGTTTTTGTTACATCCATCGCCTCTTCAGAGGCGCTGGATGACGCCCACTCAGTGGGCACTCTCGGGAGTTTTTCGGGCCTGTCTGCACGAGCAGTGGCCCTGGGACCGGCAGGCTCGGAGGTCTGCTGGCCCTTCATGGTAGGGGGCAGAAGAGCAGTGGCTGCTACCGCCAGGGGGGCTGATGGCGTAACTGCCGTCACACTCTGTGTGACTTGCGTGGCCTCCAGAAGATGTGGCACTGCCCCCCGCCGCGTCACATCACTGTAGGACGGATTCGATTGGTGGTGGCCAGAAAAATGCCTGCGCACTTCTGGAAAAGAAATGTTTAGTTTGACCTTCAGTTCAATTATTTCTTTTTCTTTCTTCCATGACGGGCACAATCGTGAATAGGCGGGGTGGTCTTCATCACAGTTAGTGCAGTGGGTTGCAGAAGAACAGTTATCTGATGTGTGGTCTCTAGATGAACATTTTGCACAAGTAGCACGCCCTCGGCAGCTCTGAGATCCATGCCCAAAACGCTGACACTTGAAGCATCGGCGCGGATTGGGGATGTATGGTCGTACGCAAAGTTTACAATATCCGGTCTCTATCGAATCAGGCAGTTCACTTGTTCCGAACGTTATTATTACATGCTTTGTTGGGATTTCCTTGTCATCACGTCTTAACTTAATTCGCTGCACCTTTACAACGTTTTGGTCTTGGCATCCATCCAACAGCTCGCTTTCACTGAGTTCAAGGAGGCCGTCATCAGAAATGACACCACGCACAGTGTTCATTGACCGGTGGGGGCCCACAGAGACAAGAATGCCACCAAACACAACAAGTTTAGTCAGTTTGCTGTATTGAAACTTGTCACGCACTTCCAGAAGAAGGTCGCCACTTCCCATCTTAGTTACGTTGTAACCAGAGCCGATTGCTTCTGTCAGACATTCTGCAACCACAAATGGGGATATTGTACGGACTGTCTTGGTTTCATGTTGACTATGTATTACGTGGTATTTGGGAAATATTTCTTTTGGTTTCATCAGAAAGTTGAAGGTTTCATTGGTGCGCCCCCTCTTCAGGGAGCGATCAGGGAGTGTGGGGAAATTTGAAGCCATATATAGGATTACTGTGTTCGGCAGGAATGACCGCCACGAACCTCGGAACCCAACCTGGGGACGTCACAGGATTAGAAAAATTCTATTCTGCGTACGCCAGCGGTACGTTCCCATTATAACCTAATATATATATACCCAAGACTGGATATATTAAACAAGGTTAACCCTGGCCGCCAGGAAATAGGAAGTTAAAAGAAATGAACAGAAGACAGGAAAGATGGAAAAGTGGGAGAGAAAGACGAAGATTAGAGAGGAGGACAGGAAAAGGCGACTGTCAATTTCCTCCAGGTGAGTCAGTCTGGAGGTGCCGTCTATGTGAAGCCGAGGCCGAGGAGGTGTGTTGCCTCCGCCGGGGGGCCTTAACGGTCCATACACCCAGCATCGGCTCAACCCCTAGGATCCCCCTTTCCCCAGACACAGCTAAGCCGTGCACGGCTACACGCGGGAGGGTCCAACACTCGTGTGCTCGGGTACGTGGTGTCGCAACACACCAAACGCCTGCTGACGCAGACGCCCCTGCAGGGTGCATCAGCCATTGCTGAGGTGGATGGATGGATGGATAGATGGATGCTATGCTATGTGTTCCATTTGGAACGGGGTGGTGGGTTGCACCTCCAAGCTCTTGCTATTATACTGCCTCATGTCCCACCTAGGTTAAAAAAGAAAAGAAAGAAAAAGAAAAGAAACCACAATGAATTCCCATAACCAAATTTTCTGACCCCCTACTGTGAACTTTGCTTTTGCACGTCTCCGTTTTTTGTCATTTTCCTCATTTTCTTCCACTAATCTTCCAATCGCCTCTTACTAATCTCTATTGCGGACATGTTTGCTTTCCCCCTGCTTTTGCTGAACCCAAGGGCTTCAAGGAGGCCAGTGGTGCCTAAATCGACCGCTGGGCAGATGTCTTCACATTCTAATAAAACATGCTCCATCGTTTCCCTAGCTTTACTGCAGCAAGCACATGTTTCTTCTTTCTTCTTATATCTCGCTGTATTAGTGAGTGTTCTAAGGCATCCTGGCCTCGCTTCGAAAAGTAATGAGCTTCCCTTTGAGTTATCATAAATTGTTTCTTTCCTGATTTCATTTTTTCCTCTTAAAGGGAGACTAAAGTGAAAAATGATTGATTCTGCATCAGTAAATTACCGTTCTACAACACCAAAAACACCATTCTTACAACAATAAGATGTTTGGTAAGCCAGAAAAAGTGCAAGAACGAAATATGGGTGGCGACGCCTACTTAAGTTCCCGCAGCTGGGGGCTGTGATGTCTTGGATTTTTAAGGCATCTTCTAGGGCCTACTAATTATATATAGCGGTACAGATTGACTACATTGTGTTCTAAAGGAACCAAATATTAAACATGGCAAGTTTCGGGAACCTTTATTCAGCCAACGCGGCCCAAATGCGAAAACAGACTTTGGAATCCCTGACGTCATGCTGACGTACCAGTGCTGGGGTTTCGGCGCGAAATTCAAATACTGATACTCGAACCTTCATTTTCTCATCTAATAATCAAACTATTTCTTTTAAATGATTGCCTGCAGGGTTCTCAAGCAATACTTCATTAGTCTAAACTGATTTATTGTTTCGCTTTAGTGTCCCTTTAAGCAGTTACTCATGACAGGTTTCTTTTCCATTGCCGCCGCCAAAGAGATTATTTCAGCCTCTCTGACTTTCCGCTTGACATTCTTTGTTGCTATGTTGCTCGCCCTACAGGCCGCATACTTGCTGGTAAGCTTCCTAGTTCTTTTCCTCCACTGTGAATCAATGTTTTGCCTGTACAGATACCTGAACGCTCTCCCAGCCCATTTACTTTCCTCCATATTCCTCAGCCGTTCTTCATACTCACTTTTACTGCGAGCTTCCCTCACTTCAAAACTAGCCCAGCCCGTATCACCCTGCACAGCTTCATTTGTATTCTTCCCGTGAGCGCCCAATGCGAGGCGACCCACTGACCTTCAGTTCCCGTCGAGTCCTGATTGTACCCCTGATTTAAAGCAAACAACCACATTTCCAAAAGTAAGTCCTGGAACCATTACCCCTTTCCACATACCTCGGAGGACCTCGTACCTATTGTATCCCCATAGCGCTCTGTGCTTCGTTATGGCTGCATTTCTCTTCCCCTTGACTGTTATGGTTTTTTCCTGTGTTTCCATATATCCACTGCCTTTGTTTATCCATATACCAAGGTATTTATATTCTGGTACCCGAGGTATTTCTTGGCCCTGTATCTCTACTGTCTGTTCACTGTTTTCATTGAATACCGTAACACTCTATTTTATGATGCTAGATTTCAAACCTAAATTCTCGCCTTCCTCTCCACAGATATTAGCCAAACGTTGCAGATTACTTTGCTTGTTAGCTAGCAACACAATGTCGTTCACATAAAACAAACCAGGAAGCTGCTGCTCTACTACTGTACCCGCCTGTTTGTATGAGAGATTAAAACTGATATTACTTCCTTCTAGCACCCTCTCCATCCTCACCATGTACATCATAAACAGCAGTGGGGATAAAGGGCACCCCTGCCTCAGTCCCTTGTTGATATCAACTTTTTCCTCGCTCTTTTTCCCTTCCCATTCAACGCAAATGGTATTTTCTAGGTAAATCTCTCTCAAAAGCTATAGACAATCATCACCTAAGCCTTCCCTTTCTGGAATATCCCACAAAATGTTGCGGTCTACGTTGTTATATGTTCCTGTAATGTCTAAATGGCCACATATAACGGTCTGCTTTCTACTCTTGATATTTCAATACACCGAGTAAGTACAAATAAGTTATCATCCAGATGCCTACCTATTCTCAAGCCATTCTGAAGTTCTCCCAAAATACCATTATTCTCTGCCCATGCTTGCAGCTTTAATTTGATTGCTTGCATTGCTAACCTGTATATTACCAGAGTCCTTCCATTTTTTTTTTTTTTCTGGTCACGAAACTGCCGCCTAAGTTTCATATAGAGCCAGCGCCCGCCGCTAGAGGCGCAACCGTGCATGAGAGGGCATGCGAACGCCGCTACCGCTGAGGTTGTGTGTGGGACAGACTCGGTATTCTAGCTTTCTCAACTTCCTTAACCGTCGCTTTAGTTTCACGTAACTATTTTTAACATTGAATATGCTTAAATTACTGCCTGAGCGCGTCTTCTGCCATGATATGAGCGCCCGGGACGAAAAAAAAGCCGCACATAACATGGAGCTTGTGGCGGTCTCAGACAAAAAGAAAAATAAAAAATAATCTGGGATTTTAAGAGCCAGAACTGCGATACGATCATGAGGCACGCCGTAGTGGGGGACTCAGGATTAATTTTGACCACCTGGGATCCTTTAAAATGCACCTAAATTTAAATAAACATAAATAAATGTCTGAATGAGATTTAGGTAGGATTAATGCAAGACAAACTTCGCTACTAAATGTCTTTAAATGCACCTAAATTTAAATAATTTTGCATTTCACTCCCGGCGAAATGCGTCCGCTGTACACGGCCGAGTGGTCTCGGTCCAGATTTCTACATCATCGCCGTTCATCTCAACACTTCAGTGGGCTCCGCTTTTTAATATTTGCCTGAAATTAAACACCGCACATTCGCAATAAAGCACCAGTGGTCCCACTTATCACCAGATGCAAACATATCGGCTGTCACCCCCGGTTACCGGTAAGTAAGCGCCAACCCTCCGTTGCGCATGGCGCCAGATTGTTCGCCGAGCACAGCTGTTAACTTTCTTTTAAACTGTGGCAGAGAAGGACTCTGACTGTGGGCAGTCTCTTATAAGGAGATCAAAAGAATCAAATTGTTATTGCAAAGGGCTGCTACCGTAGGATACTTAATGACAAAGAAAAGGAAACTGAGCTGCTCCGTGCGCTTAAGATTTCTCTGCAAAGCGATGCCATTTCTGAATGAGATTTAGGTAGGATTAATGCAAGACAAACTTCGCTACTAAATATCTTTGGTGCGGCTTTCAGCAACGGATTTAGGCGAACGTGAAGTGTTAGGACCTGCGCAGTTGAAACTAGCTGTATTGTAATTAGGCAGTTGCCTTAGCAAGCAGTCGTTTAGAAGCACCAGTAAGCCCAGCACTTATTCACGCTGCTCGTGGTTTCGACGCAGGAACGACGAGACTAGGTATTTTGGTTCTTAATGCACAACTATTTACAATATGTTAAAAGCTTTATAATTCGATTTTGTTAAAAGCATGACACTGATATAATAAGCATAAAGAAATAACATCAAACGTGAGAGATGCATTGGGGGGCAGGAAACAAACACCAGCAAACGAATGGCAATAAATACAGAATGCATAATCGATTGTTTCTATAAACAAGAAAGTGTAAAGCATAACACATGGCAAAACAACTCTCAAACGAACACAAGTAGCCACATCACAAATACAGCAATATTTTTTTTTTTTAAATGGCTTGTTAGAGATACCACCATTCCACTTCTTCAGCTGTTACTTGCAACACGTGTTCGGCATCGTTGTCCCATCCCGCCACTTCAACTAAACAGCCCAGCACTCGAAAAATAGTGCAGCGCATGCACAGAACGCACCCGATCATTCGGCTCGCCTCGCACTGCGCACGCATTTCGGTATGCGAACGATGCCCTCTCTGGCACAGTGGCGCCACATCGCGGCACCTTTGGGCAGCATATGAACCTCTCCCATAGCGTGACGGCGGAGTTTCGTGACCAGAAAAACATGGAAGGACTCTGATATTACCGATGCAATGGTCAACGGTCTATACGAGTGCATTCTATCTTTCTCCGACTGAGCTTTACAAATTATATTCATTCCACTTTGCCTCTAACTGCCTGGTATTTTTCTATCTTTTAAAGTTTTTTCCTCTGCTTTCACCAGAGCTTCATACTTTTTTGTCCTAGTTCATTAATCTG
Source organism: Dermacentor variabilis (assembly GCF_050947875.1). Classification (NCBI taxonomy): domain Eukaryota; kingdom Metazoa; phylum Arthropoda; class Arachnida; order Ixodida; family Ixodidae; genus Dermacentor; species Dermacentor variabilis. The sequence goes on along the minus strand of NC_134574.1, from coordinate 21,557,526 downwards.
CCTAACGGGAAACTCGTCTAGCCCTGTGGCTATGTGCTTAGGAATTTTCGCTTCAGCTCTCTTCCAGCTGAAATTTGTCAGCACCAGCTCCTTTTCCATCTGGTTCTCTTCCATGCTCTTTTTTTCTTCAAATACAACCTTGTCATTCCCTTGGAAAGATTCAGCTGCTATTTTTCGCATGCAATTTAATGCCACTTCCCCTTCCAGTTTGCTTTCGTCTTCGTCTAGGATACCGTATTTACTCGCATAATGATTGCACTCGCGTAATGATCGCACCCATGAATTTTGTTGTCACAATTCGATTCTTTTTCTTTTCCATGTAATGATCGCACCCTGAACTTGTCGCAGTGATATGTCATATGCCAAGTCTAATTAATGATGATCGCGCTTACCATCTGTTGAATGCAACACTAACGACGTTTAAAGGCATGCCAAGCGGTCTGCACAAACCCAACATTCTTAAGTAGATGCCTCATTTCATTCCTTTCATCGCTTTCTGCACTTCCATGAAAAAAAAAAAGCTACAACCAAACTTGCCTGTCTCTTTCCTGTTTAGGATGTCATTTAGCCTACCTGCTACTATGACAAAATTGCACATGTGGGCATTTTCCATTAGCTTTGCTATTGCTCGCTCCATCACAGAACCCAGTGTCCGCCTTGGAAATGTCCCTAGTGGCACTCTTTTGTCAGCTTTCACCCTCTCCATAATTGCTTGTGGAGTGTGAAATCTTTTTTCCACACGTTCTGTGCATAATGCTCCATCTCTAGCTGATCTTTTAGCTCTTTGACTTGTTTGACAAGTTGATCTTGGAAAGCCTCAATTTTCTTTATCCTAGCATCGACATCACAGTGTCTGCTGATTGACTTGATTCCCTCTCCATTCTCGTCCATCCCCTCGTTTGCCTTGAGGGACCCCTGCACACTGCACACTTTCGTGGCTTTCTTGCCATGTATTGCACTGCTTTTTCTAATGCAAATACTGAAGCTTTCAGAGCACATGCCTTCTAGCAAAAACCGATATGCACAGAATGTAAATCCTTAAGATGCCACTAATTCTCACCAATGTTCTAAAAGCAATCAATGCCGCACAGACTTAATGTATGACACATGTTCACATGCGTTCAACCACGCATCCACGCTTTCACTTTCCTACCAAAGCAATATTCCTAATACCAAAGCACACACAGTAAAACCACTAATAGCTATTAGTCTTGTCACTTCCAAGCTACTATTCAAAGGCTATAAAGACTTACTGTCCCACACGGTTGCCCGTGTTGAAGCACGTGGCACGAAAGGACGCTCTGACTATACTGCAAAACCAAATATACAAGAAACACAACCGTTCACACGAAAAAAAAAAAGACTATCGCTCCAGTCTCTCTGGTGTAAAAATGCGTCGACCCGATGGAGTGTACCAAGAACAGTGGCCTGGATTCCCGGTGTGCACCGTCCCCAAATAGTCTGCGTCTGGCAGGCAAGGCACACTTTCCCCGGGAGCCTCCGGAGAAACCATACCACCAGGCTCAGAATGAGATATTTCCCGCACAGTCAGCTGTCTGCACTGTCTGTGGCACTGCCGATGGCACCCTTGAACCAGGTGACCTGCTGCGATCAGCAAAGGGAACAAGCAGATGACAGTTCTGCTGAATTGCACCATTTAGCATTTCCACCACGTAGCGTTGCGGACGCTGACCACGACTCTGCACACAAGCAGCACACCGGGCATATGTCACCCAGACAGATGCTAGGTCGTGGACCTGGTAGCGATCAAGCACAGTGGTGGTGGTGGTTGTAGTTCATAGTCTGCCTGCACCTAGCAGCTTTGTCCCGCCCTTCGAAGGCCCCATGGTCAGGCAGTTTCAGAAGTTAGATGGTCACAAACATTTGGCAAACAGGTGCACAGGCATAAAAAGCTGAGGTGGACTTATTCCTGCTGAGCAGGGAGGGTCCCTCTACACAGGCAGAGCCATGTGACAGTCAATGTTCCTCCTCCACAGTTCCTTCACCATTCACACTGCATGTTCCATTTCCCCATTTGACTGAGGGAAAGCAGGGCTACTCATGCCATGAGTAAAGCTATACGTCGATGCCAAATCTACAAATTCTTTTGACAAAAACTGTGGTCTGTTGTCATTCCGAAGAATTTTGGGCGCACTAAAACAGGCCACAATGCTCTTTAATTCAGTAATGACTGATTTGCTTGATGTTCCACACAGAGTCACTACTTCTGGAAACCTTGAATAGTAGTCAACTACTAATAGGAAGTCCCAACATTCAAAATGAAAGATGTCTGCCCCCTCTTGTTGCCATGGGAGCTCTGGGGTAGTTGTCGGGCATCATGCGTTCCACTCTCTGCTGTCTCACAGTTGTGCATTGTCTGCACTTTTTGACCACTTCCTTGATTCTGCAGCTTATTCCAGGCCACCATACCAACTCGTCAGCTCTCACCTTAGATGACCGAGATGACTCATGATCATCTTACTCCGAGATAACTTTCGTGAACCAATCGTAAGACCTCTGCTTGAAGGGCTGCATGAACAACCCCTTTCCAGCAGAAGTGAGCAGGCAACCAAAAGTTCACCATGGTGTTTCCAGTAGCTTGCCAAGTGTACAGGTAGTTTTGTCTTAGACAGCCAACCCTAGTAGCAGAACTTGACCAAGCTAGAGCAGATGCCATCAGATGCTTGATGCCTTGTCATTGTTTCCAAGTAAATGGGCATGCTCTCACCAACAGCTTCCAAACCACTTGCATGTATCTTTCAAGAGAAACAATTGCAGCATTTGGAGCATACGAAGAGGGAAGCAGAACCCTTAACAATGTGTCGGCAGTAACTATCAGTTGCCTGGAATGTACAGTACCTTGAACTGATAGCGCATCAGCTTAAATCGCAGGCACTGTATCCCATGTGGTAGCACATCCACCTCCATGTCACCCAGTAGTGTTGCTAGTGGTTGAAGGCCTGTTTCAACGATGAAATGGAGAAATTCGTCAAAGCGCTGCATGGCCCACATGACAGCCAAGGCCTCTTTTTCTGTCTGGCTGTATCTCTGCTCAGTCTTCATGAGTGAGCGTGAAGCAAAGACCACAGGCCATCTTTTGCACCTTGCTTCAGGACCACTCTGAACCCAAAAAATTTACATCGGCAGACTACTGCTGGGTGAGTTGGGTGATAGCAGGCCGTGCAGGTTTTGAAAGAAAGCATACATTTTATTTTTTCGAAGGTTGCTTGCTGAGTTGGTTCCCGCAACCAAGCTGTCCACTTGCACAGAAGTTCTCAAATCGAGGCCAACGTGTCCGACAGATGCGCAGAGGATCTTGCAACATGATTTATGTTGATACAACACGTCCTTATGTAGATACTGTAAATAAATCAATATTCCTCGTTCTTGATGAGAAGCAGTCCTTCCCTTCAACGTCCTCAGCGTGGATAAGTTGGACGACGGCATGGGTGAGCTACCTTTTAATTCATGCCCAACTCCAATCTTGACAACTGATTACGAGCGATGGGATTGAGCCCCTAATCCTTACAGTGCAGATACAGCATGTTAGGAGAGATGGCGTGAGTGCTGCACTGCTAATGCCACCTTTCGGAGGGGTTACTGGGGTGCGAAAGGGAGTAGGGTCTTGCTCTTTGTCTTGGGGCCTGTGAGCGGCATGAATGTTCTGTGCGTGCGTCGACCCACTTTGCAGGACTGTCCTAAGAGAAGCTTTGGAGTGGGTCATCGGGATGGACAAACTCGACCATTCAAATGTGACACCATTCGTGTTACTTTGTACCAAAGAATAAGGCTATGGTGTCCAGCATGGGGGCGAACATATCTGCTTGCCATCCGGTCATGGTGAGTCGGACTTCCTCGATTTGCCCATCGCCCGATTTGCCATGGAACAGGCCCATCGGCATGTTCCATGGGTACTAATTTGGCTAGCAGGCATTAGTGTATGAAAGGTGCAATAAATATCTTTTGATTGTTTGCACTATTGTGCTGTCATTCCTTTGGCCCAAGAGCACATGTGAGACCCCAGATCTGGCACTCAATGTGGCATATTGGGGCATCGGATGACAGTTTTGACAGTTTTGCTTGATTCGAGGCAACCTTTGTTTGAACTGAAGCATACACCAAGCATTGATTTTGATCGCTAGCATTGGTGGCATGCTTTCTTAAGCAATGCGATGGTTGCTGTAGTGTGTTTGAGCTTTTCAAAATGCTAGGCCTTTTTTGCAAGTGTTCTTGAAGAACATTCGGCAAGAGCCACATGATCTGCATCCTGGGAGAACAAGGCTTAGCACCCGCAGAGCATTGGCAAGCCTGAAGCAAGTGAGTATGGAAGTCTCGTGGGAAGTCCAAGTTTCTTAGGTAAATAGCTTCTTCTATCTCCTTGACTGGAAGCCACGTGTAGCCGTGGGCCACAGGTGCCACTACGGCCTGTCTAATATTACAGTCTGGCACAGGGCACTCCAACACTATCAGGGACTATGGCTGCCATCAACTTGGATGCTGTGTAAACAGGGCAGGGCAGCGTCACCTTACAGAGTTAATTTATCCTCACAGCTGCCTGTTTTGCAGATATCTTGAGTGTTGTTTTTGGATGCTGGTTGTTGTCAGGCTAGCGACTCATCAGGCCTAAGGCCTTACGAAGCTGCCTGCCACATATGGAGGACACAACCTGGTGGACCACGGCATTCAGGTGTCGCACTTTGCTTCCCTCATTCTAGTTACTTTATTTACTCGAATCTAGGTCAGGCCGACCCCCAACTCTAAGCCAACCCTCTAAAGTCCCAAACCGACAAAAAAAATATATATTACCTCGAATGTAGGCCGAACAAACAAAGCGAGGACAGCGTTCACAAAATGCAAATAGCATTTATTGAATCTGAACGTACAGAGCTCATTCAACGTCGTCGTCACTGCTAGACTCGTCGCTGTGTTCCTTGTCATTGTCGCCTTCAAACAGTGCCCTATCTCCAGTACCATCAAGCGCATTAGATATGCTGCGCTTCTTAAAGGCGCGCATGATCAGTACCTGGGATGTCGTCCCACGCTTCAGCTACACAGCCCTCCAGTTGCGATAGCGATGCACATTTGATGCGGCCCGTTGCCGTTAGCATGTGGTCTTCATCAGTCAACCAGTCCGTGTAATATTTCCGCAGACGATCCTTGAAAGGTTTGTTGATGCAGACATCAAGTGGCTGCAACTGGCCCGTCATGCCGCCCAGTATGACAGCGAGGCCCATGTTCACTTGGGCAAGCGCAGCCTTCACGTTGTCGGTCAAATGCCCACGGTAAGAGTCGACAACAAGGAGTGAGTTCTTTGTCAAAAGGGCTCCTGGACGCCGTCGCCACACAATCTTAACCCACTCTTCTACCAACGCACCCATCGTCCACCCGTTCTCATTTGCCCACACAGTGACATTTCTTGGCAAAGTTTCTCAAGCAGGCAGTGTCTTCCTTTTAAATATCATATAAGGAGGGAGTTTATGTCCATCAGCTGTGCAGCACAGCACCACAGTTGCACGCTGCTTCTCGCAGCACGCCGCGTGCACCTTCACCTCCTTGGCACCCTTTTCATTCACGGTGTACGCCACTGGCATATCAAAATACACAGCCGTCTGGTCGGCGTTGCCGATTTGCCCAAGGTTGTAGCCTGCCGCTTCTCTCTTTTGCAGCATGTAGCGCTGAAAAGCTATCAGCTTTTCTTCGAAATTGCTTGGCAGCTTCTGGCTGATTGAAGTGCGACATCGGAGGCTGAAGTCGAAGCGCTTCATGAATTTCTGAAGTCAGCCCCGGCTGGCTTTGAAATCCTTTGGTGTTAGGCCTCGCTCCCTCGAAAGTTCCCAAGCTTTCGCTTGGAACACTTCTGTTGTCACTGGAAGGGCAGCTGCTCTCTGCGTCCGAACAAAGTCAGCCAAAACTGTCTCTACTTCGTGGTGACGGCCTTTCTTTGGTCCGCTAAATGCCATCCTCATTGCAACACACGCAAAAAGCTGCTGTCGTTGTCCCCTCCAATGACGGATGTTGTTCTCGTCGACGCCAATATCCCGTCCGGCTTGAAGGTTCGACGATGCCTATGCAGATATCACAACTTTTCGCTTGAAAGCGGTCCTGTAGTGGCATCTCCTGCTTGGTGCCATCGCGATAACACTGCGCCGCACAGTGATACGGTTGACACGACACAGGTCAAAATGGCGACCTCGCTTGTGTACGGTTGGCTACTGGCACGGCTAGTAGCGGCTGCAATACTGACTTTTCTAGATAGCGCTAGCTATGCACCATATTTAGCAGTTTCGAATGACAGAAAGCTGAGCTAGTTGGTAAGGATTCATTATGCAAAGAAGAAGTGAGGCATGCAGACAGGACACAAGAGTAGAGAAGAGGACAACATGAATTCCACAGTTCGTATTGCAGTTTCAATGAAAAACTGGTGCATTTTTTAAACTCCTTGAATCCAAGCCAACCCTAGAGTTTGGAATAGGATTATTTGAAAAAAACTATCGACCTAGATTCGAATAAATACGGTAGCCTTGCACGAATTTAAACTACTCATTTGCCTAAAAAAAGTGAGCTTTGTTAACGTAAACTTAGCATCTGAGTAGCCGCCTGATCTTTTGCTAGCAGTACTGAACATCCTACGACACTGGTGATGCGCATAGAATGGCTCTCCCTTGCACTATTACAGTGTTTGTCAAGTGTGTTGCGTGTATGCAGTGTGAACGGAGTCATTCCTGGTTTTTTGTCACCTGCACATCGTCTGCGCTGCTGCCTTGGACTATGACCGAGATACCCCAGGCAACGGAGTAAAATTGATTATGAAGAACGACTGAGGAATATGGAAGAAAGTAAATGGGCTGGGAGAGTGTTGAGGTACTTGCACAGAAATAACATTGATTTACAGTGGAGGAAAAGAACTAGGAAGCTTACTAGCAAGTATGCGGCCTGTAAGGTAAGCAAAACAGCAACAAAGAATGTCAAGCGGAAAGTAAGACAGGCTGAAATAATCTCATGGGTGGCGACAATGCAAAAGAAACCTGCCATGAGCAACTAAAGAGGAAAAAACGAAATCAGGAAAGAAGCAACTTTTGATAACTCAAAGGGAAGCTCATTACTTTTCGAAATGAGATCATGACGCCTTAGAACACGCATCTCTAAAGCGAGATATAAGAAGGAAGAAGAACCATGTGCTTGCAGCAGTAAAGTTAGGGAAACGATAGAGCATGTTTTATCAGAATGTGAAGACATCTGCCCAGCGGTCGATTTAGGCACCACTGGCCTCCTTGAAGGCCTTGGGTTCAGCGAGAGCAGGGGGAAAGTAAGCATGTCCGCAATAGAGACTAGTAAGAGACGATTAGAAGATTGGCGGAAAAAAAAGTAGGGAAATGACAAAAAATGGGGACATACAAAAACAATGTTCACAATAGGGGGTCAGAAAATTTGGTTATGGGAATTCATCATGTTTCTTTTCCTCCTCTTTTTTTCTATTTTAACCTAGGTAGGACAATAGGAAGTATAATAGGAAGAGCTTGGCGGCGTAACCCACTGCTGGCCTGTTCCAAAGGGGACGCTCAAAACATCCATCTATCCATCCTTGCTCGTGCTGAAAAGTGCGTCACTGTTTCTGGAATCCTGGCCTAGAGTCGTGCCATCCAGTCTGCAGGGCTGCTGCTGTGACCAAGGGATGGTAGCAGTGTACCCCAGAGACATTGTCCGCGCACATGTTATGGGCAGGGCCCATATTATGGACATTTTCTCGGTGCAGCCACTGCCACATGTACTACCTGTTGTTCGTGAAGCATGCATTGATGTTAGACCATGTGACATGTTTCGGCAGCATATGTAGTGATTTAACTCTTTCCCTACCATGTGGAAAATAGGCGTTTTTTGTAGGTTATGCCAGATTCTTTTCTGAAGAAACTACTGCACTTAATATTTTATGTGATACATTAAGAAAAAGCAGAATGATTGTAATTTTCAGGCATAAATGTTTTATTAACAAGATGTATGCCATAAAAAAGATATAAATTGCAAAAATCTAGATTGCAGGGTAAAATTGAACAACGTTTGTAAAGACATGCTTGAATCTAATAATAAAAATATGTAACAAAAGTTATGAGATATACAAAATGTATTGCCGTATAATAGGCACTATCCGAAAAAATCAAAATTTTTTATTGAACAGCTATTCTACTACAAAAATTTAACTGCAAGCACTACAGTTTGGTGTGCCAGGCTGGGGCCACCGATGTTCCAGGCTGGTTTGCGTCGTTGTCGCTCTCAGTGTCAAAGTCCAACGAAAAGGCAACATCCTCAGACTCGCTGCTGCTCGATCCATCAATAAATCAGCCGCAGATGCAGCGGAATGACGAAATCTGCTATCTTTAAAAGCGCGCACGCCGCTCCTGGAGGCAGCCATTCTGGTTTTTCACTTTGAAGATCGCGAAACTTCAAAGCGCATTGAAATATAACCACCTGGCAGGAAGAAAATGAACTGCTTAGAAAACAAAAATATAGTTCTCCTCCTTCAGGTCCGATAGCGCAGTGTGCCCATGAGCAGCGCGGAAGTTCTTGAAAGCAGCGTTTTAAACCATCGTTAGCGGGCTAACGATGCCCAATGGGCGCGAAATGGAACGAGTTAAGGTTGGAGAGATGTGGGGATGCTTGACTCTCAGGTGTCCCCTGCCGTTGTTTTCCCCACATAGCTCTCATGTCTCCTGTAATCTGGCTTCTCAGCGTAGCTAAGCGCCGGTGGGGGTCGGTGTGGTTGCAGCATATTACGAGAGATGGAGTGAGTGTTAAACTGCTAATGAAGCCTAGCAGAGGGGTTACTGGAGCACAAAAGGGAGTAGGCTCTTCCTCTTTGACTTAAGGGCGGTGAACAGTCCAGATGTTTTGCGGGACCATCCCGAGAGAGGTTTCGAAGCATGGCACTGGGATGGACAAACTTGATCGTTTCAACACAACACCGTTCATGTGACTGTACACACAAACACTTAGGCATTGGTGTCCAGCATGGGAGTGAACATATCTGCTCGCTATTCGGTCACGGTAAGTCGGACTTCCTCAATTAGTCACACGCCCATCGGCACATTCTGTGGGTACTAATTTGGCTAGCAGATGTTTGTGTATGAAAGGTGCAATAAATGCATTTTTGGTTGTTTACACTACTGAGTTGTTGTTCCTTCGTCCCAAGTGTATGTGCGAGACCCCACAGAATGTAGTAAGTTCCTGGCTGCCTTCCGCCAGCCTGACCTGGTGAAAACTAGATGTCACATCCAGCTTTGAAAACACCTTCACAACTCAGAGGACTCCCAGAACTTGCTCTACCATAGGTAGCATGTGTTGCTCCCGGAGGACGTACTTGTTCAATTTGGTCAAGTCCACGGATATGTAGTAGCTACAAGAGTCTTTCTGCACCACCACCAGGCCAGCGCACCATCGTGTCGGCTTTGTGATACGCCTAACAATGCCCTGTGTTTCCAAACTCTGGAGGTTGGATTTTACGACAGGGCACAATAGGATGGGTTTCGTTCTTGCTGTGCTTAAGGAAAATGGGAATGGCCCCTGTCTCTATGCGCATCTTCTATGGTTCTTCCAGCCCGCCGAGACTTTCGAACAGCTCTTGAGTGAGGCCTCAAGGAAGCCCGCCAGAAGGCATCCAAAACCACCCCCGTTAGCTCAGCTACTTGAGGATCGAGACACACAGAAATTCCAGAGAATGTGCTTGTTATGACAGAAACTTTCACACCATATCAATCTTGAGCTTGAGCACTGTCCCATTGACCTCCACGTCAATGTACTTGGCTCAGGGCAGGTTGACTGAGCCAACCTCGTTCAGCCCTATAGCCGACACTACACAACAGCACACCACTGCAAAATGGCCCTTCCTGCAGTACTTATTGCAGAGAGCACACCTGTACCTTGGAGCTGGAGGTGACGGAGCTGCGGCTGCTGCGGGAGGCTTTTGTCCCGGGTGATTCATCTTTACTTTCACAGCGTCCACACAGCTGGACAAAGACGCCGCACTCACATCTGGGGAGTCACGTGCAATGCACTCCTTCTCAGCGTCCTCCTGACATACCTGTATCAAAGCTTCTTCGAGACTGCATTTTGAGCACCTGCACACCTTGTAAGAGAACTTGCTTTCAAGCATGCTAGTACTTCCGACTTCCTTAGAAGGGTAGTTGCACTGTCAGGCTATGCCCCAAAGTGCGGTATAGAAAGTGTCTGCTGATTCGCCAGCTTGGTGTACCCGCTGGTGAAACCTAGCGCTCTCATACAGCAAATTTGCCGGATGAATGAGGTAAGAGTCGAACTTGCCGGAGACTTGCCTGAAGATCGCCATTTGCTCCTCCGAGACCTGCAGCAAGCCGAGCACTTCCCACGCCTGTGGACCCATGGTAGCATACAGACCTGAAGCATGCTGGTAGTCTTCTAACTGGACGACCCAGTGTTTTCACTGCCCTGGGTTGCAGAAGTTAAAAGGCAGTGGGGCCTTGAGGTTCCCTGCTGCGAATATGGGAGCCAGCGCAATTTCCAGTACATCTGGCAAAAAATTATCCGTTTTTTTATAGTTATTGCTTATGTTGTGCTCGGGTGCCTGCTTCGACTGTGCCGGTGACCATTATCTGCAGCACATCACTGTTGGCACACCCCTTCCGCCGCTGTGAAAGAGGCCGAAGGACGGCCACTGCTGACACCATGTAGTGAACGAAGCAGCACTGCATTCCACAACCTGGCAGGTATATATCCGCTCACTTTGTTGCCAAATATTTTACATGGACCAACAGAATAACAGAATGGACAAATGATAAGTAGGGTTAGCTATTAGTGACGTTAGTAGAGTTATATGAGCCCTCTACACCACAGACAGAGAGCGGCAACAAAAGAAGCACATATTTCGTAAAGTGCGAAAGTATGTGCAAGATCAGGCTGATCAGCTGCTGATAGGCTCACAGATCGTGCTGGATATGCGGCAATGAACTTCATGCTCCTTCAACAGCCGCCAATTTAACCTGCACACGTGACCATGGGATCGATGACTGATCAGCCATCCGTACGAACATATTAGCAGCAAGCGTTCCGTGAAGGCTTGCGGCCTGTCACCACATCGGCCAGCGGCAAATTTTCATCACGGCCACACTGCCTAGTCCATTAGGCTTTCGGTGCTGCTTCACTGGGTGTTGTCAACTACTCTTCAACTAAAGTTATGCTTTGGTGCTGAATCAATGCAGTTCTATTCACAGCAGCCACACGACACTCAGGAAGCCAACAAATGGCCTCGCAAACAAAAGAAAGTTGATTATGGGAGCATCTTTGCAACACACCACAGAACAGCCTCTCGCTCCTGATGCCATTTGCAAACACACATTGGTTTCTCTTCCTAGCTTCGAGCAATGCTTCGAGCAATTTCTCACAAGACTAGCTATAGATTCACATGGCAGGCACAAAAGTGTCATGGCCAGTTGCCTGCATTGGTGCAGACAGCAGATAAGCACGAGGGGGAGAGGGGTGGCGGGGAGCGAGCGTAGCTCAGGCTTGTCGTGACCCTCCAAATTTCAGGTTTTTGGACTGATGACAACTCACGCTGAACCTGACAATGAAATGGCATGGACAACTCCTGCTCTTTACTGCTGGTGCAAGCCACACACGGAGCAGTGATCAGGTCACGTGATGCATGGTCCTTTCATCTGTCAAAACGATTAGCCTTACTATAACCCACCAGAACGTCACCAATTCATTAGTTTCAGAGGAGAAAGAAGCATTTTAATCGACTCAACAGAAATTCTTCTGGTAAATATTTTCGAGACATTCATATACTAGAATTGAGCCATAATCAGTGCTGGCATAACAATTTCGTGTTCCCTTTAATAAGTGTAAACAGTACGGTATAATTTGATTCCTCTGTACCTAAGTTACTGATAGTTTACTACATTCTTGTTATGCAATGCTAGGAGATTCCCAAGCATGTGCAGCACTGTATTTTATAGCCCAAAATGTATAAGCACTAAATTTGGTGAAATATTTTTTAATATTCAATATTCCATATAAAATTGCCGTGACAACTTGGTCACATTCAAGTTGCGCGCCCTTCGTGTTGGACACTGTGCACGCCATACCGTGGTGGTGTTTAGCAACAACAGGCAGCGATCTTCGTGGCACGAGTAGCTGGTTGGACCTGGCTCGCATGCGCCACATGCACAAGGTATCACACGGGAAGAAAGAAGACGGTCCAAGGCCAGTTTTTCAGGCACGACTGCTGGGGATTTCTTCATGACTGCAGTTACTTTTAGTTGTGGGCACAGGTTCACCCTTAATAAATATCATTGTTTTGTTAACCTGTGGTCCTCAACATCGTTACATTCCTGGTGGAGGTGCGGGGTACGAGTCAAAGCCCCACAAATGAAAGTCAGCATAGCCCCGACCACCAGTGAGTCCATCCCATGGAACTGACACCTGTGCACCAGAGGACCAGCCGCCGTCTTCGAGGTGACTCGGCCAAATTCGGCCTTCATTTCTTCACGCCAAGGGAAACTCGGACCATGGGCGCCGCCACAATAAATACCCAGGTAAAACGGGCACAGCTGGTCGTAAGCCAACCTCGTAAGCCACCAACATTCCATGGTGACTCATTCCAAGACGTGGAAGACTGGTTGGAATTGTTCGAGAGAGCGGCGAGCTTTAATAAATGGAATGAGAGACAGAAGCTCTGTAACGTATATTTCGCTTTGGAGGACTTCGTAAAAATGTGGTATGAAAACCACGAATCCTCTTTGTCCTTTTCGAAGGAATTTCGACGACAACTGCTAGTAACATACGCCAGCACAGATCGTAAAGAAAAGGCGGAAATTGCACTTCAAGCTAGGAACCAGCTCACAAACGAGAACGTGGCGATGTACATCAAGGACATGACCTGCCTGTTCAAGCATGCTGATCATTTGGTAATAAGCTTCAAGATGTCGAACCACCTGATCAGCACCGGTGTCGACTAAGGCATTCAGCTCGCATCCGTCTGTTATCAGACGCAATCTGTGAAGATAAGAAGCTGCGCCATCTCATGCGTAGAGTAAAGCAGGAACTCTTCGTAGTTCTCGTCTGCAACTCACCGCGCACGGTCGCCGAGTTCACATATGAAGCAACAACCATCGAAAAGACGCTGGAACAGCGGGCTCGGCAATACAACTGTGAGGCAAGCTGTGCACCTGCCCATGTCTTCTCTGTAGGCATGACGAAAGACCTTGAAGCCCTGCGGGAGCTCATCCGGTCAGTGATCAGGAAAGAGCTCAACAAGTTGCAGACACCTCAGACTTCAACTGCACTATCTATCGTCGACGTTGTCCGGGACGAACTGAAGCAGGCCATACGGGATCCAGAGCATCAGCCACAGCCGATGTGGTGCACCTGAACGTATGCCAACGTACTCAGCCAACATACACAGTAGTAGAGCAGTTGCAACGACCGTTTCCTACCCGCCGACAGCACGCAGTGCACCTCGTCTGCTGGAACCACTGGCTACCTATCTGCCTGCAGCACGTAGTGCACCTTGATTTGTGGAACAAAGGCCCTGGAAAAGTGATGTCTGGCGTGACCACGAGCGCAGGCCTCTGTGTCTTTACTGCGGAGAAGCGGGTCACCTGTATAGGTTCTGCCCATACCGTCAAGCTGGATTAAGGGATTTTCCCTTAAGCGCACCATGCCCCTGAAACGGTGAACAGCCAGCAGAGATAAAATAATAGTTGTCCACACCCCAAAGCCCCATTATTCCTCACCAACATCAACCACAGTCATCGTCGCCCATGCGCTACCGATCACCTAGCCTACGCGCGTCTCCAAGATTGACTAGGCGTCGTTCATCAAGCCCACACCAGGAAAACTGAAGCAAGCGACCTGTGGAGGTGAGGCCGCTGATAACCAGAGTTATGAAAATGCTCCAGCAAAATTCTAGTGCGATAATGAGACAATTCCAGTAAACAGATGCAGGAACGAAACGATTACATCAGATTTGCGTCTGATAACAGACGGATGCGAGCTGAATGCCTTAGTCGACACCGGTGCTGATCATTTGGTAATAAGCTTCAATATGTCGAAGCACCTGAAAAAAGTTGTGACGCAGTGGGCTGGACCGTCAATACGCACGGCAGGCGGTCACATTATTACGCCCCTTGGCCGATGCCCTGCAAGACTTATGATAACGGGCTTCACTTACGTTTCTGACTTTATTGTACTGCCAGAATGTTCCCAGGAACTTATATTGGGAATGGATTTTGTACAAGCTAACGTCACCATAATTAACCTACGTAGGTCCAGTGTCTTTCTCAACAAAATAAGCTATACCTGTGGAAGAATCAGAGGAGCAACATCATATAAGCGATGCACTGCGCATCGTTGATGATGATGTAACTGTGCCGCCACGCTGCAGTGTAATGGTTCTTGTGGAGAATGAAACATTTTACGACCATGAACGCATAGCAGATGGAAACATGGAGCTCCTTTTCAACAAAGGTATTTGCATGGCTCGGGGTCTTGTTCACTTAAGCAATGGCCGTGCAAATGTCACACTTACGAATTTCGGAAATGAATTCCAACACATCGCACAAGGAACAGCTATTGCCTATTTCCCTGAGTTCTGTGTTGCGACCGAATTATGCGGCCTAACAACAACGTCAACTGCTCTGCCAGGAGCCTGCAATGTCGACAGATCAATTACCATCAACCCGAGACTCCCGGAAGCCCACAAGAAACAGATATATGCCCCGATAAAGGATTTTTCTGACTGCTTCTCTACTTCCTCGAAGGTACGGCACACGTCTGTTGCAAAGCACGCAATCATAACAGAGGATGCCACAAGACCGGTATGCCAGCACTCGTATCGAGTTTCACCAAAAGAAAGGGAAACCATCAAGAAGCAATTATAGGAGATGCTTTGCGATGACGTTATTCAGCCTTCCAGCAGTCCATGGGCATCTCCCATAGTGCTCGTTAAGAAAAAAGATAACATACCTCAATTCTGCATCAACTACCGTAAATTGAACAGCATAATTAAGCGAGATGTATACCTCTTTCTGTGTATCGACAATACGTTAGATCGGCTCCGATGTGCAAACTTTTTCTCCTCCCTGGATCTCAAGAGTGGATATTGGCAAATAGAGGTGGATGAGCGGGACCATGAAAAGACAGCATTCGTAACCCCTAATGGCCTCTACGAATTTACAAGCGCTTCCATTTGGCCTTTGTTTCGCACCTGCAACGTTCCAGTGAATGATGTACATTGCTCGCAGGATTGAAATGGCAGTCGTGCTTATGTATTTGGATTATGTGGTCGTATTTTCCACCACATTTGACCAACATCTAGAGCGCCTGCGACTAGTACTATAAGCTATTCGCACCGCAGATTTGACAATTAAGCCGGAAAAATGTCAATTCAGCTTCGATGAACTTCAATTTCTCGAACACGTCCTCAGTGCTGAAGGGGTTCGGCCAGATCCCGAAAAAACAGCAGCTGTTGCAAGGTTCCCGACACCCACCGACAAAAAGTCAGTGCAACATTTTTTGGGTTTATGCGCATACTACAGAAGATTTGTGGAAAACTTTCTAAAAATTGCTGAGCCCCTTACAATAGCGACAAGAGAAGATCAACCTTTCATGTGGAAAAGCGAACAACAAGACGAGTTAAAGAAACGCCTGCACGCTTCACCAATCCTTGCCTATTTTGATGAGACAGCCGACACTGAAGTTCATACCGATGCGAGTAACGTTGGCCTCGGTGCCGTACTAGTGCAGTGGAATAACGGCCAGGAGAAAGTAATTGCTTATGCCAGCCGTAAACTCTCGAAAGCAGAGGCACTACTCCGCAACCGAGAAAGAGTGCCTTGCAGTCATTTGGGCAATATGTAAATTTTGGCCCTACCTCTATGGTAGACCACTCAGAGCAGTCAGTGATCACCATTCGCTTTGCTGGCTGGTGAATCTCAAGGATCCATCCAGACGACTAGCAAGATAGAGCCTTAAGCTTCAAGAGCATGAAATTACTGTCGTATACCGTTCCGGGAGGAAACACAGCGATGCCGACTGCTTGTCACTGAACGCCTCAACAGAACACTGGCTGACATGCTTTCGATGTATGTCGACGTTGACCATAGGCTGTGGGACAAAATTTTGCCGTACATCACCTTCGCATATAATACGGCCGTTAAAGAAACAACACAAGTCGCCCTGTTTGAACTTGTATTCGGCCAAGCAGTAACCACAACTTTGGATGCTATGTTGCCGTTAGATGAAGAAAACAATAACTCATCTGACCTACACGATTTCTTGCAACGAGCCGAGGAGGCACGACAGATGGCAAGGTACCGAATACGCCGCCAACAACGCATCGACTCCAGCCGGTACAACCAGCGCCGTAGCTCATTACCAGCCCGGTGACAAGGTGTGGGTACGGACCCCAGTGCGACGCCGTGGACTGTCTGAAAAGCTTCTCTGCCGATACTGTGGCCCTTACGAAATACTTCGTCATATAAGCGACGTCACTTACGAAGGGAAATCCACTGGACACAAGAACCCAAGACGGCGCAACTTCACGGAAGTTGTGCATGTTGTCCGCATGAAATCCTACCACGAGAGGTCATGAAAAAAAAAAAGTGAGAGCCCACAGGAACCCCTACTTCCACTCACGCATCGGGCCGATGCGGCAAGGAGGGCATAACGCCGCGACAACTTGGTCACATCACATTCAAATTGCGCGCTCTTCGTATTGGACCTGTGCACGCCGTACCGTGGTGTTGTTTAGCAACAACAGGCAGCAATCTTCATGGCATGGGTAGCCGGTTGGACCTGGCTTGCATGCGCCACGCGTACAAGGTATCAGGTGGGAAGAAAAAAAAGACGGTTCGAGGCCAGTTTTTAGAGCGCGACTGCCAGGGATTTCTTCATGACCGCAGTGACTTTTCGTTGCGGGCACAGGTTCACCCTTAATAAATATTGTTGTTTTGTTAACCTGTGGTCCTCAACATCGTTACAATATTTGGTACTTTTTTCTTTTGATTCAATATCTAATTTGAAATCTACTATTCGATATTTGAAGGCCCCTATTATAATATGTTTTATATAATGATAATTGTGAACGGAAGCACACGCAACACACCTAGTGACCCAAGTTGGTGTCACAGAGGTTCATTGAAGAATGGCACATACCCAAAGTTCCTAAGAATATCAATCCCATCAATAAAAGACAGCCAACCTTGGTGGTTCCATCCACTGGCGGGGACAGCTCTTTGTCCCTGAGGATGTCCTGCACCACACTGGTCTGGGTGAATTGCAATAGGCCGAATGGGGCAGCCACCGACAGGAACTCTTCCACCTGCATTAACTGTGCAGAGGCCTGCAGGATTTTTTGACAAGAGCAGGGCAAACAAAAATTGAGAACTTGAGCCCTTCAAGTGTAAGGGCATGTTCAAATGCAGTCGAATTTCATTATCATGAAGTTACATCTAACGTGAAACTAAGTTTGTTATATCTGATATTCCTTATAAATGTACTATTGTGTTCAATATGAGCTGGACTATGCAAGCCGTGGCCATAGCAATGCTCTCTAGGAAAAAGTAGCAATGCTCTCTAGGAAAAAGTAGCGATGCTTTCTAGGAAAAAGTAGCAGGTTTTGCTCTGCCATTGTCTGCTTTCTTTGTGGAGCAATAATACACTAGCCCACTGAATAGCTATCACCTGTCACAAAAATAGAAAAAAGAAAATATTGTTACGAAGTTAGGGCAGCGGTACGCCTAGACGAAGCACACTGTGCCAAAAGGCTAAAACCGCATGCACTGTTCAGCAGACCAATGAGTGTATTATCGGTTCGCAAAGAAAGCAGATGGCGAAAAGCCCAGGAGTATGCGCATCACTGGAACGACAAAAACCTCACCACATTTTTTCTCAACAGCACCGCTGTGGCCATAGACTGCATGTTGCAGTTCATATCGAACATGAAAGCAGATGCTGAAATTGACAAAAGAAAAGCAAAACGATACACATTTGTGGTCACGTCTATGCAAAAGACATGACCTGCCCGAGACCCATGATTTTGATGGCCTACTGGCGGCTTGCCATGCAAATAAGTAGCACGTTAACAAAGCAAACTTACTAACATGCACTTTGTGCCAATGTTAACGTGCAGCGGTGCAATCAGTTTGGTCGCACGAGACTGGTACGTCAGTTTGCTGACCGAGGGCCAGTTACGCTGTTGGCCAGAACATGTGTCTTTGTCCAGAATGCACCATTTCAAGTTGCTCTTGCTGAGTATTGGACATTTTTACGGCACCAGAATACACACTTTGAGCTGCGAGCAAACAAACAGTTAGCTTTGTTATACAGTCGATCCCGGCTGTATCGAACTCGCAAAAGAACGCCTATTAGTTCGATATAAAGCATAATTCAATATAATCCTGCTAAAGATTTGGATGTCATAAAAGCACATACCATTTATAAAATCACTTTATTGATGAAACTAGCTTAGTTTCGCACTAAATATTCCTGCATTTTCTTCTGCTTGGGCAATTTCGCTACCTGCGATGCACGCACCTCTCCACATTGTCTAAGGAGTCGGAGCAGCTGAGGCTGCAACCTTCCGCATTTGCGCAGAAGCACTGGACTAGTGCGAGCGCACCAATCACTTCAGAGGATGTGGGCCAAAGACTGTCATTGCTTTCCTCATTGTGCCCACTTTCGCTTGTGCTCGGTACGATGTCGGCAGTGTAGTGTTCGTTTTCTGGCTCTCTCGTGGTCGCGACACCATCATTTGCACTCACAAACTCGTCAATTGTTGATTCTTCAATGGCTTCCGGAAATTCTGACAGCTCGCTCCAAACTTCGGCAACACCGGCAACGGCTTCGTCGCATTCATCAGAATTTACAGTCATCACCGAGCACGCGGAAGTCGGCACGGCAGAAGCAATTTTGGATGAACCACTCGTACACGGCCATGCGCACGCGTCGTGCGACGGGTAACGGATCACGAGTTTGGCCACTTTAGCCCTAATCTCCCTCTTATTCTTCAAGATCGTGCTCCTTGGAATCTTGTACGCTGCGGGGACATCTGACTTCTCACCGCGTTCTATCCGATTTATGATTTCAAGCTTCACGACGACAGGCAAATTCTGCTGCTTCACCACAGCAACACTGCGGGAGAAGGCCCACAAGGCGCACACACAAGGAACCAGAAAAGCAGCGAGACAACTCGCACTTTCGCCATCTTGCACGATGAGGGCGCAAGAGCCTCTGATTGGCTGTCTGAGCAAGCGCTGTGGGCGGGCCAGGATCATTTTTTGCAGGGGGGTGTCAACATCTCATCCGAGGGAGCGCAGTCACAGTAGGGAGAGCAGTTGGATGAAGCCGCGCTGCCGGGTTTTCGCGCCACCGCGACAGAAAGCCAACTTACAGGGGCACTTCCTGCCGCGTGACATTCGATATATCGGCAGTCGCTGCTATTTTTGTTCAATGTAAGTGTCATTTTTGTTATATATACTCATTATAACTATACCGTGACCAGAAAGTGTTCGATATATAGAATGATTCTATGTAAACGGGTTCGATACAGTCGGGTTCGACTGTAATCGATATTGTCGCAAGTTCTGCATTTTCTGTACCGTTTTAGACAGTATGATGCTGTTCATTGTGATAAGAATCAACTGTATTGATTTGCATAAAACTAGAGTAACAGTCAACAGCAAGATAAGCACATGACTTGTTAATGACAAGTCATGTCATTGACAAGACACATGACAAGCAATGACTAGTTACTACATGGGTAGTAAGCCTTTTGAGGATCTGAATAAGTGTGTTTATCTAGGCTGAAAAGACACAAGTACTATGGGAATTAAATTTCTAGATAAATAAAAATGGGTTGGAGCACACGTCTTTAGATTAGGTCAGTTGGGAAAGTCCGCTTCAGAGGTGGCTCCAACTTGTATCCTTTCAGAGAGGTGGCACTTGCATCGCATTGGGATCAAGCCGTCGGCTTTCGGCGAGTGCGTTCAGTGCTTTTTTTGGTGTCTATCTGCGCTGTCTGTAGCCGGCGTGCACACAGAAAAGTTTGTTTGCCGTTATTGCTTATCTATAAATTGGATTATAGGTATGTGATGTAAAGCTCATGTGTATTGTGTTGCAAGCCAAGTTTGACAAAGAGTCAGTATGCCGACCTGCAGTGCACCGGGCTGCCAAAGTGAATATGCTTCTGAAGAAAAAACGTACAATCGGCGGCACTTCTTTAAAGCTCCAAATGACCCCGAAGTCCTCGAGGTGTGGAGAGCTGCTATTCTACGAAAAGCCTTCCAGGTGATACCAAAGACCTACATTTGCAACTTACATTTTGAACCCAAGGACTTAATCACTTTGTACGAGCACATTGTCAACAGCAACATTTTTAAGATTCCACGTGGCAGGTGGACGCTTAAGCCAGGTATGGGGAACCAGCGCTGGAGTTTTGACGACGCCTGCAGCGCCGCCCCGGTGGTCAGAACGTGCACAATGCAGCCGCACCCGCGGAAGGAAATTGCTACTGGTAGTGGCGTTGCGCGCCCCGAAAATCGAAGGAAAACAAAGGGACGCCGATGATACTGTTGCGTATACAGGTGCCACAACTACATCGGGAGGAGGGAGGATGTATCCTTCAGCGTCTTTCTATCTGAACCCTAAGAACAAGAACGGAGGCGGCGTTGGATCCAAGCAGTCAGGCGAGCGGAGTAAGTTCCCGTCTTGTCGCCCTGTCAAGCGGTGTCGGGCTAGTTTCTAAACCGAATTTCGCGTGTGTGCTTGGTTTATTCGATAGTGAAGACGGTCAGCCATGACAGACAGTACCAAACAGCAGAATCTGCAGTCGGCATTTCATCGGAAACAAAATGAGCAATCGCATGCACCATCCGGCATATGTAAAACCACTTTTCCTTCGCAATACCACCACCAAGCCCCTTCCAACGCCACCGCACCAAGCGAACGATACGAAAGGTAAATATTATCCATTCATTGCCAAGAATTATGTGGTAGGGAAGCTGCCTTGTAATACGAGTTGTGTACGCATACTGCCGGCGCACGCGCGACTAAGCCGCCTATGTGTTTTTAAAAATGCGCATGCGGATAAGGACTCGGTGCTGAGATGCATCCGGTAAAGTTATGTAATTATTGTTAAATGTAGCCAGCGTTTTTACGGATCCAGCAGCGGAGCACTCAAACCTTTGCTTGCGCGAGTCAGCTGATGCGATAAAGCTTTCTTTTCCATTGACTGCTGTGGCGAAGTAACGTCAGAATTTTTTATGTGTAGCCAGAGAAATATGGAATGTCTTCAGGCCAACTAATACTTCCGAAACCATAGCGCAGCACGACCGGAGCCATAACTGCTGGATTTGCGAGGCAGGCTGCCACGCAAGCATGACAACGGACCACAGCGCAACCATATGGCGCAACCGTTAAAGAAACACACGTGCTCGCTGCGACACACTGTGAAAAATATATAAAGCTTAAAAAGCTTCTTTCGTCATTTTTTCACTTGATGGCACTAGCTTCTTTACGAAAACTGTCCGCTTGAAGCGGCGGGAAACGGAAACATACGAACTATAATACGGCCGCGCACGTGTGTGTCGTCTGGTCGAGAGGCTGGAATATGCCGCGTTTCGTCGCCAGGGCGGCGTGCAACGCACTCTTTTCGACGCGCCGCCTATCCAGCGCTGGTTCCCCACAGTTCCACAAGTTCTCCCCAACATTCCCACACACCTATAAAAAAAAAGGCATTGAAGCCTAGAAGAAAACCTCCGAAGCTAAGAGCAACAGTAAATTGTGATGTTCGTACGTCCGAAAGTGGTGGCGGTGTGGGTTATGTAAACAGAAAACAGTGATGCTGAGGAAACTGGGATACCTTCCGATCAAGATTTGTGTTCAGAGAAAACAGATTTGTTCCCTACATTCCAACAACGCTCAAAGTTTGAGTCCTGGAATGTCCAGCTCATGAGCGAAGAATTTAATTTCTTCAAAGTTGGAGAAAGTAGAGGTATTGTTGTGATCGATAGGGCCATGGTTGTGAGGAAAGACTTCACTGCTGTGCTCAGCTCATGGGGAAAGCTTGTTCCTCCACGCGTCTACAATGAATACGTGAAAACAGCTAGAAGTCTCAAGCTTGAAGAAAGTATCTGTATTTCTCAATTATGTTTACAACATAAAAGTGTGCACAGGCTGTCATTGTGGTTTATTCCCTTCCATTTCAGCAGCAACATCAGCTCTCAAGATGCAGAACGTGTGGAGGAGCACAAAATGCTTTGGTCTGTCTCAGGAAACTTTGTGCCCACCATGCAAGAGCACAAGGAAAAATCTCCAAGCACGGGATAAGCAAAAAAATAGAAGAAATCTAAGGAACGAATCAAGCCTCAACAAAGGTTATGTTCAATAACTAAAAACCTAAAAAGAGAGTTACTGGGGCAACAATTTTTTTCGAGAACGCTAAAAAAGAAATTCAGGCTATGAAGGCACAGCTTTCAAAAGTGTCTAGCAGTCTAGTTGACAAAGTCATAGATAGTTTTCCTCAAGTGCAACAGCTGTGCTGTTGCACTTGAGCACAGCAACACAGAAAAAGTGCTGTGTTGCAGTAATTTTTTGTTTGAGTTTACAGTGGCTGGTGTGAGAGCTTGGATTTACAGCTATTTTTCTATTTAGCACCTCAAAATCTCAACCAAAAAATTCTTGCCACATAATTATCACACTTCCTAACTTTGCATCAATTGTTAGTGGAAAAGAGTGTGAGCATTATGCGAGTAAATATGGCTGTTTCACGCTCTGCAAAGAAAACAACACACACCGCATTGAGTGAGGCAATGCTACTTCCCAGGACTTCGATGACTGCCTCGACCACCAGCAGGGCAGTGGTCACCCCAGGGCTGTGAAGACAGAAGTAGCATGAGTATAGTGATATCTTTGTATCTGAGGTGATTTAGTACAAATTGTATCTTTGGCTGCTTGCCTCAGAGTGCTCCATCAGTGCTACAAAGGCCATAAGACACAGCAGCTAAGCCTCATTGTCATAATGGACGCACTTCATTACATGAGCATCCAAGGGTGGGCTTACTGTATTTTGTATGTGAGTGCAATGATAAGTGAAGCACGAACAGGAGAGACCTGTCATTTGATTGATGAATGAGATGATGAAGAATACAGTAGAACCTCGTCGATACATTACTGTTTGTAACGTTTCCCTGGCTCTTTACGTTATGAAATGCCAGTCCTGTTCAGCTCCCATATGGGCATGTTTATCTGTTACACTTGCCCTCCCAGATGTTAAGACTGGTGGCATCTGCAGCACTGTCCCTGCTCAAAAGATAAATTCGGAATTTTTCAATAGCTTTTGTCAATTGTCCCAACTTAGTGGTTTTTCAATCGCCTGTTGACTTTCTATTCAAGTTCAAGTAAAGTGTTATATGAGAAGAGCTTCTTACCTCATCTGTAGTGCAAGGTTTAGCAGATCTCACATTTTGAGAGATTACATATTATTGCCTCTTGGTCTGATAAAAAGCCTATCAATGTGGTACTGCTGCAGTATCTACAAGACACAGTCAACAAGATTACAGAAAAGCAAAAGACTCGCACAGTGTAGCGATTTCATGTCCGTAAGATTGTCATCAGTGACATTACTTGAGTACTGTTCCTCTCTCAATAAGAATGAGCTGATAGTCAGTGCGCATATTTCCCACTTGTACATCTCTCGTGCAATCGTACGCGCTGCTCACCAAGTTGAGGCCCATGATGATGAAGCCTCAGTGTAACTGCAATAATCTGTTTGTTATTTATTTATTCATTTATTAACCTACATTTCACCTAAGCTCATTGCAGTATAACAACAAGGTTCAGTCTCCACCAGGCCGGACAGTGCAGTGCACCCAAGTAGCACAGACCTAAAAGATACGTTTTTCTTAGTGGAACATATTATACATAGTCTGAATATTAATTCAAATTTATTTTCATCTCAAGGATGAGGGTAGGCTCGGGAGAAAAGTGAAGTTTGTCACTTGAGGAGAATGCAAGCATCTCTGATACATGGAAAACAACAAGGACATAAGAGCAAGTTCGATGAACATAATGGACATTAAGATAATTCAGTAAAATAATAATGTTACACAAAAACATTTTGAACAAGTGTACAACAAAGCATGAAAACAGTTTTACACAATACAAATCACAATATACATGAACACAAGTGCTGTATACACAAACCACAATGTACAGTGCTTACGGAATGAAATGCGACAAGGAGCATTTAGTAGAACCCTGCATATGTGCAAAGTACTCGAGTGCTATGTCCCATCACTAAGAATCTGGTCACCAAAGGTGACACGAACTCCAATCTAAGTGTACACGCCAAAATTGTGTTGATGTGACACGAACTGCTGCCTGTGGAAATGAAAGTATATGCCCTAGTTAGCCTTAAATTGATGCGTTTAATTTCGTGAGCATTGTACATAAGAAGTTGCCTTAAGGACAAAATCAACATTGCATCTCTTTTCACAATAAAAGTGCTTTCCTAATCTCATATGGACTACATTGTTCAATTGTTATCTTTTTCTGGAGTAATTTATTTAATAACACAGGAACAGTGAACCATAGCATTGGTCACCCAAAAAACGTTTTGCAATATGGAATGATCCAATGTTGTTGGTAACGAGTGGGGTTTGGAATAACATGTTTTCATACCAAAAGACATCTAAGAAGGCGTGAACAGTGACTGCTTATGTCTTAATGCCAGGTACTAGTGCTCATAAAGTTCGTGAATTAGGACAATGTGAAACCATCTAAACAATTCACAGGGGTGTGCATAGTAGTCAATATTAGCTATATACCTAATCGCCGTCTTTTGAAATTTGTATATCTTATTTATATTGTTTGTCGTGCTTTCCTATACCAAGAAACAATAATTGACATGCAACAAAAACAAGCTGTTGTAAAGTGTTACCTTAACAGAAAGTGGGACACTTCACTCCGAGAATAAGATATAAAATGCATATACAGTTAAACCTCTATATAATAAACTTCAATATAACAAAATTCTCGATATAACGAAGTATTTACTTTTTTATAACCTTTTGTCTATAGAGCACAATGTAGTTAGAACCTCAGTATAAGGAAGCATGTTTGTATGTGATTTCAATATAATGAAATTTCGCTGCCACCGTGAAGGAATGCCGAGCCAAAACAGATGGTCAAATGATTGAATTACGAATGGCTGCTTGCAAACACACCTCTCCAACTGCATGTGGCACAACAAGAGCGACCACTGAAGTGGAGCCGCATCGTGTTCCAAGTGTGATAAAACCCTATTGCCCCCCGCACACGGTATGCTTTAAGTACGAGTGAAAGTGTGTGAGGGTGAGACAAGAAATACCGTGGCTTCACGAGTGTCACCTTCTCGCACAAGCTAAGGGGAAAAGAGGAAGGGAAGCGAGCTCACGGTAAAGCAAAGCGCATGCGAGGAGGCGAGGGGCGCAGAGGGGGGGCAAGTTTGCACGTGTCTCGATTTCTGGCACGCACTTTCGTCGTGGCTACGCATGGCTGTAAGACCGGGTGAGCGCATACGTAGCTGTGCACCCTGCTTTAGAGGTAAGCTGCTCCACTTGCAAAGAGTAGGTGTGCCGAGACGGCGTGGCTCCATATAAGCTGTCTTACCACGCATTTATTATTGAAGGTTGTGTTATCTCAAGTTTCGCTGACCCGTTGGAGCGACAGGCAGCCAAAGCATGTGCTTCCCACAGCCGGCACTTTTCCTGATAACGCTGTCCTAAAGCTAGCAATGCTATCAGTCGCAAGGACGGGGTGCCTGCACAAAAGCATGGCTGGCTTCGTTTAATTCGTACCACCGAGAAAATATCGTCAATGTATGTAACATGAAACCGTATCATTTATCATCGACTACCAAATTTATCTAAATGAATTGTTTTCTCATTCAAACTTGCACTTTTCAATTTGGAAAATTCTGCGGCCCCTTACCGTGTAAGAAAAATCGACCGGCGACTGCACTTATTTGCATAAAAGGTCAAATTTCAATAGAACGAAATTTCAATATAACGAAGCAAATTGCCAATTTTACTAACTTCGTTATATCAAGATTTATATGTATGTCATAACAAAAAAAACTGACTACAGATAATCTGTTAATGTAATCATGCGGCAAACATGAAAATCAGAGAAAATAAAAACTAAATAAATAATCTGCTATGACAGTAACTGCAAATGATAACTCAAAAAAGATTATTCTAACAATGTAGACTAAATGCTGTGTTGCAGCATTCAAATGATATAAGTTATGCAGCAAATTGAGCCTATTTAGCATCTAGCATAGCAGCCATTTCCAGAAATAACTGGCTGTAAATTAGCACTCATGTATGAATTTTGTTTGTTTGTTTGTTTGTTTTACCTCAAGGACTCCAGCAGGGCATCATGTGAGGGGTTGGTGGTAATGTGGTGGCATAAACAGTTCATGAAAAATGCTATGCTTTAATCGAAGTTATGAAGTGAAACAGCCATACTGGGTGTTCCCTTTTCATGATCATCTACATATGCTGAATATTGACATGTGTGCTTATCTTTATCGGGCAACCACGTTTCGCCGCCTAACAAATGTAATCGCACAGCGTGGGACGCGCCTGCATGTATCCGAAGTTTCTGGAAAGTTATCGATGCTTCTATCCGCTGTCTGTTGTCGCCGAACCTTATGTTATCTGATTTCATCACCTGATGCGAATGGTGTAGAGCTTCGTGGAAGGCACGCGGGTCCGAGCGATTAGTCTGGAACATTCGACGACTGCTCTATAAAAGCCGACGCGCTTGACCTGCTGATCAGATTTCCGACGATCACCGACCGTGTTCACCGCTATCGTTGTGCTATAAGTGTAGCCTGTTTTTGTGGGCACAGGTTCGCCCAATAAAAGTTAGTTTTGTCTTTCACAGTATTGCTACTGTGTTCTTGAACGTCACCACCATGTGACATCTGGTGGAGGTGCTTGTGCGTTCATGTACCGAACGCCCCCGCAAAGCCGCGATCCAAGCCCGAAACCCGAGGACAGAACCAACATCGCCCAAGACCAGCGTGCTAGCCACAGACCGCAAGGACTGCCCCCAGAGCACGGACTTCTACATGAGACGACAAAGAAGATCGTGGTCAAGACGACCCCAATGGCTGCCCCAGCGTCCCCCGTTATCCTACAACAACCTCGGGACCCACCAACCTTCCATGGGGCAGCGACTGAAGACCCGGAATCATGGCTGGAGACCTACGAACGAATCGCGACGTTCAACAACTGGGACTCCGACGACAAGCTGCAGCATGTCTACCTCGCCTTAGAAGACGCCGCCAGAACTTGGTTTGAGAACAGAGAATCGAAGTTGACAACGTGGGACCTGTTCCGTAGCGGCTTCCTGCGCACCTTTACAAGCGTCGTGCACAAGGAAAGGGCCGAAGCTATACTGGACACCCGAGTGCAGCTACCAAACAAGAATGTTGCCATCTTTACGGAAGAAATGTGCCGCTTGTTCCGCCACACCGACCCGGATATGGCCGAGGAGAAGAAAGACCGCCTACTGATGCGTGGTGTAAAGGAGGAACTTTTTGCCGGAATGCTAAGAAGCCCACCGAAGAGTTTCTTCGTGAGGCGACGAACATTGAGAAGACACTCGAGATCCGAAACCAACAATTCGATCGCCGCACGAACTCGACAAACTACGCCGGGGTTCAATCACTGGCTACCGACGATTTACGCGAGACTATCAGAGCAGTCATACGGGAGGAGCTGCAAAAGTTCTACCCAAGGACGCAGTCCCAAGTGGATCCAATCGCTGAAATCGTCAAAGAAGAGGTTCAGCGATCGCTTGGAGTCCCTGAGGTACAACCTCAATTACTGTAGCCGCAGCCAGAAGCGATGACCTACGCCGCCATCGCACGCCGTCAAGGCCCCCCTCTGCGAACGCGCCAGGGCCCTGTAACGCCACAATTCCGGCGTCCGCCACCGCCAGCACGCCCATCTACCGCCCAGCGCACCTACATGAGGAAGACGGACATTTGGCGAGTCCCCAACCACCGCCCACTCTGCTATCACTGCGGAGAAGCCGGCCATGTGTACCGCCGATGCCCATACCGCGACATGGGACTCAAGAGGGTGCGCCGTCAATGCGCCGCGTCCACAGCTTGGGGAGCGCCCACGTGACATCGCCGATAACCTAGCCGCCACCCAGTGGAACTCTCGACAACCGTCCAGTTCGCCGTCACCAGGCCGACACCTGTCGCCACAGCGCCGACCATACATCGGCCCAGCCCGGGGCCGCTCTGCAAGCCCATATCCAGAAAACTAAAAGCAGCAACCAATGGAGGTGCGGTTGCTGTTCGTCGAACTGACAAAGACCCTCCGCCGACGACGAAGACGACAAAGAGACCATCTCGACGACATAATAACGACACGCCGCCGTCCCAACGAAGTCAGGAAGCCAAGACTACACCGACGAAAGACGACTTGACGACGTGACGTTCCAGCTTCAGTTCAACACGACGCAGCCGTGATCCGACCCCAAGACCTAATTGCAATGCCAGACAAAGAACCACCGACCTCGATGTGCTTCTCGACGGTCATGCAGTCACCGCTTTAGTGGACACAGGAGCCGATTACTCCGTCATGAGTGGACCCATCGACGCGCAGTTGAAGAAAGTTAAAACTGCATGGGAAGGCCCTCAAATTCGGACCGCTGGAGGACAGCTCATCACGCCGACTGGAATCTGCACGGCAAGAATAACCATTTATGACCGGACTTACCCTGCCACCTTCGTTATCCTCCAACAGTGTTCACGAGACGTCATTCTCGGTATGGACTTCCTGGACCAACACGGCGCAATCATCGACCTGAAGTCGAAGTCAATAACGCTGTAGTAAGATAAAGCAATGCCGCTGGAGAGCCCTCATTGTCACCACGCCTTGAGTGTGCTTGAAGATCAAGTGAGCATCCTGCCTCGCTCCAGCATTGTTATTTCGGTCGGCATCGAAACACCCGCTGACGTAGAAGGCATCATCGAAGGCGACCAACGTCTACTGCTAGACCGTTAAATTTGCATCGCAAGAGGGATCGCTCGACTGCATGGAGGAAAAACCGAAGTGTAGCTGACAAACTTCAGCCGGGAGTTCAAGCACATCAACAAGGGCACGACGATCGCGTACATCGAGGAAATTCTGGAAACCAGTAACGTGTTTGTCCTCTCGGATTCCGCCGCATCTACCCCGACGACCATGGTTCCCGAACCAGACTACGACATTAATCCAAGTCTCCCCGTGATTAAGCAACAGCAGCTGATAAGTCTTCTCCGACAATACAAAGGTTGCTTTTCGACGTCATCGAGGATTCGACAAACACCAGTCGCCAAGCATCGCATAATCACCGAGGAGTGCGCTCGACCACTCCGCCAGAGCCCTTACAGAGTTTCGCCACGAGAACGTAAAGCTATAAGAGAACAAGTCGACGAAATGCTGCGCGACGACATCATCCAGCCGTCGAAAAGCCTGTGGGCATCCCCTGTTGTCCTGGTGAAGAAAAAGGACAAAACCCTACGTTTCTGCGTCGATTATCATCGTCTGAACAAGATCACGAAGAAGGACGTATACCCCCTCCCACGGATAGACGATGCATTGGATCGGCTCTGCAACGCTAAATACTTCTCGTCGATGGACCTGAAGTCTGGCTATTGGCAAATAGAAGTCGACGAAAGAGATCGCGAAAAGACCGCCTTCATCACCCCAGACGGCCTCTATGAGTTCAAGGTTATGCCATTTGGACTGTGCTCGGCGCCTGCAACGTTCCAACGCGTGATGGACACAGTTTTAGCAGAAATGAAGTGGCAGACCTGTGTCGTTTACTTGGATGACGTCGTTGTCTTCGTCAGAAATTTCGACAATCACCATAGGCGGCTTGCAACAGTACTAGAGGCCATCAAGTCATCAGGGCTTACTCTGAAGCCAGAAAAGTGCTGCTTCACTTACGATGAGCTTCTGTTCCTAGGCCACGTCATCAGCTAGTCTGGAGTCCGCCCCAACCCGCAGAAGACAGCTGCCATTGCAATGTTCCCGCAGCCCATTGACAAG
Organism: Dermacentor variabilis; assembly: GCF_050947875.1. NCBI lineage: Eukaryota > Metazoa > Arthropoda > Arachnida > Ixodida > Ixodidae > Dermacentor > Dermacentor variabilis. Next base: position 21,527,401 of record NC_134574.1, on the reverse strand, counting down.
AAGGCAGTGCGTAGATTTCTTGGCATGTGTGCCTACTACAGGTGATTTGTCAAGGACTTTTCACGCATTGCTGAGCCGCTGACAAAGCTAACTAAATGTGACGTCGAGTTCAAGTGGGAAATGCCGCAGGCCGACGCATTTCAAGAACTCAAACGATGCATGCAGTCGCCACCCGTACTTGCGCACTTCGTAGAGCACGCCGATACCGAAATACACACTGTCGCCAGTAGCCTGGGCCTCGATGCCGTCCTAGTCTAGAGAAAAGATGGACATGAACACGTGATAGCTTACGCTAGCCGGTTGTTGTCAAAAGCGGAAGGCAATTATTCTACAACCGAAAAGGAATGCCTCGCCATCGTTCGGGCTACAGCAAAATTCCGCCCTTACTTATATGGAAGGCCATTCAAAGTTGTCAGCGACCATCACGCGTTGTGTTGGCTAGCTAACTTAAAGGACCCTTCAGGACGGCTGGCAAGGTGGAGCCTCAGACTACAAGAATACGACATCACTGTAACATACAAGTTCGGACGAAACCACTCAGAAGCCGATTGCCAAATCACACGCCCCCATTGACCCGCCGCCGCAAGATGACGAGAATGACGACGCCTTCCTTGGCATAATAAGCGCGGAAGACCTTGCCGAAGAACAACGAGAGGACCCGGAGCTAAAAGCCCTAGTCGAGTATTTGGAAGAGCACACCGACGTTGTCCCTAGGGCATTTAAGCGTGGATTATCTTCGTTCATGCTTCAAAACAACCTACTCGTGAAGAACTTCTCACCAGTCCACGCCAACTACCTTCTTGTTGTTCTGTCGGCGCTGCGTCCAGAAGTACTGCGCACCCTACATGACGATCCGACCGCTGGGCACCTCGGTTTCTCCCGGACGCTATCAAGGATACAAGAAAGGTATTACTGGCCGCACATAACCGCCGATGTCGCCCGTTACGTCAAGACATGCCGAGACTGTCAGCGACGCAAAACGCCACCGACAAGGCCAGTGGGATTACTACAGCTGATCAAGCCTCCTTACCGACCTTTTCAGCAGATCGGGATGGACTTGTCGGGACCATTTCCGACATCAACATCCGGAAATAAGTGGATCGTCGTGGCGACGGACTATCTCACCCGCTTCGCTGAAACTAAAGCTCTACCGAAAGGCAGTGCAGCCGAAGTGGCGAAATTTCTTGTCGAGAACATCCTGCTGCGACATGGTGCTCCAGAAGTCGTCATCACCGACAGAGGAACGGCTTTTACAGCAGAGCTCACGCAAGCCATTCTGCAATACAGCCAGATAAGTCACAGGAGGACAACTGCCTACCATCCGCAGACGAATGGTCTCACAGAGCGCCTGAACAAGACCCTCGCCAACATGCTAGCAATGTACGTCGACGTTGAGCACAAGACGTGGGATGCGGTCCTGCCGTACGTAACATTCGCTTACAACACGGCGGTGCAAGAAACAACACATATTATGCCATTTAAGCTTGTTTACGACGGGAACCCGACTACGACGCTCGACGCAATGCTGCCGCACGTCACTGACGAGGAAAATCTTGACGTCGCTACCTATCTCCAGCGCGCCAAAGAAGCCCGACAGCTCGCCCGCCTGCGAATCAAGAACCAGCAGAGGACCGACAGCTGACACTACAACCTCCGACGACGCTTCGTCGAGTACCAGCCCGGTGACCGTGTTTGGGTTTGGACCCCTATACGCCGACAAGGACTGAGCGAGAAGCTTTTGCGCCGCTATTTCGGACCGTACAAGATCATCCGACGTATTGGCGCACTGGACTATGAGGTCGTGCCAGACGGCATTTCACTATCACAGCGGCGCCGCTCACGACCTGAAATAGTCCACGTTGTGCGACTCAAACTGTACTACCAGCGTTAATGAACTTTGGGGCTTTGCGTAACTGATCTTTGGACTTTGTTTCTTTTTGTTGTTTTGTTACTTATGTTTAATAAGTGTCCTTTTGTGCTTCGCTCTCTTATATTTGTAGCATCGAGACGATGCTTTTTAAGAGGGGGGTATTGACTCGTGTACTTATCTTTATCGGGCAACCACGTTTCGCCGCCTAACAAATGTAATCGCACAGCGTGGGACGCGCCTGCATGTATCCGAAGTTTCTGGAAAGTTATCAATGCTTCTATACACTGTCTGTTGTCGCTGAACCTTATGTTATCTGATTTGATCACCTGACGCGAATGGTGTAGAACTTTGTGGAAGGCACGCAGGTCCGAACGATTAGTCTGGAACATTTGACGACTGCTCTATAAAAGCCGACGCACTTGACCCACTGATCAGATTTCCGACGATCGCCGACCGTGTTCGCCGCTATCATTGTGCTATAAGTGTAGCCTGTTTTTGTGGGCACAGGTTCGCCCAATAAAAGCTAGTTTTGTATTCTACCGTATTGCTGCTTTCTTCACCGTCACTACCACATGACAATATCAGCCAAGACGTGGTGAAAACTTGACAGATGTGTACTCACAGTGAAAGCAAATCCGGGCGCTTCCCTGGTGGTAAAGACACCAGTGGCAGGCAGCCAAAGTACAGCCCTTCCTGAAATGACACCATTCACTTTATGTTGAGGCAGACAACCAGCACCCAACATGTTAATGTGCAACTTTGACAATTTTGATGTCAAAGCATCAAACAGCCCATTGAGCGAAAAAGTCGGCGGTGTCTGTAGCAGTGAAACTTTCCATTGGCTGCGACACCACGTCACGGGTGCACCTCGCACTCTCATGACGCTGGCCCAGGCCTAGGTAGAGTAGAGTGGATGAAAGGGTATACCTGCTGCCACACTATGGCATGAGCGGAAAGGGCATCGCCTCGACACCATGTCACCTTCACTCTCGGAAGCCTGTGTTAGCCGCACATTCTAACTGCAGCTCAGTAAGGCCAAATCAAAACTCACCAACCACCTCAACGTGCTCGCTTGCCCGCAAGGAGCTCAAACTTGAAGAACTGCTCAGCGGCATTCAACATTACTGCTTTCGCATTCACAAGTCATAAGAAGTGCTTAGGTGTTCTCAGAATGTTTCCATCTACTTAGAAAAGTGGGTGTATTAAATTTCTCTGCAACTCCTCTCACATGTAAGATAGTGCAATTCATTTTGTCAAATGTTAAAAAAAAAACAATGAAGAAGAAGACACCACACTGCATTCCTCGATACCTTCACACTACTGAATTGTTTTTGGTATCGGCATGCAGTTATCACTTCTGGCACTGTTATCATTTTCAGGCACTACCTGCACAGGAATTACATTTGCAAACTGTTCTCTTTCTTTCTTTCTCTCCTCTTGTATGTCTCAAAAGTGATTTATACTCATTGTACCTCGTTGCGTATAACTTTGTTGCCACTACTGTTGGTTGGAACTACTGATAAATTGGTGCTGTAAACTTACACACCAAGTATTCTTCATTACAAATACTGTTTGTACAAGAATTTTGTATTGTACATTGTGCACTGCACTGCCGTAAGCGTGCAAGGCCAGGGACCCTCAATAATGCGCTCACTGCATTCTTGAATTGAAGAAATGAATTAAAATTTCAAGAGAGAAGTAACAAAAATGTAAAAATACTTTCTTATTTCTCATTTTAAATCAGAAATTGGGCCTCCAAACTGAAACTGAATCAAGCAGCCTGGAGACCTGCCTCTCATGACTTCAACGTTGAAGTTTGAGCAGATATGTGCCAACAGTAGGTATAATAATAATTTCTGGAGTTTTAGATGCCAAAACCACAATCTTATTATAAGGCACGCCATAGTGGGGGGACGCCAGATTAATTTTTACCACCAGGGAATCTTTAACACTGCCCCAATACGCAGGACACAGGCGTTTTTGCATTTCACCCCCACCAAAATGTGGCTGCCGCAGCCACCGATAGTAGGTGTGCCATTAGTGACATATTGGGAAAATGTGTTCCAATACAACAAATTCTAAGCATCCTTGACAGGGTGTCCAGTGAAATACGTTGCAAAAATTACCTGACTTTTACAGGTTTTCCATTACTTTTGTAGGGAAATTTCAATGACTAAACAAAAGAACCAGCAACCAATAACTTTAAGTCAGTAACAGTTCAATTTTGTTGACATTTATAACAATATGATAATGACACACTAGTGGAGATGACATTACATGCATGACATCCTCTGTGCTGGCAAGGATAGCCCCTCAAAAAAGCACATGCAGGCTTTTTTCTTTCTTTATAGAAACTTGTGTAAGAAACACACTTTTTTACAAGGTGCAGCCTTTACACAGGACTGAATCTTTCGGCCAAATGGTACTGGCGCAGTCGGAAACGTGTGCACACCCCAGATCCTTGGATGTACGAATGCATCAGAGGTCACCACGCAGAACTTGCCATCTAGTAGCAGCAAACGGAAACATGCAGCATGCAAAAATTCACCAATGCATGCGCGTAGCATCGTGGCACCGAACGCAATTGCTTTCCTGTCTGAATTTTGTTCTTTTCAAAATTTCGGTTTGCCCCATTGAGGTGCATCCCCTAGACGAGCCCATAGGATTTTGACATATGTTTGGGCTAAGTTACTATTTTTTTTTTTCTTGTAAACATGGACTACACTGCAACATAGCCAAAGATTGAACTTCGTGAGTTTCGAGAACTCGTACTGAGCCGTAACAACCCAAATAATAAAAATGCTTTAAAAACCGTGATGTCACACTGATGTACCGGCGCTGACATTTTGATGTGAAACAAGAAAATGGAGGTTTGGCCTTCATTTTATATTCTATTAAACAAATCAACAATGAAAAGTTCTGAAAAATACTTTATCAGTATAGTAAACTGATTTAGCATTTCTCTTTCATGTCTATTTAAGGCACAGTAGTATTAAAACAAGAACGTTATCAAAATGGATGTAACTATGTTTCATGGAGGAAGATCAGTAATGCTCTGTTGTCCTCTGAACTTACAGGCTGAAGTCAGCCCGCAGTCATTGCGGAAGTTGATCATTTCTCATTGCACAGTCTACCTTGCAGCTGCACAGCCCACACTGATGGTGTCCTATTGACAGCACTGCCACTGTGGTGACAAATTGATTGCCGACATTCGCTGGAAAAAAAATTTGGAAGATGCTTAACCTTTGCCTTTAAGAGCACAATGCAATAGCATTCAAAGATCCCCGAGTGCTTCTCACGCTTCCCGGCAACTGCAGCTTATGTAACAATAATGTTCACTGGGAAACGCTGGCGGTTAATGCTATGCACGAGGACGAGCTTCGTGGTTTTCTCATCCTTTTTTTTGATGGTGTGCAAGGAACCGAGGGGGCCACACCACTCCTAAATTACAAACTGATGCTATCATGTCTGTAGGTTGTGTGTAAGTCATACTTTATGATTTTTCTACGTATATTGCCTTACGAAATTCAATTAGTTCAGCAATTTTCTTGTGCCACAAAAGAGAGCCTGCATGGTTGGGTATGCATGGTTCGAAATTCTTTTTGCCAAAGCAACGTCCGATGCTGGATGCCAGGCGGCGACACCGGGTTTTATGTGACATGAGGCCCTTAACGCTATCATGTTAAAAAAAATTTACTCGCCATCTCGGCCCTGCGAAAGTGGATGTCCAGCGAAGCTGTTCAAAACCCCCACTACATCTGCCGGGAGGGGGGGGGGGGAGTATGCAATGCTTTATTGCTTCAGAGTAATGGTAATAATGGTAATTTAGAGTAATGATAATAATGGTAATTTTGACAGCATGCCACTGCTGCCCATAGCGGTGCTGCGACAACGTTAAAATCAGTTGCTGGGCTGGTTCTTTTATATATGAAAGGCCAGGAACGTCACTCCCCACGTCACAAGCTGCCACGCCAACAGCAGCTTGCGCAACAATAATATTTACCGGAAAACATATGCGGGGAGTGCTATGTGCTTTGCATTTTTATCAGGAGTGCCTCATCATCAATTACGTCATTCGGATGATGGTTTCGTGCTTGTTCTTTATTAAAACATATGCTGTTCTGTACGTTGCATGCATTGTCAGGGAGGAAGCGCACACACGATGCCTCGGACAACACTCTTTATTCTCTGCCTTCACCACTGCCCTGGGGGTGTTAGTGATGATGTCTCTGCTCCCAGTAGCGCCATCTCTCGGCCTTGTGGTTGCCCTCTCCAACACACAGTCCTTTCACTTCTTCCCCCCCCTCCTCAGAATGTGAACCTGTCGTGGGCATATCCAGTCAAGGTTCATAATATGCTGTCAGCTGGTCTGCATGGCTTTCCAGTGACAGCACCCAGTTGTTGGATCTGTCAGCAGAAAGTCATTAACACCAACATTCTCCGTAACCCTGTAAGGACCTGAACATCTTGGGGCTAGTTTCAACATTGGCGCATTGCTTAAAGTATGTCTGTCCAGGAGAACATGGTTGCCTGGTTTCAGGGCAACTGGTCACCTGTGACAGTCGTAATATGTGTTTTGCTTCGCCTTTAGATGCAGTTTGTTGTCTGTGAGTAAAATTTAAAGGCCTAGGTAAGGCACGGATGAACTTCTTTGACAAAGGCATGGTAGACCGTGGCGGGTGGTTCAACATTGTCCTTGGTGCCAGGCAATTCCCATGGGGTGTGCAGCTCTCGACCGTAACACAGTCACCGACAGACACCGCACCCTGTCATGACACTCTGCGGTGCAAAGGAAAGGCAATTTTGGGGATGCGAGAGTCCCACCCCCTGTGGTTTGTGCAGTAGGCCCGGAGGCATTTCTTAACTGTACTGTTAAGACATTCTACCATTTGTCCAGAGGGGCGGTATGGCACGGTATGGCAGTATTTTAGGCCCAACGCTTCAGGAGGCGCTTCCACCAAAGGGCCTGAATGGGCCAATGGACGCCCGTTGTCGTTGTAAATTGCTGCTGGTACACCATGCCGACAGAAGACTTGCCGCATACAGTCGACGATGCTTAGCTGGTAGCAGCTCTTAGAGGAGACAATTCAATGAACTTCGTGAACATGTACTGTACATCAGCAGGTACTGGTGGTGCCTTGGTGTGAGTGGTAATGGTCAAATGACATCTACACTAAGTTCTTCCATTGGTGCAGTGGCCCACTGGCTGCTCATAAAGCCTGCTGGCTTTTGGCGATTTGCTTTGCAACACTGTAGCATCTGACATATATAGATCAGTCTGCTCACAAACCGAAGCAAGAAGAAACACGCTGCAACATCTTGAAAAAACTACATGTGCACTAGTGGGGTGGTTATGTGCCATTTTCAGCACCAGAGTCCGCAAGCGTGCTTGTAGCCAAGGCACCTTTTGGTTTCCTCTGTGCTGAATAAGCAACCCACGAGACTCCAGTTCTGTTGAAGCAGCCAAGTCCTTAATTAGATGTGATTGTAAGTGGTTCTCTATGAGTGTTGTACCTTGCACAATGCTTTTCAGCTTGGCAAACAGTGGATCACGACCTTGCTTCTCAACCAGACGTTCCGTATAGTTCAGGGGAGTGACATTGTCTGTCATAGCCAGAGGGGCAGATGTCTCTAACGTAACGTGTTGCTCAGGCTCTTGGATGGGGACAGCATTTTGGGGAGAGTTTGGCTTGGGTTGTCTGGGCAGTTCAAGGGAGCTCTGCTGAGGGCATCTGCTGGAATGCTGGCAGGTCTGGGTTTGATCTTGTAGTATGGAATTTGCAGCCTAAGGACACGCTGTTTGACTCTTGGTGAGGCTTGATCTATATGAAACATCCACGACAGAGAAGAGTGATCACAATTGATTCCGAATTCCTTAAATTCCAAGGTAAGGCCTGAATTTATCGACTGCCCAGTCCACTGCCAGACAGTCCCATTGCTGAACAATGTACTGTTTTTCTGCTTTGGTGAGGACTCTGCTTATATATGACACAGGTCTCAGTTCCTCAGGGCTTGCCTGGAGTAGCACAGCTGCTAATCCGATACCACTGGCATCTGTCTCCACCGCAAAGGGCCAGTTGAGGTCAGGGAGGCTTGCCACGCCATCATGGGCCAGGGATTGCTTCAGTCTCTGGAATGCGCCCTCTTGCTAGTTGGTCTACCACGAGAATCTTTCTTCTAGAGACTGGTGTGGGAGTGGGCTGTGAGAGAAAATCGAGGTATAAAGCCCCTATAATACCCCGCCAGGCCAAAAAAGGCTTGCAGTTTTTTGATTGTTGCTGGTCGAGGATAGTGCAACACAGCAAGCACTTTGCCTTCATCAGGTCTGCGCTGCCCAGGTGAAATTATATGTCCAAGGAACTTGAATGTATGATGACAGAGTTGGTTCCCGTCTGGATTAATGGCGAGGCCTGCTGCTCTAATCTGTTCTAGTACACATCAAATTTGGTCCATGTGGTTGGCCAGAGTGTCTGAATAAACCAGGATGTCGTCGAGGATTGCCAGTGCAAATTTATTATTTATACCCTCCAAAACTCGGTACATAAATGTTTGGAAGGTTGTTGGTCTGCCTGCCACTCCAATGGGCATCCTAGTGGATTCGATAAATGCGTTGTGCCTAGTGCCTAGTGGATTTGATAAAACCTGGTGGCAGATAAATGCGGTCTTGGGGACGTGTTCAGACACTGGCATCTGGAAAAGGCCTTGCGAAAGATCACAACTTCAAAACCATTGTGCTTGACCCAGCTGAGTCAAGAGCCAGTTGGTCCTAGGCATTGGTAAGCAGGCACCCTTGTTTGGTTTTTCAATGGGCGATAATCAATGGCGAGGCGGATGCCGCCAGACCTTTTTGGAACCAAAATTGGAGCACTAGTCCACTGACTGGTGCTTGGGTGTATGAGTTCTTGTTCTAGGAGGTCACGGATGCAGTTATCCATAATGGCCTGTATTTTGCATTGACAGGGCAAAGCTTGCAAAGTACAAGTAGGTTTTCCCCAGTGTCAATTCGATGTTCATAAAATGTTGTGCACCTGGGATAGCTGAAATAATTCGGCTGAAGATTTCAAGCACTTGCGCAAGACACAGGTCTACATTCACCTGAGCTGAAAAGTGAGCAGGGTCATTGGTGGTTGGGACTTCAGAGTTTACCATAGACTCAGGTCGCTCAGCAAAGATTGCTTGCAGGTCATAGGATTCTTCGCTGTCCAGCTCCCTTTCAACCCGCTGCTCTCGTCTGACGAAGCATACCATGCACTGTGGTTCAGTCCCAATTGCTTAATCTCCAAGTACAATATAGAATGATATTCCAGTCACTCTAAGGAAGTCCTTCCCAAGTATGATGTCTTTACAGACATCGCACACACATGAGAAATGCTGTCAACGGGAGCCTGCCACCCAGTGGATCTTGCATCGAAGTGAGGTAGCAGATTGGGACCAGGCCGTGGCCAGGCGAAGCGTGCATACCTCTCTATTATGAGTGGCTCCGTAGGGACAGTGGAGGCTGGATGAATGTGATTATGGAGATAGGACGGTTGAACCGCAGTCGGGTGTAGTGGACAGTGGTGTGCTAAAGATATTGGGGTAGACGTAGTAGTGCCCACAGTGGCAGCTGTCAGCATGGGCAGCAGTCCAAAAATGTTAGCAGCTGCCCTGTGTGGTCAGAATGCCAGATCCCTTGCAACCTGATTTGTCAGTGGTGGCAGTGGTTTGTACTGCCATTGCCTCCAAGCTCTTTTCCTCAAGCCATCTGCCTCCATCGCAAGCTCCTTCAAGGTTGTAAATGTTGGCCCTTCCACGAGGTCTTGTAGCTGCGTGTGCATTAGGCGAAGAACCCACTGCACCTTTTCTTCTTTTGGTATGGCTTCACTGATGCGGTCATAGCACGCCGATATCACGTAGGTGAACTCCTTCAGGTTCTCCTCTGGTTGCCGGGAGCATTGTTGGAGCTCTTCCTTCAGGCGGCATTTTGGATCGATTGAAGCAAACTCCACGGGGAATGCTTGCATGAATTCGTCCCACATAGTGGAAATGCAAACAAAGCGCCACCACAGCTTAGCACTGCACTCCAAGCCAGCTGGCACCACATTATTGAGCCTTTTGGCAGAGTCAATTCTTGACACAATTGAGGCAAAAGTTCTCTAAATGTTTGGGGAACACCTCCGGCGACTGTAGGTCATTGAAAGCCAAAAACTTTGACGGCTCTGTTGCGACGTATGTCATGGAAGCCACGGCAGGCACCAGCAGCTTTAAGCCTACCGGCGCGGTAGGCAATGTAATCGTCAGCAATCGTTGCTGCAGCGGGGACGCGACCTGGACCGGTATAATGTAGAACCATTCCAATCTGTTTTTATTCCAAATCGGCCATTAGCCCTTTGCGATAGGTCGAAATGACTCAGGCTCTGCCCACACAGGTGTGACGCCCACCCATAAGGGCTGAACCCGAACCACTCTGACCTATCAGGCAGGGCTAATGGCAGAGTTGGAATAAAAAGAGATTGGAATAGTCTTACGTTATAGAGTTCCAGTTCACGCTGGATGGGCAACCCTTCTGTCTGGTTAACCAGGTATTGCACAACTTCCTCCAGAACACTTATGCTATCCATTTTGATCATGGATGAGCCCCCACTTGTCAGAGAGGAATTGTACACATGACGCCTCCGGCAACACCCTTTATTCTCTACCCTCGGCTGCACCATTGCCACGTGTTGGTGATGTCTCTGAGCCCAGTAGCGCCATCTCTTGGCATTGCAGTTGCCGTCTCCACCACACAGTCCTTAGAGCGTGATTCCAAAGAATGTATGCACTGTTCACTTCACTTTGCTGATTGCTTGAAGCCTCCGCCTTACGGGGGTACGAGCTCCTGGCCCTGCACTGTCGCAGGGATCAGTACAGATTTTTGCTAATAGACGCAGACACAAAAAATTCCGGCCAACTAGAGGTTAACAGTTTTGTTGTAATACACACATTCACTTGGCACAGTCCTCCAACTAAGCAATGCACGACTCCACCACGTCAACAATATTGGAAACACATATGCTTTTCTTAGCTACACAGATTTTTGTCCTTTGGCTCTATGATGTTGAATCCTGATTGGAGCAGGGTTCATCGCATAATAAGGCTAATAGAGGGAGCCTTCTTGAAGGAATTACAGCATGCAACCACCTCACGATTAAACACCCATCTGCCTTTATAGCAGTCATAGCTACAGAACTCTGCAGATGACGGGTACAGGAACTTTAGGAGGCCTTGTAAATTGCTTGCAAAGGTGACCATATTCGTGCCTTGTTGTTCAATTTATAAATTATGAAATGCCTGTTATGGCTGCAATGACAAAAAAAAAGCCAGGCTAGCATGCAGTTTATAGCAAGACCGTGGCTTTATAAGGTTGTGCACTTCAAGCTTGCCCGACAATAGAACATAAACAGTCACGTCAACCACGTGTGTCTGCTAAGGGCACGACAGTTGCTCTCTTTGGCAATTCAATTTCGGTTTTCCGAGTGAAATTTGCGAGAATTCTCCGCTCTGCACAAATCAAATACAACAGTTGCTTGCGTGTCTCTAATCAGTCATGAATATTCCTTGAATGCGTTACCTTAGGATCAACTGTCTGACTCTTTCATTAAAAGGTCAACTGCAACAGCATTTCGCATGGGCTAAATTGACAATTGCAGCGAAGAAGGATGCTATAGTAGCCCGCTTTCTCCAGCACTTTGGGCTGACTATCAGAGCAGGGCACGGACTCTCAGCACGAGCGGCGTTCCCAAAGCAAAGCACTGGAGAGGATGGTCCACTGTAGGTTCCTCCTCTTTGCTACACTATAAATGCATAGCCTATACTATCCAAGTTTTCCTTGTAATTACCGCCCTATTTCTCTCACCAGTAGCTGTTGCAAAATACTAGAACATGTAATCTACAGTAACTTGGTTAACTTTCTGGAATCAAACTCATTTTTTAGCGCGGCTCAACACGGCTTTCGCAAAACATATTCATGTGAAATGCAACTTATATGTTTTACTCACACGTTGCACCAAACCTTAGATCGATCATCTCATGCTGTTTGCTTATTCTTAGACTTTTCAAAAGCGTTTGACAAGGTCTCACATAGATTACTGCTTCATAAACTAAATCAACTAAATTTAGACACTAGTTTGTTAAAATGGATTGAATTTTTTCTTACACATCGTTCACAGTTCGTTGTCGCGAATCAGTACTGCTCTGCTTTTAGCCACGTTTCTTCAGGTGTTCCGCAGGGATCGGTTCTTGCACCGCTTTTGTTTCTTATCTATATCAATAACTTGGTGCCTCTCTTAAAATCTAACGTTCTTTTATTTGCTGACAACTGTGCTATTTTTTGCGAAATAAGAACTGTTAATGACACTACCCACTTACAGTCCGATCTAGATGCTGTTGCTACCTGGTCCAAAACGTGGTTAATGGAACTTAACACTAGTAAATGTAAAATAATGCATATTTCCCGCTTTAAGACCTCCATATCTCCTTTTTACCTTAACAATGTTCAATTAGAATCAGTCACCTCGTACAAATAATTTGGCAATCACATTACCACTAACTTAACCTGGAACCTTCACATTGAACATATAATTAGCAACGCAAACCGCATGTTAGGTTACCTACATCGTAACTTCCTTAGAGCGCCATTGTCACTTAAACTATTGCTGTATAAAACACTAATACATTCCAAGCTGGATTATGCATGCTCAATATGAGATCCAAGTCAGGACAAACTTGTAACGGCACTGGAACTTGTTCAAAATAACTCCGTTAGGTTTATTCTGTGTAACTACAATAGAACCGCTAGTATTACTGCCATGAAGTCTATTCTTGCTCTCCCATCCCTGTCTGCGTGCCGCCAAATTTCCCAACTAACTCTTTTTCATAAGTTGTATTATCATCCTGTTCTACGTGACCAATTTATCTCTAGGCCCCATTACCGATCCCATCACATTGACCACAGTAAAACTTCATTTGGGCCTAGTTGGTACATAATTCTGAACTTAACGTTACAGCGCAAACACCTAAGACGAACCACAATAAGAAAGACACGACACACACTAGCACTGACCATCAACTTCTTTTTTTTCCTTCGTCGTCAATGCATATATATACCTAGGCCACAAAACCGCGCAGGCGCAGAGGATACATTACTGACATCTGCCAACTTATCGCATACGCAAACGTAGGAATTCAAATATGTGGGAACATGCGCAAAAAGTAAACAAAAATGTAGATAGAGGAGCGCACCTTGTTGCGCATATAATCTCTTGCAGCAATTGTGAGGCGCAACTTGATCGGGCATTAATTCTTGGCAAAAGCAAGAATAAGCATGTGCGGCTTGCCTTAAAGGCCTACCTCATTAAAAGACAAGGCATTAATTGCATCAGTGATACATCTTTGTCCCTGCACCCATCAGAATTTGAATTCCTAAGTTTGCGTATGCGATAAGTTGGCAAATGTCAGTAATGTATCCTCTGCGCCTGCACGGTTGTGTGGCCTAGGTATATATATGCATCGACGACGAAGGAAAAAAAGAAGTTGATAGTCAGCGCCAGTGTGTGTCGTGTCTTTCTTTTTGTGGTTCGTCTTAGGTGTTTGCGCTGTAATGTTAAGCATCGACCACAGCCACAAAGTTGGAATTGACATTTGCAACACTAAGCATTTCTTTCACTTCTTTTTGCCCGGGACTAGTCGCGATTGGAATCACCTTCCTCCTGATGCTGTACCTATCAGTAATAACCAACACTTGCGAAATTTTCTAGCTAACAATCTATAAACAGGGTCTTTGTAATGTCGGTTTTTCATGTTATTGTGCTAATATTTTGGGTTTTTTTCTTCGAATGATATAGCCAACATTGTATTATGAGCGAATATTGTATTTTTCGTTTACGTTTTGCTTGTATATTAACACTACTCCCCTCTGTAATGCCTTTGGCCCTAAGAGTATAATAAATAAATAAATAAAAGTCATCTTGGCAAAGCTGCAGGGCTGGTAACTATCAAATTTTGTTATTAGCAGCCTTTAAATAGCACCTAAGCAGATGATGCGAGCACCTGGCGGTGAGCAGCAGTGACACGGATATGCTGAAAGTCCCAGAACCACACATGACTGCCGATCTCTCAGTTGCACCTAGGCACCCAAGCACATCAATCGCTCAACATTTGCTGGTTGGTGGATGTCTCTCTCGGCATGTTTTCTCATTGTTACACATGTGATTTGAGCTGTTCCAAGAATGCCGGAAGTGGCTGTAGGGTGCTCAAACACATACTCGAACATGAGTGATGGCTGTGCACTACACAATGCCGTGCAGAGGAAAGCAGAACACATCTTTCCTGCCATAGCTTTCAGGGCACAAGCATGCAATGCATCGCAGCAGGCAAGTGTGATGTGGACCAGCCAAAGCACAACGCAAAGCATGTAAACCGCACTTCACAAAGCTGCACAGGCTATACTCCGCAGGCATGGTCATTTACCCATGCAAGATCTGCTTGCCAAACACTTTCTCAGGATGACTACAAGTATATACTCAGAAACTGCATTGTTCATTCATGGATACCATGCATTTGACAGATCATATCGCCAAAAATGTAAACAAATGCATTCATACTGCCTTCATAGCAGTCATTCATCAAAGGGCGCATTTGCGCTGCTGATTTTCATTTTTTGTTGGCAGTAAAATGTGAAGCATTACACAAATCGATGCAGTACAAGATACCAACACGTGCCAAGCTGGTAAGGCCTGAATGTGCCAAGACGTGCCTTGTCGTTTTGCTATTGCCTAGTGTTTTAATATCAGCCGCGATGAGGCACGAAAACTAAAGGTAAGTGCCGCCAGAGCAAAACAGGCAAAATGTGAAGCAGGCTCTTTGTTCCAAGCCTCAGCTACTTCCCATCCTTTACTACAGGTGGCAGTAGTTGCCTGCTCGGAGTAAGGTAGTTAAACTCCCTTAGCTTGGTCACCTCCGTGTGCCCCACGTCTCCGAGCAGCCTGCAGAATGCACCAAGGCTCTGCTCATTTATTTATTTATTTATTTATTTATTTATTTATTTATTTCAAGTACCTGCAGCGCCCGAAGGCATTATTGCAGGGGGGAATGTACAGTGTACATAAGCTCAACAAAATACAGAACTGGTCAAGCAAAAAATAACACAACAATATAAAAATTCACGCCACTAAATGCTCAGCAGAAATGCTCTGAACGATGCTTCAGTGTGACAATCAGCAATTTCCCGCGGTAGCTGATTCCACTGTGATATTGTGTGTGGAAAAAATGAACGCTTGAAGACGTTTGTTCTACAAATGAGTTCTCTTATTTTTAAATAGTGGTCACTTCTGTGAGATAAGAAATGAGGAGGTAAAAGGTAAGTTTCTCTATCTATTTTAACCAGGCCGAAATAAATTTTAAAAAGCATTTCCAACCTCATGTTTTTTCTGCGTGTGCTTAATAATTCCCAGCCCAAGCTATCCTTAAGTGCTGTAATACTAGAAGTAAAGTCATAGTTATTGCAGACAAAACGGGCTGCGCGGTTTTGTACATGCTCGAGCATATTAGACAGAGTTGTGGTTTGCGGGTCCCAGGCCATACAGGCATACTCTAATATGGGTCTTACGTTCGAAAAATAAAGTAGTTCTTTAATTTTGGGAGGAGCTAGCCGGAAGTTGCGTCTAACAAAATTTAGCATTTTACAGGCTTTCGCTGTAACATATTCAGCGTGCTTAGTCCAAGTTAAATTCGATGAGAAATAAACGCCAAGATACTTATACTGAGTTACTCGCAATAGCTGGACATTGTCTACTGTATAATGAAATAGATGCGGATTTTGTTTACGTGTAAAGGACACGTACTGACACTTACTGGGGTTTAAAGACATTTGCCACCTAACACACCAGCGAGTTATACAGTCCAAATCGCGTTGCAAACACTCGTGGTCAGTGGCAGACCTAATGCAGTGATAAATCACACAATCATCCGCATACAGACGCACTTTGCATGACACAACCTGTGCAATGTCATTGATGTAGGCCAAAAACAACAATGGCCCTAAAACAGATCCCTGGGGAACTCCCGATGTAACATCAACATAATCAGATTGTGAGCCATTAACTACAACACGTTGCATGCGTTCTTGTAGATAACATTTAATCCAATCAAGCAATGAAGGAGAGATACCGAGGGATGATAGCTTATACAACAGTAAAACATGGGGAACAGAATCAAATGCCTTTTTAAAATCTAGGAATATACAGTCAGTCTGTATACCGAGATCGAATGAATGAAAAAGATCGTGGCTGAATTCTAGGAGCTGGGTCGAACAAGAACGACCAGACCTAAAACCATGCTGATATTTGCTAAAAAAATTGTTGTTTTCTAGATGTTTTATTAGGGAGCTGTATACGATGTGCTCCAGTGTTTTACTACACACACTAGTTAGAGAAATTGGCCTGTAGTTGGAGACAATATTTTTTGGGCCACTTTTATGGATTGGTACCACGTTTGCAACTTTCCACTCCTTAGGTAAACAAGAAGTACTTAACGATTTCTCAAAAACAATAACCAGATAGTGGGTGATTGTCTCAGAACAAGTCTTTAACACATAAGAAGGTATACCATCAGGACCACTCGCAGAAGAGACATTTATATTGCCAAGTAACTTAAGTATACCACCATGTGTCACGACCAGTTCCGGCATAGGTTCAAACACATTGTCGGGAATAGGCGGTAATTCATTCTGGCAGGGAGTTGTGAAAGATGATTGGAAATAAAGATTGAAGCAAGAAGCTTTATCGACATCATTAGTAAGAAGTACACTACCGTTTTTTAAGTTCGGGATGCCAACTGATTCTTTGCTAATCGTTTTTAAACACTTCCACATTTCTTTCGGGTTATTTTGTAACTTTGGGCCCAATGCTAAAAAGTATTCTTCCTTAGCATTCTTCCATTGAATGTAGACAAGCAGATACAGGAAACCGGCTTGACTCGGAGAAGAATTTTTCTCACTTAAAGAACAGCACGGACGCATGATGGTGTGAGCAAAACTCAAAAAGCAGCTAGCTATATACTAGCTCTATGGCTAGCAGCCGTGCGTGACATGTTTGCCGATATACGGGACTGGTACAAGCAAGTGAAGCAAACAACATGGAGGACCGGTTCTCTACAATCTAAATCATAAGTCACTTTCAGTGAGCAGAAATGGCAGCACATTTTTGCAGTTTCGGTATGAAAAACATCAAAATGAAATATAACATGTATAGGAAATTAATAAGGCAACCTTACAACACTTCCTTGAAGGAAAGATACTCTACGTATTCGCAAACTCTTAAAAGAACACTTTATGAAGCAAAGAAAACTTATTTTAGCAATTGCATTGAACAGAACGGGAAGGATTCGAAGAACCAGTTTCTAGGGCGAGACGTAAAACAACATCCTTCAGAAAAAATAATATACAATGACGTTGTGTACATTACATCCGAAAGTATCTGTAATGCTTTCAGTGCCTATTTTTCGTCTCACATTAACTCAACTGGTAAGGATTTTGATGCAACATACATTTCGCGTACAAATGCTTCTTTTTACCTTTACCCTACAGATGAGCTTGAGGTGGCTTCAGTTATTTCTAATTTGCTAAATACAGCCTCTGGAATTGACAATGTTTTGGCACATGTCATTAAACTTGTAACTGACATTGTGTCACCAGCTCTCACACATATCGTCAATGCTATATTTGTTGCGGGTGTGTTTCCAGAATGGATGAAAATTGCCAAGGTGATACCACTGTACAGGTGAAAGGACAAGCATAGAATAGAAAACTGCCATCCAATTTCAGTGCCACCATTCTTCAGCAAAATACCCAAAAAAATATTTGCGAGGCGCCTTAATGACTACTTGCACAAGCACAGCATTCTTTCTCGGCACCAATTTGGTTTTAGTAATGGCCTCTTCACACAAACTACAGTATCAACATTTACAGACTTAATTAGAAAATCAATAGACAGTGGTTACCTAGTTGCGGGATTGTTCATAGATTTTGTGAAAGCTTTCGATTCTCTCAATCATGTTATATTCAGCAATAAATTGCTTCTTTATGGGTTTGATGGAATACCTTTGACGTTAATTCACAGTTACTTTGAAAATCGGCAACAAATTATTCAACTAGGTGATTTTCAATCCAACAGCACCCTTATTAACCTTGGCGTTCCCCAGGGATCCATAGTTGGACCTTTATTTTTTCTTACTCTATATAAATGACTTCCCTTCGTAGCTTATGTGTGCTACCCCTGTACTTTATGCAGACGATACTAACCTTATTATAGCTGATCATGAGGAATGCAACCTAATAAGCTTAACTCTGAATTACAAATTTTGGACTCGTCGTGTACATTGAATGCCTTTCACCTTAACCTAACAAAGACAGTTTTTATCTTATGTCACTCTGAAAAAATGAAAACGACTATTCATTCAGATGTCGTTTACAATAACCATCCCATAAAACAATCTACGGAGACAAAATTTCTTGGTGTTATTATCAATAACCATTTAAAATTCCACCTTCATGTGCGTTCTGTTCAGCATATGCAAGCTCATGGCTTGCATGTGCTGTCGTAATGTCAAAACTATTTCTCTCCCCACATACTTATCAATCTTTACCATGCATTTGTTCACTCTCACATTAGTTACTGCTTAGTGATCTGGAGTTGCACGTACAAAACTCATCTGTCACCGGTGTTTACACTTCAACAAAGAGCTTGTTGCATTATAGCACGCCACAATATGCATATTAAGAGTGAAGATTTATTTAAAACCCTGAACATCCTCAACATTTACGATTTGACAGCCTTCATGCATCAAATTGTTAATGAAAAACTAGCCTTGACAACAGTCTCGCTCCATCTCTCACTTCGCAATGTTGGGAACGCATCTCGCTGTCATTTTTTTATTGCCTAAGGTAAATACTAATTACGGCTGCTCTACACTACAGTTTACAGGCGCCTCAGTTTGAAATAAGTTTGATAGTGACCTAACCACTCTAAGAACATTGCATACATTTCTTAAACAATTAAAACACTCACTTAAATGCGTAACACTGCGCATGCTTGCACATGTCCTCGCTTTTCTTTTTCTTTCTTTTCTTTTCTTGTGCCGATGTTTTCGATGACTTAAAAAAGGAAAATTGTTAGAAAAATGTACCTAATTTTTGAAATTTTCCCTACTACTGTATTTTCTTCTCTTACCTATTTCAGCTAATTCAGTTTCATGTGATCTTACAGTATTAAAAAAATACAGCTGCCACAGAAGTTTTTTTTCTTATTAACAATCGGTAGGGACCCTTTAACAAATTTGTTGGGTCCCTAAAGTGTGTACTTTGCAATTATACACCTTAATTATGTTAAATAAACTTTCAACTTTTCATTTTAATGAGCATTTTGTAACGCATCCACTCATATCTCAAGCGTAAAATTTTGCACAGGTGTGTCGCCCGAATTGTCACATTGGCACATCACGTCTAAATTATTTGAAATTGGGATTCTTGTTTGGTTGAAAACTTTGTTGCACATGGTCTTTAAGGTTAATTATTTTCATAATTACTTGTCTAATTATTACCTTGGGTCAATCACACTTTTCTTTCACTGGCAATTTTTTGATTAGGCAAAAGTTTTGCGGGGCAGCCAACCTGTGAGAATTTGCAACTCCAATTTACTTGCTCATTTTCCATGACTCCCCATAGTAAAACAAGAAATTCCCTGACAATCCAGAAGGCATGCCGGCAGCATGACAAGCCCAATGCTGAATCAAAGTGTTTTCTTTGTAATACAGGTTGCAAGCGGCTTGATCGGGAGCCATCTTCAACTGTGGAAATGTAGTGTGGCAGTGACATGCGTGAAAATGCCAAGCACATCTACGCTGTATGCGGCAGAGTCTGGGCAAAGCTTTACTGGGGATGTCCCCCTATCTGCAGCACCAGAAAAAATTAGTTCAAGCATTGATGATATACAGAGAACTCCAAGCAACATACAAGAGAGAAAGGAGGGAATTCCATGCCAGATACCTGAACTTCGTGCATTGACAAAGCAGTTTAAAGAAATTGAAGCAACTGTATGTGGAACTGATAGGAAGCTGACATCACTCGTCGATAGTGTACCAAAGAAAATGAATGAAATGGAGGCATCAAATCTGGGCTCGACAAGAGATTAGATTCACCGCTCAATGAAGTTGCTGAAATAGAAAACAGAGGATGTAGAAATAATTTTATTATTTATGGATTATAAGAATGTTAGAGTGAAACTACTGCGCAGATAGAAAAGTGAGTGAAAAAAGAGGTAATCGAGTGAAAGTTGGGCATACTGTTTAGACTCGTATAAGGGCCAAATTTTGGTGAGGCGTGGCCCTCACATGGGACTGAACCTCTTCATAAAAATGGTGCCAGCACAGTCTTGACTTGTCCATGCCCCAGATGCACCACTGCATCAGAGGCCACCGCACAGCTCTCGCCATTCAGTAGTGGCATGCAGAACTACACAGCGTGCAAGAATTCACCAATGTGTGAGCACGGCATTGGGGCACCGAATTCCGTTCAAATTCTTTCTTCAAAATTTTGGGCTGCTAAGTTGGGGGTGCAGCCCTTACATGAGTCTATATGGTAACTGCAACTGGTATTGAACGGTTACATAGATTAAGTTGTAAAACCGAACACAAAACAAGACCTGTAATTGCAAAATTTCTGGACTACCATGAAAAAGATTTGGTGCTGAAAATGTCCCATAAGTTAAAAGGCACTCAACTGTCCTTCTCCGAAGATTTTTCTAGACACATACAGGAATGGGGGGAAAATGGGAAAAAAGCTGTGAGAAAACTCAGTTGATGAGAGACAACGAGGGTCTAAGGTAAAACTTATGTTTGAAAAGCTGAGCACTGATGAAGTGCTTTTTAGGTGGAATGACACCAACAGGTGTCAGTATAAGCTTAACAGAAACGGTACCTGACAACGCACATATGAATGGCCCTCGCTGAAAATACTGACATGTGTAGTTATTTATCTTTTCTATGGAGACTGCATTTCACCCGCAAACTTAAGGTTATCGCTCAGTGCAAGACACACCTGCATGATTTGGACCTTACTCAAATGTTATCATTGATTCTATCTGTTGTGTATGTTCTCGCCAAACTTTGTGTAACCAGATTGTATACACGAAACAAATTGTGTAGCGATTTCTGGAAGGCACGCAGGCACCAGTGATTACGCTGGACTGTTCGATGAGTCATGTATAAAAGCCAACATGCTTGACTTGAAGCCTCAGATTTTTAATTATCACTGACTGTGTTCGCCGCTACTGTTGTTCTGTGAATGTCACTTGCTTTTAGGGACACAAGTTCGCCCAATAACAAGTTTCATCATTCATACTTTTGCTACTGTGTTCTTGATAGTCACTACCACGTGACAATACTCAACATAAATTGCAGAAGTACAATGAATAAGGTGATCAACTTCGAGGCTCTTTTGTTTCCTTGTAATCCAGACATTTGCAGCTTGACAGAAACCTGGTTGAACCCCACAATTTATGACAAAGAATTTGTCCCGAATGGATATAGCGGAAACAGAAAACATTGCAAAGGCAAAGGTGGAAGAGTATGCTTAATTCTCAAGGACTCTACCCACATAATCAACATGCCGGATGCACCTAATATTGAATGTGCCTTTTGTAAGGCCAGCGATTAAGAGACTTAGATAAGCTAATTGGTTGCTGGCTTGATGGAACATGGTTATAACGGCACATTTTGAGGATGGGACACAGAGAGAATGCACAGAGGACAGTCACCAATCCTATCATGCCGAGGCCTATCATGGCAAAGTACGGTATATTATCAGAGCCATGTATACACCCTTGGTTCTTAGCGTACTAGAAGGCCTAACTACCTGCACACATATGTGAAGCCTGGTGATTGTGTTGTCCTGGTAAACTATTTTAATCTGCCAAATTGGACTGGTCTACTCTATCACTCAAAAATCCTAACAATAAATCTGGAGAAGCTATGTTAGATATCGCATTTTCTTTTGATTTACTGCCAATTGTAACAATGTTACCAGAATACAATATACCGCTAAGTCAGTTCTCGACTTATTTTTCCTTAGTAGAAAATTACTGCTAACATACCTAGCTGCACCAGCCTGCACAGCGTGGCATGTCGCAGCAAAAGTGTGAAGCGGAGGCACTGGTTTTTTGTGTGCTGTGCAGAGGCACAGCTAGGCATGGCCTCTGAGATTGCGATCTCGGAGGGTGTGCCTGCATGCCTAGCTTCGCTAGCTCCATGCCAAAGCGAGAGAAAAGAAAAGCTGCTGCTTGGTGCGTGACCACCACGGTGTGTGTGGCTGCAGCAAAGCTGTGAGAATGACCAGCGTTGCTCGAATAATTTCGCACTGCTCCACTGAATGAATGCCAAAAGAGGCAGAAAGTGGTGTGCTCAGTGTGTAATGGTCAGTATCTTTTGGTTTTGGAGACGGACCTAGTTCGTTATATCAATTGTGAGGACAATTTTGCTTTGC
Source organism: Dermacentor variabilis (assembly GCF_050947875.1). Lineage (NCBI taxonomy): Eukaryota > Metazoa > Arthropoda > Arachnida > Ixodida > Ixodidae > Dermacentor > Dermacentor variabilis. The sequence goes on along the minus strand of NC_134574.1, from coordinate 21,504,980 downwards.
TAAAACAAAGTTTCAAATACATGGATCTCTATGGGAACTTCAAGGGGAATTGTATTTACTTGATTACATTCATTATTTCGTTTATCCCGTTTTGTTATAATGAGGTGCGAGTGTAAATATAAGATGTTTCTTGCTAACACAAGCGCGTCATGAATACATGTGCATATGACGAATACCGGATATAGTGAAAGTATTCTTGTGTCAGATGAAACTTCATTTTAATGAGGTTCGAATTATAATATCCTGTTCAAATTGTAAGAGCTGTAATTTAGTCATACAGCATAGCTAGGTTAACATTGCACTTCAGTGTCCCTGACACTAATTTGAAACACAAGTACTTAAAAACTAAACTATTCCACTTCAGGAGAACTTAATAGGCAACATTGCATTGCTTTGCAAGTCGACTGAGTGATTTCCACTGAAAACAGCAAAAAATGCCGCACTCTTTTAAAACTTTTACAAGCACTGACATGTATCTCAGAAGTTGTAGGAATTGTTCCACAAGTTTATCACAAACAAAGGAATTAAGCTTAGGAAGTACTTTGGTTGATAAATGCAGGACATCTCGGCCTCAAAATGTCAGACCATCAACATCACTGCGATACCTTGAAACAGCAAGATCTGCTGACACCACGTAGCAGTAAGGCTAGGTAGGTATGATGACGTACATAATATTTGGGCAGAACTCTTATAACAATCCCAGTAAGCAAGCAGCCAAGACGTGTCATCTCCAAAGGTACCTTATTCTTTTTGGACATCCTTCTGGAGGCACTGCCTTGAAGTGGCACACCCCCATGGGTGTGTGCCACAGAGCGGCACACGCCGATGGGAATGGCCCATTTTCATACCGCAGTTCCCTTGGGATCGGGCCATACTTTTGGTTAGACAGGCAGACAGTCAGAAAGAAAAGTGATCTGACGATGCCAAAATATCATTCACAATAAAAAAAAAAAAAGAGTGCCACACACATTTTTTTGTGGCTGCAGTTGCATGAATGTGGCAACTGCAATGATTGCAAAAACAGAGCGAGCTGGTGTAGCTTAACACGTCAACCTCCTGGGTACCAAAAAACCAAGACAGGTACATAGAAGCAAGTATTGTTATAAAGGCAAGCAAGTGAATTATCCAAGGTACTTTCCCAGTATTCTTTTTAGGGTCTAGAGGGTGTTTGAGAAAATGGCAACTTTGCACTCTGCTTGTAAACTCCACCTGCCATGCACAACTGTAAAATTTGGCTGACATGTTCACAGCAGCATATACCATCCGTTGATTATGTTCTTGCGCCAAGCCCGCAGGGTGGTTCAGGACCCCTTTATACGTCAGCCCATTTGTGCCATGGGCACTTGAGACACAGTGGAGTGGGACAAAGCTTTGCCAACCTTCTGAACAAAGACGAAAGGCCACAGTGTCCCCTGGGTGGTGGAGAGCTCCAGTGCAGGCAGCTGAAGGGGCTGGTCCACATGTTCCCGCCATGACCGTAACTGGTGGAGAAACCCAGAAGGATTATGCTGCACACAGTCGGTTGCACATAAAATACACAAATAAAGTATTGGACGACATGAGCAGGTACCCTCAACTGGCGTTTTTATTGAAGGGACATTAATTTATTTAGGTATTAAAAGAGACATTTTTTATACAACTCCTAAGGTGCCACCTGCTAGAAACCAATGCCACAACAAACAAGATAGTATCTATACAACGTAACATATGCCAGCTGGCCTTTCCTATCTGTCATTGTGCTACACAGATACACAAATTGTTTTTCTATCAACAAAACAGATGGCTGACTTTTACAATCATCTCCTATCTTTTAATGTGTAACCAATATTCTGCTCATGTGTTTCAGTGTCCAGAGCCTCTTGAGATGTTCCTGCTCAATGAACTTTGCGTTCCCAAATCGTTGTTTTAAGATGTCAAGTCCATCATAGTACGATAAAACGGTGGCTTGAATTCCAGTGACCGCTTGAGCAGTGACTCCGTCAAGAAGGGAAATAAGGTAGTGGAACCAATCCACATTAGATAAAGTGGGCTTCTCATGCACAGAGTGTCACAACATGTTTCAAAACGGCTGCCATCAAGTAAAAGTTCCATCAAATCACAAAAGGTCTAGCTAGGGCAATCGTGCCCCAAACTCGCATCGAGGTAGCGCTGCTTCCCTTTCAGAGGTCGCTGGTCAGTCCCCATCAGCTGCTGCAGGTGGTTGCGTCATTGAAGATTGAGTGGAAACCTTGAGCCTGTCCATATAGTGCTCAAGCAGGGCCAAAGCGCTAGTTGCAGTGCTTTCATATTCCATGACGGAATCATAGTCTTCCGCCGCCTGCTCGTCCGTCATGAAGGTTTCCAGCTCGACGTTCAGTGCAGATAATTCTGTTTTCACCGCCTGCAATTGGCTATTGAGGATATGAAGCATCGATAGCGCAAACTGTTCAGATTGGATGAGTTCGTTCACCTAATTCACAATACTTATAAATTGGGACTACCAAGACGTCTGTTTGTTCTTGGCATGCCACATGACGATTTCGGTGTAGAAAGACTTCCCAAATCAGAAGCAACAGCTTGTGGGAATGAAGGCTGGCTTTCCAAGTCTTCGGCACCAAAATAAAATGTGGTAAAAGTCCTTCTGCAGCATTTATTAGCCACGATGCCGTCCAAACATGGCGTACATCCCAAACAGTCCTTCTCTAAACAGCATCTTCAGCATGCTGGGACATGGCAAGAATGGAGGTGGGCGAATTGCAGCATTCATATCGAACGAAGGAGGCAGGAGACAGGAGACGCAGTGAGGCTAAAAGATGATGGCTCAGTAGCGTTGAACCAGGTGTCAGGGATGAGAGCTTTGGAGGGGCATGGCCCAAATTAAAGGTGGAAGGCAGAAGCAATGAGGATGTAATCACAGTTGACAGTAGTGCTGTGCATCCTCACTTACATTTGGCCACGATGGAAGCGAATTGTCCTCGTCACCAGTTGTTGAGTCGTGAATGGCGACAAAACATGTTGTGCAGGTGCAACGCTAGTAGCGTCTGGGCAGGATCCAGCATCTGTGGCAGCAGAGTAGCTCACCGGTAAATCTTGTGGGCACTATGGCAGCAGTCGACGATGTGTAGCCGGTACGGAAGGGCTAATCCTCATCGCCAGTTGACGAGTCAGCGTGGCTGCCATGAATGCCCCACCGGACATGAGAGGAACGCAGGGGCATGCTGGACGGCGGCCTGAAGAAAGTACCGTATTTACACGATTGTAAGTTGACCACATTTCTTAAATTTGAAAATCTGAAGTGGGGGGGTCGACTTACAATCGAAACCAAAACATGGAACCGCCAAAAAAGCGAGACCAATGGGAGCTACAACATAGTTAGAATTTTATGTCTGCTCTATGGCCCTACCCGCAGCTTTTCGCTATCCCATGTGTTTGCTCACTTTTCGGAAGGGTTTTTCAACATTTTTGAGAGTTTTACAGTGCACACAACACTCATGAGGAGGTGTCGATAGTTGATGGAAGCCGCTGTTCCATCCGCGGCGGCACCCTCAGAATGGCGGCGCTTGCGGGGTTACTTCACAGAAGAGCAGACACCGCTCGCAGGTTTCTCTTCGCCTGTTGCACTTAGCTTTCTCTATAGTTTGACGAAAGACATTGGTTTGACGCGTTCCACTTGACTGCCGGCTACATGCTACCTCTATGCTTCCTGAGTCGTCATGAGTGCTCCAGACCCACTAATCATTCGGCGCTCGTTCACAGCAGCATTCAAGAGGGCTGCCATCTTTTACGCCGAAGAAACAAATCATTGCGCAGCGGGCCGCAAGTTCAATGTTTCTGAACAGGTGGTGCGAGAGTGGCGACTGCAGCGAAGCGAAATTTTCACCTGTGACGGCAAGTGAGAAATTTCGCACATGCCGAAGTCTGCACGCTTTCCGGAGCTGTAGGCTAAGCTTGCAGCGTACGTCACTGAAATGCGCAATTGGTCCCTGCCAGTGAAGTACGACTTGGTCATGAAACAAGCCCGGATCTTCGCCTTTTAAGGACCTCCTCTGCCGTGAGTATGAGTGGCTGGCAGCAGAAGACCACGAAATTACGCCAACCGGACCTGTCAAAAGAGCCTCTCTGACGGCTGCATGTGGTTGGGTGCATTCGGCTTGGGCTGCTGTTCCACAAGATGTCGTGGTGCGGTCGTTTGCCAAATGTGAAATTTCGCGAGACGACAACGCGCTGTGGGACCGTAGCAATGATGATGATGGCAGCACTAGTGAAGATGAGTATCCAGTGGCCATGTCAGCTACTAATAAATTTTCATTATCGAATGTGCCCTCAGGTATGTTCTCCTATTCTTTTTTTTCCTGTCACACGATATGGGGGGTCGACTTACATTCAAGTCGACTTACAATCGTGTAAATATGGTAAGCAGACACAGGCGGGTACCGAGAAGAAGAACTCGTTTATTTGGAGAGCAACCACTTAAATAGATTCTGAACACTGCGACGGTGCCCCCTAATGGCAAATCAGCTTGGTTCCGAAACCGAAACCAATACATAACACCACACCCCACTATCCAGTTCTTCACTGTCTTGTCCGCGCCGCTTGCGATTTCCAATAGTTGATGCTGTGCTATTCCTGAAGTTTAACAGACCAGCCCAAAATAACCTCATATTAGCCTCTAAAGCATTATTGACCTATACGGTATATCAGATGGTACTCAGCCAACTGTTCTAACTTGACCAAAACTTATTGAAGAAACCACACCATTTCGCAGCAAACATATTTCTGCATACCCTCAGAGAAATGAACCAGTAAATGCATAAGCAGCAACTAACATCCATGTCATCCAGGCAGTTCGCCAAGGCAGCAGCCAAGCCCTTGTGAGGGGGCAGTGGCACGTATCCTTCCAGGCACTTTGCTCGCAACTCGCACGTCGGAAATCGCCTGTTGATGAAACATGGATAATTACAATGAGTCACTAGTCAAAAATGCCACGAGAAGCTTTTTCCACAAAACAGTGCCCTCAATACTCTCCACACCCCACTTTTAATAACTAATGATCATGAGCAACACAAGTCATGCATGGCTCTTTCAGCTAAACTGCTGGCTTACTCATGCTCAAATTTCCCGTAGACATGGTATTTTGTGGCGCATTCAGCTTTCTAAAGCTGTACTTGTTCTGTTTCCTTTAGAATAAATGACACAATGTCTGCAGCAATGCCAGACAAGAAAGTGCTCACTCAGTGCAAAGCATCGGTGATGCCATCTACCTCTGGTTCTGTACCTGAAAAGAGTGGACACAGAATGGAGGAAAAGGCAGGCACATGCCCAAGAGTTTTTTTAGAGGGGGGGGTGGGGGGCAACCCAAGGTAACTGTTCTATGCAAATGAGGGAGGGTTACCTTTACTACTACAAATGTGAATAACGCCCACAATTCGCCATAAAGATGTGTAAACCCACAAAAGAGAAATGAAATAAGGTGTATTTTACAGGTACGCATATGAGATACACCTCTCCTTTACTAGGCAAACAAGGAACCACGTCAAATGGACTCGCACAGAAAAGAAGTGCAGGAAGAACACTGCCAAGAACAAGTAAACACATGAAAGTGTAAAATCAATATTACTATAGTAGAATACAACTTTAAAAAAAACAGCAGTTGACAACCAACGCACACAGACCGCGCGGAGTTGTGTTACTCTGCTGGCCAATCACAGAAGCAAGCAAAATCACCGACATGCAATGTTTTCAAAATGGCATCGTACTTGATACCTCCGGAGCGTCTGCTGTTCTTGAAGAATCTTTTCATCGGCAGAAGAAAAGAGGTATGCAACAGACATGGACAAAGTGCATGGAGTCTGAGCATTTTACTCTTCAAAAATCTGCAGTGCAGTTCATTTCACTGTTCAACCTGTTTTACTCTTGAAACTTCATTGCCAACTGAAGTGAAACTTGACAATAAATAGTTGCAGCGGAGCAAGCTTGTTATTTCAGTTCAATAAAGAATTGGGCTCTCGCCATTCCACTATAATAGGTGAGGGAAAGCGTGTAAAGTTACTCGCTAATAATTTTATTTTTGTGGTTACCGTCATATTTGGGTAACAGGGATAGTTTCAAGTATGAATTATTTGCAGCCTCGCGGAGGAACAGTGGCTGGTGGTTACGAGGGCGTAGGCAGGGCTTCACTGCAGACTTAAGTTCTATCCGACTATAGTAGCGTTTTTTTAATTAGCTCTGGAAGTATAGAGAAATATATTGTGACACTCTTACATGTGTAGTGCATTTACGCCTCAACAGTGTGGGGGGCATCCTGGAGAAGTGAACATTTGGCTTGCTAGCTGAATCTCGATAGGTGCTCAGCTGATCAAGGCCGTCACGGCGTCTAACTCTATCTGGTTTGTCAATAAACGCCTTTTGTAGGCGTAATAGAGTGGTGGAGGTGCTGGATACGACACAACATACCATGGTATCGCAGCACCTAGAACTTCACCGAAGCCGTTGTCTTGCTGGTCTCTTACCAAAGACCTTCCCTATGGCTCAGGACGGAGGTGGACAAACGCCAGCTCTAGTTTTACGTGCTGAAAGGTCAGCACCAGTTGGCCCTTTACAGCACTACATGGAACCACGCTCGTTCGCGGGAAAAGTGTGCGAAGACGTCGACGAGTGGCTGACACACTACGCAAAGGTGAGCCGCTACAACATTTGGGGTTCTGTCATTCAGCTTGAATATGTTGTACCGTTTCTGAGTGAGACAGCGCTGATGCGGTACGAAAACCACGAAGATTCCCTAACAATGTGGGAGCGCTTCGTTGAAGAAATTAAGAAGTGTTTTGACAACTCCTATGCCAAACAGAAACGCGTGGAGAGAACACTGGCTCAAATAGCTCAAACTCCTGGAGAAACATGCTCTACATCCATAGAAGAAATCCTCAAGATGTGCAAAATAGTCAATTCACAGATGTCTGAGGATGACTGAGTTAAACATCTTCTCAAAGGAATTGCAGATGTCTACAATTTCCTTATAAGCAGGGAACCCGTTGATTCCGTCTGAGATGTCGTACGTCACTGCCATATGTTTGAGATGTTGAAGACACGTTGCATTGCGCGAAAATTTGGATGCCTGCCGAATGTGACAACCATTTCCAGCATCGATGAGAGCCCGTCCACCGATCTTTCGTCTACTATACAGCAGACCATGCATGAAGAACTGCTGCGACACCAGGAACTTGCCCGCAATGTCATGCAACAACCTGATGTTTACTACCTGCAACACATGGCACCTGCAGCACCCTGCGCTTTGCAACAACCGGCGGTATTTATCACAGACACCCATCTCAGAGGAGCACCATGGCAACTGTCATTATGTGTCACAGACGTCAACCACAGAGGAGCTCCATGGCCACGTGAGGGCACATTTGTGCCCGAACACCATATTGCAGGACACCCTCGCCCCAGCAGGTTTGCACACAGACCGACCGTTCCTCCTGTGCAGCAGGCTCAGCCACTTCCCTCTGCTGCATGACCCCCTATGGCTGAGCGCTTCGAGGAGCAGTTCATCGATCGTCGTTTACCTGTTTGTTATAGCTGTGGTGACTTGGGTCACATTGCTAGGTACTGCAACCGCCAGCATCCACCGAGGTTCGACCGATCGATGATGTCTAGGCGGTACCACGCTCCACTTGGCAAAACATATTCACCCTCACACACATATCCAGGAAACTATTTCGTTTTTTTTTGTGTATGTGCATGTATTCTCCTGACAGTTCTGTTTTATTGCCATTGATTGATATGCACTGTTTTTCTTTTTTAATGATTTTAATTGTATGTATCCACCTAACTGCATTAGGTTGTATCATTAAAAACTAGATATGCGCATGACATTGTAGCTGCTACTACATATATGACTATGGGCCTACACTAGCCTTTGGCTACAGGCCCAACAGTTCCTGTGCACAAATTATTATGAATGAAAAATAAACTGAATTGAATTGAAATTGAATTGAAACTTGCCTCACCAGCACCCGGATCCATTGTGGAACCATTCTCCAGCATCTGATTGCAGCTTGACACCACTCGCTCCTCGCGTAAGCCGGTCACCCTCTCTGCGGCGTCGCTACCCATCACTACCTCTGGAAAACTAGTAAGTGCGACCGTTAGAGGTGAGGTCGCTGAAGAATATTTGATGTCGACAGAGACACCTCTACCCATTGGTATGTTTAAGAATAAAGTGTGTATTAATTAACGGAGTTTCATCAATGGCCTTAGTGGACAAGGGAGCAACCATTTCCATGATGAGTCTTGCATTTAAAAGGCTCCTAGGACGAAAAACTATGTTTCGCTGGGACCGTGCCAATATGTTTCGTGGAGTGAGTGGGGAGTTGTTGTATCCTGTCGGCATGTGCAATGTAGACATTATTTTGTAGACATTATATGTAGACGTTTTAGTCAAATATTTAAAGCAGAGTTCACTGTTCTACCTCATTCTATGCACTATGTAATCCTGGGCCTTGATTTTTTGAAACTGTGAGGTGGCACTGTCGACTGAACGGGAGAAATCAGTGTAGGTATGAGCTGCTGCGTTTATGGAACGCCCATCGTATCATGAAAGTGTGCTTTGTATATCCAGAGATGCAGTTGTGCCACCGTTATCTGCAACGTGTCTTTCAGTCACCTGTTTCCCTACCACCGATGGAACGGTTGACGCTAACGTAGAGCCTGTTCATCTGAGTTGCATCAAGAGGAACATTCTGGTACTGTATTGCATGCTGTCAGTTGTTTAAACTTGTGTAAACCATTCCAGTGAACCTGCAATACTACCACCGGGTCTGAAACTTGCCACCTGCCATGAAGATCAAGCGGTCACTCGCCATTCTTGCAGAGGTCCCTGGTTCTGCAGATGAACACCATTTCATTATTGCATGCCCTGCTGCGCACTCCTCCATCCTAGCTATGATGAACAAGTCACTCAGCGCTAAGCAGCGTCATGTAGTGGCGAATATTCTGCTAAAACATGCCCGACTGCTTGACTTTCTGCAGCAAGAGGGGCCACCATTGTTTCCTCCTCCTCGTATACACCATCACATATACGGGATCTGCCTAACCTTAGTGACAGAGTCTCATACAGAGTCTCACCATCGGAACGCAAGTTGATCAACAACCAAGTCCACAAAATGCTCAATAAGAATGTAATCCAAGAATCCTGTAGCCCGTGAGCAGCGTCAGTGATTCTGGTTAAAAAGCAGCATGGTACATGGCGATTTCTGTTGACTACCATGGCCACAACACCATCACTAAAAAGGCTGTTATCCTCTTCCACGTATTGTTGATGCTATCAATTGCCTTTGATCAGTGTCTTAGTTTTCATCTGTTGACTGGAGGTCAAGGTACTGGCAGATTCCTATGCATAAGGCAGACAAGGAGAAAACAGCATTTGTAACACCAGATGGACTTTTTGAATTTAATGTGATGCCGTTCGGGCTCTGTATAGCACCTGCAACTTTCGAGCGTTTTATGGACAACATCCTGCGTGGTTAGAAGTTGGAAGTATGCATGTGCTATCTAGGCGGTGTAGTGATATTCAGGCGCATGTTCAATGAGCACAACGCATGTCTCAATCTAGTGCTAGACTGCTTGGGAAAAGCGGGTTTAGTGCTGTACTCAAAGAAATGTCATTTTGGAGAGCACCAAACCATGGTTCTGGGCCATCTAGTGGATAAGGACGGTATACGACCCAATCCAGCGAAGACTCCTACTATGGAAGCCTTCAAGCAACCTCGCCATGTAAAAGAGCTACCCAGTTTTCTGGGACTTTGCTCGTACTTCCACCGGTTTATTCATGGATTTGCCAACATCGCGTATCCTCTTACATGCCTCCTCCAGAAGGGCACCTTCAGGAATACATTCAAAGGGAACCTTTGAATGGACTCCTGAATGTGAGGCTAGTTTTCGTGAGCTGAAGTTTCTTCTGACATCCCATCCCATTCTCCGACACTTCTACCATGCGGCCCCGACAGAAGTTCATACGGACGCTAGCGGTATTGGCATCGGCACTGTCCTTATTCAACACGTCGACACCAAAGAACACGTCGTTGCCTATGCGAGTCACCCTTTAAGTCCAAGTGCAACTACACAGTCACAAAGCAAGATTGTCTTGCAGTGATTTGCGCAGTACAGCGCTTCCGGTCATACCCGTATGGGCGCCCCTTCACTGTGGTGACAGACCATCATTTTCTTTGCTGGCTGGTTAATTTCCACTCCGTCAGGCCAGCTTGCATGTTGAACACTTCGTTTACAAGAATATGACTTTAGTGTTTCTTATAAAAGCGGCCCACAGCATGCCGACGCTGACTGCCTCTCGCACATGCTGTTTCCAACAATGGACAGCGACGCAGACAATTTCAACTGCTATATCGCATCACTGGAGCCAGGATTTCCTTATATAAATACCTTCAAGGTCGAGCAACAAAAAGACAGAACTTTAGAGCCTCTGCTCATTACTGCAAGGAAATCAGCACCATCCACTCGTTTCTGCGTTCGTGATGGGGTTCTTTACAGAAAGAACTATTCTGCTACAGGCCCACAATATCTTCTGGTGGTCCTGGAGAGTCTCCGTGTCTCCATCTTGCACGTTATGCATGAAGATCTAACATCTGGTTATTTGGGATCTGCGCGAACACTCTACTGCATTCACAAAAGATTCTACTGGCCCAGAAAAATGCACCAATGTACCAGATGACCAATCAGTATGTGTCTAGCTGCAGCGAGTACACGCCACAAGCATCCGACGGGTGCTCCTCCTGGTTGACTACATCCCGTGCCACCCTTGAGCCCTCCGTTTGACCAAGTCGGCATCGACCTTTCTGGTCCTTTCCCGGGGTCATCTGATGGGAATTGCTGGATCGTCGTGTGTGCCGATCACTTGACATGCCACTGTGAGACGGCTGCGATACCATCGGCTACTGCAACCGAAGTGTGTGTTTTTCAGCTGTGTTTTTTCATTCTCTGACATGGACTTCCAAGAGTCATCATCAGCGATCGTGGGTGAAAGTTCACTGCAGACGTCATCAAGGAGATGCTTCATCTATGTGCTTCAAGTTTTCAACATTCCACCCCATATCATCCACAAACAAATGGCCTTACGGAACACACAAATGGAACTCTTACTAACATGCTGTCCATGTATGTCACGTCAGATCATAAGAAATGGGACAGCGTGCTACCCATCATTATATACGCATTTAACACCTCACAGCACGAAGTTACGAGCTACAGTCCCTTCTTTATTCTTTATGCTCGTCCGCTTCGTTATACACACACACTTCCCGTTTTCAAGCCACGATAATCTTTGTATATCTGAGACCGTCTCTCTTGCTGAAGAGGCGCGACAACTTGCTTCTTTGCGCAATCTTGTTTCACAAGACCACTCGAAGGCACGCTACAACTGCCAATGCCAACATATGATATATGGCCCTGGTGACTTAGTGTGGCTCTGGAAACCAACCAGAAAATGTGGATTATGTGAAAAACTGCTGGCCCACTATGTTGGACCCTATGTTATTATTGATCGTATAAGTGAATTAACCTACCACATAGCACGCCTCACGTAAAATGGCTGATGGTTAGCAAAGACTCAACTTTCGCATGTTGCCCGTTTAAAGCCCTTTATTTCTCAACAGCTTGTTTGATTTGTCCAGCATGCTTCGTCTACGCGGAGAGAAATGTGACACTCTTACATGTGTAGTGGGTTTACACCTCAACAGTATGGGGGGCATCCAGGAGAGGTGAAGGAGGAAGACGATGTGCAGCTGGCTAGCTGAACCTTGATAGTTGCTCAGCTGATCGAGGCCGTCGTGACATCTAACTCTATCTGGCTTGTCAATAAGCGCCTTTCGTGGGCGTAACATTATATATTTACGAAACAATCACAGTTCCTTTGGAACCCTCGTTTACTGCTCTACCAAGTGCCACAACCGACTCGTATTGTTATTTGGGAAGTTGCATAACGATGCGTGGCCGCCAGTCCCATACAACCGCATAGAGCGCAGGACGCTGGAGAATGCCTCTTAGTATAGGAGGGGGGGAGGGCAGGGTGCCTGGGAAGAGGTCATGAAATTGGCAACCAATCAAGAGTCACCATAAATAAAATGAGAGAAACAGAGACAGTGCATTGGATGTAAAGAATGGAAACACAAAAAAAAGAACTATGAAGATTTACAAGAATGGTAAGAATGAAATTTGAAGGGAGAATCTGTATGGTGACACAACGGGTAGTGCTGTGCTTTTTGAAACTCGAGCTGGTTGCCTAACCCAGTAAAAAAAATTGCCCAAACCAGTTGGAAACTTCCAGATTGGAACAAATCGGTTATTTCCAATTATGTGTTGGGACACCCATTGAAAAAATCCAACAGGTCCAATTGGACTAATTGGTTTGTGTACCCAGTTGGTCTCTGAATTGGACCCATTTGGACCAACATGACAAACAATGGTAAGGGAGAAATAAAGAAACTAGATGGGCCCTAATCTTGATATGACACAGACATACTTGAAACTCCTTTCGAGAAGCATACTCATTCATGAACACACTACAGCAATTCTCTTCATTGACATACTCAATGTTCACCACTTCACTCTGAGAGACACATGTCAGGTGCTATATATGTAGGTAAAATTTGGTTGACCAAGTGGTGCCAGTGGTTCATGAGAGACTGGTAAAATTTCAAGAGAGAATAACTTGAGAAAAAGCTGAATCCTTTCTTCCTTGATCACACCAAATACAAAGATCTTTTACTTGAAAACTAACATTATATTTGCGCTATTATTACTAACTATTTTGTTGTTCACGAGATTACTCATCTGGTAACTTCCAATTGGGTGTAGTTGGGATCAATTGGCTTACCAAGCTCCAGTGATGTCCGAGTGGAACCAACAGCATTTGTCATGATGCCCAATTGTAACTTGGCCCACCGATACTGTCCAATTGGAACCAGTCGAGTTCCATTGAAAAATTAAACTGGACTCAATGGTTTATTTGTTTGTTTTTTGCTGGGAAGGACAAAAACATGCCAGAGCAAATATTCACAATAAGATGAAGCCTGTGTATGCTGCAGTGAAAATCCGGAGAACACTCAGCCCATCCTAATGAAATGCGAATGGATTCACCCAGTGGGTAACATAACCTTCCAGAAGCGCTTGGATTTAAAGTGGACAGAAGCATCAGCAGTCGAGATAAGCAAGAGACACTTAGAGTATTGGCATAAAAAGAAAGTAGGGAAGAGATTGATACAATCGGACCTGCTACAGGCATAGGTAGCGCACTACAAGGTAGATGGTGAAATTTTGAGGAATATAAAACAAACATTATGGAGATGTATACAAAAATGCTAGAATGAAAAGCCCGAACAGCATTCCTCGTTAAATCAAGCGGGACAGGAGACTATTTGTCACTGCCCCGTTTTAAAGAGGATGCCAATAAATCATCATCATCGCCGAAATGCAGCACCCACTGTGTTTTGTGTTAGTGATATTGCCAGCATCATTTTGTTCCAATGAAACCAACACTTTTTCTTCTTGCATTGCCACAGACATGTCCTTTATTCCGATATTAGCAGCAGCTCACACTACGCAGTGAATAATGCTGAGCGTTGGAAAGCACACGTTACTGTGTGCTTTGACAGTTGCCTGGTCAGAGTGACAGTTACAGCCACTAACACAATGTCCAGTTTGACATACATGGGTACATACATCGTGTGACACCATAATCAGGTGGTATCACATAACACTAGTATTGCACTTCACCTATGACCTCATATGCTTTTTCAGACATTTAACTTTCCTGCCCGTGCAGTTACTGCACGGTCAGACGTTGCAGCTAGCTATAACAGTGCCGATGAAACAACAAAGATGTCACATCTTTCGGCGACCCTATTTTAGTACGGTGGGAGCAAACTGTCTGAATCACACACTTCAGGTTTGCAACCTTTCTAGACAGCACTGGTATTTTACTTCCAATTATTGTTACAATAACATTTTGGTTTGACACGTTGCTTTGATGGATGCCCGATTGCACAGTGCATTTGTATATTGTTAGGAGCGCCTCCTCTATTTTTTCTGTGCCTTTTGCATCACGCCCATTTCCACTGGTGTCCTATTGTCGCTCTGTTGCTCCGATTGACCGCATGGTAGCACTTCGCTATTGTCGTCTCCCCATGGTGGCGACTGCGACGTAATGCAGCCGTTGCTAACCCGTGCATTGTCTTATTTATTTATTATTATTGTTGTTGTATCTTATTTTTTATGGCCTTCCACGTTTACAAGACCTTGACATTACCATATGAGAGCATTGCGCTGAAAGAAGCATTAAAAAAATCTGACGCATTCTCTCAAAGCAACTGAAGTGCTCTGCTGATGGCGAGAGCCCGAGTTAAGAATAAATTGAATTCAAAGGAATGAGTGAGAAACCGAAAGCACAATTTAATAATATTGTGGCAAGCAACTTGTGTGAAACAAACATGTATGAACCACTAAAGCTCAACAAACACGGACGTGGATCAGTCCAGTGTCGAAGATAGCATACAAGTGACAAGTGCGTTGTCGTTTAGCCATCAAAGCTTTAAATACTTGTGAGACAGTGGCTTGTTTTCATAAAGCCTGTCTTTCTTGTCGGTGAAGTCAACGGCATAGTTTGTGAAAAACGGCTTCATGAATTTCTTACATACAAGTTCTATTAGTCTGCTCTTTTGGCTATTGCCACAACGCTCACAAAACAGTACTGGCAAGGCCACAATAACTGTCAACATTTTGCATTAAACAAGTTTCCAGGGGCTTGTGCAGAGATGCGCGGTCTGAAAGCATCGTGTCCACAAATCTCTTCAGCACATGCAGAACTCGCACAGACCTCCTCTGTCCTGGCGCGCGATCAAACCATCTGTCACACTAGAACTGCTCCCTTGTGCTTTTGCGACCAGCGGCATGCAGTGCTCACACTCAATTTTCTTGCTAACAATGCGGGATATGTATCCCGCAACAAGGGAAATCGCTGCAATGTCTGGCGTTGGAAGAAAAGGTTTTGATGAGATGCACAGTTCACACAGTGTCTGCTGCACTGGTTTCACTGATGTGGGCACGTTTTTTGTTGACATGCTGTCTGTCTTGTTGCTCCTAATAACGTTGCGTGAGGAAAAGAATGAGTTTGAAGTTTGTACGTTCCTGGTGTGCGAAGCAGCAACCATTCCGTCTTCAGCATCTTCTCAAGTTCAGAAACAGTGCTTCTGACGTCCAGCATGTCGTTTCACCCACTACTGCACGTAAGAGTCCCAAAGAGCGATTCTATGGGGTCGCTCGAAAATTTATGCATCAATACAAACTTGAATCTTCTTGCCAATAAAAACTTAATGCACTCAACGATAGACACAGTTGTGAATACCAAGGCATGGTACGTTTCTTTTGTCAGGAAGTACTGCAGTTCGCTTGCCAATTTGAAGTCTTCAACATATTCTAAGAAAACAAGCTCCAACCAGTGAAGTCTCGAGTGCTCTGGATCATAGAACTGCTTGAAGTCTGGGCGATTTTGGTGAATCTTTGGAAATTGCTGACATCCATAAGGACAAACCATTTGCATATGTTCATGAACTCCACAGTTGGTCCCATGCTGGCAAACTATGCATCGCAAGTGTGCCCTGCATGATCCTTCATGAAAGCCAAAGCCACTGTCACGGCAGGTTAAAACAATTGGACAACAGGCTTCACTCCCACTTTTTTCTATATTTGATGGAAAAAGGTGTTTTCTCGTGAGAAAACGGACTGGCTTTAGAATCAAGCCCTGTTGCATCTTGTAGAGGTCCTCTATGTAAGTTGGAAAAATTTCTCAATTTTTTCCTGATTCTTTTGCCAGACCCTGTGATCAGATGTTTTTTATAATGTGGCTCTGATCAAATGCCAGAAACAAACTTCGGCTTGGATCGGCGGAATGAGATACTCGGGTTTGCAGTTGCCTACGCGATAATACTTCCATTGCTGGGACGTTTATTTTATGGTTCTCAGCCACAACTCCAACGATTTCTAATCCCAGTTCTTTGGTCTTTCTGATGACGTGCTTCGTGGTTTCCGCAAGTAGCTCACCAGTGCAGCTAGGCCCTCGTGAAGAAGTATCCTACCGGGATCCTTAACCTCGCATGAAAGCCACAGAGCAAAAAACGCAAGAGCGAGTTCGCCAGTTCCTTCCTTGCAGACGCCGACAAACCGTCGTTCAGAGCTCCCATGCCAACATCTCCCAGGAAAATATCTCTTTGCTTGTTGTACTCGAGCCTCTGCTTGTTTCGCATTTCATCTATGACGAGGCTAAACATTCTGGCTTGTTCCATCCCGAGGCATTCCATCTCAGTGCTCAGCCTTTTTTTTACGAGATCACTGAAACCTACTTTGCCTGCATTATTTCCTAGGTGATTTTGATGTGTCATTCTGCATGGGAGTGCGAGGAGCTCTGTCCTCAGGTATTCATATGACTTCGTAGAAAGGTTGCCCAAAATTATGCACTGCCATATAGTGGTTTCGAACCACATTGTTTTCTTTGCCTTGTAGTTCAGCACCTGATCCATAATTAATCTGGCTTTTGTACTGCCCTGATTTGAGTCTGGGGTGACTTGAAGAAATTGGTGACATTGCATTCTTTCTTTAGGCATCGTAGCTCCTTTTTGTAAGCATCTACGGTTGCCGGTAGCCACTGATTCCGTTCCTTCCAGGTTCTTTCTTTTTCGCACCACTCCTTTCGTTCTAGGAAGGCTAATGCGGAGCTTCTCCAGTCAGCTTGGGCGCCAAGTGATCTCAAGGCATGGGCGCCTGCTCCATCTGCTAACTGCGCATCGGTTGGAAAAATGACGTTCATGCATTTCCCACTTGTTGATGCCAAAGAAGCAGTATCAGGCACATCATCCCTGCAGACTGCAGATACACTTTCTGATGTGACCTGATCACTGGGCCATCTGGGCTCGGAAGCTTGAGAGGGCACGTTCACACAAACTTTGAGTGTGTCTGACGACAATGCAGCATACGAATGCACTTCCTCAGCAGATGCAGGCAGGCTAGCCAGCGTGGCCGTAGAGGAATCGCGCTTTCTTTTCTGTGTAAACCTATAACTCCTCACTTTAGGCTGCTCCTTATTCAAATAGGACGGATAGTGAGGGAAAACACTGGGCACTGCACCTTGCTTGAGCATACGCCTTTTCCTCATGGAGAAAGTCGCTTTCCAAAAAATGAAGGCTGCAAACAGCCAAATAATTTGAATTAGAACTCGGCTCCCAGTTCTTTCTCACGATAACTTGCAGCCACTGTTCCCATAGCTCTTTGTTCGCTGGTATGCCATGAAAAGGAACTCCAGTGTCTTTCTTTCGCTGGCTCAACGTACAAAATAGTACACAACAGCAGCGCATACTGACGTGTAAAACATCACAGGAACATCACCGTTGCAGCAAACAGACGGACCTTCATCTACCGCTGCCAGAAACCTACGGGTTAAAAGTGTCATCTGCAAGTTGGTGGAGGCAGGTATTGTGGCCCCGGTAAGATCCATAATAACAATTTATTTCGACGTTATATTTTATTGCGTGCAGAGATAACTTTTTTTTTTTATTGTCATTGCAAAAACACTCAATAACGTTTGTAGCTCCTTCTTGCAGACGACACTAGTGGGGCGCGAAATGTCCGCAAACCGCCGGCTCGCGAGCGGAGGAGAACGTCTGCAAGCGGGTAATACGGTGAAGCCGCCAAGCGGCATCTCGGGACAAAATCGAGAAAGTAACAGAAGAGGACACGGCGGACGATGCGGCGCTCACGCGGCAGGCACGGAAAAAAATAGAGGCGGCACTGCTGTTAGACTAAACTTGACTTGCAAGTAAACCAGCTGAAGCTTAATGCAATGTCGCTCCAGTCTTCTTTTGCGTCAGGGCTTTTAATTGTGCCACTACATATCAACTAAACCATAATCAACTAGTACTACGTGTTGCTTGGCTAGTCGGTTCATACTGAACAATTTTCGAATATAGTAATTGCGCTCCTGTTGTCCCCTTCCCATTTACACATATTGCGCTAAGTGGTCATTGGTTTCATGGTCGAAAATCATAATTAACTAGTTAGGCGACAAGTTTTTGTGAGTTTCTGGATCGTTGGTTGCTGGTTTGATTGCAGTTAATCGAAACGAAGAACGGGCGTTTCGGCTCCTTTCACAAACAGCCCCCGCGCAGACAACTTGGCGACAGCGCAGCAAACAAAGCAATGGGCACGCAGCCTACTTGTAGTAGATGGTCGTTGCTGCATCCTTGTGCGGTATGCTAACGATGCACAGGGCACGAATGCTCATTGTGCGCTGCTTCGAAACAACGCCCCACAAGGTAGATGCAGATCCTTGGGACCCCGCAAGGTTCGGTTCGGCAAAGCGGGCGCGTCAGCCTCTGTTCCTTCCACAATGTTCCAAGACTTTCAACGCACAAGTTACATAAACGACACCCACGAACACATGTTTCAACTCCAGAATTTCGGAACATGAAACTTTGAACTAGTACCAGCCCCGCACACTCTCATGTTCCAGCGATCGCCACAGAGGGCGAAAAATCAACAGCGACGCATTTCAGCATAAGCGCGTAAGTTGAGCTACTATAATATAGTCGCATACTTTAGTTTGTATATTTTATGCTAGGGGCGCTCAACGCGGCTGCAACGCGGCTGAATACATAGGTATGCATGCATATAGAACCATTAAAGGCTAGGTGGCGCGCGCCGCCGCCGCCCGATTCAAAGGGTTGAGCCACAATCATCCATCCATCATCCATCCATCCATCCATCCATTGTATGTGGCCTTTTTGGACATTATAGGAGCATACGACAACGTAGACCGCAGCATTTTGTGGGATATTCTGGAAGGGGAAGGCTTAGGTAACGATTGTATACAGCTTTTGAGAGAGATTTACCTAGAAAATACTGTTTGCGTTGAATGGGAAGGGATGAGGAGCGCGGAGAAAGTTCATGTCAACAAGGGACTGAGGCAGGGGTGCCCTTTATCCCCGCTGCTGTTTATGATGTACATGGTGAGGATGGAGGGCGCTAGAAGGAAGTAATATCGGGTTTAATCTCTCATACAAACAGGCAGGTACAGTAATAGAGCAGCAACTCCCAGGTTTATTTTATGCGGACGACATTGTGTTGCTCGCAAACAAGCAAAGTGATTTGCAACGTCTGGCTAATATCTGTGGACAGGAAGGCAACAATTTAGGTTTGAAATTTAGTGTTAGAAAATCAGGTGTTATTGTATTCAATGAAAACAGAACAGACAGTGGAGATACAGGGCCAAGAAATACCTCGGGTAACAGAATACAAATACCTTGGTATATGGATAAACGAAGGCAACGGATATATGGAAACACAGGAAAAAACCATAACAGTCAAGGGGAAGAGAAATGCAGCCATAATGAAGCACAGAGCGCTATGGGGATACAATAGGTACGAGGTCCTCCGAGGTATGTGGAAAGGGGTAATGGTTCCAGGACTTACTTTTGGAAATGCGGTTGTTTGCTTTAAATCAGGGGTACAATCAGGACTCGACGGGAACCAAAGGTCAGCGGGTCGCCTCGCATTGGGCGCTCACGGGAAGACTACAAATGAAGCTGTGCAAGGGGATATGGGCTGGACTAGTTTTGAAGTGAGGGAAGCTCGCAGTAAAATTGAGTATGAAGAACGGCTGAGGAATATGGAGGAAAGTAAATGGGCTGGGAGAGTGTTCAGGTATCTGTACAGGCAAAACATTGATTCACAGTGGAGGAAAAGAACTAGGAAGCTTACCAGCAAGTATGCGGCCTGTGGGGTGGGCAACACAGCAACAAAGAAGGTCAAGCGGAAAGTCGGAGAGGCTGAATTAATTTCATGGGTGGCGGCAATGGAAAAGAAACCTGCCATGAGTAACTACTTAAGGGGAAAAAACGAAATTAGGAAAGAAACCATTTATGATAACTCAAAGGGAAGCTCATTACTTTTCGAAGCGAGATCGGGATGCCTTAGAACACGCACCTATAAAGCGAGATATAAGAAGGAAGAAGAAGCATGTGCTTGCTGCGGTAAAGCTAGGGAAACGACGGAGCATATTTTATTAGAATGTGAAGAAGTCTATCCAGCGGCCGATTTAGGCACCACTGGCCTCCTTGAAGCCGTTGGGTTCAGCGGGAGCAGTGGTAAAGCAAACAGGTCCGCAATAGACATCAGTAAAAGGCGATTGGAGGATTGGTGGAAGAAAAGTAGGGCAACGACAAAAGACGGAGACGTACAAAAGCACAGTTCGCAATAGGGTATCAGAAAATTTGGACGTGGTAGTTCATAGTGTTTTGTTTTTTTCTCATTGGTTAACCTAGGTAGGATATTAGGCAGCATAGTAGCAAGAGCTTGGTGGCGCAAGCCACCGCCCCGTTCCAAAGGGGACGCTCATAACATCCATCCATCAGCGGACGCTTCTGTGCACGAGGCTTCAGCGACTTCGTTCGTAGCTAAGTACTCTTTTATCTTTATTAGCTAGTGTTTTTGTTTTCTTTTGCAAGGAGTAGGGGCTCAAATTTTGAATTCTTGGTAGGAGCATAGAATAAAGAACCAAATTAGAGAAGGGAAACTGTACCTTCCGCCGTGGTTCGAAAATAAGCAGCGGCAGCGCATGGAACTTACTTTGGCGGACGCCAGATGACGTTGCTCAATCCGGAAGCGGAAGTGCAAATTTTTTTTTAGAGTAAAATTCACTATGGCCGTTTTTTGCCGGTCGCGTAGTGTACTAGATTAGGTGTAGTGGGCCGAGGGAAGGCCCTGGTAGGCTGCGCGCGTGAAGCTCAAATCCCAGAAATCTCAAGCGGCCGCGAGGTGACGCAGCCGCGCCTTTCACCTGGGGATTCCGCCGGGGCGCAGCGGGTGCTTGCCGGCTTGCCTGTCTCGACGTGCTTCTTGTGTGTTGACGCTTCGCTGTGCTCCGATGTTCGTGGTGTACTGTGTTTTTTCTTCACGAAGAAGCCTCGACGCAAGAACTACTGCTTCGCGCCTGGTTGCAGGACGGGGTATAGCGGCGCTAAAAACTCGCCAAAACTTTCTTTGTTTGGAGTACCCGATGACGAATGCAAGTTCCGGATTTGGGAGCGCAACCTTCATCCCCCTGACAAGGCTTTAGAAGTGACTGACGCTCTTTGTGAGTTGCACTTCGAGGATAAGTACATTTTGAGAGACTATGTGGATGTGATTGACGGAAAAGAGGTGCGCCTTCCGCGTGGAAACCCATCGCTTTCACCGGACGCCGTGCCCACTATACTGCCGAACCTTCCGAAGTATCTTTCGAAGAAGCCCACTCGAGAACGACCGCCACCGAAGAGGCGGTGTGAAGAAGCAACGAAAGATGACGGAACAAAGAAATTCTGTGATGAAGACATACACGGCTGCTGTGCAACGCCGCAACACAGCGAACCGGACGTATGTGTGGAGCCAGCCGTTCCATTGGACATTGAAAATGTTCCCAAACCGACCAATCGGTGGGATATGCACAAATTTCCAAATTATGCTGGTGCTGCATTGTTAGCGCACTGATTTGTGTTGATGACCGGGAATGCTCGCATCCTGGGCCAAAAAGGATTGATGAGATCCTTGCTCAAGGCAAACTCGAGGAAGCAGAAATTTCTTTATAAACAATCTCTCGCAGCAGTGCTCAACACTTCTCACTTGTGATTGAGAGAAGCGATGCACGACTTATATACTAAACTGCTGGATATGTAGCACAAAAATGCGTGCTCAGCCTCAACTGTGCGTCGCGTAAGAAGATACTACTAGTTGAGCCAGCAGCAGCAGCTTCTGACCGCCTCCCCTCTAGCTTTACTGAGCAATGCGACTTGGGTGGACTGTTGTACCCACCAAAAGGGCTGTACAACTTCATGCTTGCACTCGAAAATATATTCACTAAATGTTTTAGTGTAACAGAGCTGCATGCCAACATCATCTGTGATGTTGCGTCGCAAGTTAAAGCAAACTTTTTGAGCTCTAACATTGTTGGTTGCGATCAGCACAGGGAACAAGTGAGTGTAAAAAATTGTTTCATTTTACATACTCACGCGCTTGCACTTCCTTGTTATGGGTCTGAATAGCTCAAATGCCACAAAACGGCAGCGAGCTAAACATCTTAAGCTCAGCAGGAGCACGTGAACTGCGGTTCCTCAGTACTTTTTCCTTCAGTGCTGTATACTTGAATAAAATAAATGCTGTTCTGAATGTGGTAAAAGGTTCCTTGCTTTTTCGCGAAGTCTCCGCATAGCCCTATACTTTTAGACAATATATGTAGTGTTGCATGCTTTCATTCTTTTAAGCGTCCATAGAATTAGCGTTGAATCGACTTCATGAAATACATTCGATGCGCGCCAGAACGCCGCTTGAGTGGGAGCATGCGGGAGTGCGGACTATAGACCATTTTTTCGTAGGCGCCGCCATATTGTGAACGCAGTGGCGCCGCATATGAGCTGCGCCATACTGGCTTGGGTGAAAGCGGTCTTTTGCATGGCAGGTATACGCTTGGCGGTAGGTTCTGGCGTTTGTTTTCGCGGTCGTGCGTTCTGTTTAGTATGACGTGCGTCTTCTACGTGGTAAACGGCATAGAGTTTCCTACAAAATTTTGTAGGAAACTCTATGGTAAACGGTTCTGTGAGACGTGCTGAAGTGGTTTAAGGCGTCATGGCCGGAATTTCTGCTGGCGTTGAGGTGGACGGAACACGCAGCGCGATGTGTGCGCGGATGAATTGTGTATTTCTGAATGTGCCAATCACTAATGTGACCTTATTGCAGTATTATCCTCTATTTTGAAGCTGCGGTTTAGGAGCCATGAAAAATACGCGACGATCGTAACAGCGTCGGCACCGTTCTGCTAGAATAGGAGCTGTGCTGTTCAGTGGCGTAGCTAGGTCGTCTGGCACCCGGGGCCCATAGCTCTTATGTCACCCCCCCCCCCCGGGTGTAGCCGGCGGAAAGAGGGGTGTCTTCAGACGTATATGACACCCCCCCCCCCCCATCCACAGGCCCCTTGCACCCGGGGCCCACGGCCCCCCGGCCCCCCCTATTGCTACGCCACTGGTGCTGTTATACTTTGACAAGCGTTCAAACTGTTCGATGCAGGTTACATTGCGTGACTACTTGGTTGGATGGATGAGGTTTCCACCCATGAATAAAATAGTTTTGGCTAGTAATAGCAGCATACCTTAGAGTCTGAATTAAGCTTGCCCAGCAAAGCGACCGTTGACGAACTGCGCGAGTGTCCTAAGCAGTAGTAGGTGCTGGGTTACAGATATATTTGTTCTATACAGGGCATGGTCCAAGCATGCGGCATCAGCGGTTATATATTTATAAACGTTGTGCGGCGTTAGCCCGTTTAACTTGCTTTTTGGAGAAAGAAGATAACCGAATTTTTTTTCGGTTGCGTTCGTTCAGTTCTCTACGACGTACTGACACGTATTACGGAAATTTTGTGCTCAAAAATAGCCATCGCATTCTATTTATGTGAACCCTCTCATTTACTATGCCTGTATACAGGCCAAAAACGCAATGCCGAAGCACGCAGATTATCTATGTATCGTGCTGGCTCACCAACCGCAGTGATCGCTGTGTTGAGCAGCGCCATGGGCCTCACGCAGCAAGGCTAGCGTAGACATATGGTAATTTCAAGCACACTAGACTTGAAATGCGTGGGAACGATGCCAGTGTATCACATATATTTGATAGTGCCTGCCGCTCAGATGTTTCGTGGTTGCCTTAGGTTGGCCGTGCACGAGCATGCGCTCGTATGTTTTATGTTTTACTCCCTACGCTAATCGATGAGACAGTGAGCTGATTTACCATTTAATGCTCGTAATACAGAGACGCCGGTTTTCTTTGTTGAATTAAAATTAATATAAGCAAAATAGTAAACAACTCATACACGCACCGCGACTGATAATGCGCGTACACCGTGGCTGATTATGCGCGTCACATTTTTGCGCCCCCAAGACATATTTCCGCCTACCCTGACGACCTTATATGAACGGACATGGCGTAAATTTCCCAAATTAAAATCTAAAACATCTCGAAATCGTTCCGCAGCACGCGACAGCAATACTTTCAAGCAACGCCGCGCCGGATTGCCCAAGCCAGAGAGGAGGAAAGGCTCTCATACGGAAAGGCTCGTAATACAGAGACGCCGGTTTTCTTTGTTGAATTAAAATCAATATAAGCAAAATAGTAAACAACTCATACACGCACCGCGACTGATAATGCGCGTACACCGTGGCTGATTATGCGCGTCACATTTTTGCGCCCCCAAGACATATTTCCGCCTACAGTAGTTGCCGATGCACCGAAAGGCTACCCTGACGACCTTATATGAACGGACATGGCGTAAATTTCCCAAATTAAAATCTAAAACATCTCGAAATCGTTCCGCAGCACGCGACAGCAATACTTTCAAGCAACGCCGCGCCGGATTGCCCAAGCCAGAGAGGAGGAAAGGCTCTCCGTGCGCCCTATCCTCCTCGCCCGATGAAACGGTCTATTGGAGGCGAGGAGTTACGGAGTCGCCATCTACCGGAAGCGCCTCGCTGCCGTAGTATGAGGGATCACGTGGCGCACTCCTCATAGGTTTTGCTGTCAGCGCTCACTGAAAACACCACGCGCGAGCTCTCCCGGACATTTCTGTAAGTACTTTCGAAACGAGAGAAGTTTCTTACTGTCTAAATAATAATCTTGGGCAAACTGAAAGCACACAATCGTTTACAGACGCTATCTCTTTACCGAATAGGTACAGTGAACGCCACTGCGCGAGGTCGCCGCGATGGAGTCCCCCGAACCGGCTTCTTGCGTGAAAGGTAGGTAAACACTGAGAGCAAACTATCTGAAATATGTTCTTATAGTGTTTGTATAACTAAATGGAGCGTAACAGAATGAAGCCTCAATGAAGCGATCGCGCAGATTCGCAGCGACCGACTGCGCGTCTGCATGCTTGTCCGCTCACTGTTTCGCTTTCTCCGCGCGCGCGTTTTCGCACCGTGCCATGAGCTTTAGGCCGCAGAATATGAGCATTTGACAGTATACAAGCAACCATTGTTGCGTGGGCGCTATCAGAGCTGTTCAAAAATAATTTCATTGTAGAGACTTCGACGCCTACGGGGACTGTGATGTGCCGTCGCGACGATTCAATCTTTTTTTTCTGCTAAATTCTTTGACCTTTCAATACTATTTCTCGAGTTGCGTCGCACTGTATGTTTATCGGTGTTCTCAGCGTGCAATTCCCCGCTGCTCCTTTTTTGTAATCCAGTGCATTAATTCATAACACAAACATGACCATATGCCATGCTTTTTTTTAAATGTGCTTCTTACCGCTACCTTTCCACTCCACTGAACTTGCCAGTATCTATAGCATCGACAAGTTCATAGACCAAACTGTCATGACATTAGTCGGGCAGCGGACTCGGGCGAGCGTCTCAGTGCGCGTTTTCAGGACATCGCCGACGGGGCGCCGTAGCAGAAATCTTCCTCGCGTCTGTGCTTGCTGCATACCCGAGTTGTAGCCGATGACTGTTTGCCGGTTTTATGTTTCGCGAGCCAAGCTTCACACAGCTTCTTGTCCTGCGGCTACGTGTGAATAAGGCTGACACTGTGCTCCGTTGCGTGCATCGGGCACTGCGGCACCGAGCGGTAGCCTACCATGTTGTGCGCCTTCAAAGGCAGCCACTACCTATTGTAGTGCTTTCAAGCGTTGTAAAGGAGACACTCGAAGCGGGCAAATCTCGCCACTAAATGAGGACCGCAGCGTACGAGGGAATTTAAACTCTCGTTTTCAGCTCGCTTCGGCGCGCCCGAAGCAGCCGACGCGGCCGCTATGTCCACGTGATCCCTCCTAGCACGTCACGCCGACGGTGGCGCCAGATTTTCCAGTGGTGGAGCTCGAGGCCAATACCTCCCTTTGAGTTATCATATATGGTTTCTTTCCTGATTTCGTTTTTTCCTCTTCAGTAGTTACTCATGGCAGGTTTCTCTTCCATTGCCGCCACCCATGAGATTAATTCAGCCTCTCCGACTTTCCGCTTGGCCTTCTTGTTGCTGTGTTGCCCGCCCCACAGGCCGCATACTTGCTGGTAAGCTTCCCAGTTCTTTTCCTCCACTGTGAATCGATGTTTTGCCTGTACAGATACCTGAACACTCTCCCAGCCCATTTATTTTCTTCCATATTCCTCAGCCGTTCTTCATACTCAATTTTACTGCGAGCTTCCCTCACTTCAAAACTAGTCCAGCCCATATCCCCTTGCACAGCTTCATTTGTAGTCTTCCCGTGAGCGCCCAATGCGAGGCGACCCGCTGACCTTTGGTTCCCGTCGAGTCCTGATTGTACCCCTGATTTAAAGCAAACAACCGCATTTCCAAAAGTAAGTCCTGGAACCATTACCCCTTTCCACATACCTCGGAGGACCTCGTACCTATTGTATCCCCATAGCGCTCTGTGCTTCATTATGGCTGCATTTCTCTTCCCCTTGACTGTTATGGTTTTTTCCTGTGTTTCCATATATCCATTGCCTTCGTTTATCCATATACCAAGGTATTTATATTCTGGTGCCCGTGGTATTTCTTGGCCCTGTATCTCTACTGTCCGTTCACTGTTTTCATCGAATACCATAACACCTGATTTTCTGACACTAAATTTCAAACCTAAATTGTTGCCTTCCTGTCCACAGATATTTGCCAGACGTTGCAAATCATTTTGCTTGTTAGCGAGCAACACAATGTCGCCCGCATAAAATAAACCTGGGAGTTGCTGCTCTATTACTGTACCTGCCTGTTTGTATGAGAGATTAAACCCGATATTACTTCCTTCTAACGCCCTCTCCATCCTCACCATGTACATCATAAACAGAAGCGGGGATAAAGGGCACCCCTGCCTCAGTCCCTTGTTGATATGAACTTTCTCCGCGCTCCTCATCCCTTCCCATTCAACGCAAACGGTATTTTCTAGGTAAATCTCTCTCAAAAGCTGTAGACACTGTCGTTACCTAAGCCTTCCCCTTCCAGAATATCCCACAAGATGTTGCGGTCTACGTTGTCGTAGGCTCCTGTAATGAATAAAGGGAAAATGAGACATCCACCCGTTCGTAGCAATTGCTACAAAGGAAACCCATACGGGTTCCTCGAAAGAAAAGCCTCATAGTTGAAGAAAAATTCGTCCTGGTCCGGGACGAATTTTTCTTCAACTATGAGGCTTTTCTTTCGAGGAACCCGTAGTGGTTTCCTTTGTAGCAATTGCTACGAACGGGTGGATGTCTCATTTTCCCTTTATTCATTACTTCTCTCCACCTTGCGGGTTTCCGCAGAACTACTACGTCAGGCTCCTGTAATATCCAAAAAGGCCACATACAACGGTCTGCTTTCTGATTTTGATATTTCAATACACAGAGTAAGAACAAACAAGTTATCATCGAAACGCCTACCTATTCTAAAGCCATTCTGAAGCTCTTCCAAAAATTCATTATTCTCTGCCCATGCTTGAAGCTTTAATTTGATTGCCTGCATTGCTAGCCTGTATATTAACGATGTAATGGTCAGCGGTCTATCCAGTCTGTTTTCATCTTCGTCTGGGATATTGTCACGTGGTCGTGACGTCAAAGAACACAGTAGCATTACTGTGAAAGGCAAAAACTAGCTTTTATTGGGCGAACCTGTGCCCACAAAACAGGTTACACTTAAAGCACAACGAGAGCGGCGAACACATTCGGCGATCGTCGAAAATCTGATCAGCGGGTCAAGCGCGTCGGCTTTTATACAGCAGTCGTCGAACGTTCCAGACTAATCGTTCGGACCCGCGTGCCTTCCACAAAGTTCTACACCATTCGCGTCACGCGATGAAATCAGATAACACAAGGTTCGGCGACAACAGACAGCCGGGTAGAAGCATCGATAACTTTCGAGAAACTTCGGATACATGCAGGTGCGTCCCGCGCTGTGCGATTACATTTGTTAGGCGGCGAAATGTGGTCGCCCGATAAAGATAAGTACACATGTCAATACCCCCCTCTTAAAGAGCATCGACCCGATGCTGCAAACAAACGAAAGTAATAAACAAAAGCACTCATAGCAAAGAAAACAAAATAGGAAGTTCGTCAGCGTCCGTAAAAGGGTTTAAGGCGCACCACATGGACCACTTCGGATCGTGCGCGGCGCCGCTGTGAATGCGAAATGCCATCTGGCACGACCTCATAGTCCAGAGCGCAAATACGTCAGATGACCTTGTAGGGTCCGAAATAGCGTCGGAGTAGTTTCTCACTGAGTCCTCGTCGGCGTATCGGGGTCCATACCCAAACACGGTCGCCGCGCTGGTACTCGACGAAGCGTCGTCGGAGGTTGTAGTGTCGGCTGTCGGTCCTCTGTTGGTTCTTGATCCGTAGGCGGGCGAGCTGTCGGGCTTCTTCGGCGCGCTGGAGATAGCTAGCGACGTCAACGTTCTCTTCGTCAGTGACGTGGGGCAGCATGGCGTCGAGCGTCGTCGTCGGGTTCCTGCCGTAAACCAGCTTAAACGGCGTGATCTGTGTTGTTTCTTGTACCGCCGTGTTGTAAGCGAAGGTTACATAC
The DNA here is from genome assembly GCF_050947875.1 of Dermacentor variabilis. NCBI lineage: Eukaryota > Metazoa > Arthropoda > Arachnida > Ixodida > Ixodidae > Dermacentor > Dermacentor variabilis. Next base: position 21,476,378 of record NC_134574.1, on the reverse strand, counting down.
GGCAGGACCGCGTCCCACGTCTTGTGCTCCACGTCGACGTACATTGCTAGCATGTCGGCGAGGGTCTTGTTCAGGCGCTCCGTGAGACCATTCGTCTGCGGATGGTAGGCAGTTGTCCTCCTGTGGCTTGTCTGGCTGTACTGCAGGATGGCTTGGGGGAGCTCTGCTGTAAAAGCCGTTCCTCTGTCGGTGATGAGGACTTCTGGGGCACCATATCGCAGCAGGATGTTCTCGACGAAAAATTTCGCCACTTCGGCTGCGCTGCCTTTTGGTAGAGCTTTAGTTTCAGCAAAGCGGGTGAGATAGTCCGTCGCCACGACGATCCACTTATTCCCGGATGTTGACATCGGAAACGGCCCCAACAAATCCATCCCAATCTGCTGGAATGGTCGGCGAGGAGGTTCGATCGGCTGTAGTAATCCTGCTGGCCTTGTCGATGGTGCCTTGCGTCGTTGACAGTCTCGGCATGTCTTGACGTAACGGGCGACATCGGCGGTCAGACGCGGCCAGTAATACCTTTCCTGTATTCTCGACAGCGTCCGGGAGAATCCGAGGTGCCTAGCGGTTGGATCGTCGTGTAGGGCGTGCAGTATTTCTGGACGCAGCGCTGACGGTACAACAAGAAGGTAGCTGGCGCGGACTGGTGAGAAGTTCTTCTTCACGAGCAGGTTGTTTTGTAGTGTGAACGAAGACAACCCGCGCTTAAATGCCCTAGGGACAACGTCGGTGCTCCCTTCCAAATGATCTACGAGGCCTTTTAGCTCCGGGTCTGCTCGTTGCTGTTTAGTGAAGTCTTCTGCGCTTAAAGGCCCAACCACACGCGGTGAATCGTGCGCGCCTGGCTGCGCGTCACGCGTCTGCGAGGCCGTACGCGCCTGTCCTACGCGTCTAGAGGGGGCAGACGCGCAGGAAACGCGCGCGTCAAGGAGGTCTTGATCTTGGGCGTCTTTTTGAGCGTACGCGACGGAAATGGCAGCTTGTGCACCGACGTCACGTGGGCCGCATGTACACTTCCGGCGGTTCGGAAAGGTTGTTGAAGTTTCAGAATCGTGCGGAGATGCCGGGAGTCGCTGCTGGTTTCGTGTCGTTAGAGCACAGAGGCTATGGAGGCGATCAACAACGAAGCGCTGATCGCCTGCGTTGAGGCTCGACCGGCGCTTTGGTAGCAGGCGAAACACAAGCGCCACTAGAACAAGCACTTGACGAGGTGGTCGTGGATCGTCATGCCCAACGCTGCCGAACAGGTGAGTGCTCGGAATTTTGTACGGGCGTCATAGCGGAGCAGTTTCAATCGCGATCGAGCCCGATCGGGGTCGGATTTTGTGATCACGATTGCCTGTGCCGCGCAATCTGCGTAGAACCGATCGTGATCGAGAAATCTGATCGCGCTCGATCGCCATCGAAAGCCTAGCTGTGTGGCACTGGTATAAGCTGCCTCTCTCATCAGCCGACTCGCAGATGTCGAAAACGCGTTTCATCTGTGCAGATGACGTTATCACAGCGCTGCAGAAGTGATGGAAGTCCCTGGGGAATAAAGTTCGGCGCCTGGGAAGACTTTTCAGAAAGAAAAGAGCCGCGCCTTGCCAGTCGACGTTCACGACGACGTCATCTGGCTGTTTTTCGACCAGATGATGTTTCTGCGCTACACAATGGAGTGTAGACCGTAAGTGATCTTGAAGTTTCCACCTTCGCCGGCGTGTTAAAAATGAAACACGGGATTTTAGTGCTTTCCCTTTACCACGTTGACCGGCGATGCCATATGTTTGTATTATAGCTGGCAATGCACCGCACTTATGGGAATCGACTCAAAATTATGCTTACACAAGCAAGTCGACGCACAGTATGCATTATATTCAGCTTTGTCTAATTGGCGATAAAATATTTGTGCTGCATCGCCGCTCCGATTATCGCATATTTCGTTAAATGTGATCCGGTAAGGGGACATACAAGCAGTACAAGAATAGCTTTGTATATTTATTTAGGTACCCACAAAGCCAGTTTGGCTTTGCAGTGGGGAGCAGAGAAAGCAGAAATACAGGTACAAAATAACAAGTAAAATAGCACTTAAAAACCTAACAATAAAGCATAAGACAGAAGTACAGAGAATATCACATACAAATTAGCAGGATGAATAAAAAGAAAAGGGCTTGCATGATGCACACACAAAAACAAAACATAAAACATGCAAGTAGTTTTTTTTTTTATTCTGTGCACTGATCCTAGAAGGCAGCGTGCAAGTCAATGGCCAGTATTTAACTGAGTATTGAATGTTGCAATATTCATGTGTACCTTGGGCACTTCAATGCACAGTTTTAATTTTGCATTTTGTTGCTTGCCAGCAGTGTGCAAATTGGTGCTTCATCACAGACCCTCAAATATTACCTAGCTTGCTTAGGGATTCTTTCAGTGTCATCATGCTGTAGGAATAAATGCGCCATAGTACTGACGACATTGTCAGCTGTGTAATTGATAATTCTTTTTGTGTCTGCTCAGCAGTGTCCTTACCTAATTATCAGCCTGCGGTTATTCTGCAGATCCCAGGTGCTTTGGTTACTGGTTTAAGCGAAGCTTTCACGATGTTTGTGGAGAACGCTCTTCCTGCTTAGCAAAATTTTCAAGAAAGGACTAGATCATTCAGTTTAACACATTCGCACTGTGCAAAAAATGATTATTGAAATTTTACATGCTAAAACCACGATCTAGTTACATTATTCTAATTGGTATTTGCATTACGTCCAGTACTGGTCACTCGTGCAATACAGTAGCCAGTAGTCAGCTGGGATGACAATGGTTAATATCAGTATGAGGCGAGCTATTTGGCAAGACAGTAGGAGCAGCGGTAGGAAAGTCCAGAGAAGAGGCAAAAAAAGCTTGGCTGTAAGAAACCTTCTGGAAGGGTTTGCTCGCTAAGGTCAGCTTTGCTGGGCCAAAACACCCTTTACAAGGCAGATGGCAAGAAGACAAACATTATTAGACGTAACTTCCTAAATACAAACAACAAATGCCCTGACTACTACGTACACAGCTTCACACTGTGTGTAGACGTACATTCAGTTAAGAAAAACAGTTTAGAATGAGATGAAGTTTACAAACAAGTGAAAGGAAAACAAAGTTACAAGCTAAGAACGTTTCAAGTAGGAAAACTAGAACTAGAACAGGAGAGAGCCTTACACTAAAGCAAGACCTAACAGTACTACTACTCTATGTTTAGAGAGTGCAAGCATAGGTCTTTCAACATGAAATTTATTAAGTGGTTTTACTGGGTAAATGTAGTAGAATGCTTCCTACTAATTATTTCAAAACTGAAACATTCCAAATATCATGCACTGTTTTGAGTAGAAGTAATCACTAGGCTTTAGGCATGTAGATCTCGTAAGAACTGCTTAAATGCATCACAAGCAAAAACAGAAAAAGATACAAAAGCTACACTTACGCGCATGCAGAAACTGTTCATTCTGGTTGTGTAGGCAAGCCACTTTTGTCCCTACAAAACTGATTCAGAGCTTCAGTGTACTCTAATAAAATCACACACTAAAACAAATGTGGACGGATGTGAGCCTTCATATATTTTTGCATCCAGACTGGCACATTATTTACACATTGTCAGTATGTGCAACCCTTATTACGCTCACATGCAGGATGTCCGCCAACCTTCGACCAGTGCCCCCATCGAGTGAGGAGGGAAGTGCTGCAGACATCTTAACAAAAAATGTGCCAGTTTTCCGATCTGGCAACACTTGAAGTGCCATCACCGTCAAGTGAAGAGTCACAAGCGCCAGCATCGACTCTGTCTTCGGTGTCGCATGAGTCTGTGGAGTCTCAGGGCATTTTGGAATCTCTTGAATCACCGATGTTTCAAGAAGTTCTGGTTCCTGAGGATTCTGAGGCACACCACAGCAGTCCGCAGTCAGAAGCATCGCTGGCTTCAGCAGGCAGTCGTAGGCTGGATACGTTAGGAAGCATTGCTTCTGAAGCAAAGTCAAGGGGGAGGAAAAGGAAAAAGAAAGATTAGAGTCAGTTAATATTGGAGGAATTAGGCAATGTTTCAAGTGCAATCAAAAGATGCAAACCACAGGACGACCTCGAACTTTTCCCCTCTCTCTGCTCAAACACATTAGAGAGGTCAGTGAGGATACGCATCTCGACTTGAAAATTAAATTGATGCAAGTAGGAGAGTAATTCAAAGATTAATGTTTTTTAATGTATACTTTTTGTATAATAAAGCCAAGAGACAATGAAACAAAGGAAATCATTGATGAATTTAATTACATTATATCGAAATGGAAAAATAAGGAGGAAAATGAAAGTATATGAAAAGGTAGCTTCCCACTAATGGGAGACTAACCCACAACCTTTGAATTATGTTTGCATTTCTTTACCAGTAGAGCTGCAGCAATGGCTATCCCTCTGCAAACTTTCTTGGGCCTGAATGTGCATGTACTAGATCTCACCCTGGTAGTGTTATCCAACGCTACTCGTGCAAGAACACTCCAAGAGCCTAATCTAGTACACATAAACATTCTATGAAATTGATGGTGGTATAGCCTCCAGCTCAATTGGTTTTGGTTTTAGCTCCCACAAGTGGCAAGTTATATTTTGTCCACTTTCATTTCCCTTCTCCTTGTGATGTTGACATTACAAATAAAATGAGTTATTTTCCTTTATGCTTTATATACGTTTCGTTGTCTGTTGTTGTCATGTCAAAGCCCCTCAGCTCTTCTTTTTTGTTCATTTTACATTGTGTTGTATCCATATTTTTGTGCGGTATTCAAGAATTTCATAAAGTTGATATCTGTGGGCCTGGTTGGCTGGCCATTGCTGCTGTAGAGATGTTTGAACATGTTTTAGCAACACACCTACGATAAAGAAGCACTGACTTGCAACTAAAGGTTTGTTGTTGCAAGACAGATGTTTATCGCTTTCATCTGTGTTTACTCATTCAGCCTGTCTTGCAGCAATGAACCTTTTTGAGTTCACCACCTGTGCATGTAGAGTTTATGCATGCATGTAGAGATGCCTGTACATGCCTGTAAATAAAAAGAAATGTAATGAACCTTCAACCAGACCCCATTGAAAATTTCAGTTATACGCTGCAAGTTGTAAAGCCTGTCGGGGCGTTCTAGCAGCGCAAGCATTTTTCAAATTGTTTTATTATTATTAGAAGAGGTAGCAGAAAAGGAAAAGTCTTGCCACCACATAGCCAGTAGGCGAGGTTCACTGCCAACATAGACAACCTCTACCTCTACCACAACTATCATCCACAAGCCACATTCCTTGCATTCTTTTTTCTTTGTGTTCCGTGGCTCAGTTCCAGAGTTGGTTTTGCATGTTCTGCATGCATTGGATGTTTGGCCAAAGTCTTTGTACGTAATCAGTTACATTGAAGGCAGTGTGTAAATGAGACATGTATACGTATGACCCTGCTTCACTGGCAGGAAGCAGGGCTACCTGACGGGAGCCGGGAACAGCATGTGAGCTTTAAAAAATTTCTTAAGCTGAAAAAAATGTAAGAAATTTCTGCGGCTGTCGTGCTGTTCTGCAGTTGTTTAATACTTTGCCGGCACGATCGCCACTGTATGACTTACACACCACTGCAGAGTCTAGCTGCCTCAATCCCCACACAGTAAGTCAAGGCAACGCCTTTATGTCGTACCGGGATGCAAAGTAGCTTGAATGCAAGTTGAAAAAAAATTAGTACGCATGTTTCAATTGTTTGAATACTAATTATGATGACATGATTTTTCTTTACAATGATTTACATGGCTGTGGGGGCCCTTTTCGGGTGACATACGATCAAAATTCATTTGTGTAGGTTAGCTACCACCTTTGTTTAATACTACATGTGCAAGCATACCTCAGTGCATGTTTTACAGGTTGCGCAAGGTCAAAAGCACTGAGGTAGCTTTTGTGCGATGCCAGTCGATGGCAGTTTTTTTTAGAGTTAGCCGTAACTGTTACACTGGTGATGCAGTAAGTGGAAACTTTCAGTCTCTGTGATCATTTTTTTCTTGTATTTCTTTTCACGCGCATTGTCACTACCATCATTACTATTTCTCGTTTTGTATCAGCATTTCGTGTCCCATTTTTTTTATTTGTTTATGAGTTAATAAATAGTTAGTTGTGTATAATTCTGTATTCTGTGGAAAGAGAGAAATAAAGTTGATTATTAATATATTATTATTATGTATTAGTATTTTTTATGCACGCTCATTGTCAGTCGTTTCCTTCTTTCTTTTGTTTTGCTTCAATGTTTTGTGACTCCTTCCTGATTTGGCTTCCAAAAGGCGACGGGCAGTAATATGTAAATAAAATAAAATAAATGATACATTAAATGACAAAGAAACGGTGTTCTGTATTCCTCCAATCGCACATTATTACTCTATGGGCAACTGTCCTTTACCAACCTCAATGCTACAGCAAGTCGTTCTCCAGGCTCCAGGGGTTTCTCGAATGTGGTGCTGCCGGGTGAGGTCCTCTGCTAAAAAGCTCAATAGCTTGTCCAAGAGCTGCGGCGCCTTGCGAATGAACTTGTAGAAAAATCCGTGGTCATCCTGACGTATCCGTTGCATCTGTAAAAAATGGTGCATTGCATGGCAGCAAGACCATGCCCTGCCCACATACACGCGCAGGTATCAGGAGCTGTACACTTTTCACTGACACACACGTATAGCCACTAGCCATCATTAATTTTACCCCCTGCTTTGTTTATGTGCTTGAATACAAACAGTGGTTCGGCAAAACAGGAGAGCCAGTCAACGGTACATTAAAATCGTGCGGCCACTGCCAAGAAACTTCCGAAATTAGTCGCACAGAATTTTAACCTGCCCCCCAGGTCACAATTTAATTACATTACACTTCATATTCTACAGTCACACTTCTGAGAGGCAGAAAATATAGGAAATCGTATCTCGTCCACAAGCTTCATATAAGACAATCAGCATGTGTAAAAAGGTGTTCTTGAATCTATGTGCTATACTAATGGCACAAATATAACTAGCAGTCCTTAGCTTTTTGTAGGGGGTGTGCTAATACCGAAAAGTAGATTTAGAATCGAATCAAATGAAGAGAAAAAAATCTGGACATCAAATAAAATATCGAATAGCAGAAGATGTATTACAAAACTTAATCCTTACAAATTTTGTGCAAGAGGGTGCTACACAAGCTCTGTGTAAACAGTATGGTCTACTGTTAATAATGAAGGGAGCTCCAAATTAGTATTACAGATTGTCTGTTAAATAGAATCAAGCGCTTCTTCCCCTCTGAAGCTGAAAAGTTAATGACCGTATGTCGTACGGCATACACGGGTTAGACAGACGGCGGTTGAAACGTCGTGAGGTGTCGTCACCACGTATCCAATATACTATCTGTATGCTTCCGGTGGCTAATCAGCCCGATCTTCGCCTATGCTTTCGCGCTTTCGAACTACACCCTGCTCTTGTCGTTCCCCCTGTTCGCGTACGTCACGTTACCGTTTCGATCGGTGCTGTCAACCTGGACGAACCTTGCACCGACGACGCGATGCTGTTCTGCGAATTGGGCGTTCTCGCGCTGCGAGTACGATCCCCGCATTACTACTTTAACCCTTTCACTTATGCGCGCACTTAAAAACGCTGATAAGTAATTGCTGTCCTAACGAAGATAAGTCCCCATGTCCAAACACTGGATCCTAGTTCTACAACTGTAGATCATCGAAAGGAAAGAAGTTACTCACAGCCGTAAAGTCCTTCTTCTTTACGCAGTTGAAAGACTGGCCGGACCCACCAACGTAGCCGCAGAGGCCGCAGACGCTTTCTGCGCTCCCGCCGCCTTTGCAAGAGCAGCAGCAGCAAAAGCTTCTTTCTCATGTGGTACATTGCGGGGAGAGAACGCTGATGCCGGCGAAGCAAGCGGCTAAGCAAGAGCTCGGCAGCAACGTCGTGCGTGGTCGCGCGCAGATGTCAGCTGCAGTTGTGAGCAAGCAGACGCTATCGCGCGTGATGTTGATAATTGATGTAGCTTTTCTTGCCATAAGGATGTATAGATAAGAACAGCGTGCATTTCTCAACTTAAAAACAATGTACTAGCTCTAACATTGATAAACTAAATAAATATGGCTAGCCATAATAAAATTAAAGATAAACTTTTCTCAAAGCCAAAGACGACCGTTTCCGCCATCGCTGGGCCGCTGGTCTGTCAGCCCTGTGCTACGCGCAGCGAAGCGCGCACGTGTGCGCGTATCGTGTGGCTGGACGCCCTTCCCTTCATCACCCGCGTACGCGCATGCAGACGCGTACGCTTACGTGTACGCGTAGCGAGACGCGTATCCCGGGCTGCGTGTGGTTGGGCCTTAATATCCCAAGGAAGGCGTCGTCATCCTCGTCGTCTTGCGGCGGGGGATCGATGGGGGCGCGCGATAAGCAGTCGGCGTCGGAGTGTTTTCTTCCGCACTTGTATATTACCGTGACGTCATATTCTTGCAGTCTGAGGCTCCACCGCGCCAGCCGTCCTGAAGGGTCCTTTAAGTATGCTAACCAACTTCAGCCAAGAGTTCAAGCTCATCAACAAGGGCACGACAATCACATACATCGAGGTAAATTGTGGAAACCAGCAATGAATCAGGTGCTTTGCGTTCATGTACCGGACGCCCCCACAAAGCCGTGACCCAAGCCCTCACGCGGAAGACACCAACGTCGCCAAGAACCAGCGAGGTAGCCGCAGGCTGCAAGGACTGCCCCCGGAGCACGGACTTTTGCCTGAGACGACTAAGAAGATGGCCACCAAGTCCACCCCAATGGCAGCCCCAGCGTCCCCCGTCGTGCTGCAGCAGCCCAGGGAGCCTCCGACGTTCCACGGTTCAACTTTCGAGGACCCGGAAAGCTGGCTTGAGACGTACGAGAGAGTCGCTGCGTTTAACAACTGGAACAGCGACGACAAACTGCGATATGTCTTCTTCGCATTGGAAGATGCGGCCAGGACGTGGTTCGAGAACCGAGAAGCCACCTTAACGACCTGGGAACTTTTCCGTAGCGGCTTCCTGCAAACATTTACAAGCGTCGTGCGAAAAGAGCGAGCCCAAGCTCTACTGGAGACCCGGGCGCAGCTGCCGAATGAGACGATTGCGATCTTCACTGAGGAAATGAGCCTTCTGTTCCGCCACGCCGACCCATGCAGAAATGTCCGAGGAGAAGAAAGTCCGCCTGCTGATGCGTGGTGTGAAGGAGGAACTTTTTGCCGGAATGGTACGAAACCCACCGAAGACCGTCGACGAGTTTCTTCGCGAGGCCACCAGCATCGAGAAGACACTCGAGATGCGAAACCGGCAATTCGACAGCCGCACGAACTCGACAAACTACGCCGGAGTTCAGTCACTGGCCACCGACGACCTACGCGAGACTATCCGAGCTGTCGTGAGGGAGGAGCTACAAAAGCTGTTCCCATCATCACAGCCTCAAGTGACTTCGATTGCCGACGCCGTGCGTGAGGAGCTCCAACAACAACTTGGAGTAGCTCCTGAATCGCCGGAGCCTGAGCCGCAAGCGATGACCTACGCCGCCGTCGCACGCCGTCAAGGTCCCCCTCCGCGACCGCGCCAGGGCCCTGTCACGCCACAGTTCCGTCGTCCGCCGCCGCCGCCGCCGCCAGCACGACCACCCATCGCCCAGCGCACCTACGCGAGGAAGACGGACATTTGGCGCGCTCCTGACCACCGCCCGCTCTACTACCACTGCGGAGAAGCGCGTCACGTCTACCGACGATGTCCATACCGGGAGATGGGACTGCGAGGTTTCGCCGTGAACGCTCCGCGCCCGTAGCAAGGTGAACGCCCCCGTGATATCGCCGACTACCTCGTCGCTACTCAGTGCAGCTCTCGACGACCATCCCGTTCGCCATCACCAGGCCGCTACCTGTCGCCGCAGCGCCGACCATACACTGGCCCAGCCCGGGGCCGGTCAGCGAGCCCATATCCGGAAAACTAAAAGCAGCAACCGATGGAGGTGAGGTTGCTGTTCGTCGAACTGACGAAGATCCTGCGCCGCCGACGAAGACACCGCAGAAACTACCTCGACGACATAACGACACGCTGCCGTCCCGACGAAATCAGGAAGCCAAGACTACACCGACGAAAGACGACTTGACGACGCGACGTTCCAACTTTAGTTCAACACGACGCAGCCGTGATCCGACGCCAAGACCTAACTGTAACGCAAGGCAAAGAACCACCGACCTCGACGTGCTTCTCGACGGCCACACAGTCACCGCCTTAGTAGACACAGAAGCCGATTACTCCGTCATGAGTGGACCCGTCGCCGGCCAGTTGAGGAAAGTTAAGACTGCATGGGAAGGCCCTCAAATTCGGACCGCTGGAGGACACCTGATTACGCCGACTGGGATGTGCACGGCGAGAATTACCGTTCATGACCGGACTTACCCAGCACCTCCACCAGATGTCACGTAGTCGTGACGTCAAAGAACACAGTAGCAATACTGTGAAAGGCAAAAACTAGCTTTTATTGGGCGAACCTGTGCCCACAAAACAGGCTACACTTAAAGCACAACAGAGCGGCGAACACAGTCGGCGATCGTCGAAAATCTGATCAGCGGGTCAAGCGCGTCGGCTTTTATACAGCAGCCGTCGAATGTTCCAGACTAATCGTTCGGACCCGCGTGCCTTCCACAAAGTTCTACACCATTCGCGTCACGCGATGAAATCAGATAACACAAGGTTCGGCGACAACAGACAGCCGGGTAGAAGCATCGATAACTTTCGAGAAACTTTGGATACATGCAGGCGCGTCCCGCGCTGTGCGATTACATTTGTTAGGTGGCGAAATGTGGTCGCCCGATAAAGATAAGTACGCGTGTCAATATGTTGTTGTATTGTTGTTGACTTCGTGCCTCATAATTTTATGTGATTCCAAAATACTCTAGGTGCGGCCTTCTTTTCCTCACGTATTTCTGACAACCAAAGTTCACTTTCACCTTTTAATTTTGCTTGCACCAGTATTTGAACCATAGACTTTTTCTCCCGGTATATTTCCCATTTACTGGTTACTTCATACTGTGGCAACTGCGCCTTCTTTGCCAGCCTGCGCTCTCGAGATGCTTTCTGTCGTTCGGCGATCGCTTCTCGTGTCTCCTTGTTCCACCAGCTTTTCGGTTTCTTTTTTCCTTTCCAACGAACATGTTGTTTCTCTTTTCGTATTTCTGTCGTTATTACACTTAGAAGCTCACCATATTACCACTCCTTACTTGGCCACTTGCCAAGTTCTTCCTCAACTCTAGTGACTATATTTGCTATTTGTTCAGCGTTCAAATTTGGACTGGCCATTGTGCTTTCCTTGCTCTCTTTCCCAACTACATATCCCATTTTCAAAATGATGCGTTTATGGTCACTCCCTATGCTGCTAAACCCTCCCTCATCGATGAACATTTCTCTCAACTTATCATGAATTCCTTCTGTCATCAGACAGTAATCAATGGTCGATTGCCGGTTTCCCACTTGCCACGTGATCTGTCCTTCACACTTAGGCCCTGTATTCACGATCACGAGGTTATGTTGCTCGCAAAGTTCTAACATTGACTTCCCGTTATTGTCGGTATAGCCATCTAAATCCTGTATGTGGGCATTCATGTCACCTAATAGGAAAATCTCAGCACCATTCCCGAAACCCTGAATATAAGCGCTTATGCATTCCACTAACTCTTTATTCTTCACTGTGCAATTATTTCCGGTCCACAAATACGTAACTCCCAGCCAAGTTTCTTTCCCACTCATTGTACCTGATAACCAAAGATGCTCTTGACATCGTGAATTTACTCTTTTCCATTTGGCTCCCTGATGGATGAGCATTCCGACTCCCCCTCCCTTTCTTTCCGACTTAGTTCTGTTGCACCCTTCCCATACATAATTCTCAATAACTGGCGGCTCTTCTGAGTCTCTAAGGTGCGTTTCTGTAACTGCATACACCCCTATTTGTTCTCTATGTAACTGCTCCTCAATCTCTGCCCACTTTTCCTTTATTCTGCCGCCCTGCATGTTTATGTATCCTATTGCATGGCGAGCTCTTGTTCTTGCTTTCCTCCTTTTTCTGTTATCGACGGCGATGCTCTTCTGATGTTCCCCTAGGGGACTTTCTTCATTACTACCTACTCTGACCTCCTGAGTGCCCGCGGGCCCCCTAAAAATGCGACAGCGCGACCCCCAAGTCGCCAGCCCACTTCTCGTGCTAGCCTGTAATTGAAGTGGATCCCATCTCGTTTAAAACCACCACAACTTCTCACTTGCCTGTTTACTTCGACAACGTCGAAGCCCTTCTCTCGGCTCATTTTCCATATTGACTCATTGGCAGCCATTACGGCTCTTTGTACGTGACTGTCAGGCACAGGCACCTCCGGCGCCGTGCCCACCACGATCTGCACCTGAGGGGATAGGTCGCGCAAGTCGTCCACCCCCTTCGCCAAGCGCTGGGCTAGTCCTGGCCCTTTCCTGTTTAGGACGTCATTTAGCCCACCTGCTACTACGACAAGTTTGCGCACATGGGCATTTTCCGTGAGCTTTTCTTTTGCTCGCTCCACGACATAACTCAGTGTCCGCCCTGGAAAAGTCCCTACCGCCACTCTTTTGTCGCGTTTCACCCTCTCCACAATTGCTTTTGAGCACCCAGCCATGTTTGAGTTGCCAGCGATAATCACCCTTTCACTCTCTCCTAGCTCTCCCTGCTTTCCTGTGTCCTTCACTCTAAGAACAGTTTACACCTTTTGGCGTGCCCCTTCTGCCACACAACAATAATCGTCACCTGCCTTGATGCGTTTCCTTTCTTTATCGCTACAAGCCCGGAACTTTCCAGTAACGAACGGCACGCGCGTTATCAGAAGGGGCACTCCAAAGGGTGTAAACTGTTCTATGCTGATAACGCGCGTGCCGTTCCTTACTGGAAAGTTCCGGGCTCGTAGCTATAAAGAAAGGAAACGCATCAAGGCAGATGACGATTATTTTTGTGTGGCAGAAGGGGCACGCCAAAGGGTGTAAACTGTTCTTAGAGTGTTTTCCGCGTGATTCGGACTCGACAAAGGGCATTGTACCCTGGGCTCCTGCTTTTTCCGCGTGGCGGCCTCAAGGTAGGTGTCGCTCTTTCCAGCTGCCTGTGGCTGCAGCGTCGCCTCACTCGGGGCGTGTTGCGACCATTTTTTCGTAGGCGCCGCCATATTGTGAACGCAGTGGCGCCGCCTATGAGCAGCGCCATACTGGCTTGGGTGAAAGCGGTCTTTTGCATGGCAGGTATACGCTTGGCGGTAGGTTCTGGCGTTTGTTTTCGCGGTCGTGCGTTCTGTTTAGTATGACGTGCGTCTTCTACGTCTTCCACTACAACTACAGTGCCACTTGCATATTACCCACTACAACTTCCCCCGGGGCGAAGAGGAGCCATCCTGGCGACCTAAGGCGATGATACGATAAGGGGGTCGTGGTACGGCTTCAGGCGGCTGACGTGAACAGTCTCGCGGCCACGGCGGCGTTTGTCCGGAGATGGCGTCACCGGTTCGACCACATAATTCACAGGCGAAGTACACGCGACGATCCGGTACGGACCTTGATATTTTGGAGCAAGCTTTGGGCTAAGGCCTGGAGTTTGGAAGGGCAGCCGAAGCCAGACGTGAGAGTCCACGGCGAAGGACTGTGTGGGCTGATCGTTGTCGTGGCGATCTTTGTGGATTCCTTGGGTATCCGACGTGAACGAGCGAGCAAGTTGGCGGCACTCTTCAGCATGGCGAGCAACTTCGGAAAGAGGGGTGAATTCAGAGGCATCCGGGTGATATGGTAGTACGGTGTCGAGGGTAGTGGATGGTTCACGGCCATAAAGAAGGAAAAATGGAGAGAAGCCTGTGGTAGCCTGAACGGCGGTATTGTATGCGTACGTCACAAAAGGGAGGACATCGTCCCAATTGGAATGATCCGACGCAACATACATGGTGAGCATGTCCCCAAGGGTGCGGTTGAATCGTTCCGTTAGACCGTTAGTTTGTGGGTGATACGCCGTAGTGGTGCGGTGAATAGTGCGGCACGCGGCGAGGAGCTCATTAATAACTTCGGACAAGAAGACACGGCCTCGGTCACTGAGCAGTTCTCGCGGTGCGCCGTGCCGTAAGACGAAATGCCGTAAGATGAATGCGGCGACGTCGCGAGCAGCAGCCGAAGCAAGTGCAGCAGTTTCAGCATATCATGTCAGGTGGTCTACTGCGACAATTATCCAACGATTGCCGGTAGCACTGCATGGAAGAGTCCCATAAAGGTCGATGCCAACCCGATCAAAAGGACGTGCAGGACAAGGTAAAGGTTGCAGAGGGCCTGTCGTATGAGAAGATGTCTTGCGTCGCTGACAGGCGGCACATGACCGAATGTATTTGCGGACATAAGAATACATGCCGCGCCAGTAGTACCGCTGGCGGAGCCGCTCGTAGGTTTTCAGGACGCCAGCATGAGCTTGTTGTGGGTCTGCATGGAAATACATGCATACGTCGGAACGCAAATGGCGAGGGATGACTAGCAGCCATTTGCGACCGTCGGGCTGATAGTTTCGGCGGTACAAGATGGCGTCCCGTAGCACGAAGTGGGTGGCTTGGCGACGAATGGCTCGAGGGCATGTAGACGTTGAAGAACTGCTAAGAATGTCAATAAGAGACACAATCCACGGATCTTTTCTCTGTTCAGACGGCATGTCACTAACGGCAAGCGTAGCAACCGGGCACTCTATGGGTGAAGGTGGCCTTTCGTGTGGCAGTTCCGGGCTCGTAGCTATAAAGAAAGGAAACGCATCAAGGCAGATGACGATTATTTTTGTGTGGCAGAAGGGGCACGCCAAAGGGTGTAAACTGTTCTTAGAGTGTTTTCCGCGTGATTCGGACTCGACAAAGGGCATTGTCCCCTGGGCTCCTGCTTTTTCCGCGTGGCGGCCTCAAGGTAGGTGTCGCTCTTTCCAGCTGCCTGTGGCTGCAGCGTCGCCTCACTCGGGGCGTGTTGCGCTGCTTCACTATAGACCATTTTTTCGTAGGCGCCGCCATATTGTGAACGCAGTGGCGCCGCCTATGAGCAGCGCCATACTGGCTTGGGTGAAAGCGGTCTTTTGCATGGCAGGTATACGCTTGGCGGTAGGATCTGGCGTTTGTTTTCGCGGTCGTGCGTTCTGTTTAGTATGACGTGCGTCTTCTACGTGGTAAACGGTTCTGTGAGACGTGCTGAAGTGGTTTAAGGCGTCATGGCCGGAATTTCTGCTGGCGTTGAGGTGGACGGAACACGCAGCGCGATGTGTGCGCGGATGAATTGTGTATTTCTGAATGTGCCAATCACTAATGTGACCTTATTGCAGTATTATCCTCTATTTTGAAGCTGCGGTTTAGGAGCCATGAAAAATACGCGACGATCGTAACAGCGTCGGCACCGTTCTGCTAGAATAGGCGCTGTGCTGTTCAGAGGCGTAGCTAGGTCGTCTGGCACCCGGGGCCCATAGCTCTTCTGTCACCCCCCCCCCCCCCGGGTGTAGCCGGCGGAAAGAGGGGTGTCTTCAGCCGTATATGACACCCCCCCCCCCCCATCCACAGGCCCCTTGCACCCGGGGCCCACGGCCCCCCGGCCCCCCCTATTGCTACGCCACTGGTGCTGTTATACTTTGACAAGCGTTCAAACTGTTCGATGCAGGCTACATTGCGTGACTACTTGGTTGGATGGATGAGGTTTCCACCCATGAATAAAGTAGTTTTGGCTAGTAATAGCAGCATACCTTAGAGTCTGAATTAAGCTTGCCCAGCAAAGCGACCGTTGACGAACTGCGCGAGCGTCCTAAGCAGTAGTAGGTGCTGGGTTACAGATATATTTGTTCTATACAGCGCATGGTCCAACCATGCGGCATCAGCGGTTATATATTTATAAACGTTGTGCGGCGTTAGCCCGTTTAACTTGCTTTTTGGAGAAAGAAGATAACCGAATTTTTTTTCGGTTGCGTTCGTTCAGTTCTCTACGACGTACTGACACGTATTACGGAAATTTTGTGCTCAAAAATAGCCATCGCATTCATTTTATGCGAACCCTCTCATTTACTATGCCTGTATACAGGCCAAAAACGCAATGCCGAAGCACGCAGATTATCTATGTATCGTGCTGGCTCACCAACCGCAGTGATCGCTGTGTTGAGCAGCGCCATGGGCCTCATGCAGCAAGGCTAGCGTAGACATATGGTAATTTCAAGCACACTAGACTTGAAATGCGTGGGAACGATGCCAGTGTATCACATATATTTGATAGTGCCTGCCGCTCAGATGTTTCGTGGTTGCCTTAGGTTGGCCGTGCACGAGCATGCGCTCGTATGTTTTATGTTTTACTCCCTACGCTAATCGATGAGACAGTGAGCTGATTTACCATTTAATGCTCGTAATACAGAGACGCCGGTTTTCTTTGTTGAATTAAAATCAATATAAGCAAAATAGTAAACAACTCATACACGCACCGCGACTGATAATGCGCGTACACCGTGGCTGATTATGCGCGTCACATTTTTGCGCCCCCAAGACATATTTCCGCCTACAGTAGTTGCCGATGCACCGAAAGGCTACCCTGACGACCTTATATGAACGGACATGGCGTAAATTTCCCAAATTAAAATCTAAAACATCTCGAAATCGTTCCGCAGCACGCGACAGCAATACTTTCAAGCAACGCCGCGCCGGATTGCCCAAGCCAGAGAGGAGGAAAGGCTCTCCGTGCGCCCTATCCTCCTCGCCCGATGAAACGGTCTATTGGAGGCGAGGAGTTACGGAGTCGCCATCTATCGGAAGCGCCTCGCTGCCGTAGTATGAGGGATCACGTGGCGCGCTCCTCATAGGTTTTGCTGTCAGCGCTCACTGAAAACACCACGCGCGAGCTCTCCCGGACATTTCTGTAAGTACTTTCGAAACGAGAGAAGTTTCTTACTGTCTAAATAATAATCTTGGGCAAACTGAAAGCACACAATCGTTTACAGACGCTATCTCTTTACCGAATAGGTACAGTGAACGCCACTGCGCGAGGTCGCCGCGATGGAGTCCCCCGAACCGGCTTCTTGCGTGAAAGGTAGGTAAACGCTGAGAGCAAACTATCTGAAATATGTTCTTATAGTGTTTGTATAACTAAATGGAGCGTAACAGAATGAAGCCTCAATGAAGCGATCGCGCAGATTCGCAGCGACCGACTGCGCGTCTGCATGCTTGTCCGCTCACTGTTTCGCTTTCTCCGCGCGCGCGTTTTCGCACCGTGCCATGAGCTTTAGGCCGCAGAATATGAGCATTTGACAGTATACAAGCAACCATTGTTGCGTGAGCGCTATCAGAGCTGTTCAAAAATAATTTCATTGTAGAGACTTCGACGCCTACGGGGACTGTGATGTGCCGTCGCGACGATTCAATCTTTTTTTTCTGCTAAATTCTTTGACCTTTCAATACTATTTCTCGAGTTGCGTCGCACTGTATGTTTATCGGTGTTCTCAGCGTGCAATTCCCCGCTGCTCCTTTTTTGTAATCCAGTGCATTAATTCATAACACAAACATGACCATATGCCATGCTTTTTTTTAAATGTGCTTCTTACCGCTGCTTTTCCACTCCACTGAACTTGCCAGTATCTATAGCATCGACAAGTTCATAGACCAAACTGTCATGACATTAGTCGGGCAGCGGACTCGGGCGAGCGTCTCAGTGCGCGTTTTCAGGACATCGCCGACGGGGCGCCGTAGCAGAAATCTTCCTCGCGTCTGTGCTTGCTGCATACCCGAGTTGTAGCCGATGACTGTTTGCCGGTTTTATGTTTCGCGAGCCAAGCTTCACACAGCTTCTTGTCCTGCGGCTACGTGTGAATAAGGCTGACACTGTGCTCCGTTGCGTGCATCGGGCACTGCGGCACCGAGCGGTAGCCTACCATGTTGTGCGCCTTCAAAGGCAGCCACTACCTATTGTAGTGCTTTCAAGCGTTGTAAAGGAGACACTCGAAGCGGGCAAATCTCGCCACTAAATGAGGACCGCAGCGTACGAGGGAATTTAAACTCTCGTTTTCAGCTCGCTTCGGCGCGCCCGAAGCAGCCGACGCGGCCGCTATGTCCACGTGATCCCTCCTAGCACGTCACGCCGACGGTGGCGCCAGATTTTCCAGTGGTGGAGCTCGAGGCCAATACCTCCCTTTGAGTTATCATATATGGTTTCTTTCCTGATTTCGTTTTTTCCTCTTCAGTAGTTACTCATGGCAGGTTTCTCTTCCATTGCCGCCACCCATGAGATTAATTCAGCCTCTCCGACTTTCCGCTTGGCCTTCTTGTTGCTGTGTTGCCCGCCCCACAGGCCGCATACTTGCTGGTAAGCTTCCCAGTTCTTTTCCTCCACTGTGAATCGATGTTTTGCCTGTACAGATACCTGAACACTCTCCCAGCCCATTTATTTTCTTCCATATTCCTCAGCCGTTCTTCATACTCAATTTTACTGCGAGCTTCCCTCACTTCAAAACTAGTCCAGCCCATATCACCCTGCACAGCTTCATTTGTAGTCTTCCCGTGAGCGCCCAATGCGAGGCGACCCGCTGACCTTTGGTTCCCGTCGAGTCCTGATTGTACCCCTGATTTAAAGCAAACAACCGCATTTCCAAAAGTAAGTCCTGGAACCATTACCCCTTTCCACATACCTCGGAGGACCTCGTACCTATTGTATCCCCATAGCGCTCTGTGCTTCATTATGGCTGCATTTCTCTTCCCCTTGACTGTTATGGTTTTTTCCTGTGTTTCCATATATCCATTGCCTTCGTTTATCCATATACCAAGGTATTTATATTCTGGTGCCCGTGGTATTTCTTGGCCCTGTATCTCCACTGTCTGTTCACTGTTTTCATCGAATACCATAACACCTGATTTTCTGACACTAAATTTCAAACCTAAATTGTTGCCTTCCTGTCCACAGATATTTGCCAGACGTTGCAAATCATTTTGCTTGTTAGCGAGCAACACAATGTCGTCCGCTTAAAATAAACCTGGGAGTTGCTGCTCTATTACTGTACCTGCCTGTTTGTATGAGAGATTAAACCCGATATTACTTCCTTCTAACGCCCTCTCCATCCTCACCATGTACATCATAAACAGAAGCGGGGATAAAGGGCACCCCTGCCTCAGTCCCTTGTTGATATGAACTTTCTCCGCGCTCCTCAACCCTTCCCATTCAACGCAAACGGTATTTTCTAGGTAAATCTCTCTCAAAAGCTGTAGACAATCGTTACCTAAGCCTTCCCCTTCCAGAATATCCCACAAGATGTTGCGGTCTACGTTGTCGTAGGCTCCTGTAATATCCAAAAAGGCCACATACAACGGTCTGCTTTCTGATTTTGATATTTCAATACACAGAGTAAGAACAAACAAGTTATCATCGAAACGCCTACCTATTCTAAAGCCATTCTGAAGCTCTCCCAAAATGTCATTATTCTCTGCCCCTGCTTGAAGCTTTAATTTGATTGCCTGCATTGCTAGCCTGTATATTAACGATGTAATGGTCAGCGGTCTATACGAGTGAATTGTCTTTCTCCCCCTTGCCTTTATAAATTAAATTCATTCTACTTTGTCGTCAACTGTCTGGTATTCCTCTATCTTTCAAAGTTGTTTCCACTGCTTTCACCAGAGCTTGCTTACTTTTTGGTCCCAGTTCATTTATCAGCCTAACGGGAACCTCGTCTAGCCCTGTGGCTGTGCGCTTAGGAATTTTCTCTTCCGCTTTCTTCCAGTCTAAATTTGTCAGCACCAGCTCCGTTTTCACTTGGGTCTCTTTCATGCTCTTTTTTTCTTCAAATACAACCTCGTCCTTGCCTTGGAAAGATTCGGCTGTTACTTTTTGGATGTAATTTATCGCCGCTTCTCCTTCCAGTCTGTTTTCATCTTCGTCTAGGATATTGTCACGTGGTCGTGACGTCAAAGAACACAGTAGCATTACTGTGAAAGGCAAAAACTAGCTTTTATTGGGCGAACCTGTGCCCACAAAACAGGCTACACTTAAAGCACAACGAGAGCGGCGAACACATTCGGCGATCGTCGAAAATCTGATCAGCGGGTCAAGCGCGGCGGCTTTTATACAGCAGTCGTCGAATGTTCCAGACTAATCGTTCGGACCCGCGTGCCTTCCACAAAGTTCTACACCATTCTCGTCACGCGATGAAATCAGATAACACAAGGTTCGGCGACAACAGACAGCCGGGTAGAAGCATCGATAACTTTCGAGAAACTTCGGATACATGCAGGTGCGTCCCGCGCTGTGCGATTACATTTGTTAGGCGGCGAAATGTGGTCGCCCGATAAAGATAAGTACACGTGTCAATACCCCCCTCTTAAAGAGCATCGACCCGATGCTGCAAACAAACGAAAGTAATAAACAAAAGCACTCGTAGCAAAGAAAACAAAATAGGAAGTTCGTCAGCGTCCGTAAAAGGGTTTAAGGCGCACCACATGGACCACTTCGGATCGTGCGCGCCGCCGCTGTGAATGCGAAATGCCATCTGGCACGACCTCATAGTCCAGAGCGCCAATACGTCAGATGACCTTGTAGGGTCCGAAATAGCGTCGGAGTAGTTTCTCACTGAGTCCTCGTCGGCGTATCGGGGTCCATACCCAAACACGGTCGCCGCGCTGGTACTCGACGAAGCGTCGTCGGAGGTTGTAGTGTCGGCTGTCGGTCCTCTGTTGGTTCTTGATCCGTAGGCGGGCGAGCTGTCGGGCTTCTTCGGCGCGCTGGAGATAGCTAGCGACGTCAACGTTCTCTTCGTCAGTGACGTGGGGCAGCATGGCGTCGAGCGTCGTCGTCGGGTTCCTGCCGTAAACCAGCTTAAACGGCGTGATCTGTGTTGTTTCTTGTACCGCCGTGTTGTAAGCGAAGGTTACATACGGCAGGACCGCGTCCCACGTCTTGTGCTCCACGTCGACGTACATTGCTAGCATGTCGGCGAGGGTCTTGTTCAGGCGCTCCGTGTTCAGGCGCTCCGTGAGACCATTCGTCTGCGGATGGTAGGCAGTTGTCCTCCTGTGGCTTGTCTGGCTGTACTGCAGGATGGCTTGGGGGAGCTCTGCTGTAAAAGCCGTTCCTCTGTCGGTGATGAGGACTTCTGGGGCACCATATCGCAGCAGGATGTTCTCGACGAAAAATTTCGCCACTTCGGCTGCGCTGCCTTTTGGTAGAGCTTTAGTTTCAGCAAAGCGGGTGAGATAGTCCGTCGCCACGACGATCCACTTATTCCCGGATGTTGACATCGGAAACGGCCCCAACAAATCCATCCCAATCTGCTGGAATGGTCGGCGAGGAGGTTCGATCGGCTGTAGTAATCCTGCTGGCCTTGTCGATGGTGCCTTGCGTCGTTGACAGTCTCGGCATGTCTTGACGTAACGGGCGACATCGGCGGTCAGACGCGGCCAGTAATACCTTTCCTGTATTCTCGACAGCGTCCGGGAGAATCCGAGGTGCCTAGCGGTTGGATCGTCGTGTAGGGCGTGCAGTATTTCTGGACGCAGCGCTGACGGTACAACAAGAAGGTAGCTGGCGCGGACTGGTGAGAAGTTCTTCTTCACGAGCAGGTTGTTTTGTAGTGTGAACGAAGACAACCCGCGCTTAAATGCCCTAGGGACAACGTCGGTGCTCCCTTCCAAATGATCTACGAGGCCTTTTAGCTCCGGGTCTGCTCGTTGCTGTTTAGTGAAGTCTTCTGCGCTTAATATCCCAAGGAAGGCGTCGTCATCCTCGTCGTCTTGCGGCGGGGGATCGATGGGGGCGCGCGATAAGCAGTCGGCGTCGGAGTGTTTTCTTCCGCACTTGTATATTACCGTGACGTCATATTCTTGCAGTCTGAGGCTCCACCGCGCCAGCCGTCCTGAAGGGTCCTTTAAGTATGCTAACCAACTTCAGCCAAGAGTTCAAGCTCATCAACAAGGGCACGACAATCACATACATCGAGGTAAATTGTGGAAACCAGCAATGAATCAGGTGCTTTGCGTTCATGTACCGGACGCCCCCACAAAGCCGTGACCCAAGCCCTCACGCGGAAGACACCAACGTCGCCAAGAACCAGCGAGGTAGCCGCAGGCTGCAAGGACTGCCCCCGGAGCACGGACTTTTGCCTGAGACGACTAAGAAGATGGCCACCAAGTCCACCCCAATGGCAGCCCCAGCGTCCCCCGTCGTGCTGCAGCAGCCCAGGGAGCCTCCGACGTTCCACGGTTCAACTTTCGAGGACCCGGAAAGCTGGCTTGAGACGTACGAGAGAGTCGCTGCGTTTAACAACTGGAACAGCGACGACAAACTGCGATATGTCTTCTTCGCATTGGAAGATGCGGCCAGGACGTGGTTCGAGAACCGAGAAGCCACCTTAACGACCTGGGAACTTTTCCGTAGCGGCTTCCTGCAAACATTTACAAGCGTCGTGCGAAAAGAGCGAGCCCAAGCTCTACTGGAGACCCGGGCGCAGCTGCCGAATGAGACGATTGCGATCTTCACTGAGGAAATGAGCCTTCTGTTCCGCCACGCCGACCCATGCAGAAATGTCCGAGGAGAAGAAAGTCCGCCTGCTGATGCGTGGTGTGAAGGAGGAACTTTTTGCCGGAATGGTACGAAACCCACCGAAGACCGTCGACGAGTTTCTTCGCGAGGCCACCAGCATCGAGAAGACACTCGAGATGCGAAACCGGCAATTCTACAGCCGCACGAACTCGACAAACTACGCCGGAGTTCAGTCACTGGCCACCGACGACCTACGCGAGACTATCCGAGCTGTCGTGAGGGAGGAGCTACAAAAGCTGTTCCCATCATCACAGCCTCAAGTGACTTCGATTGCCGACGCCGTGCGTGAGGAGCTCCAACAACAACTTGGAGTAGCTCCTGAATCGCCGGAGCCTGAGCCGCAAGCGATGACCTACGCCGCCGTCGCACGCCGTCAAGGTCCCCCTCCGCGACCGCGCCAGGGCCCTGTCACGCCACAGTTCCGTCGTCCGCCGCCGCCGCCGCCGCCAGCACGACCACCCATCGCCCAGCGCACCTACACGAGGAAGACGGACATTTGGCGCGCTCCTGACCACCGCCCGCTCTACTACCACTGCGGAGAAGCGGGTCACGTCTACCGACGATGTCCATACCGGGAGATGGGACTGCGAGGTTTCGCCGTGAACGCTCCGCGCCCGTAGCAAGGTGAACGCCCCCGTGATATCGCCGACTACCTCGTCGCTACTCAGTGCAGCTCTCGACGACCATCCCGTTCGCCATCACCAGGCCGCTACCTGTCGCCGCAGCGCCGACCATACACTGGCCCAGCCCGGGGCCGGTCAGCGAGCCCATATCCGGAAAACTAAAAGCAGCAACCGATGGAGGTGAGGTTGCTGTTCGTCGAACTGACGAAGATCCTGCGCCGCCGACGAAGACACCGCAGAAACTACCTCGACGACATAACGACACGCTGCCGTCCCGACGAAATCAGGAAGCCAAGACTACACCGACGAAAGACGACTTGACGACGCGACGTTCCAACTTTAGTTCAACACGACGCAGCCGTGATCCGACGCCAAGACCTAACTGTAACGCAAGGCAAAGAACCACCGACCTCGACGTGCTTCTCGACGGCCACACAGTCACCGCCTTAGTAGACACAGAAGCCGATTACTCCGTCATGAGTGGACCCGTCGCCGGCCAGTTGAGGAAAGTTAAGACTGCATGGGAAGGCCCTCAAATTCGGACCGCTGGAGGACACCTGATTACGCCGACTGGGATGTGCACGGCGAGAATTACCGTTCATGACCGGACTTACCCAGCACCTCCACCAGATGTCACGTAGTCGTGACGTCAAAGAACACAGTAGCAATACTGTGAAAGGCAAAAACTAGCTTTTATTGGGCGAACCTGTGCCCACAAAACAGGCTACACTTAAAGCACAACAGAGCGGCGAACACAGTCGGCGATCGTCGAAAATCTGATCAGCGGGTCAAGCGCGTCGGCTTTTATACAGCAGCCGTCGAATGTTCCAGACTAATCGTTCGGACCCGCGTGCCTTCCACAAAGTTCTACACCATTCGCGTCACGCGATGAAATCAGATAACACAAGGTTCGGCGACAACAGACAGCCGGGTAGAAGCATCGATAACTTTCGAGAAACTTTGGATACATGCAGGCGCGTCCCGCGCTGTGCGATTACATTTGTTAGGTGGCGAAATGTGGTCGCCCGATAAAGATAAGTACGCGTGTCAATATGTTGTTGTATTGTTGTTGACTTCGTGCCTCATAATTTTATGTGATTCCAAAATACTCTAGGTGCGGCCTTCTTTTCCTCACGTATTTCTGACAACCAAAGTTCACTTTCACCTTTTAATTTTGCTTGCACCAGTATTTGAACCATAGACTTTTTCTCCCGGTATATTTCCCATTTACTGGTTACTTCATACTGTGGCAACTGCGCCTTCTTTGCCAGCCTGCGCTCTCGAGATGCTTTCTGTCGTTCGGCGATCGCTTCTCGTGTCTCCTTGTTCCACCAGCTTTTCGGTTTCTTTTTTCCTTTCCAACGAACATGTTGTTTCTCTTTTCGTATTTCTGTCGTTATTACACTTAGAAGCTCACCATATTACCACTCCTTACTTGGCCACTTGCCAAGTTCTTCCTCAACTCTAGTGACTATATTTGCTATTTGTTCAGCGTTCAAATTTGGACTGGCCATTGTGCTTTCCTTGCTCTCTTTCCCAACTACATATCCCATTTTCAAAATGATGCGTTTATGGTCACTCCCTATGCTGCTAAACCCTCCCTCATCGATGAACATTTCTCTCAACTTATCATGAATTCCTTCTGTCATCAGACAGTAATCAATGGTCGATTGCCGGTTTCCCACTTCCCACGTGATCTGTCCTTCACACTTAGGCCCTGTATTCACGATCACGAGGTTATGTTGCTCGCAAAGTTCTAGCATTGACTTCCCGTTATTGTCGGTATAGCCATCTAAATCCTGTATGTGGGCATTCATGTCACCTAATAGGAAAATCTCAGCACCATTCCCGAAACCCTGAATATAAGCGCTTATGCATTCCACTAACTCTTTATTCTTCTCTGTGCAATTATTTCCGGTCCACAAATACGTAACTCCCAGCCAAGTTTCTTTCCCACTCATTGTACCTGATAACCAAAGATGCTCTTGACATCGTGAATTTACTCTTTTCCATTTGGCTCCCTGATGGATGAGCATTCCGACTCCCCCTCCCTTTCTTTCCGACTTAGTTCTGTTGCACCCTTCCCATACATAATTCTCAATAACTGGCGGCTCTTCTGAGTCTCTAAGGTGCGTTTCTGTAACCGCATACACCCCTATTTGTTCTCTATGTAACTGCTCCTCAATCGCTGCCCACTTTTCCTTTCTTCTGCCGCCCTGCATGTTTATGTAGCCTATTGCATGGCGAGCTCTTGTTCTTGCTTTCCTCCTTTTTCTGTTATCGACGGCGATGCTCTTCTGATGTTCCCCTAGGGGACTTTCTTCATTACTACCTACTCTGACCTCCTGAGTGCCCGCGGGCCCCCTAAAAAAGCGACAGCGCGACCCCCAAGTCGCCAGCCCACTTCTCGTGCTAGCCTGTAATTGAAGTGGATCCCATCTCGTTTAAAACCACCACAACTTCTCACTTGCCTGTTTACTTCGACAACCTCGAAGCCCTTCTCTCGGCTCATTTTCCATATTGACTCATTGGCAGCCATTACGGCTCTTTGTACGTGACTGTCAGGCACAGGCACCTCCGGCACCGTGCCCACCACGATCTGCACCTGAGGGGATAGGTCGCGCAAGTCGTCCACCCCCTTCGCCAAGCGCTGGGCTAGTCCTGGCCCTTTCCTGTTTAGGACGTCATTTAGCCCACCTGCTACTACGACAAGTTTGCGCACATGGGCATTTTCCGTGAGCTTTTCTTTTGCTCGCTCCATGACAGAACTCAGTGTCCGCCCTGGAAAAGTCCCTACCGCCACTCTTTTGTCGCGTTTCACCCTCTCCACAATTGCTTTTGAGCACCCAGCCATGTTTGAGTTGCCAGCGATAATCACCCTTTCACTCTCTCCTAGCTCTGCCTGCTTTCCTGTGTCCTTCACTCTAAGAACAGTTTACACCTTTTGGCGTGCCCCTTCTGCCACACAACAATAATCGTCACCTGCCTTGATGCGTTTCCTTTCTTTATCGCTACAAGCCCGGAACTTTCCAGTAACGAACGGCACGCGCGTTATCAGAAGGGGCACTCCAAAGGGTGTAAACTGTTCTATGCTGATAACGCGCGTGCCGTTCCTTACTGGAAAGTTCCGGGCTCGTAGCTATAAAGAAAGGAAACGCATCAAGGCAGATGACGATTATTTTTGTGTGGCAGAAGGGGCACGCCAAAGGGTGTAAACTGTTCTTAGAGTGTTTTCCGCGTGATTCGGACTCGACAAAGGGCATTGTCCCCTGGGCTCCTGCTTTGTCCGCGTGGCGGCCTCAAGGTAGGTGTCGCTCTTTCCAGCTGCCTGTGGCTGCAGCGTCGCCTCACTCGGGGCGTGTTGCGCTGCTTCACTATAGACCATTTTTTCGTAGGCGCCGCCATATTGTGAACGCAGTGGCGCCGCCTATGAGCAGCGCCATACTGGCTTGGGTGAAAGCGGTCTTTTGCATGGCAGGTATACGCTTGGCGGTAGGTGCTGGCGTTTGTTTTCGCGGTCGTGCGTTCTGTTTAGTATGACGTGCGTCTTCTACGTGGTAAACGGTTCTGTGAGACGTGCTGAAGTGGTTTAAGGCGTCATGGCCGGAATTTCTGCTGGCGTTGAGGTGGACGGAACACGCAGCGCGATGTGTGCGCGAATGAATTGTGTATTTCTGAATGTGCCAATCACTAATGTGACCTTATTGCAGTATTATCCTCTATTTTGAAGCTGTGGTTTAGGAGCCATGAAATATACGCGACGATCGTAACAGCGTGGGCACCGTTCTGCTAGAATAGGAGCTGTGCTGTTCAGTGGCGTAGCTAGGTCGTCTGGCACCCGGGGCCCATAGCTCTTCTGTCACCCCCCCCCCCGGGTGTAGCCGGCGGAAAGAGGGGTGTCTTCAGCCGTATATGACACCCCCCCCCCCCATCCACAGGCCCCTTGCACCCGGGGCCCACGGCCCCCCGGCCCCCCCTATTGCTACGCCACTGGTGCTGTTATACTTTGACAAGCGTTCAAACAGTTCGATGCAGGTTACATTGCGTGACTACTTGGTTGGATGGATGAGGTTTCCACCCATGAATAAAGTAGTTTTGGCTAGTAATAGCAGCATACCTTAGAGTCTGAATTAAGCTTGCCCAGCAAAGCGACCGTTGACGAACTGCGCGAGCGTCCTAAGCAGTAGTAGGTGCTGGGTTACAGATATATTTGTTCTATACAGCGCATGGTCCAAGCATGCGGCATCAGCGGTTATATATTTATAAACGTTATGCGGCGTTAACCCGTTTAACTTGCTTTTTGGAGAAAGAAGATAACCGAATTTTTTTTCGGTTGCGTTCGTTCAGTTCTCTACGACGTTCTGACACGTATTACGGAAATTTTGTGCTCAAACATAGCCATCGCATTCTTTTTATGCGAACCCTCTCATTTACTATGCCTGTATACAGGCCAAAAACGCAATGCCGAAGCACGTAGATTATCTATGTATCGTGCTGGCTCACCAACCGCAGTGATCGCTGTGTTGAGCAGCGCCATGGGCCTCATGCAGCAAGGCTAGCGTAGACATATGGTAATTTCAAGCACACTAGACTTGAAATGCGTGGGAACGATGCCAGTGTACCACATATATTTGATAGTGCCTGCCGCTCAGATGTTTCGTGGTTGCCTTAGGTTGGCCGTGCGCGAGCATGCGCTCGTATGTTTTATGTTTTACTCCCTACGCTAATCGATGAGACAGTGAGCTGATTTACCATTTAATGCTCGTAATACAGAGACGCCGGTTTTCTTTGTTGAATTAAAATCAATATAAGCAAAATAGTAAACAACTCATACACGCACCGCGACTGATAATGCGCGTACACCGTGGCTGATTATGCGCGTCACATTTTTGCGCCCCCAAGACATATTTCCGCCTACAGTAGTTGCCGATGCACCGAAAGGCTTCCCTGACGACCTTATATGAACGGACATGGCGTAAATTTCCCAAAGTAAAATCTAAAACATTTCGAAATCGTTCCGCAGCACGCGACAGCAATACTTTCAAGCAACGCCGCGCCGGATTGCCCAAGCCAGAGAGGAGGAAAGGCTCTCCGTGCGCCCTATCCTCCTCGCCCGATGAAACGGTCTATACGCTCCTGACACTGCCCAGGCGGCGCATCCGGAAGGATGGATGTTATGAGCGTCCCCTTTGGAACGGGGCGGTGGCTTGCGCCACCAAGCTCTTGCTACTATGCTGCCTAATATCCTACCTAGGTTAACCAATGAGAAAAAAAAAAAACACTATGAACTACCACGTCCAAATTTTCTGATACCCTATTGCGAACTGTGCTTTTGTACGTCTCCGTCTTTTGTCGTTGCCCTACTTTTCTTCCACCAATCCTCCAATCGCCTTTTACTGATGTCTATTGCGGACCTGTTTGCTTTACCACTGCTCCCGCTGAACCCAACGGCTTCAAGGAGGCCAGTGGTGCCTAAATCGACCGCTGGATAGACGTCTTCACATTCTAATAAAATATGCTCCGTCGTTTCCCTAGCTTTACCGCAGCAAGCACATGCTTCTTCTTACTTCTTATATATCGCTTTATAGGTGCGTGTTCTAAGGCATCCCGATCTCGCTTCGAAAAGTAATGAGCTTCCCTTTGAGTTATCATAAATGGTTTCTTTCCTAATTTCGTTTTTTCCCCTTAAGTAATTACTCATGGCAGGTTTCTTTTCCATTGCCGCCACCCATGAGATTAATTCAGCCTCTCCGACTTTCCGCTTGACCTTCTTTGTTGCTGTGTTGCCCACCCCACAGGCCGCATACTTGCTGGTAAGCTTCCCAGTTCTTTTCCTCCACTGTGAATCGATGTTTTGCCTGTACAGATACCTGAACACTCTCCCAGCCCATTTATTTTCTTCCATATTCCTCAGCCGTTCTTCATACTCAATTTTACTGCGAGCTTCCCTCACTTCAAAACTAGTCCAGCCCATATCACCCTGCACAGCTTCATTTGTAGTCTTCCCGTGAGCGCCCAATGCGAGGCGACCCGCTGACCTTTGGTTCCCGTCGAGTCCTGATTGTACCCCTGATTTAAAGCAAACAACCGCATTTCCAAAAGTAAGTCCTGGAACCATTACCCCTTTCCACATACCTCGGAGGACCTCGTACCTATTGTATCCCCATAGCGCTCTGTGCTTCATTATGGCTGCATTTCTCTTCCCCTTGACTGTTATGGTTTTTTTTCCTGTGTTTCCATATATCCGTTGCCTTCGTTTATCCATATACCAAGGTATTTATACTCTGTTACCCGAGGTATTTCTTGGCCCTGTATCTCCACTGTCTGTTCACTGTTTTCATTGAATACAATAACACCTGATTTTCTAACACTAAATTTCAAACCTAAATTGTTGCCTTCCTGTCCACAGATATTAGCCAGACGTTGCAAATCACTTTGCTTGTTTGCGAGCAACACAATGTCGTCCGCATAAAATAAACCTGGGAGTTGCTGCTCTATTACTGTACCTGCCTGTTTGTATGAGTGATTAAACCCGATATTACTTCCTTCTAGCGCCCTCTCCATCCTCACCATGTACATCATAAACAGAAGCGGGGATAAAGGGCACCCCTGCCTCAGTCCCTTGTTGATATGAACTTTCTCCGCGCTCCTCATCCCTTCCCATTCAACGCAAACAGTATTTTCTAGGTAAATCTCTCTCAAAAGCTGTATACAATCGTTACCTAAGCCTTCCCCTTCCAGAATATCCCACAAAATGCTGCGGTCTACGTTGTCGTATGCTCCTGTAATGTCCAAAAAGGCCACATACAACGGTCTGCTTTCTGCTTTTGATATTTCAATACACTGAGTAAGAACAAACAAGTTATCATCCAAACGCCTACCTATTCTAAAGCCATTCTGAAGCTCTCCCAAAATGCCATTATTTTCGGCCCATGCTTGAAGCTTTAATTTGATTGCCTGCATTGCTAGCCTGTATATTACCGATGTAATGGTCAATGGTCTATACGAGTGAATTCTGTCTTTCTCCCCATTACCTTTATAAATTAAATTCATTCTACTTTGTCGCCAACTGTCTGGTATTCGTCTATCTTTTAAAGTTTTTTCAACTGCTTTCACGAGAGCTTCCTTACTTTTTGGTCCCAGTTCATTTATCAGCCTAACGGGAACCTCGTCTAGCCCTGTGGCTGTGCGCTTAGGAATTTTCTCTTCCGCTTTCTTCCAGTTTAAATTTGTAAGCACTAGCTCCTTTCCCCCTTGGGTCTCTTTCATGCTCTTTTTTTCTTCAAATACAACCTCGTCCTTGCCTTGGAAAGATTCCGCTGTTACTTTTTGGATCTAATTTATTGCTGCTTCTCCTTCCAGTCTGTTTTCATCTTCGTCTAGGATATGTTGTTGTATTGTTGTTGACTTCCTGCCTAATAATTTTATGTGATTCCAAAATATTCTAGGTGCGGCCTTCTTTTTCTCACGTATTTCTGACAACCAACTTTCACTTTCACCTTTTAATTTTGCTTGCACCAGTATTTGAACCATAGACTTTTTCTCCCGGTATATTTCCCATTTACTGGTTACTTCATCCTGTGGCAACTGCGCCTTCTTTGCCTGCCTGTGCTCTCGAGATGCTTTCTGTCGTTCGACGATCGCTTCTCGTATCTCCTTGTTTCACCAGCTTTTCGGTTTCTTTTTTCCTTTCCAATGAACATGTTGTTTCTCTTTCCGTATTTCTGTCGTTACTACACTTAGAAGCTCACCATATTTCCACCCCTTACTTGGCGACTTGCCAATTTCTTCCTCCACTCTAGTGACTATATTTGCTATTTGTTCAGCGTTCAAATTTGGACTGGCCATTTTGCTTTCGTTGCTCTCTTTCCCAACTACATATCCCATTTTCAAAATGATGCGTTTATGGTCACTCCCTATGCTGCTAAACCCTTCCTCATCGATGACCATTTCTCTCAACTTATCATGAATTCCTTCTGTCATCAGACAGTAATCAATGGTCGATTGCCGGTTTCCCACTTGCCACGTGATCTGTCCTTCACACTTAGGCCCTGTATTCACGATCACGAGGTTATGTTGCTCGCAAAGTTCTAACATTGACTTCCCGTTATTGTCGGTATAGCCATCTAAATCCTGTATGTGGGCATTCATGTCACCTAATAGGAAAATCTCAGCACCATTCCCGAAACCCTGAATATAAGCGCTTATGCATTCCACTAACTCTTTATTCTTCACTGTGCAATTATTTCCGGTCCACAAATACGTAACTCCCAGCCAAGTTTCTTTCCCACTCATTGTACCTGATAACCAAAGATGCTCTTGACATCGTGAATTTACTCTTTTCCATTTGGCTCCCTGATGGATGAGCATTCCGACTCCCCCTCCCTTTCTTTCCGACTTAGTTCTGTTGCACCCTTCCCATACATAATTCTCAATAACTGGCGGCTCTTCTGAGTCTCTAAGGTGCGTTTCTGTAACCGCATACACCCCTATTTGTTCTCTATGTAACTGCTCCTCAATCGCTGCCCACTTTTCCTTTCTTCTGCCGCCCTGCATGTTTATGTAGCCTATTGCATGGCGAGCTCTTGTTCTTGCTTTCCTCCTTTTTCTGTTATCGACGGCGATGCTCTTCTGATGTTCCCCTAGGGGACTTTCTTCATTACTACCTACTCTGACCTCCTGAGTGCCCGCGGGCCCCCTAAAAAAGCGACAGCGCGACCCCCAAGTCGCCAGCCCACTTCTCGTGCTAGCCTGTAATTGAAGTGGATCCCATCTCGTTTAAAACCACCACAACTTCTCACTTGCCTGTTTACTTCGACAACCTCGAAGCCTTTCTCTCGGCTCATTTTCCATATTGCCTCATTGGCAGCCATTACGGCTCTTCGTACGTGACTGTCACGCACAGGCACCTCCGGCACCGTGCACACCACGATCTGCACCTGAGGGGATAGCTCGCGCAAGTCGTCCACCCCCTTCGCCAAGCGCTGGGCTAGTCCTGGCCCTTTCCTGTTCAGGACGTCATTTAGCCCACCTGCTACTACGACAAGGTTGCGCACGTGGGCATTTTCCGTGAGCTTTTCTTTTGCTCGCTCCATGACAGAACCCTGTGTCTGCCCTGGAAATGTCCCTACCGCCACTCTTTTGTCGCCTTTCACCCTCTCCACAATTGCTTTTGAGCACCCAGCCATGTTTGAGTCGCCAGCGATAATCACCCTTTCACTCTCTCCTACCTCTCCCTGCTTCCCGGCTTCCTGTGGCTGCAGCGTCGCCTCACTCGGGGCGTGTTGCGCTGCTTCGCTATAGCTACGCCGATTCACCGGCGGCGAGCTGGCGACCGCTTGCTTTGGCTCCCTGCCTCCCACTTCGCCCTCGCTTTGGTGTCCTGACCCGACATTATCCGCTGCCTGAGTCTCAAGAGCGTCGAGCCGCCTTTGCACTTCGGCGCTCCTTTCTTTCGCCTCCCCATCTCGGCCACAGTCCTCACCAACTGCGCGGCCTGGGCCGCCTCCACCTTGACGAAATTTTCAACCTTCGCCTGCAGTGCTACCCGCTTCTCCTGCTCCTCCCTCAGGTTTGCCTTAAGCTCTTCAAACTTAGCCGCCCAATTCCCTTCCAGTTTTTGGACGGCTTCCCTGACGCCCTCGCACGACCTGCACGTGAAGCTAGACCCCACCGCGTCTGCTAAATTCTGGAATTTAGTCTCGTCGAGGAAGCACCAGCGCAGGCACTCGTCGCACTGCACTTGCTCCCCGTCCCCCGCGGCCTTCACGTTTTTCGATTTCATCGCTAGGCCTACGTCCCTAGGCCCAACGAGCAAGTTCGCCAAATCACTCACGCAAACCCGACCTCGACCGCTATCCCAAACAAAAACAAAGAATTATCACTCCCTACTCCATGTAAGAATCCGAAGAGCTAGCTGAAAGAACTACCCCCTAGGCCTAACGGGGGAGCCGCCAGACCTAGACAAAGCCGGTACGTTTCCTACTCCTACCAAAAATTCAAAATTTGCGCCCCTACTCCATGCAAAAGAAAACACTGCAAAACACTAGCTAATAAAGATAAAAGAGTACTTAGCTACGAACGAAGTCGCTGAAGCCTCGTCCACAGGAGCGTCCGCGAGCCGCGTGCCGAGTCCGAGCAGCGATCGTCAGCGCCTCTTGCGGCACCTTCCGTCAAAACTGAGACTGACGGACCACGCTACCCACGCGGATCTGCCAGCGTGATCGCTTGTTCATGCTTGTTTTGAAACGAACAAATGGCGCAAGTTTTGCTGTGTCGTTTCTGACCAATCTTAACTTTAGACGGTCGGATACGCCCTGCCATTCCTCGTAAAGGGAAAAGCTCTGCGCTGCCCGGCACGTTCACAGCGTGAAAGAAACCGGTGGTGTGACTGTGCTGGCGAAGTAAACGAGAAGAAAGGGGGTTAACCGAGGGGCCTGATTTTCTTATTAGTCATATCATGATAATTGAATAATGAGAAGTGTCACTTCCACCAAGGCAAATACAACTTCAGCGTATCTCTAGCCTGAGTACACTCAACTATCACATTATGCTTTGATCAAGCAGCTCAATTGAGTGTGCAGGCATGGCTGAGCTTACTAAACGTTAGGCGTAGGCAAAGAAGGGTAAATCAGACATCCACCTGTTCACAGCAATTGCTACAAAGGAAGCCCAACCGGGTTCCTCGAAAGAAAAACCTCAAAGTTGAAGAAAAAATCGCCCTGGTCCGGGACTCGAAACCGGGACCACCGCCTTTCCGGGGCAGCCGCTCTACCATCTGAGATAACCAGGCGGCTAGCAGATGGCAGGCGGGCGAAGTCGAATTTGTCGACAACACGAAGCAAATGCAAGAGTTTGACGTAATAGTTCTGCGGTAACCCGCAAGGTGGAGAGAAGTAATTATAGAACGGAAAATCAGACATCCACCCGTTCGTAGCAATTGCTACAAATGAAACCGTAGGTGTTCTTATCCAACCATTTGAGTTACCGTAGACCCGTGTCGTAGACGAAACGCGTCCTTCCGTGGTGCTATTTTGACACTCTTGCACAGCCTCATTGGCCAGGGATAATAGGCGCCATATCTTTTAGCATTACTAAAAGGCTCTTTTAAACAACTTGCACAAAAATTTTATTAGACTGCTATGTTCTGACAAGCAACCGCAGTACTTCGTTTACAACTGCCGAGGCACCGGCACGACCAAGCTTAGGCCGCTCCGGCCGCCAAAATTCGGGTGACCGTATCCGGCAACCTGAACCCAAGCAGAGCCACACAGCGTGAAGTGCTGAGCGACTCACGCAAGCCAGAACACCTGCAGCCACCACGCAGTACGCCTCGTGTAGAGCAAAATAAAAAGCTCTAAAAGATATGGAGAAATTGCAAAAATATGTAAGCCGGCTGCCCGGCAAGACTCTTTCTTGACCAAAAACTTCAGTCTACTGACTACAATACTTTCTAGTGCGGTCCTCCAGGAAGGAAGCGCGAGCATGAAACCACGGCCGGCCAGGAAATCTGTAGAGTCGGAGAGCAGGCAGCCCTGCCCGACCGTTACAGCCTCTGACGCAGCAGTACCGCCGTCCCCACGCTTTTCTTCCTGGGCTGTTTTTGATGTCTTGCACATTTGCCATCGCAAAAAAACGGCATGAGAACGTTTACCCGCAGGACGGTGGCACACGTAGTTCAGAAGTTCCGAATCACACGCGGTCATAACAACAACACGTGCGCCACTACGCCGCCGACTGAAGTTTGATCAGTACCAGAGTTGCGCTTTCGACGCTACAGGTGGCGCGGCCGTCGCCGCGAAACTACACTGTCAGGAGCGTATAGACCAGAACACGACAGCCTCGCACCCAGACTAACTGAACGCATACTCTCGCACCCGGGTTGCCCGATCGACCGGCGCCATCTTGTACTGGGCTGCCAAAGTGTGTTCGCCGGCGACCGGCACACATGGCGAGCGTCAGCTCTAGGACTCCAAAGTGCGGAAATGTGCCCGTTCACGCGGATCCAAAGTACAAGAAGTCATCTGGGCATCATTGCGTCGTGTTTGGATGCCAAAACAACCAGCGCAAAAGGAGCAGGTTGCTTAGCGCTGTTTGCGAAGAGCACAACACACGTAGGGAATCGTGCCGGTGCGGTGTTTTCAGCCTGCACCGATTTCCATCCGCAACGAAATGCCAAACTGCGCCACCGGTGGATAGCTGCAGTGAATAGGAAGAACTACCAACCCAGTGAAAATGCACGAGTGAGTATTCGATCTCTGTATATTTTGGTGCCACGTTCAACTTTGCGCCCTACGAACGTAATATGTGTAACACGCAGGTTTGCTCCGAGCACTTTCTGGGCAACAAGCCTACAGAGCAGAATCGCGTGCCGGTGCTTCGCCTTGGCTATAACAAAAAGACAAGCCTTTTCGTGTTTTTAGTCATGCAGAGCTCCCGACGGTTAAGCGGAACAGTTGAGTTTGCGGTTAGCGATACTTGCAGCTGGTGCACGGCATGACCATTAAGCGTGAACGACAAGTTGTAGGCAATAGAATGTTGCCCTGCTGGTGAGCGTTATTGCTATGAAAGTAAACCGAAGTCTGCTCGTCACGTAGCATGCGTCCACAAAAACGTAAACGACGACTGCTCGTCGCCGAAGGTGCTCGTGCAGCGCGCCTGTCTTTACGAGCTCGTGTTGCAGGTGTCATTCGTGACGAATTCATTTGAGCCTCCTCAGCTCTAAACTGCGCGCGGGCTTTTATGCGGGGTAAAGCGCAAGATTTTTCCGTTCATATAGCGAGGAAAATAAGGTGGTTAGTTATTGTTGTATTTTGTAACAAAATTTTGCTCGTTCTCGCCAGTTTTTTTTTATTTTACTGTTTTCTTTTCTAAGGGAGCGCCAACAATCCGATATGGCCTCGCACAGGCGAAACAGGTCTGATACCAGGTAGCTGCAGTTGGTGGGGCTAATTTAATGCAGGTGCGGTTGTTGTATTGTACACAGGGGTCCCTGATGATGCAGCTTAAAGTAGGGATGGTAATTTTATGTGCCCTGTCATGGTTTTTGCAGCAGCTGTACAACACCTGCATCTGTCATGCTCACCCTGTTATACGGGCTTTGACTGCACATGTAGTTGAGCATTATAACTACTGTAGTTCCTCATTTTCCATTGAGTGCAGGTTTAGCTTCGTATGCTGCTTGTTCGAGTGCTGTAGGCTTGTGTTCTGAATGTTGTACTCTTAAGTGGTTGCACGATACAATTGGCCTGGTGTATTTTTCATATTGCGAGGACTTTATATCTTCGCAATAGTGATGGCATGGGAAAGAACTACAGCCGTTCTTACTATAACATATATTTTGTTTTCAATGTGCAGGTGGTGAGGGCAGGCGTCTGCTAATCAGGCAGTCTATAAGCCCAGTCATACGACCTCGCCAGTTGGTTGCCAAACGCGGCCAACCCTGTAGTGACCATGACAAACAAGACCAAACTGAAAGTGCAGAGGACAATGTTCTGCGTGCTTTATTAATATATGGCACCAACACAGTGCTGTATATTTCTTCACAAGTTACGTGCCAAAAATGCGGAGATATTACAGCTCACACGTGTTCTAGCATATAGCGCGCGGTTTGTACAAACGTAATAGCGTACTCGCCTGATGTATTCGCTTCTGCAGCCTGCACAGCACTCAGTGTGGCCATTGCGGACTTGCATGATGTCTTGAAGTTTGATTGGATCGAGACAGCGAAAATTACAGGTTAGAAAAAACGCGACACACGCCTTCCGCCCAGCTGAAAAGCCCAAGTTTCGCTTATGCGCCGGGTCGCATCTCCCGGCGTGGCAGCCCAGGCCTGCTACTTCGCGGCGCTTGGGATAGATGGCGCGACGAGCGCTCATCAATATGGCGGCGCGCTTTGAATTCACGGTGTTCTGGTGTATAGTGCGGACGATGACCCAGGTGAAAAGTACTGCAACGCCACCTAGACGTGTCTGGGATTATAGCTTCACAGCGGCTCCAGTCCTCGCTCCACTACACCTAATCTAGTACACTATAGCTGGTACGCACCGTGCTTGCCCTGCAGGCTATGCGGCATGCCTCAATGCCTTCGCTGCCGCGTAGCTGGTGCGTTCTAATTGCCAAGAGCCTCTACTGACGCCCATACAAGCAAGCCACAAGTGAGTGAACAGAACGCGCGACTTTATTGGCAGAAGACAAGCAGTGTACATTCTCGTGCAATAGCAGAAATAAAATTTGCATGTCGAAATACGCTGGAATCATTGACGCGAGCTCGTAAACGGCTCACCGTCGTCGTCGCACGTGGTGGTCAGGTTAACGAGCAACAACCAGCAGCGGAAACATATTGGACAGTGTGTGCCACTTGTTTGCAGCGACAGTCGCCGTTAAAAATGCCCAAATTGCATTGCGAAGCAATCGGGAGACGCAGGCATCTGCTGCCGCAGCCTGCACAGCGACATGGGCTACCCCAGATTTTAGCCGTTCACTCCTTTCCAACCTGCACGTTTCTTTTCTTTCGGAGGCCGCTAATGTGTGGCTCACACTTGGTGTCTCACATTGTCTCACTATGGACAAGTCGCTTTCGTGGGCATCGCCTCCATCAGCTACTTTTGCGGGCCTTTCCAACCATCTGGCTATCAACTTCATACGCATCGGACTATGTAAGCACGTATGCTGGTCTCCGTTCATGCCTAATCGCGGCCGAGAAAGGCCAGAGGCACAATTTGCCCATTGCTGCAGCAGGAAAGCGCGAACGGGGAGCACGAATCACGGTGCATGAAAATTGGGAGTCGATGTCGCTGTGCAGGCTGCAGGAGCGAATGCTTACTTCGAGAGACTGCTTCCCAGTGCAACCGACCAGGCCGCAATATTCTAAAAATATAACACTGCGACCGTAGCCAAGTGACATAACAGCAATATTAACAGCAATCAATCACCACATAAGGTTCAGACAATACATTATACATTGGCTACAAACCATATGGCAACAGTGCGCATTCACATACACGGGTCTCTTACGGTACATTCAGCCGCCTACCTACAGGCGTAATGCTTGCCTTCGTCGCACGTGGTGGTCTAGTAACGAGCAACAACCAGCAGCAGAAACAGATTGGACAGAGTCTCCCACCTGTTTGCAGCGACAGTCGCTGTTAAAGATAAGCAACTTGCAGTGCGAAGCAATCGGGTGACGCAGGCATCCGCTGCCACAGCCTATACAGCGACATGGACTACCCATAATTTTAGCATTGACTCCTTTCCAACCTGCACGTTTCTTTTCTTTCGGAGGCTGCTAATGCGTGGCTCACACTTGGTGTCCCACATTGTCTCAATATGGACAAGTCGCTTTCGTGGGCACCACCTTCATCAGCCACTTTTGCGGGCCTTTCCACCCAACTTCATACACGTCCGACCATGTAAGCACGTATGCTGGCCTCCGTTCATGCCTAATCACAGCCGAGAAAGGCCAGAGGCACAATTTGCCCATGGTTGCAGCAGGAAAGGGTGAACGGGGAGCAGGAATCACGGTGTGCGGAAATTGGGAGTCTATGTCGCTGTGCAGACTGCAGGATCAAATTCTTACTACGAGAGGCTGCTTCCCAGTGCAACCGACCAGGCCGCAATATTCGAAAAACATAAAACTGCGACCGTAACCAAGTGACATAACAGCAAAATTAAACAGCAATCAGTCACCGCATGAGGTTCAGAATATACATTATACATTGGCTACGAACCATCTTACAGGCATAATGCTTGCCTTTGTCACATGTGGTGGTCTGGTAACGAGCGACAACCTGCGGCACAAACAGATTGGACAGAGCCTCGCACCTGTTTGAACCAACAGTTGCCGTTGAAGATGAGCAACTTCCATTGCGAAGCAATCAGGTGACGCAGGCATCTGCTGCCGCAACCAACACAGCGACATGGACTACCCGGCATTTTAGCGTTAACTCCTTTCCAACCTGCACATTTATTTTCTTTCCAGGGCCGCTATGTGTGGCTCACACTTTGTGTCCCACTTTGTCGCAATGTGGACAAGTCGCTTTTGTGGACATCACCTTCGGCAGCCATTCTTGCGGGCCCTTCCACCCATACGGCTATCAACGTCATACACTTCGAACCATGTAAGCACATATGCTGGTCTCCGTTTTGAGCAAATCATGGCCGAGGTAGGCCACAAGCACAATTTGCCCATGGCTGCAGCAGGCCAGAACGAACGGGGCGCACCAGTTACGGTGTGTGTATACTGGGAGTCTATGTCGCTTTGCGGACTGCAGGAGCAAATGCTTACGTCGAGGGACTGCTTACCAATGCAACTGACCAGGCCCCCACATCTGAGAAACGTAACACAGTTACCACAACCAAGTGTGGCAGCAAAACCAGATTCTGCAATCAATCACTTCAGTGTAGCTTGCACAAAGACCCAGGCTATCAAGGAAGAGGAGCAATCATCAACGAGACTAGGAATATGGAAAATGAGAAAGCTTGCATTCAAGAGAGAAGCCACTCTGCTCTGCAAGCATTGAAGGCTAAAAACATCAAGAAAAGTAAAATGGTGCATAGCACATGTGCATAGGTTAATGCAAGACGCATGCCGATGCTGCATCAGCTATTTCAGGAGAGGAATTGCGCATGACAACACACACTAGAAGATACTGCTACAGATATGTTAGGCTGCTAGACAGTGACTGGTATTAAGTATCAGCGAAGAATCGGTTGACCTTTATATTTGGATGAGGATGAATGACTTCTAACAAAAATGGGCAATGAGAAAGCTTGCATTTATAGAAGAAAAATTACACTTGGCACAAATGGAATTAACATGGCTAGGAAGCTGATTAAGGGCAAACTGATGGAACTCGATCTTTTGGCTAGCGTCGTCCTTGCTTGGTCAGATGTTGCAGGTGCATCTGAAGACGAAGAATTTCTAGAGAGTCCTTTTTGAGTTACCTGGATGACTCATCCAAATGTCCGTGCTGGTGGAATGGTGGCTGAAGCTCTTTTCAGTCTTGACACAGTCCTCTGCAGACTTGATATTTCATTCATATTCTTCTGCATGTGCTTCTTTGTTCTTGCATGTGCTTCTTTGTTCTTGGTGTAAAAGCCTTGCAAATTCGGCTCCAGCCCCTTCCTGTTGGCGCAGATAGGAGCTCCTGCGATGACCAAGATGTGCTTGGCATAGACTCTGTTGGGGCAAAACGGTGACACATGAGATACAGCACAGATTAGCCAAATTTATGTGTGTTTTATATGTTCGAACGAATTATACTGAACCATAAATATGAACAAACATTCATATCTGCTGCAAACAGCAAGCCAATACAGCATATATCAAACATATTTATTTCTGAACCATGTGTTGTTTACCTTGTAGTAGTAGCCAATATCCACACAATGACCTTGTTGTAGCAGGCAGCAGCTTCTGTTTAGTGCGTGGAGTGTGTTGCTTTATACTGGTGCAGTCCTCATTACTGCATGTCTGGAACAGAAATTTTGACTGAATCAGAAATTGAAAAAGCAAAGTTTTGCAATATGAAATGCAATAAGGTGTGACATATATGTTGTAATGATTTGCGACTACAGAACACATGCAAATGTACACTGTCTGTTCTAGGGATGCTTAAGCAGCATGTTAAATAAATATTGCTATTGTCCATAAAATTGATGTCTGCCTAACTACAATGTATGTCAACAGCGCATGTACTATTAAGATCACAAATGAGAACATTTGTGGGTTCATTTATACTCTAGAAGTGATCACACTGCTAGTTCCACAAGCAAATGCATGAAAGTCATGAAGCTATTAGAACTGATGCATTATTTTTCTGCACGAACGTGATGCACCGCTTCACTACTGCAAAAATAAATGCCCTACGGTAAACCAATCTGAACAGCAAGAACATTTGGAACCAACAAGTACGAAATATGGGTGAATTATCATGCTTGCAACTGTTTAATACATTAAATTCTGTACTTTCACTTCATTTTACCAAAGGATTATTCGGTTTTGTGGACGAAGGACGTTGCCGGCGGACTCGAAAAAAAAGTTTAATATGTATATTGATAATGCTACTCAGTCACCTACAACCACGGCTACAATAACATGAAAAATGAGACGCGCGTTCCGATATCGCTCTTTCTTTCCTGGTTGTGTGTGTAAACCAAACGACAGCCTCGCAAGTAAAGGTTTATTTAGGAAACAGCAACTGAGATCCTCACTGCCCATATGTAATGCAGGATCTAGTTCGTTAACTTGTGCCCGCCTGGAAGGTAATGAGACGGATATTATATAACGATTCAAGCATAAACGACTCACCGTTATTGCCGTTGTCAGCCGCAGCAAAATCCAGCCCCCGTTTCGATGCAGACCTGTTCCGAATGGCTCACGACCGAAACCCAACTGCCGGGCTTACATGTCCGCTTGCAAACACGTAACTTCACCCCAAGTTAAATAACGCGAGACATCGAAGCCCAAGAAACTAGTTTTAGAAACAAAGAAGCAACCAGTCTTGAGTTTACGAACGAATGAATCCATGCCGCCGTGCACTCGGAAATACCGGAATACCGGTAAAAATTTTAAATCCAGGCCGGAGGTCACGTGAAAGATCGATGATGCTGAACGCCATTTGCGTTTATAATGGCGAAGAAACAATAAACTTACTAACAAAGAGTACACTATCTAATTAGCAATGATAATTTTGCCCTGTTTTTATGTAAAACAAAATGCTTCGGTAATTGTAAGAGAAAGTTTGTAAGATAAAATTGCGCTTATTACGACGCCTCTACCGGGAAATCCTGGAACTAACGAACGCATCCTGAAGTGTTGCTACTACGTCGGCTTTGTTAGCAGCGGCGCGCGGTCGATTTTTTCGCCCTCTGTGGCCATTTGTTGAACTTGAGAGTGTGCTACCCCTGGTAGGAGTAGTAAACGTACCGGCTTTGTCTAGGTCTGGCGGCTCCCCCGTTAGGCCTAGGTGGTAGGAGGGACCTATTTGATAGGCTTATTTAATTCTTTCAGCTAGCTCTTCGGATTATTACATGAAGTAGGGAGTGATAATTCTTTATTTTTGTTTGGGATAGCGGTCGAGGTCGGCTTTGCGTGAGTGATTTGGCGAACTTGCTCGTTGGGCATAGGGACGTAGGCCTAGCGAAGAAATCGAAGAACGTGAAGGCCGCGGGCAGTCGCGTAGCAACAGGGGGGGCCGGGGGGCCGTGGGCCCCGGGTGCACGGGGACAGTAGGGGGGGGGGGAGGGGATGTCATATACGTCTGAAGACACCCGAATGAACTTGTCGATGCTATAGATACTGGCAAGTTCAGTGGAGTGGAAAGGCAGCGGTAAGAAGCACATTTAAAAAAAAGCATGGCATATGGTCATGTTTGTGTTATGAATTAATGCACTGGATTACAAAAAAGGAGCAGCGGGGAATTGCACGCTGAGAACACCGATAAACATACAGTGCGACGCAACTCGAGAAATAGTATTGAAAGGTCAAAGAATTTAGCAGAAAAAAAAAGATTGAATCGTCGCGACGGCACATCACAGTCCCCGTAGGCGTCGAAGTCTCTACAATGAAATTATTTTTGAACAGCTCTGATAGCGCCCACGCAACAATGGTTGCTTGTATACTGTCAAATGCTCATATTCTGCGGCCTAAAGCTCATGGCACGGTGCGAAAACGCGCGCGCGGAGAAAACGAAACAGTGAGCGGACAAGCATGCAGACGCGCAGTCGGTCGCTGCGAATCTGCGCGATCGCTTCATTGAGGCTTCATTCTGTTACGCTCCATTTAGTTATACAAACACTATAAGAACATATTTCAGATAGTTTGCTCTCAGCGTTTACCTACCTTTCACGCAAGAAGCCGGTTCGGGGGACTCCATCGCGGCGACCTCGCGCAGTGGCGTTCACTGTACCTATTCGGTAAAGAGATAGCGTCTGTAAACGATTGTGTGCTTTCAGTTTGCCCAAGATTATTATTTAGACAGTAAGAAACTTCTCTCGTTTCGAAAGTACTTACAGAAATGTCCGGGAGAGCTCGCGCGTGGTGTTTTCAGTGAGCGCTGACAGCAAAACCTATGAGGAGCGCGCCACGTGATCCCTCATACAACGGCAACGAGGCGCTTCCGATAGATGGCGACTCCGTAACTCCTCGCCTCCAATAGACCGTTTCATCGGGCGAGGAGGATAGGGCGCACGGAGAGCCTTTCCTCCTCTCTGGCTTGGGCAATCCGGCGCGGCGTTGCTTGAAAGTATTGCTGTCGCGTGCTGCGGAACGATTTCGAGATGTTTTAGATTTTACTTTGGGAAATTTACGCCATGTCCGTTCATATAAGGTCGTCAGGGAAGCCTTTCGGTGCATCGGCAACTACTGTAGGCGGAAATATGTCTTGGGGGCGCAAAAATGTGACGCGCATAATCAGCCACGGTGTACGCGCATTATCAGTCGCGGTGCGTGTATGAGTTGTTTACTATTTTGCTTATATTGATTTTAATTCA
This sequence comes from Dermacentor variabilis, assembly GCF_050947875.1. Classification (NCBI taxonomy): domain Eukaryota; kingdom Metazoa; phylum Arthropoda; class Arachnida; order Ixodida; family Ixodidae; genus Dermacentor; species Dermacentor variabilis. The sequence continues at coordinate 21,432,698 of NC_134574.1, read as the reverse complement.
ACAAAGAAAACCGGCGTCTCTGAATTACGAGCATTAAATGGTAAATCAGCTCACTGTCTCATCGATTAGCGTAGGGAGTAAAACATAAAACATACGAGCGCATGCTCGTGCACGGCCAACCTAAGGCAACCACGAAACATCTGAGCGGCAGGCACTATCAAATATATGTGATACACTGGCATCGTTCCCACGCATTTCAAGTCTAGTGTGCTTGAAATTACCATATGTCTACGCTAGCCTTGCTGCATGAGGCCCATGGCGCTGCTCAACACAGCGATCACTGCGGTTGGTGAGCCAGCACGATACATAGATAATCTGCGTGCTTCGGCATTGCGTTTTTGGCCTGTATACAGGCATAGTAAATGAGAGGGTTCGCATAAAAAGAATGCGATGGCTATTTTTGAGCACAAAATTTCCGTAATACGTGTCAGTACGTCATAGAGAACTGAACGAACGCAACCGAAAAAAAATTCGGTTATCTTCTTTCTCCAAAAAGCAAGTTAAACGGGCTAACGCCGCACAACGTTTATAAATATATAACCGCTGATGCCGCATGCTTGGACCATGCGCTGTATAGAACAAATATATCTGCAACCCAGCACCTACTACTGCTTAGGACGCTCGCGCAGTTCGTCAACGGTCGCTTTGCTGGGCAAGCTTAATTCAGACTCTAAGGTATGCTGCTATTACTAGCCAAAACTATTTTATTCATGGGTGGAAACCTCATCCATCCAACCAAGTAGTCACGCAATGTAACCTGCATCGAACAGTTTGAACGCTTGTCAAAGTATAACAGCACCAGTGGCGTAGCAATAGGGGGGGCCGGGGGGCCGTGGGCCCCGGGTGCAAGGGGCCTGTGGATGGGGGGGGGGTGTCATATACGTCTGAAGACACCCCTCTTTCCGCCGGCTACACCCGGGGGGGGGTGACAGAAGAGCTATGGGCCCCGGGTGCCAGACGACCTAGCTACGCCACTGAACAGCACAGCTCCTATTCTAGCAGAACGGTGCCCACGCTGTTACAATCGTCGCGTATTTTTCATAGCTCCTAAACCGCAGCTTCAATATAGAGGATAATACTGCAATAAGGTCACATTAGTGATTGGCACATTCAGAAATACACAATTCATCCGCGCACACATCGCGCTGCGTGTTCCGTCCACCTCAACGACAGCAGAAATTCCGGCCATGACGCCTTAAACCACTTCAGCACGTCTCACAGAACCGTTTACCACGTAGAAGACGCACGTCATACTAAACAGAACGCATGACCGCGAAAACAAACGCCAGAACCTACCGCCAAGCGTATACCTGCCATGCAAAAGACCGCTTTCACCCAAGCCAGTATGGCGCTGCTCATAGGCGGCGCCACTGCGTTCACAATATGGCGGCGCCTACGAAAAAATGGTCTATAGTGAAGCAGCGCAACACGCCCCGAGTGAGGCGACGCTGCAGCCACAGGCAGCTGGAAAGAGCGACACCTACCTTGAGGCCGCCACGCGGAAAAAGCAGGAGCCCAGGGGACAATGCCCTTTGTCGAGTCCGAATCACGCGGAAAACACTCTAAGAACAGTTTACACCCTTTGGCGTGCCCCTTCTGCCACACAAAAATAATCGTCATCTGCCTTGATGCGTTTCCTTTCTTTATAGCTACGAGCCCGGAACTTTCCAGTAAGGAACGGCACGCGCGTTATCAGCATAGAACAGTTTACACCCTTTGGAGTGCCCCTTCTGATAACGCGCGTGCCGTTCGTTACTGGAAAGTTCCGGGCTTGTAGCGATAAAGAAAGGAAACGCATCAAGGCAGGTGACGATTATTGTTGTGTGGCAGAAGGGGCACGCCAAAAGGTGTAAACTGTTCTTAGAGTGAAGGACACAGGAAAGCAGGCAGAGCTAGGAGAGAGTGAAAGGGTGATTATCGCTGGCAACTCAAACATGGCTGGGTGCTCAAAAGCAATTGTGGAGAGGGTGAAACGCGACAAAAGAGTGGCGGTAGGGACTTTTCCAGGGCGGACACTGAGTTCTGTCATGGAGCGAGCAAAAGAAAAGCTCACGGAAAATGCCCATGTGCGCAAACTTGTCGTAGTAGCAGGTGGGCTAAATGACGTCCTAAACAGGAAAGGGCCAGGACTAGCCCAGCGCTTGGCGAAGGGGGTGGACGACTTGCGCGACCTATCCCCTCAGGTGCAGATCGTGGTGGGCACGGTGCCGGAGGTGCCTGTGCCTGACAGTCACGTACAAAGAGCCGTAATGGCTGCCAATGAGTCAATATGGAAAATGAGCCGAGAGAAGGGCTTCGAGGTTGTCGAAGTAAACAGGCAAGTGAGAAGTTGTGGTGGTTTTAAACGAGATGGGATTCACTTCAATTACAGGCTAGCACGAGAAGTGGGCTGGCGACTTGGGGGTCGCGCTGTCGCTTTTTTAGGGGGCCCGCGGGCACTCAGGAGGTCAGAGTAGGTAGTAATGAAGAAAGTCCCCTAGGGGAACATCAGAAGAGCATCGCCGTCGATAACAGAAAAAGGAGGAAAGCAAGAACAAGAGCTCGCCATGCAATAGGCTACATAAACATGCAGGGCGGCAGAAGAAAGGAAAAGTGGGCAGCGATTGAGGAGCAGTTACATAGAGAACAAATAGGGGTGTATGCGGTTACAGAAACGCACCTTAGAGACTCAGAAGAGCCGCCAGTTATTGAGAATTATGTATGGGAAGGGTGCAACAGAACTAAGTCGGAAAGAAAGGGAGGGGGAGTCGGAATGCTCATCCATCAGGGAGCCAAATGGAAAAGAGTAAATTCACGATGTCAAGAGCATCTTTGGTTATCAGGTACAATGAGTGGGAAAGAAACTTGGCTGGGAGTTACGTATTTGTGGACCGGAAATAATTGCACAGAGAAGAATAAAGAGTTAGTGGAATGCATAAGCGCTTATATTCAGGGTTTCGGGAATGGTGCTGAGATTTTCCTATTAGGTGACATGAATGCCCACATACAGGATTTAGATGGCTATACCGACAATAACGGGAAGTCAATGCTAGAACTTTGCGAGCAACATAACCTCGTGATCGTGAATACAGGGCCTAAGTGTGAAGGACAGATCACGTGGGAAGTGGGAAACCGGCAATCGACCATTGATTACTGTCTGATGACAGAAGGAATTCATGATAAGTTGAGAGAAATGTTCATCGATGAGGGAGGGTTTAGCAGCATAGGGAGTGACCATAAACGCATCATTTTGAAAATGGGATATGTAGTTGGGAAAGAGAGCAAGGAAAGCACAATGGCCAGTCCAAATTTGAACGCTGAACAAATAGCAAATATAGTCACTAGAGTTGAGGAAGAACATGGCAAGTGGCCAAGTAAGGAGTGGTAATATGGTGAGCTTCTAAGTGTAATAACGACAGAAATACGGAAAGAGAAACAACATATTCGTTGGAAAGGAAAAAAGAAACCGAAAAGCTGGTGAAACAAGGAGACACGAGAAGCGATCGCCGAACGACAGAAAGCATCTCGAGAGCGCAGGCAGGCAAAGAAGGCGCAGTTGCCACAGTATGAAGTAACCAGTAATTGGGAAATATACCTGGAGAAAAAGTCTATGATTCAAATACTGGTGCAAGCAAAATTAAAAGGTGAAAGTGAACTTTGGTTGTCAGAGATATGTGAGAAATAGAAGGCCGCACCTAGAGTATTTTGGAATCACATAAAATTATGAGGCACGAAGTCAACAACAATACAACAACATATTGACACGCGTACTTATCTTTATAGGGCGACCACATTTCGCCGCCTAACAAATGTAATCGCACAGCGCGGGACGCGCCTGCATGTATCCGAAGTTTCTCGTAAGTTATCGATGCTTCTACCCGGCTGTCTGTTGTCGCCGAACCTTGTGTTATCTGATTTCATCGCGTGACGCGAATGGTGTAGAACTTTGTGGAAGGCACGCGGGTCCGAACGATTAGTCTGGAACATTCGACGACTGCTGTATAAAAGCCGACGCGCTTGACCCGCTGATCAGATTTTCGACGATCGCCGACTGTGTTCGCCGCTCTCGTTGTGCTTTAAGTGTAGCCTGTTTTGTGGGCACAGGTTCGCCCAATAAAAGCTAGTTTTTGCCTTTCACAGTATTGCTACTGTGTTCTTTGACGTCACGATCACGTGACATCTGGTGGAGGTGCTGGGTAAGTCCGTTCATGAACGGTAATTCTCGCCGTGCACATCCCAGTCGGCGTAATAAGGTGTCCTCCAGCGGTCCGAATTTGAGGGCCTTCCCATGCAGTCTTAACTTTCCTCAACTGGCCGGCGACGGGTCCACTCATGACGGAGTAATCGGCTTCTGTGTCTACTAAGGCGGTGACTGTGTGGCCGTCGAGAAGCGCGTCGAGGTCGGTGGTTCTTTGCCTTGCGTTACAGTTAGGTCTTGGCGTCGGATCACGGCTGCGTCGTGTTGAACTAAAGTTGGAACGTCGCGTCGTCAAGTCGTCTTTCGTCGGTGTAGTCTTGGCTTCCTGATTTCGTCGGGACGGCAGCGTGTCGTTATGTCGTCGAGGTAGTTTCTGCGGTGTCTTCGTCGGCGGCGCAGGATCTTCGTCAGTTCGACGAACAGCAACCTCACCTCCATCGGTTGCTGCTTTTAGTTTTCCGGATATGGGCTCGCTGACCGGCCCCGGGCTGGGCCAGTGTATGGTCGGCGCTGCGGCGACAGGTAGCGGCCTGGTGATGGTGAACGGGATGGTCGTCGAGAGCTGCACTGAGTAGCGACGAGGTAGTCGGCGATATCACGGGGGCGTTCACCTTGCTACGGGCGCGGAGCGTTCACGGCGAAACCTCGCAGTCCCATCTCCCGGTATGGACATCGTCGGTAGACGTGACGCGCTTCTCCGCAGTGGTAGTAGAGCGGGCGGTGGTCAGGAGCGCGCCAAATGTCCGTCTTCCTCGCGTAGGTGCGCTGGGCGATGGGTGGTCGTGCTGGCGGCGGCGGCGGCGGCGGACGACGGAACTGTGGCGTGACAGGGCCCTGGCGCGGTCGCGGAGGGGGACCTTGACGGCGTGCGACGGCGGCGTAGGTCATCGCTTGCGGCTCAGGCTCCGGCGATTCAGGAGCTACTCCAAGTTGTTGTTGGAGCTCCTCACGCACGGCGTCGGCAATCGAAGTCACTTGAGGCTGTGATGATGGGAACAGCTTTTGTAGCTCCTCCCTCACGACAGCTCGGATAGTCTCGCGTAGGTCGTCGGTGGCCAGTGACTGAACTCCGGCGTAGTTTGTCGAGTTCGTGCGGCTGTCGAATTGCCGGTTTCGCATCTCGAGTGTCTTCTCGATGCTGGTGGCCTCGCGAAGAAACTCGTCGACGGTCTTCGGTGGGTTTCGTACCATTCCGGCAAAAAGTTCCTCCTTCACACCACGCATCAGCAGGCGGACTTTCTTCTCCTCGGACATTTCTGCATGGGTCGGCGTGGCGGAACAGAAGGCTCATTTCCTCAGTGAAGATCGCAATCGTCTCATTCGGCAGCTGCGCCCGGGTCTCCAGTAGAGCTTGGGCTCGCTCTTTTCGCACGACGCTTGTAAATGTTTGCAGGAAGCCGCTACGGAAAAGTTCCCAGGTCGTTAAGGTGGCTTCTCGGTTCTCGAACCACGTCCTGGCCGCATCTTCCAATGCGAAGAAGACATATCGCAGTTTGTCGTCGCTGTTCCAGTTGTTAAACGCAGCGACTCTCTCGTACGTCTCAAGCCAGCTTTCAGGGTCCTCGAAAGTTGAACCGTGGAACGTCGGAGGCTCCCTGGGCTGCTGCAGCACGACGGGGGACGCTGGGGCTGCCATTGGGGTGGACTTGGTGGCCATCTTCTTAGTCGTCTCAGGCAAAAGTCCGTGCTCCGGGGGCAGTCCTTGCAACCTGCGGCTACCTCGCTGGTTCTTGGCGACGTTGGTGTCTTCCGCGTGAGGGCTTGGGTCACGGCTTTGTGGGGGCGTCCGGTACATGAACGCAAAGCACCTGATTCATTGCTGGTTTCCACAATTTCCTCGATGTATGTGATTGTCGTGCCCTTGTTGATGAGCTTGAACTCTTGGCTGAAGTTGGTTAGCATACTTAAAGGACCCTTCAGGACGGCTGGCGCGGTGGAGCCTCAGACTGCAAGAATATGACGTCACGGTAATATACAAGTGCGGAAGAAAACACTCCGACGCCGACTGCTTATCGCGCGCCCCCATCGATCCCCCGCCGCAAGACGACGAGGATGACGACGCCTTCCTTGGGATATTAAGCGTAGAAGACTTCACTAAACAGCAACGAGCAGACCCGGAGCTAAAAGGCCTCGTGGAGCATTTGGAAGGGAGCACCGACGTTGTCCCTAGGGCATTTAAGCGCGGGTTGTCTTCGTTCACACTACAAAACAACCTGCTCGTGAAGAAGAACTTCTCACCAGTCCGCGCCAGCTACCTTCTTGTTGTACCGTCAGCGCTGCGTCCAGAAATACTGCACGCCCTACACGACGATCCAACCGCCAGGCACCTCGGATTCTCCCGGACGCTGTCGAGGATACAGGAAAGGTATTACTGGCCGCGTCTGACCGCCGATGTCGCCCGTTACGTCAAGACATGCCGAGACTGTCAACGACGCAAGACACCATCGACAAGGCCAGCAGGATTACTACAGCCGATCGAACCTCCTCGCCGACCATTCCAGCAGATTGGGATAGATTTGTTGGGGCCGTTTCCGATGTCAACATCCGGGAATAAGTGGATCGTCGTGGCGACAGACTATCTCACCCGCTTTGCTGAAACTAAAGCTCTACCAAAGGCAGCGCAGCCGAAGTGGCGAAATTTTTCGTCGAGAACATCCTGCTGCGATATGGTGCCCCAGAAGTCCTCATCACCGACAGAGGAACGGCTTTTACAGCAGAGCTCACCCAAGCCATCCTGCAGTACAGCCAGACAAGCCACAGGAGGACAACTGCCTACCATCCGCAGACGAATGGTCTCACGGAGCGCCTGAACAAGACCCTCGCCGACATGCTAGCAATGTACGTCGACGTGGAGCACAAGACGTGGGACGCGGTCCTGCCATATGTAACCTTCGCTTACAACACGGCGGTACAAGAAACAACACAGATCACGCCGTTTAAGCTGGTTTACGGCAGGAACCCGACGACGACGCTCGACGCCATGCTGCCCCACGTCACTGACGAAGAGAACGTTGACGTCGCTAGCTATCTCCAGCGCGCCGAAGAAGCCCGACAGCTCGCCCGCCTACGGATCAAGAACCAACAGAGGACCGACAGCCGACACTACAACCTCCGACAACGCTTCGTCGAGTACCAGCCCGGCGACCGTGTTTGGGTATGGACCCCGATACGCCGACGAGGACTCAGTGAGAAACTACTCCGACGCTATTTCGGACCCTACAAGGTCATCTGACGTATTGGCGCTCTGGACTATGAGGTCGTGCCAGATGGCATTTCGCATTCACAGCGGCGCCGCGCACGATCCGAAGTGGTCCATGTGGTGCGCCTTAAACCCTTTTACGGACGCTGACGAACTTCCTATTTTGGTTTCTTTGCTATGAGTGCTTTTGTTTATTACTTTCGTTTGTTTGCAGCATCGGGTCGATGCTCTTTAAGAGGGGGGTATTGACACGTGTACTTATCTTTATCGGGCGACCACATTTCGCCGCCTAACAAATGTAATCGCACAGCGCGGGACGCACCTGCATGTATCCGAAGTTTCTCGAAAGTTATCGATGCTTGTACCCGGCTGTCTGTTGTCGCCGAACCTTGTGTTATCTGATTTCATCGCGTGACGCGAATGGTGTAGAACTTTGTGGAAGGCACGCGGGTCCGAAAGATTAGTCTGGAACATTCGACGACTGCTGTATAAAAGCCGACGCGCTTGACCCGCTGATCAGATTTTCGACGATCGCCGACTGTGTTCGCCGCTCTCGTTGTGCTTTAAGGGTAGCCTGTTTTGTGGGCACAGGTTCGCCCAATAAAAGCTAGTTTTTGCCTTTCACAGTATTGCTACTGTGTTCTTTGACGTCACGACCACGTGACAATATCCTAGGCGAAGATGAAAACAGACTGGAAGGAGAAGCGGCGATAAATTACATCCAAAAAGTAACAGCCGAATCTTTCCAAGGCAAGGACGAGGTTGAATTTGAAGAAGAAAAGAGCATGAAAGAGACCCAAGTGAAAAAGGAGCTGGTGCTGACAAATTTAGACTGGAAGAAAGCGGAAGAGAAAATTCCTAAGCGCACAGCCACAGGGCTAGACGAGGTTCCCGTTAGGCTGATAAATGAACTGGGACCAAAAAGTAAGGAAGCTCTGGTGAAAGCAGTGGAAACAACTTTGAAAGATAGAGGAATACCAGACAGTTGGCGACAAAGTAGAATGAATTTAATTTATAAAGGCAAGGGGGAGAAAGACAATTCACTCGTATAGACCGTTGACCATTACATCGGTAATATACAGGCTAGCAATGCAGGCAATCAAATTAAAGCTTCAAGCATGGGCAGAGAATAATGACATTTTGGGAGAGCTTCAGAATGGCTTTAGAATAGGTAGGCGTTTCGATGATAACTTGTTTGTTCTTACTCTGTGTATTGAAATATCAAAATCAGAAAGCAGACCGTTGTATGTGGCCTTTTTGGACATTACAGGAGCCTACGACAACGTAGACCGCAACATCTTGTGGGATATCCTGGAAGGGGAAGGCTTAGGTAACGATTGTCTACAGCTTTTGAGAGAGATTTACCTAGAAAATACCGTTTGCGTTGAATGGGAAGCGATGAGGAGCGCGGAGAAAGTTCATATCAACAAGGGACTGAGGCAGGGGTGCCCTTTATCCCCGCTTCTGTTTATGATGTACATGGTGAGGATGGAGAGGGCGCTAGAAGGAAGTAATATCGGGTTTAATCTCTCATACAAACAGGCAGGTACAGTAATAGAGCAGCAACTCCCAGGTTTATTTTATGCGGACGACATTGTGTTGCTCGCTAACAAGCAAAGTGATTTGCAACGTCTGGCAAATATCTGTGGACAGGAAGGCAACAATTTAGGTTTGAAATTTAGTGTTAGAAAATCAGGTGTTATGGTATTCGATGAAAACTGTGAACAGACAGTAGAGATATAGGGCCAAGAAATAGCTCGGGTACCAGAATATAAATACCTTGGTATATGGATAAACGAAGGCAATGGATATATGGAAACACAGGAAAAAACCATAACAGTCAAGGGGAAGAGAAATGCAGCCATAATGAAGCACAGAGCGCTATGGGGATACAATAGGTACGAGGTCCTCCGAGGTATGTGGAAAGGGGTAATGGTTCCAGGACTTACTTTTGGAAATGCGGTTGTTTGCTTTAAATCAGGGGTACAATCAGGACTCGACGGGAACCAAAGGTCAGCGGGTCGCCTCGCATTGGGCGCTCACGGGAAGACTACAAATGAAGCTGTGCAGGGTGATATGGGCTGGACTAGTTTTGAAGTGAGGGAAGCTCGCAGTAAAATTGAGTATGAAGAACGGCTGAGGAATATGGAAGAAAATAAATGGGCTGGGAGAGTGTTCAGGTATCTGTACAGGCAAAACATCGATTCACAGTGGAGGAAAAGAACTGGGAAGCTTACCAGCAAGTATGCGGCCTGTGGGGCGGGCAACACAGCAACAAGAAGGCCAAGCGGAAAGTCAGAGAGGCTGAATTAATCTCATGGGTGGCGGCAATGGAAGAGAAACCTGCCATGAGTAACTACTGAAGAGGAAAAAACGAAATCAGGAAAGAAGCCATATATGATAACTCAAAGGGAAGCTGATTACTTTTCGAAGCGAGATCGGGATGCCTTAGAACACGCACTTATAAAGCGAGATATAAGAAGGAAGAAGAAGGATGTGCTTGCTGCGGTAAAGCTAGGGAAACGACGGAGCTTATTTTATTAGAATGTGAAGACGTCTACCCAGCGGTCGATTTAGGCACCACTGGCCTCCTTGAAGCCCTTGGTTTCAGCGGGAGCAGTGGTAAAGCAAACAGGTCTGCAATAGACGTTAGTAAGAAGTGATTGGTGGATTGGTGGAAGAAAAGTAGGGAAACGACAAAAGACGGAGACGTGCAAAAGCACAGTTCGCAATAGGGGATCAGAAAATTGGGACGCGGTAGTTCATAGGGTTTTTTTCCTTTTTTCATTGGTTAACCTAGGTAGGATATTAGGCAGCATAGTAGCAAGAGCTTGGTGGCGCAACCCACCGCCCCGTTCCAAAGGGGACGCTCATAACATCCATCCATCCATCAGTCTCAACGCGGCTTCAACGCGGCGAACAGTCTCTCATAGCAAAATGGCGAAGAGATGCCGGGATAATGAAACATAGGGCATTGTGGGGGTAAAACAGGTATGAGCTACTGAGAGGTATTTGGAAGGGAGTAATGGTGCCGGGGCTTACTTTCGGGAATGCGGTCCTGTGTTTAAGGGCAGAGGTTCAGTCGAGACTAGAAGTAAATAAGAGAGCTGTGGGAAGATTAGCACTAGGTGCCGACGAGAAATCCACAAACGAAGCAGTACAGGGGGACATGGGCTGGGCATCGTTCGAAGCACGGGAAGCTCAGAGTAAAATCCTATACGAAAAACATCTGAGGAAATTGGACGATAACAGGTGGGCAGCTAGGGTGTTTAAATACCTTTACAGAAAGAGCGTTGACTCACAATGGCCGAAAAGAACTAAGAAGCTAACCAGTAAGTATGCCAGACACAAGGACGAAGAAATACAGAGCATTAAACGACAGGTTAAAAACGCGGAAGGTAAAAATTGGATAAATTCTATGGAAAAGAAGCATAGTGTGGAACTATATCGATACTGGAAACAGCAGACCAGGAAGGAAGCGTTTTATGATAACTCAAGAGGCAGTGCCCTACTCTTTGAAGCTAGATCAGGATGTCTTAGAACGCGGAGCTATAAAAAGAAATTTAACGAAGAAGAAGACACATTTACTGTGTGTGGTAAATATGTAGAAACAATGGAACACCTCATACTAAAATGTGATGGTATCAAGCCCGATGTCGATGCGGCCACAGTCACGCTTCCTGAGGCCCTAGGGTTCAGAGATAATAATAGTCATGTAAATAAATATGCGGTGGAAATTAGCAAAAGGCGATTGGAGGATTGGTGGCTCAAAAGCAGAGAGGTGACATAAGGTGAAAAGGGTAGGAAGACGTACTTAAAGAAAATCGAGAAAGTCAATAACACAGAACACAGATAAAAATAAAAGGCAAAATAAAAATCTGAGTATATGGTGGCAACTGCCATCGCCCCGTTTCAAAGGGGACGCTCCTACCTTCCATCCATCCATCCATCATTGTAAAATTGAGTATGAAGAACGGCTGAGGAATATGGAAGAAAGTAAATGAGCCGGGAGGGTGTTCAGGTATCTGTACAGGAAAAACATTGATTCACAGTGGAGGAAAAGAACTAGGAAGCTTACCAGCAAGTATGCTACCTGTATCGTGGGCAACACAGCAACAAATAAGGTGAAGCGAAAAGTCAGAGAGGCTGAAGTAATCTCATGGGTGGCGGCAATGGAAAAGAAACCTGCCATGAATAACTACTTAAGAGGAAAAAAACGAAATCAGCAACGAAACCATTTATAATAACTCAAAGGGAAGCTCATTACTTTTCGAAGCGAGATCGGGATGCCTTAGAACACGTATACCTACACTCTTAGGCAAAGTTACACCCTTTGGCTTGCCCCTTCTGCCACACAACGATAACCGTTATCTGCCTTGATGCGTTTCCTTTCTTTAACGCTGCGAGCCCGGTGCTTTCCAGTAACGAACGGCACGCGCGTCCAGCAACGAACGGCACGCGAGTGTATTAAGCGAGATATAAGAAGGAAGAAGAAGCATGTGCTTGTTGCGGTAAAGCTAGGGAAACGACGGAGCATGTTTTATTAGAATGTGAAGGCGTCTACCCAGCGGTCGATTTAGGCACCACTGGCCTCCTTGAAGACCTTGGGTTCAGCGGGAGCAGTGGTAAACCAAACATGTCCATAATAGGCATTAGTACGAGGCGATTGGAGGATTGGTGGAAGAGAAGTAGGGAAACGGCAAAAGATGGACAAAGCACGGCAAAAGCAGAGTTCGCAATAAGGGATCAGAAAATTTGGCCGTGGTAGCCATAGAGTTTTTTTTTTCATTGTTTAACCTATGTAGGATAGGCAGTATAATAGCAAGGGCTTGGTGGCGCAACCCACCGCCCCGTTCCAAAGGGGACGCTCATAACATTCATCCATCCATCAGGCTCGGAGCCGACATCGGCTGGCGCTTGGCAGGTCGGACAGTAGCTTTTTTAGGGGGTCCACTGCGCCTTAGGGCGTTGGGGTAGGTAGAAACAGTGTAGAAAGTGCAACAATAGAGGCTGACGCCAATAAAATGGCCACTAGGAGGTCCAGGAAGAAAACTACAAAGATTTTTAACACCAGGAACAGGTACATAAACATGCAAGGCGGTAGAAAGAGAGCGAGGTGGCTAGAAATAGAACAGCAGTTAAAAGACGAAGAAGTAGGTGTATACGCGCTATGCGAAACACATCTGAGGGATCTAGAAGACCCACCGTTTATTGAAAGCTACGTCTGGGAAGGGAGCAATAGAACAACAACGGAGAGGAAGGGAGGAGGAGTAGGTATGCTCATACACCAAGGAACAAATTGGCAAAGAATAAAGTTAACTTACAAAGAACATGTCTGGGTATCAGGTACCCTTGCCTGTAAAAAGGCATGGCTATTAGTAGCTTAATTAGGGACAGGGGACAAATGCAGCCAAGAGAACAAAGATCTAGTGAATTGTTTTGATGATGATATAAATCACTTGGGAGAAGGTGCCGATATTTGTCTGCTGGGTGACATGAATGGCCCCATCGAGGATCTGGATGGATACACAGATTGTAATGGGAGGTTGATGCTAGACTTCTGTGAGCGACACAACCTAGTTATAGTAAATAGAGAAACTAAGTGTGAGGGACAAATCACGTGGGAGTCCCGTAACAGACAAACGACCACTGACTACTGCTTAATGTCGCAGGGGTTATATAGCAAGCTCGCAATAATGGAAATAGACGAAGAGGGGAAGTACAGCCTCGGAAGTGATCATAAGCGTATTAGTCTACATTTGGGAGCCCTACTCAAAAGAGAAATGCAGGGAAGTCAAAAAGAGTACGCAAAATTAAATGACGAACAAATAGCGCAAATAACGGCTGGCATAGAGGACGCAATAGAGAAACATCCCATGGAAAGGTGGGATTATAATCAGTTAGAACTACTCATTGGTACAAAAATAAAAAAAGTAAAAAGACTAAACCGCTGGAGAGGAAAGAGGAAGCCACAAAGTTGGTGGAATAAGGAAATTAGAGAGGCCACCGAACAACGACGGTGGGCATCTCGGGAACACAGAGTAGCAAAGAGGGCGCAGTTATCTGAAGAGGAAATAGGCCAAAAATGGGAATATTATCGACAAAAGAAACAACAAGTGCAGGTCCTCGTCCAGGCGCAAATAAAGCAGTCCTGTGATCGCTGGCTGGCTGAAGTTCGCGATGCAACTAAAGGGGGGTCAAGAAAATTCTGGAATAACATAAGCTGGCTGGGTAAAGCGAATCACAGAAAACAGGAACAGATTCACGATGCCGAAGGAAATTGTTTAGAGGGAGATGACGCTGTGAACTACATTGGTTCAGTTATAGCAGAGTCATTTAGGAAAGACGATAGGGTAATCGCCCCAAATGAGGGAGCAGCACAGGATAGCATAATAGACAACAGCTTAGAACTGACCAATCTTAACTGAAAAAAAGCTGAAGCAAATGTTTCAAAATGCACGTCCGCGGGGATAGACGAAATTCCAATCAAGTTAATTAATGAACTTGGCCCAAGAAGCAAGGAAACGCTGATAAAAGCATTGGAGGCAGTCATTACAAATAAGCAAATTCCGCACAGCTGGAAACAGAGTAAAATGAATTTGATTTATAAAGGGAAAGGTGATAAGAAGAACATAAAATCCTTCCGACCAATTACGATAACATCGGTTATATATAGGCTGGCGATACAGGCGGTGAAATTAAAAATGCAGTCATGGGTAGAAAGTAATAGAATACTCGGAGAACTTCAGAACAGGTTCAGAGAAGTGGTAGGCGCTTAGATGATAGCCTGTTTGTGCTTACCCAGCGCATAGAAATAGCTAAGGCGGAAAATAGACCTCTGTATTTAGCCTTCCTGGACATAAGTGGTACATACGACAACGTGAACAGGGAACTCCTGTGGAACATATTAAAAGCTGAAGGTGTCGGTCATGAGGTAATTGATTTTCTACAGGAAATATATCGATAAATTAATGTTGAAATAACATGGGGAGGAATTAAGAGTACGACAACTGTCGAGGTGCACAAAGGATTAAGGCAAGTTTGTCCTCTATCACCGCAGCTGTTCATGCTTTATATGAGCATGGAAAGAAGGTTACAACAAAGCAATCTAGGGTATAATCTGTCGTACAGATTAGGCGAAAAGGGTGTTGAGCAATTACGACCGGGTTTAATGTATGCGGACGATATTGTTCTGTTAGCAGATAGCCAGGAAGATTTGTAAACTCTGGTTAATTACTGGGGAGACGAAGGAGACAGGTTAGGTTTCAGTTTTAGTGCAGCTAAGTCCGGTGGGATGTTTTTCAACGATACAGCTTATCAGGAGCTTACAATACAAGGCCATGAAAAACCCCGAGTGGCCGAATACAAATATCTCGGGGTATGGATAAACAAAGTGAAGATGTACACGGAAAAGCACGAACAGTCTCTCATAGCAAAAGGGCGATGAGATGTCGGGATAATGAAACAGGGCATTGGGGGGGGTACAACAGGTATGAAGTACTGAGAGGTATTTGGAAGGGAGTAATGGTGCCGGGGCTTACTTTCGGGAATGCGGTCCTGTGTTTAAGGGCAGAGGTTCAGTCGAAACTAGAAGTAAATCAGAGAGCTGTGGGAAGGTTAGCACTAGGTGCCCCCGGGAAAACCACAAATGAAGCAGTACAGGGAGATATGGGCTGGGCATCGTGTGGTATCCGTCGAAGCTACAACACATCGTTCGAAGCACGGGAAGCTCAGAGTAAAATCCTATACCAAAAACCTCTGAGAAAATTGGACGATAACAGGTGGGCAGCTAAAGTATCTAAATACCTATACAGAAAGCGCGCTGACTCACAATGGCGGAGAAGAACGAGGAAGCTAACCAGTAAGTATGCCAGACACGAGGACGAATAAAGACAGAGCATTAAATGACAGGTTAAAAACACGGAAGGTGAAAATTGGATAAGTTCAATGGAAAAGAAGCATAGTGTGGAACTATATCGATACTGGAAACAGCAAATCAGGAAGGAAGCGTTTTATGATAACTCAAGAGGCAGTGCCCTACTCTTTGAAGCTAGATCAGGATGTCTTAGAACGCGGAGCTATAAAAAGAAATTTAACGAAGAAGAAGACACATGTACTGTGTGTGGTAAATATGTAGAAACAATGGAACACCTCATACTAAAATGTGATGGTATCAAGCCCGATGTCGATGCGGCCACAGTCACGCTTCCTGAGGCCCTAGGGTTCAGAGATAATAATAGTCATGTAAATAAATATGCGGTGGAAATTAGCAAAAGGCGATTGGAGGATTGGTGGCTCAAAAGCAGAGAGGTGACATAAGGTGAAAAGGGTAGGAAGACGTGTTTAAAGAAAATCGAGACATTCAATAACACGCAACACAGATAAAAATAAAAATAAAAGGCAAAATAAAAATCTGAGCATGGTGGCAACTGCCATCACCCCGTTTCAAAGGGGACGCTCCTACCTTTCATCCATCCATGCATCCATGGAGGGGGCAGGATGGGTCGCCAGGCAACAGCTTTTTTAGGGCGACCCAGAGCCCTGAAAGAACCAGTGTAGGCGTGGACGATTCGAGGGAGGAACCACAAACACGAAAACATCGGTACTGTAAGAGAGGCGACAGGAATAAGCACCAGAGCAAAATTAAGTCAGACATAGGGTTCATTAACATGCAAGGTGGCAGAAATAGGCTAAAATGGGAGGAAATCGAAGAGCACCTAAGGCAGGAGAACTTAATGGTTTATGGGTTTGTACAGACACATCTTAGGAACATGGAACAACCGCCCTGTAACCCTGATTATGCATGGGAATACTGCATCAGAGTGCAGGGTAGCAGAAAGGGCGGGGGAATTGGAGCACTCATTCATAAAAATACAAATTGTCAAAGGGTCAAACCGGAATGCAAGGAGCATTTATGGCTAAAAGGAAAAGTAGCAGGGGCGAAAACACTTCTAGGCTTTGTATACCTTTGCACAGGATCAAATGCTAAAGAGGAAAACAAAAAAATGTTGGACTGTATAGCAGCGGACTTCAATGAGCTAGGAAAAGGATGCGAGATAATTGTATTAGGAGACATGAATGCGCATGTTGAAGATATGGATCGGTACACAGACTCCACAGGTAACATGCTGCTGGATATGTGTGAGAGGCATAACTTAGTTGTCTGTAACTCTCTGAAAAGTGTGACGGGATCATAACATGGGAGGTAGGGGGTCGACACTCGACAATATATTATGCGTTAATGTCACGTATATAGGATGCACGATAGATTAGGAGCCGTGGTTATAGATGAACAGGGCTCCAGAAGTATAGGTAGCGACCACAAACCTATCAAGTTGAGTTTTAAGAGGGAAACTAGAGCACGGACGACGCGTGAGGAAATGCCAGATGTGATTTTTTACTCAGAAGACCAAGTGGAAATAGCGGCCAAAGAAATTGAATTAATAAATAAAAGAGGAAATATCAGAGGGTACTGAAATTGATGGACTTACCCAAAGTTAAAAGGACACTAACGCGAAACAATAAATCAGTTTAGACTAATGAAGGATTGTTTGAGAACCCTGAAGGAAGTCATTTCTAAAATATAGTTTGATTATTAGATGAGAAAATGAAGGTCCATATATCAGTATTTGAAACTCCAGCGCCGGTACGTCAGCTTGACTTCAGGGATTCCAAAGTATGTTTTCGCATTTGGGCCGCGTTGGCTGAGTAAACGTTCCAGAATCTTGCCATGTTTAGTATGTGGTTCTTTTAGAACACAATGTAGTCAATCTGTACTGCTATATATAATTAGTAGGCCCTAGAAGATGCCATCAAAATTCAAGACGTCACAGCCACCAGCTAGGTGCGGGAACTTAAGTAGGCGTCGCCACCCGTATTTCGTTCTCGAGCTTTTTCTGGCTTACCAAACGTCTTATCGTTGTAAGAGTGGTGTTTTTGGTGTTGTAGGAAGGTAATTTGCTGGCGCAGAAGAAATCATTTTTCACTTTAGTGTCCCTTTAATGAGACTATTCGAGCGTGAGCTAGGTAAGGCGCGAGTCAGGAAAACAAGGCAAAGGTTACGAAAACTCGAGAGCTGGTGGGATGAAGAGGTTAAGAAGGCCATAAAGAAACGTCAGGAAGCCTCCAGGGAACACAGGTATTCCAAAAGTAAGGGAGAACCTGAAGCAGTAGTAGAGAGGAAGTGGGTAAACTACATAAAATGCAGAAGGGAAGCATCCTATTTGATCAACGAGAAAATCCATACAAAAGGGTCCCAATGGCTGTCAGAAAAAAAACAATAAAAAGATAAACATGCAGCTAGGAAATTCTGGCAACATCTGAACTCCTTGCGTAATAGGAGACAAGCCTAGAGCAGAGGTATATAGTAACAGCTCAAGGTACTCGGTTAGAAGGAGAGGACGCAATGGAGCATATAGGAACCATGATGATGGCAAAATTTACAGAACAGAGAAATATGGTAGATGCAGTACGTATGTCGGAGAGGGATAGCCCGGTCAATCCACTGCTTTCGCTTGGACAAAGAGAGTGGGAAAGGGCCGAAAAGAGGGTACCAAGTAGCACATCGGCAGGCCCCGATGGTATTCCAATTATGTTAATAAAGAAATTGGGCCCGAAATCTAAGAAAGCATTAAGGGAGGGGGTGAGCGAAATGTTAATGGGTGGTAAAGTACCTGACGAATGGAGGCTAAGTAGGATGAGAATGATATATAAGGGAAAGGGGGACAAAGTTGACATAAATAACTATAGACCGGCGTATAACAGTGACGTCAGTGGTTTACAGAGTGGTTATGCAGATTATAAAGGATAGACTGCAGGCATGGGTAGAGAACGAGGGGGTGCTTGGAGAGCTACAAAATGGTTTCCAGAAGCGCAGGAGGCTAGATGACAATCTGTTCTCACTGACACAGTGCATTTAAATAGCTGAAAAGGAACACAGACCCCTATGGCTGGCTTTTTTGGATGTCAAGGGAGCCTATGACAGTGTACCTCAAGAGGGCTTGTGGGGCATTCTGGAAACTTTAGGAGTGCAATATGGAGTAACCAATGTCTTAAAGGATATCTGTAAATGTAACCGGGCGATTATACAATGGGAAAAGCAGGTTTCGGAGCCTATAATGACTCGGCGGGGGCTTAGGCAGGGGTACGTGCCCATTGTCACCTCTGATGTTTATGCTCTACCTTCAAGGTTTAGAGGCCAAAATACAGCAAAGCGGACTCGGCTTCAACCTATCATTTTTCAAACAAGGAAAATTGGTTGAACAGTCATTACCAGGACTGATGTTTGTTTGTTCGTTCGTTTGTTTGTTTATACTGTCAGTCCAAGGATGGACCATCACAGGAGTGGATAGAAATACATCCAAAAAGATACAAAATATCGGTATATGTAAAACAAAGAACAATACAATAGCAGTATCTGTAAGAAGTGACATGCAGTGATCAAAAACAAAACCCTCGCAATATGCGCATCAGAAACAAATGCTATGATGCAGTCATATCCGGAAAAATAAGATTCTCCAAACCAGCAGTAAAAGCATTGACAGAGGAACATGTGACAAGTGGATTGGGTAATTCATTCCATTCTTTGACTGCCGTCGGAAGGAAACTATACTTGAATATATCATTCCGTGTAACTGGTGGGTGTATGTATAAACTGTGCTTGTGTCTGGAGCGTTGATCTGGTGAAAGTATACAGAAATCAGTGAAATTAAGTTTAACCTGGTTATAAACAATTAGGTATAAAAACTTCAGTCGGTCAAACTTAGTCCTTAGTTCTAAAGCGGAGAGGTTTGCACGTCTGCTTAGTTCAGTAGGAGAGTGCACGCGCTGATACTTATTTGGGAGGCGCACGGTCGTTGACGCGCATGATATTGTATTAATGGCTGACAGTACAAAAGATCTGCAGGGATTGATGGACATATGTGGTAGAGAATGAGACAGATTAGGCTTGAAGTTTAGCAAAGAAATATCAGCAGTCATGATTTTTAATGATAACATTTGCGGCGAGCATAGGCTACAGGAGGCCGCGCTGGAGATAGTCGATAAATACAAGTACCTTGGGGTGTCCATGGATAAATAATGGCATTGAGTATTTGACAGAGTACGAAAAATATGTAACGACTAAAGGTAACAGAAGTGCAGCAATAATGAAGAGTAGGGCACTGTGGAACTACAATAGGTACGATAGATATGGAAGGGGGTAATGGTTCCAGGCCTGACTTTTGCCAATGCAGTTCTATGTATGAGAGCAGAGACCTGGCAAGTTGGAAACTAGGCAACGTGGTGTGGGTAGGCTTGCTCTGGGAGCACATATATGGCAAAACACCAAATCTTGGGGTGCAGGGGGATCTGGGATGGTCTTCTTTCGAGGACAGAGAGGCTAGTAGCAAGGTAGCATTTGAGGAGCGATTGAGAAAAACGGGGGAAATGCGGTGGGCTAGGAAGGTTTTCAGTTACTTATACACGAGGAATGTTGACACAAGGTGGAGGAAGCGAACTAGAAACTTTGCAAGCAAATCAAGTCAGGGGTGCGATCGGAGATGGTTGCTCGGCGCGTTCGTTCGGTTACCGGCGCGCGCGATTGGCCTACTCCGCACTGACGTCGCCAGTCGCGGGGCGCGGCCACGTTTTTGGTGACGTCAAATGACGACACGCTCCCGTCAATCATCCTCCCACCGAGCATTTCGTCTGCTAGGCGCCGAACCCGACGGGAGCTGGGAAGTTTGGAGCGATCATACGGCTTCGCATGGCGCGTCTTGTGGATTGGATTGGATCCAACAGGCGGCCTTTTCGGCTGCGGAATGGCACGTTTGAATCCAATCCATAATTTAATTCGAGAAAATGGCGCTTCCGTTGGGAACTTAGGTTGTTGTGCCGGCGTTTCCAGAGGAAGGAGGAGAGCGGGTGGCGGTGCGAAACGCGTTTGAAGAAATGCCAGAAAGTGAATTCCGGCGTCGTTTTTGTTTCTCGAAACAAATAATTCGTTGGTTGTACAGAGGAATCGACAACATCATCGGTGCCAGCGAGCCACTGGAATGTTGTCGCTGCCTCTTGAAAAGTGCGCCACTCTTCCCGTCGTTTTTTTTTTCTTCTCGCTGTGCGCGACACCACCTAGGGACGACGCAAAGAACCTAACAGTTATAAATTGCAGCAGTCACACGTACTACTACTTGAAAACACGTTTGGGCTTGAGAAGAAAAAATACATTTTTTTAGATAAAGATTTAATTCATTTGGAAGACGAGAAACATTTGGTTTTGTAGTATACTGTTTGCAAGCAGACGACAAACGACGGAAGTAAACTTCCGGGGAGGTCCCCGCTTCCTGATTGGCTGCTCTCTCCGCCTCGCTGTCACAAATTTTGCATACTGCAACTTTGTGACGTCGCAGCAACTGAACAGAACGCGTATCGAACAAAATATCTCCGATCGCGCCCCTGGGCAGCAGTGCATGGGGGACAGGTAAGGAATCATCCGTCAAGAAAAAGGTTAAGGAGACAGAGAGGGGTATGTGGAAAACAGGGGTGCGATCGGAGATGGTTGTTCGGCGCGTTCGTTCGGTTACCGGCGCGCGCGATTGGCCTACTCCGCGCCGACGTCGCCAGCCGCTTGGCGCGGCCACGTTTTTGTGACGTCAAAATGACGACACGCTCCTGTCAATCATCCTCCCAACGAGCATTTCGTCAGCTAGGCGCTGAAACCGACGGGAGCTGGGAAGTTTGGAGCGATCAGACGGCTATGGTGGCTAGAATACGGCTAGGGTGGCCCTTCTAGCCACCCTAATACTACAGTGTACTAGATAGGGGCAGTGTGTTCAGACGGCGCAGCGCGCCACGCCGCGCTTCGAAGCCGGGAGCGTAGACAGGTCCCGGATGTATGCGGCGGCGCTGCAGTCACACGGGCTGTACGGACGCATTCTCCGTGTGTGGCGGCCAGTTGCAGCGTGCTTGCCATGTGCTTGCCCTGAAGGGCTCTGAAGGAATTCCTCGAGTTTCTGTCTCGTTGGGAGTCACATGCAAAAGGATTGCCATTTTTTGGGTGTGTTGGCAGACTGACTTGGAAAGCATATTTAGCGCCAGCGAACTAGGACAGAAGGGAGACGACACCACGATGCGCTAACTTTAACTTGATTTTCAGGAAACACCCGCCTATTTAACTGTGCATGGGTTAAATAGGTGGGTGTTTTCTGAAAATCAAGTTGTTGAAGTTAGCGCACTGTGGTGTCGTCTCCCTTCTGTCCTTGTTCGCTGGCGCTAAATATGCTTTCCATTGCAAAAGGACTTTGCGGCTTGAGCCAGTCGACGGTAGATAGGCTCCGTGTGACATGGTGCGGCACTTTGGCTCTGTTAGAATACTTGGAAGGAGAGGGTTTTAAATACCTATTGACATCTAGACTAAGCCGATAAAAGTTGGAGAACTTCTTGTGAGGTAGTCGTGCGGATCCAACGATCACCCAACGCTGTCTCAATTTTTATTGTTGTGAATTGCCTTTTTATATCTTGGCGAAGGCAATGCAAACAGGGAACACAGAGGTCAGTAAACATTTGGTAACACTACTTCACTCACCTGATAATTCTGACAAGGAAGGGGACGTTGCGTCACAATTGACGAGTTAGTTGAAGCTGGAAATCTGACGCTGGTAGAGCAAAGGCTAAACAATACTCCAGCAGAGCACCGGGCTTATGTGGAGGAAAGGAGCGGTGACCGCCTCATCCGTATATATATGGCAGGGTATGTCGCGCAGCAATTTTTTGCTCGCAAGAAATGTGAGGACTGCCGCTCTCTTCTTTTGCAGAACCCTATAGTGTCAGTAGCAGTCTCAAAATTCACGAAATTTGTGACAGGGGAGGATTACTGTATCCCTCCAAGTTGCTTTTCGAAGCACTAAAGAAACTTGAGGGAATATATTTACAACCTTCTTCCGCAAAGAAGAGCTTTGCAGCGACAGCATAGTTGATGTCATGATTCTAGTGAAAGCTTTAAATTTGGCTATGCCATATATGCTGCAAATTGCATGCTGATGATTTCACATCAGCAGTTGTGCGTTTTTATGTCCTAACAAGGCAGCACTTTTACGTAAAAGGTGTTAATAAGTGAAGAGAAGCATGACGAAAAAGAAATTGCACTTTAAAGTTAGCTATACTGTTCTTAGCAGGCTGGTGCAACATATATATGCTGACCCTTATTTGTCTTTTTCATCTGAATGCACAACTTTTTCTGGTGCATTCAAAGAGCTAACTTTGTTAGTATAGTTAAAATGAATTAAGTAATTTATTTGAACATATTAATTCCGCTGTAGGTCTCCATTGTTTGGGTAGGAATTTACTTGCACTGCTTTTCTGTGTTTTGGCATACTGTGTGTAGTTTTGCAGAGATCCCTTTTACTTGGCGTCTTTCCTACCTGTTTTATTCCTTCCATAGAAATGTGGATGTCGGTGTGTATCATACTCGCACATGAGCCTGACGATCGGGAAACTCCCCGCCCCCCACTTCATTATGTAAATAAAAAAAAATCACGAATAAACTTATATAGTTGCGGGGGGCTCACGAAACAGAACGAGGGACAAATGTTTATCGAGAAAGAAGGTAAATGCCAAGCAGGGAAGCTCTTTGGCTTTGGGCTTGTACGTGCATGTTGTTTTGCCTTCTCTTCTACAACAGCGGCTGAGGAACTAATCGCTTGACGTTGGGTCGCGGATGCCGCGGCCGCTTTTTTATGAATGCGAACCGCAAAAGAAAATGTGTGCCCCTGGAATCCGAGTTGGTTTAAATCAATTCGATGTCCTTTACTAAGGCGTTATTTGCAGCCGACTTTTCCGTTGGAATAATTTCTGGTTACGTGGCAACGTGGCTCAAAACAAATTTAACGGCTTTACGCCATTACTTCTGTCTCTGCGAAACCTTTGCTGTCAGGTTAATAAATGAGTCTAATGGGCGTTGAGATGCGCTAACAGTGCACATACAATTCATCTCTTATATGAAGTGAGTTTCGGGGATGCATCTTAACATCCGCCGAGCATTTGCACGTCTATTTGATTGCAACAGAAAACGACTATCAAAATATCAGCGTGCAGCGCTGGCACTGCGCCGTACGTTCCGTACAGCCCATTAAAACCACTTGATAATTTGCAAGTAGCGACACTCTCCTCCTCACGGCGCTTTCCTCCTCGATTCTCCTCGCCCGTCGACTGCGCACGGCGCGCTTTTCCTCCTGGGCTCCCGCGGACGGGCCGCAGGATTCTATGGAGGCGTGTTACTTTGGGCCAGTTGCGCGCCCCAGTGGGGTTGAAAATTTTGAGAAATGCTAATAACAGCATCGATAATGCTGGAGGCCACGTTTATGAGGAGGCTGGTTTTTTCTTAGAGCCGTATGAACGGGGTATACCGATGTAAAGGGAGCTTTGAGGCGAGTTCTATACTCCAGACAATTTTTCTGCCACATGATCAGATGCTTTACTCTGTGCGTCTGATCTAGTATTGCTTTTGACACATCCTTTTGTGTGTGGCTTATTAAGCGAAAGCTTTAGACCTCTCTTTCAAGGTCCCGTTGTGAGCTACAGAAAATATCACGTGACCGAAGGAAGGCGGGAAGCGAACCAAAGCATGTGCAGCCACGTATAAGAGATGATTAATGATTAGCAAAGTAATGATTGATGAGTGATTGAATTAAGATGAATTCGGGTGTATTAAGGAGGATTACAGTTGATGAAGGTACATTAGGGTGAATGACGGTGGATTAAGGTTCATAAAGGAGGGCTAGGTTGGATTAAGGTCGATGAAAGTGCGTTGAGGTGCATTAAGGACGATTATAGTAATTAGGGCGGATTAAAGTGCATGAAGGATAAGGGTGGATTAAGAAGGATTAAGGTGCATTAAGGAGGATTATGGTGGGCTAGAGTGAATTAAAGTGAATGAAGGAGGATTAGGGTGGACTAAGGTAGATGAATGTGGATTAAGTTGAATTAAGGACGATTATAGTAGATTAGTGTGGAATAAAGTGAAGGAGGAAGCATCAGGGTTGAATAAGAAGGATTAAAGTGCATTAAGGAGGGTTAGAGTAGATTAAGGTCGATGAAGATGGATTAGGGTGCATTGAGGACGACTTTCGTGGATTATGGTGGATTAAAGTTAAGGAAGGAGGATTAAGGTCAATGAATGTGGATTCGGTGGATTAATGCGCGTTAGGATTATGATAGACTAAACGGTCTTAATACTCAATAAACCTTAATTCACCTTAGTCCCCCCTAATCCACCTTAATGCTCCTTTATCCACCTTAATTCAGCTTAATACTCCCAATTCACCTTAATACAACCTAATCAACCTACATCGCCCCTAATGCACCTTAGCCTACCCTATACGGTCTTAATCCTCCTTTATCAACCCTAATCCATCATAATCCGCCTTAATCTTCCTTCGTCCACCTTAATTCTTATTCATGCACCTTAATCCAACTTAATCCTGCTTGATAGTCCCAATCTACCTTAATACACCCCAATTCACCTCTATCAAACCTAATCCAGCTCCATGGTCCCTAATCCATCTTAATCTATCCTAATCCTCATAATCCGTCTTAATCCTCCATTGTCAACACTAATTCACCTTAATTCACATTAATCGACCTTAATCTTCCTTTATCCACCTTAATCCTCCCTAGTCCATCTTCATGCACCCTAATCCATCCTAATCGGTCTTAATACCCTTTCATCAACCCTTCATTTCAATGCACCATAATCCGCCTTGTTTCTCCTCCACCCACCTTAATCTATATTCATGCCTCTTAATCCTTCTTAATGCACTCTAATCCACCTTAATATTCTTTAATACACTTTAATCAACCTTAATCCTCCCTAATCCACCTTATGTCAACCACTAATGATTGATTAATTAACTTGGGTAATCAGTCTCTTATACAGGGGTGGACATGCTTTGGGTCACCTCTGGCCTTCCTTGGGTCACGTGATACTTCCGGTTTACAACGCGACCTTGAAACATAATCTAAAGGCTTTCGCCTTAAAACTTAAAAAAAACCTCAATGTTGTCTAGCTAACGCTCATCACCTGCAATGCCACGGGTATACTTGCCCCTAATTTTTTCGAGGGCGCAAAGCAGAATCTATAATGCTGCACTTCCGACTGAACAACAGTTAGCGACGTGCGAGGTGATGGAGCCGCCCTAGAATATTAAGCATACTGAGGAGAACCGCAACAAAAACGTGGTCAACAGGCCGGAAGAATGAAAAAAAAATGCAGCATTACGGGATGCTTTGCCACGAGCAATAAGACGCCTCACCTCACAAAGAACGCTATTATTTGTCGGAACAAAGTTCTTTCGGCCAATGTCATGCAGCCACTACTTCCTGCGCAAGCCGTCACGCTTTTCTTGTGGTATCATAAAAACGGCATAACCATTTTCAGGCTTCTTGCGCAACAGCCCGGCATAGCGCTAGTGCATAGAGCAGGAAACACAGCGTACAACGTTCGCTACGCCGAGCTAAAGCGCCGAGGCAGCCGTGCTCCGGAGGAAAATGGCGCGAACGAAAAAGAAAAACACAAGCAAAACTCAAGATCCGCGCGTTTCCAAGGGCAAAGGCAGGGAGACCAATCGTCGTGCAGAAAAACGGAGGCAAAACTGGTTGCCGCGGGGGAACGCACAAGGGGCGAGGAGGAGGCGAGGAGGTAGCGCGGCGGCGGCAGAGTTCAAAGAGTGTCGCTACTTTCAAATTATCAAGGGATTTTACAGCCCATGTTCCTACAGCGCCATCTCGTGCTATCTACATGCGCCTCAGCGGCGAGCGCAACCTGAACACACTGCCCCTATTCTAGTACACTGTACTAATACGGCTTTGCATGGCGCGTCTGGTGGATTAGATTGGATCCAACAGGCGGCTGCGGCATGGCACGTTTGAATCCAATCCATAATTTAATTCGAGAAAATGGCGCTTCCGTTGGGAACTTAGGTTGTTGTGCTGGCGTTTCTAGAGGAAGGAGGAGAGCGGGTGGCGGTGCGAAACGCGTTTGAAGAAATGGCAGAAAGTGAATTCCGGCGTCGTTTTTGATTCTCGAAACAAATAATTCGTTGGCTGTACAGAGAAATCGACCCCATCATAGGTGCCAGCGAGCCACTGGAATGTTGTCTCTGCCTCTTGAAAAGTGCGCCACTCTTTCTGTCGTTTTCCTTTTTCTTCTCGCTGTGCGCGACACCACCTAGGGACGACGCAAAGAAACTAATAGTTATAAATTGCAGTAGTCACACGTACTACTATATGAAAACGTGCTTGGGCTTGAGAAGAAAAAAATTAATTTTTTTAGATAAAGATTTCATTCATTTGGAAGACGAGAAATATTTCGTTTTATAGTATTATAGTGAACTAGAGGGGCTAGTGGGGTCAGGGAGAGCCCGCGGGTGTGGCATCTCACGTCGACGCCGTCAGATGGCGCCACTAGAGCATAGGCTGTACGGAACGCGAAACTCTGAGCATTTTCCAGGTAGAGAAAGCCGCGTGCGCTTGGTATCACGTCGAAAAAAGAAAGCGCGCATCTCCGTAGCATGTTTTCTGAAAACTTCCTCTGAAATTAAGACAAGGCGCAGAGAAAGGTGGAAAGACGGACGTTTTTCAAGCTTGCGTGAAAATAAAGCCGACCCAACGAGTGCAGACTAACGGCCGCACAACGATGTGACTGATTTCTAAACTAAAAGCTCGCGAACACCGTAGAAGAGGTAAATATGTCAATGGGTAAATTGCTTAATTCATTTGCCATTAACAATTTTTATACACGTCAGGACCCAATCGCATTCACAAGTTCAAGTGAGCCAAGCAATCGCGGCGCGTGTGCTAACACATTCGGAACAGAGGTCAGATATGATGAGGTTTTATTCCTTTAACTGCGATTTTGTTTACGAAAGCATATATCCACTGAAAGCTAGGGAGTTAATCCTATGGTGATGCCACTATTACGCGGACTCGTAGTGGTTACCAGGGATAGCGAAATTTCGTAACACAGCAAAATAAAGAGAACTCGTGGTGGCCACAAACAACTCTTTATTGGTACAAAAGATGGGCAGCTACTCCTTTCTCAAAGTGCATGGCTGCTACGAGAGAGGCACTATGAGGAACGGCTTATCTTCGCGTGCATTTTCTTTTTACGCCGTTCCGGTCGCGATTGGTTGATCCCTTTTACATCGAAGTGCAGCCTGGTCAGCACATAGAACTTGGTCAACTCTGTTGTGAGCGCATCCTAGTGCTGGCTACAGCCTAAGGCGTAGCCGAAGTTCTCCTTCACTAGCAACATTACATCCACTATGCTGTCACTGCAGAGTTTCTCTCGGCTGAAGAACACAGTCAAGATGGCCTCCAACTTCTTCACTGCCCTGAAAAGCTCCAGCGAAGGATATAACAACCCTCCCTTGTCGCATGTCACAGCGAACTCAGAGTTTCTGCTTTCCGTATTGGGGGTTTCCAAAAGAAAGGCCTTGCAAGACATGCAGTAATAACACTTCAGAAACTTTCGAGCAACATACCCTGCCATGTAATGTATTAGACGGTCGTCGCTCTTCTGCTCCACCAACTCTCTGTGCTCAGCAGGAATACTACGAAGCATGCGCTCGGCTGAAGCTATATAGGTTTCCTTCCTCAATGAGATGGTCGATTGCAGCAGCCCTGGCTTATTGAGCTGGAGCATCTTGCGCACTCAGGAGAGAACTCATTTCTCCACTAACTCCATTAAGGTCAGCATTGCCTGAGCGTACTATTTTCGCAAAGTTATAAAAGGATAGGCAATTAACGACAATTAGAAACTGCGTTGGTGTTGGGTGGACATTAGACCCACATGATTGCCTGACTATACCGAAAAAGTTTTCCAGCGAATCCTGGCTTAACCTGGAGGTCATAACATACCTAAATCCCTGGCTGACACGATAATCCAGCAGTGATAATGTGCTGGATATCGTCACCCTTAGGCCATCTGCAGTTGGATCGCTTAAAAATCCACCTATTCTTTTAGCGTGTTTCGCACACAAACGGCACATGTTTCGTCGAGTTTTTTTATCTTGGAGGTGCAAGTTGCGTTCCCAAATTCGCCGTGTTTATTCATCTTTCGATGCGGTGAACAACGGCTGCTTTCCTTTTTTCCACTAATATCCTGTTTCACAGCCGGGAGAGAAGCAGTGTCGTTGCCGTTGACGTTTCGACCTTCCTACTTCTCACGTGTTCGGCCGACTGCGTGCGAAACGGACTCGAACGGTAGGTTGAAACACCAAAAAACAGTCAACGTCGCGAATCAAGCCCGCACGAAGAAGCGCGCGAAGCACTTTATTCTATGGCGAAGCAGCGGAGGGAGCCAGCCCACGCGACTACAGCGCCGCCACCAAAATCCGCGTTCCGTCCGCACTCGCCGCCTCGCTGCAATGCTCAGCTCCAGCTCCAGCTCCTGAGCCCACTACCCCCTTCTAGAACACCATTGTAGTATACTGTCTGCAAGCAGACGACACACGACGGAAAGTAAACTTCCGGGGAGGTCACCGCTTCCTGATTGGCTGCTCTCTCCACCCCGCTGTCACAAATTTTGCATACTGCAACTTTGTGACGTTGCAGCAACTGAACAGAACGCGTATCGAACAAAATATCTCCGATCGCGCCCCTGGAGATAGATTTTTGTGCGGGGCATGTGGAGAGGAGGAGGAAAAGGCTGAACACCTGATATTTGTTTGTAAACAACTTCACCCTGCAGTTGAATGTAACGGGAAACTCTTCAAAGCTTTGGGTTTTAAAGACAATTAAAGTAAAATAGACTTTGAACAGGTGGAAATAACTAAACGGAGGCTATCTGATTGGTGGATAATATCAACGCAAAAGTAAAGGAGTAAATATACATAGGTATGCGTGCATATAGTACCGTTCAAGGATATGTGGCGCGCGCCGCCGCAACCCGATTCAAAGGGTTTAGCCTCAATCATCCATCCACCCATCCATCCATGAAAACCATAGAGTTTCTCACTATAACACCTAGAGGGTAATCTGGCGCCACCGTCTAGGGGAGTTTCTTAAGGGAGCACCGTGCCGTCATGGGAATGACGGTATATGTGTCTGCGAGGCTCGTGTTGGCTGGTGTTGTAAGCAGTGGCGTAGCTAGGTCGTCTTGCACCCGGGGCCCATAGGTCTTCTGTCACCCCCCTCTCCGGGTGTAGCCGGCGGTAAGAGAGGTGTCTTCAGACGTATATGACGCCCCCCCCCCCCCTCACTGGCCCCTTGCACCCGGGGCCCACGGCCCCCCAGCCCCCCCTGTTGCTACGCCACTGGTTGTAAGAGGCTTCGTCTAAAACGTGGATATGGCTACGCAAATAACGCGTTCTCAAAGTAAAATCTTCATAAAATATTTCCATTCACGCATATTACACCTTTACTCACCTACAGTGCATGACCAAGCGAAGAAGAGCAACAACATAGTACAAACTGTTTCAAAGCGAGCGCGAACCTTGTCGTCTGTCCTCCAACTTTAGCGGTCCGCTGGTACTTTTTATGTAACATGTAGTCGTACACACAATAACAAGATCTCAGAGTTAAACAAAACATGTTTTCGCGTAATAATAAAGCTAAAACAGCTTTTCACGTGCTGTTCTAGTAGAAAATGAATCATTGTGACTGACGGAACGGTGCTTGCCAGGCGCGTCTTCAAGGTGTCCTGTCTCTACGAGAACGATGCCAATCCGAATCCACAATATACCGGCATTCCCATGCATACCACAGCGAAGCAGCGCCAGATTTCCCTCTAGGTAATGTAGTGGGAAACTGTATGATGAAAACAGTGAACCGACAGTGGATATACAGGGCCAGGAAATACTTCGGGCATAGAGTTTCATATATATATATATATATATATATATATATATATATATATATATATATATATATATATATATATATATATATATATATATATATATATATATATATATATATATAAACTCTATGGCCTCGGGTAACAGAATCTAAATACCTTGGTATACGCATAAACGAAGGCAATAGATATATGAAAACACAGGAAAAAACAATAACAGTGAAGGGGAAGAGAAATACAGCCATAATGAAGCACAGAGCGCTATGGGGATACAATAGGTGCGAAGTCCTCCGAGGTATGTGGAAAGGTGTAATGGTTCCAGGACTTACTTTTGGAAATGCGGTCGTTTCCTTTAAATCAGGAGTACAATAAGGACTCGACGGGAACCAAAGGTCAGTGGGTCGCCTCGCATTAGGCGCTCACGGGAAGACTACAAATGAAGCTGTGCAGGGTGATATGGGCTGGAATAGTTTTGAAGTGAGGGAAGCTCACAGTAAAATTGAGTATGAAGAACGGCTGAGGAATATGGAAGAAAGTAAATGGGCTGGGAGAGTGTTCAGGTATCTGTACAGGAAAAACATTGATTCACAGTGGAGGAAAAGAACTAGGAAGCTTACCAGCAAGTATACGCGGCCTGTAGGGTGGGCAACACAGTAACAAAGAAGGTCAAGCGGAAAGTCAGAGAGGCTGAAATATTCTCATGGGTGGCGGCAATGGAAAGGAAACCTACCATGAGTAACTACTTAAGAGGAAAAAACGAAATCAGGAAAGAAACAATTTATGATAACTCAAAGGGAAGCTCATTACTTTCCGAAGCGAGATCAGGATGCCTTAGAACACGCACAGTGTAAGTTTATTTGTCTTACGTGTTTTTCTGCCAGTTGAGGCCTCTCGGTCACCTGGCGATTTAATAAATGTATCCGCAGTCGTTTTAGAGTATCGTGCACACGAACACCGCTCCGAAAGCGGTAGCAAAACGCCCAAAACCAGCGAGCGAGCAGCGCAATGAACGCCATTAGTTGCTACTGTAGAGAAGGGAAACTGCAGCTTTCGCAGTGGTTCGAAAATAAGCAGCGGCAGCGCATGGAACTTACTTACGTGGACGCCAGATGACGTTGCTCAGTCCGGAAGCGGAAGTACACTTCTTTTAGAACAAAATCCAATATGGCTGCTTTTCGCCGGTCGCGTACGCTGGTACGCGCCGTGCTTGCCCTGCCGGCTATGCGGCGTGACTTCGCTGTCGCGTAACTGGTGCGTTCTAATTGCCAAGAGCCTCTACTGACGCCCATACAAACAAGCCAGAAGTGAGTGAACAGAACGTGCGACTTTATTGGCAGAAGACAAGCAGTGTACATTCCCGTGCAATAGCAGAAATAAAATTTGCATGTCGACATACGCTGGAATCATTGGCGCGAGCTCGTAAACGGCTCACCGTCGTCGTCGCACGTGGTGGTCAGGTTAACGAGCGACAACCAGCAGCGGAAACAGATTGGACAGTGTGCCACCTGTTTGCAGCGACAGTCGCCGTTAAAAATGCCCAAATTGCATTGCGAAGCAATCGGGTGACGCAGGCATCTGCCGCCGCAGCCTACACAGCGACATGGACTACCGCGGATTTTAGCCGTTCACTCCTTTCCAACCTGCACGTTTCTTTTCTTTCGGGGGCCGCTATTGTGTGGCTCACACTTGGTGTCTCACATTGTCTCAATATGGACAAGTCGCTTTCGTGGGCGTCGCCTTCATCAGCTACTTTTGCGGGCCTTTCCAACCATGTGGCTATCGACTTCATACGCATCGGACTATGTAAGCACGTATGCTGCTCTCCGTTCATGCCTAATCACGGCCGAGAAAGGCCAGAGGCACAATCTGCCTATGGCTGCAGCAGGAAAGGGTGAACGGGGAGCACGAATCACGGTGCATGAAAATTGGGAGTCTATGTCGCTGTGCATGCTGCAGGAGCGAATGCTTACTTCGAGAGGCTGCTTCCCAATGCAACTGACCGGGCCGCCACATTCGAGAAGCATAACACGGCGACCATAACCAAGTAAGATAACATCGAAATTAAAGAGCAATCAATCACCACATAAGGTTCAGACAATACATTATACATTGGCTACGAACCATATGGCAACAGTGAGCCTTCACATACACGGGTCTCTTAGGGTAAATTCAGCCGCCTACCTACAGGCGTAATGCTTGCCTTCGTTGCACGTGGTGGTCTAGTAACGAGCGACAACCAGCAGCAGAAACAGATTGGACAGAGTGTCCCACCTGTTTGCAGCGACAGTCACTGTTAAAGATGAGCAACTTGCAGTGCGATGCAATCGGGTGACGCAGGCATCTGCTGCCGCAGCCTACACAGCAACATGGACTACCCGTCATTTTAGCATTGACTCCTTTCCAACCTGCATGTTTCTTTTCTTTCAGAGGCCACTCTAATGTGTGGCTCACACTTGGTTTCCCACATTGTCTCAATATGGACAAGTCGCTTTCGTGGGCATCACCTTCATCAGCCACTTTTGCGGGCCTTTCCACCCAATTTCATGAACATCCGACCACGTAAACACGTATTCTGGTCTCCGTTCGTGCTTAATCGCAGCTGAGAAAGGCCAGAGGCACAATTTGCCCATGGCTGCAGCAGGAAAGGGTGAACGGGGAGCACAAATCACGGTGTGTGTCTATGTCGCTGTGCAGACTGCAGGAGCAAATGCTTACTTCGAGAGACTGCTTCCCAGTGCAACCGACCAGGCCGCAATATTCAAAAAAGATAACACTGCAACCGTAACCAAGTGACATAACAGCAAAATTAAACAGCAATCAGTTACCGCATGAGGTTCAGACAAAGACTATACATTGGCTACGAACCATCTTGCAGGCATAATGCTTGCCTTTGACGCATGTGGTGGTCTGGTAACATGCGACAACCAGCGGTACAAACAGATTGGACACAGCCTCGCACCTATTTGAATCAACAGTTGCCGTTGAAGATGAGCAACTTCCATTGTGAAGCAATCAGGTGACGCAGGCATCTGCTGCCGCAACCAACACAGCGACATGGACTACCCGGCATTTTAGCGTTAACTCCTTTCCAACCTGCACATTTATTTTCTTTCGAGGGCCGCTAATGTGTGGCTCACACTTTGTCTCAATGTGGACAAGTCGCTTTTGTGGGCATCGCCTTCGGCAGCCATTTTTGCGGGCCTTTCCACCCATACGGCTATCAACTTCATAGACTTCGAACCATGTAAGCACATATGCTGATCTCTGTTTTGAGCAAATCATGGCCGAGGTAGGCCACAAGCACAATTTGCCCATGGCTGCAGCAGGCCAGAACGAACGGGGCACACCACTTATGGTGTGTGTATACTGGGAGTCTATGTCGCTTTGCGGACTGCAGGAGCAAATGCTTACCTCGAGGGACTGCTTACCAATGCAACTGACCAGGCACCCACATCCGAGAAACGTAACACAGTTACCACAACCAAGTGGGGCAGAAAAACCATATTCTGCAATCAATCACTTCAGTGTAGCTTGCGCAAAAGACCCAGGCTATCGAGGAAGAAGAGCAATTATCAACGAGACTAGGAATATGGAAAATGAGAAAGCTTGCATTCAAGAGAGAAGCCACTCTGCTCTGCAGGCATTCAATGCTAACAACATCAAGAAAAGTAAAATGGTGCATAGCACATGGTGCATAGGTTAATGCAAGACACATGCCGATGCTGCATCAGCTATTTCAGGAGAGGAATTGTGCATGACAACATACACTAGAAGATACTGCTACAGATATGTTAGGCTACTAGACAGTGACTGGTATTAAGTATCAGCGAAGAATCGGTTGACCTTTATGTTTGGATGAGGATGAATGATCTCTAACAAAAATGGGCAATGAAAAAGCTTGCATTTATAGAAGAAAAATTACACTTGGCACAAACAGAATTGACGTGGCTAGGAAGCTGATCAAGGGCAAACTGACGGAATTCAATCTCTTGGCCAGCGTCGTCCGTGTTTGGTCGGATGTTGCAGGTGCATCTGAAGACGAAGAATTTCTAGAGAGTCCTTTTTGAGTTACCTGGATGACTCAGCCAAATGTCCGTGCTGGTGAAATGGTGGCTGAAGCTCTTTTCGGTCTTAACACAGTTCTCTGCAGACTTGACATCTCATCCATATTCTTCTGCATGCGCTTCTTTGTTCGTTGTGTAAAAGCCTTGCAAATTTGGCTCCAGCCCCTTCCTGTTGGTGCAGATAGGAGCTCCTGTGATGACCAAGATGTGCTTGGCATAGACTCTGTTGGGGCAGAACGGTAACACATGAGATACACCACAGATTAGCCAAAGTCGTTTGTTTTCTTGTATGTTCGAACCAATCATACTGAACCATAAATATGAACAAACATTCATGTCTGCTGCAAACAGCAAGCCAACACAGCATATATCAAACATATTTATTTCTGAACCATGTGTTGTTTACCTTGTAGTAGTAGCCAACGTCCACACAACGACCTTGTAGCAGGCAGCAGCTTCTGTTTAGTGCGTGGAGTGTGTTGCTTTATACTGGTGCCGTCCTCATTACTGCATGTCTGGAACAGAAATTTTGATTGAATCAGAAATTTAAAAAGCTAAATTTTGCAATATGAAATGCAAAAAGGTGTGACATATATATTGTAGTGGTTTGCGACTACGGAACACATGCAAATGTACACTGTCTGTTCTAGGGTGCTTAAGCAGCATGTTAAATAAATATTGCTGTTGTCCATAAAATTGATGTCCGCCTAACTACAATGCATGTCAACAGCTTAAATATTATTAAGATCACAAATGAGAACATTTGTGCGTTCATTTATACACTAGAATAGATCACACCGCTGGTTCCACAAGCAAATGCATGAAAGTCATGAAGCTATTAGAACTGATGCATTATATTTTTGCACGAACGTGATGCACCGCTTCACTACTGCAAAAATAAATGCCCTACGGTAAACCAAACTGAACAGCAAGAACATTTGGAACCAACAAGTACGAAATATGGGTGAATTATCATGCTTGCAACTGTTTAATACATTAAATTCTGTACTTTCACTTCATTTTACCAAAGGATTCTTCGGTTTTGTGGACGAAAGAAGTTGCCGGCGGAACCGAAAAGACGTTTAATATCGGCTACTCAGTCACCTACGACCACGGCTACAATAAGATGAAAAATGAGACGCGCGTTCCGATATAGCTCTTTCTTTCCTGGTTGTGTGTGTATAACGACAGACTCGCAAGTAAAGGTTTATTTAAGAAGCAGCAACTGAGATCCTGACTGCCCGTATGTAATGCAGGATCTAGTTCGTTAACTTGTGCCCGCCTAGAAATTAATGAGACGGATGTTATATAACGATTCAAGCAGCGGTGTTAAACGACTCACCGTTATTGCCGTTGTCAGCCGCAGCAAAATCCAGCTCCCGTTTCGATGCAGACATGATCCGAATGGCTCACGACCGAAACCCAACTTCTGGGCTTACATGTCCGCTTGCAAACACGTAACTTCACGCCAAGTTAAATAACGCGAGACGAATGAATCCATGCCGCCGTGCACTCGAAAATACCGGTCAGTCAGTCAAGAACTTTATTGAGGTCCTGAGGGGGTTTAAGCCGTTGGAGATCGCACGCGGGGAGCTCCTTGGGCCGTAACGGTAGGCGACGCCCAAGTCGGGACGGGAACGTGGTGACGCTCCGCCAGTTCTTGGGCCCTCTGGACGGCCTTGAGTTGGAGTGTAAGGTCCGGGCTTTTGAGGGCTTCTTCCCATTCGGGCTCACTGGAGAGAGGTATACCGGTAAAAATTTTAAATCCAGGCCAGAGGTCACGTGAAAGATCGGTAATGCTGAACGCTATTTGCGTTTATAATGACGAAGTAACAGTAAACTTACTAACAAGGAGTACAATATCTAATTAGTAATGATAATTTTGCCCTGTTGTTTATGTAACAAAAATGCTTCGGTAATTGTAAGAGAAAGATTGTGAAATAAAATTGCGCTTATTACGACGCCTCTACCGGGAAATGTTGGAACTAACGTAAGCATCCCGAAGTGATGCTACTACGCTGGCTTTGTTAGCAGCGGCGCGCGGTCGATTTTTTCGCCCTCTGTGGTCATTTGTTGAACTTGAGAGTGTGCCACCATAGAGTTTCTCACTACATTACCTAGAGGGAAATCTGGCGCTGCTGCGCTGTGGTATGCATGGGAATGCCGGTATATTGTGGATTCGGATTGGCATCGTTCTCGTAGAGACAGGACACCTTGAAGACGCGCTTGGCAAGTACCGTTCCGTCTGTCACAATGATTCATTTTCTACTAGAACAGCACGTGAAAAGCTGTTTTAGCTTTATTATTACGCGAAAACATGTTTTGTTTAACTATGAGAACTTGTTATTGTGTGTACGACTACATGTTACGTAAAAAGTATCAGCGGGCCGGTAAAGTTGGAGGACAGACGACAAGGTTCGCGCTCGCTTTGAAACAGTTGGTCGTCTGTTCTTGCTTTTCTTCGCTTGGTCATGCATTGTGGGTGAGTAAAGATGTAATATGCGTGAATGGAAATATTTTATGAAGATTTTACTTTGGGAACACGTTATTTGCGTAGCCATATCCACGTTTTAGACGAAGCCTCTCACAACACCAGCAAAGACGAGCCTCGCAG
This sequence comes from Dermacentor variabilis, assembly GCF_050947875.1. Lineage (NCBI taxonomy): Eukaryota > Metazoa > Arthropoda > Arachnida > Ixodida > Ixodidae > Dermacentor > Dermacentor variabilis. The sequence goes on along the minus strand of NC_134574.1, from coordinate 21,395,813 downwards.
ACACATATACCGTCATTCCCATGACGGCACGGTGCCCCCTTAAGAAACTCCCATAGACGGTGGCGCCAGATTACCCTCTAGGTGTTATAGTGAGAAACTCTATGTGTGCCACCCCTCTACTGTAGCGGTCAAGTGTACTATAGAGCTATACTCACTACGCAATGATGATGATATTAGTTTTGCTTCTGCTGATCTCTCGGTCACATATTTTAGTTTACAACGCCACCCCTATTTTTATTTTTGTTGCATTGTGGAAGGTACAGTTTACCTTCTCTCTAGTACACTCTACCTTGATTCTATGACGCTACTTTGAACGAAGTACAGAGTGTACAAGGTAAATATACCTGGTAGCGAAGCTTTCATAGGAGCCCATACGTTCAAAACATGGCGGTCCATCTGCGGTTCATGGGGCTTAGCGCCATCTGTATGTGGTGGGAACACTTCCGGCGGAAAAAAAATAATGTGACGCCATGTCCGTTAAAAGCAGAAGTGACGTCATTTTGTTTTCGAAGGCGCGAAATTTGTTTTGTTGTCCTTCCTTTGAAGCTATATTCAAATGTCCCGCCATTCGATTTAATGGTCGTTCCGAGCTTTCAGCGTGGAAAGCGATGCAGGAAAAGGCCAGCCATACGGTTGTCGAAATCGCATCCCTGCACAGAACATACTTTCTTTGGAGGCCAACGAAAGCTTTAGGTGTAGAGTGCTGATCCTATTGTCGGATGCCAAGCCCGTCGGCCACCGCAGTCGCACGAAAACAACTGCACAATTATCTGGCGGTCGTAACTCACTACTTTTGACTGAACAGATTAAGAAGCGATGAAGCTACCCGCGCCACCAAATTCACACAAACTTCGACAAGCAAGAAAGCACAAACTGTGAGGGGGGCGTATTTCAACAGGTGACCTTTACGAGTGCGCCTTTCTGCCCATTTCAAGACGTGCATTGCATTGCGAGTGATAGTGGCGTCAACGCCCCCTGTAGCGATAGACGCTGAAAAGAAATGCATTTATTAATAATAAAATTAAACTTGTATTTTCTTAACTCGTCACGAATATATAAAATTGACTAGGAATTTTATTTTTGTTGAATGAATCTAACTGTGTCTCGTTTGAATTAAAAAACGCATTTTTCTTTCCCAATGTTTGTTCCCTCCAAACATAGTCGCGCTTCAATCGCTTTTCCCATAACCCCCCATGCTGATGTCGGTGACAATCTGTACTGAACCGCTTTTCGCCCGAAGCTTCGCGACCTATTTGAATCGACCCTGGAGTGTACTCGTAGCTAAAGCATAGAATAAAGAACGGTCGGCTCGTGCGGTCTGCTTGGGCCACGACGTCGCACGGCGCCACCATTGCACCTTTATTTATTTTGGTTAATTATTTAGCAAATACTGCCCGCCTGTATTACAGCCCTTTGGTGGAGTGGGGTACAGAAATAATAAAAACAGAGAAAACCTGTATTGCAACAAAGGAGCAAGCAACAAGACTCGACCAAACACGTAAAAAAGAAATGTCGCCTTCCTGCAGATTATATCGGGTCGCTTCCTTGGAGATGTTGGAGTCTATGTAATGGCGTTTTTCACTGGTCAATTCGGAGCAGGATTTCTTGCTCCGCGGCAACGAATCCGAATTTCACTGGTCGATTTGGAGCGGGTTCGCGCGTCACTTCCGTCTTCAAGCGAAATCGGTACCCGATTGGTACGCACTACAGTGTACGCACAACATTGTGTTGCTTCGTAAAATGGCTGCGTTCGGTGCTGCTGCAGCCGCTGCAGCGCTCGCGTTTAGCGATGAGAGCTCGGACGACAGTGATTACAAATGGCGTTTTTCACTGGTCGATGCGGAGCAGGATTTCTTGCTCCGTGGCAACGAATCCGAATTTCACTGGTCGATCTGGAGCGGGTTCGCGCGTTCCACTGGTCGTTTCGGATCAACTTGCTCCTCGCTACTCGCCGGATCGCTCTTACTCCGCCGCCGAGGCGCGGATTCGGGCGGAAATAGCTCGCGTCACTTCCGTCTTCAAGTGAAATCGGTGCCCGGTTGGTACGCATAAAACCCCTCCATACACGCTTCCGCCGACCAGGTTAAGTACCGCCAACCTGCCCTCATCCTCCACGCTCCTCTCCCACTCACCGCATTAGCTTCCGGTGTCAAGCGGAACTTACGTAGCTGCAGCTTCCTGTTCCGAGTGGAAATGACGCTATGTTTTTTTAGCGTTGTTTACTTTCGCGTCGATGGAGAGGCTTTAATTGCACCAGCTGCGGTTTAAACTGTGAATGCGATTCCATCCAAGAACCACCGCCTATTGTAATCAGCGATCTGCTCGTATTCGCTGCTTCGCGTCAACCTGCTACGGGTTGTGCCACGATCGAGCGACAACGTACAGTGGAATGTAGTGCCCGGGCGCATGGAGACCACTGCCGTTTCTCGTGCATTTGGAAAACACCGATCGCGAACTACTACTTCAGCGGAATACAACAGCTTGTCCCCTTTGCATTCTTCTTATGGTGACTGCCACAGCTCTGCTAAGCACGCGCGGGCGTCTCACCATCGTCTAACAGCCGTCAAAGCGGGAATTCCCGCAGCGCAACTCCAGGAAGCGGAAACGCCGGAACCGGAAATGCCGGAACCGGATTTGGTGTGAGGGGAAAAAGGCGGTGCACAACAAAGGTTGTCGCTACTTAAGAAAGCGGCGGTGTTGCTGCAGCGCTCGCGTTTAGCGATGAGAGCGCGGACGACAGCGATTACGAAGTGACGCTGGGGCTGTACGAAGACTTCTATGCACGTTGTCCATGCACAATCCTTGCGGGCGCGACATGGAAATGACGGACTATGCGACTGCCACGGTCTGAGAGAGAGAATCAACTTTTGTGCTGAGCCCTTAGTGACGATTGGTGCGCGCTGGCACCAGATGGAGTGGAACCTTCTCAGGTCCCATATGCGTCCAGCAGTTCCTGGCCCCTAGCCGCCAGCGCGAGCTGGGTCGGTAGGTCGGGGCTGGACAACAAGGTCTCCCATCGCTCGGGAGAAGTGGTTCTTGTGGGGAAGGAGAAAAGGCTAGCGCTATTTTCTGCAACCCATGCGGGAGCACGGCTCAGCGCCAGCAGGGTGGAGGGGATGGGGTTAAAAGAGAGAGAGGGTAGGAAGGAGAAAGGTAGAGGGTCGTAGAGATGGACGCGAAGTAGTGGCCGATCAAAAAGCCCGAGGTGGTTGGATGGCCGTCAGGCCATCCGTCTTTGTAGAAATGTCGCCGAGAGCCCCGACGAGTCAAGGTACTCGACGACACTTAGGAAGGCTGGTAGCTGATTACGACAGGGGAAGAGGATATCTTCCACGGATATCTGCCACGGTCAAATTACACACGGGGGACGGCGAGTTTGGTTGCCGTGGAAACGTACAGAACGGAAGTCGGGCATGGTTTTCGGAACCGGTTCGTGCGACATGTACGCAGACTTCCTGTGTGATCCGCCGCGGAGCGTTTTTGCACTCCGCTGGCCGATTCGGATTTATGAAACCCGAGCGCTCGCTCGAGGATTTCGGCGGCCGCTCCAGATCGACCAGTGAAAAACGCCATAAAATTGATGCACCAAGGAACGGTGCACCAAGGTCGGTTTCTTTTGCAGTGTTTTGACGAAGTTTTCCCACAGAACACCGTCCAACGATCTTGGAATGCGGTCGTACAAAGCCTTAATTCCTGTACGTCGTATACACTCGGACGTTTTCTTGGGTTTTGTTTACCATTAAGTTGCATATAATAATTGTAGGCTGTGCTCGTAATGCACACGCCAGGCCATGCTTTTGTAATACAACATTGTTTATTTGCACTTTCACTCCATTTCTACGGCCATAGCTACCATCGTGTCTGGCACATAGAGTATCCTACAAAAATACTAGAGGGAACTATGGCGCTCAAGTCGTTATCCTACCGCGGGAAGCGTGCGTCTATTTGTCGTACAAAAATCCCTCACGTGATCTGATCCTAGGTGCCTAGGGACAGCACTATAGTGTACTAGAATAATGTCTCTAGTACACTATAGACAGGATCGTTTAGGGACTTTTGAGAAGGCATGATGGTTGCGCCGAGCGACGCCGTGGCGTGTTCGTTCTCGGCGTGATCGTTCACCGGCTCGCGCGGACCGCGCCTTGTTCAACGTTGCTTATGTGATTGTGCTTGCGTTGCTTGTGTGTTGGTTGTACGTACTTAGCGGGAAAGCCGCGAGTAGTGGTGATGCGACAGTGCGGCTTTCGCCATCTGTGCTTTCGCCTCGGTGAGCTCTGGCAGTACAGAATCTGCGTTGTGTGACCCGTGCTTCCTTGACAATTGAAATGTCGAAGTGGCCTAGCGCCTCGGCAGCGAAGTTCTGCGAACCGCGATGCCGTGGCGTGCGTTGAATCTCCGGCCCACGCCGACCGCTGGTCGTGTGTCTCCGCAGTGGGATCAGTACTTGTTGGCTAAAAGTCGCGCAGTAGTAGTGGTGTGGCATGTCGGCTTTAAGTCTCGGTGAACTCTGGTGGTGTGAGATCCGTATTTCTGAAGAATTCATTGGTGCTGACGATTGAAATATTCAAGTGGCGTAGCGCCACGGCAATGCAATTTGCGAACCGGCGCTGTGCAGCAGCGTCGTCGTGTTCGCCCCTTTTCGGCAGCGTCATCACATCGCACATGCACTTTTACTTGACGGGACTCGTAGGCGGAGGTATTGCACGTGTTTTTCGCCACGACTTACGTAAGTAATATAATGCATAAGGTGGTGTTTGCTCACAACTGTTCACGCGTCCTTGAAATAGGGCAGCGCATGTTTTCAATCGTGTTCAGCGCTAGTGCACTATCCGTCACTTCATGTGATTTACTTTTATCGTGGGCTTTACGACAATTATCGCGTAGTGCTGTGAACATAACGGAGCTTTAGTGATGTCACATGATCTGCCAGAATTCCACGAAATGCAGAGTAGATGTTTAATATTATTCGTACTAAGGGCGCGATAAGCACAGTGAGGTGGAGCCTAATACTGTGCCCTGTAATCTTCAGCTGCATTTGTGCCCGTTTTTCGCGCCCTTAGTTTTATCAACGGGACGCAGGGTTCGGTGCAAAGTTGGGACGAATGAATGTGTATATACGTCTGCAATAACTTCACCGCAACACATTTGTTACCTTGAACATACTGCCCCGCCCGCTTTACTATAATCTCAGGTGCTCTCGAACTCTCTATTTGCCGGTATTTTTATTTTCACGTGCTGAATGGTCCTACCGCAATACATATATATAGTGAGGTGAAGCTGATTAATGTTGCCAAGTGCTTTGACAGTGTCAGATCTAACAGTTATAGAATGACATGGCCAATACAACAGCTCATACCTTCACTTTAACAATTCTATTAGGACTGTCAAACTAATCTTACAGCACAGAAAAGCAACGTAAACACCTCAAGAGTTGATTAGCAAGTAATACTGGAAAGTTCAAGTCTAGTTACCAAGGGTGTGGTGAAGTGCTTTAAACATTCAACCAACACACCTTAAGTGCTTAAAAATTTCTAGCATATTGATGCAGGCTGATCAGACTTACTTTGATATTGGTTGTTTTACAATGAAAATAATAGTACTGCATAAGAGGACGCAAGCTACTCGTGTGCTGCTTGGTTATGCAAACCACATGGGTGCCAGAAATACCCAAACATGGTGCTTGTTTACACACTCTGCTTGCGTCCACTAATCTAACGCTCTCTAATGTCAGCAGTATAAAGAGAGGCTGTAAAAATATGGCTTTGAATTTCACAACTCCAATTTTGTTTCTTCTGTACTTGTACAACCTATGGTTTTGTGACAGCATCTGCCTAGCTCATTGCCACATTTTGCGACAAAAGCAGTGATGATTCAATCAGAGTTGCCTGTCCTAATATTACTCCAATAATTCTTTAAACAGTTCATTTTTTAAGCACAAAGCATGTCATGCCCAACTAGAAAATTAACCATGCAATAATCTACTAGAAGTGGCTAAAAAATCAGCAGTCTTCTGAAGTCAGCTTGATTTGCAGCTGCTAAAATTGGCTATTATTGAATTAGGGCAAGGAAGAAACAGCTTGAATAAACATATGTCTCATCAGAAAGTTGCGGTGGTGTGCTGCAGGCTAAAAGCCGTTTTGGCATTGGTCTACCTCTGTCCCAAAACCAGGCACCACAGCCAAGGCGACTTCACTTGGCTTTGACAGCTTCAAATTCACTTTCACAAGCACGTAATACTCAGTCGAGGCGAGCTCAATGCACATCACCCGCACTGGGGATGCAAAGACATACGGCCAAGAGGATGCCACCTTGACGAAGCAGACACCACAGAGTGCACATGGCAAAGATGGAGTCATTTTTCAGATGTTGAGGAATCTTGCCGAAACAAGGAAGCAAGCACTATTGCTTGTAATCAATGAAATCTGGAATATTGGAATTCCCCACAGAGTGAAAACACTTGGTCATGATGCCACTACCGAAACCAGGCAAGAAACCTGACACCATAGACAACCTTTGATCAGTCTCACTCACATTGACAGTGTGCATATTGACTGAAGGAATGTGCCTCGCGAGGCTGAACCAGCATCTGGGAAAGACAATAGCCTCTTTCTGCATCAAACCATCGTCAATGCCAGCCGCTTTGGAGGAAAGATGTATGGGTTCTTAGTCACAGTCCAACCAAGAAGGATGTTGAGCACAGTCTGCAATGAGGAGGTACTGGTGGCCTTTCGTGAAGCCTGCCCAGTCATTAGTGGTGTGAAAGCCTCTAATGCAACCATATGTTTGAATATGAAGTTATAGTGAACAGCCAAAGACTTTTACCAACTGCACAGGTGGAAATGCAGGTAAAACCCGGACCAGCACACTTGGTTGCAGGAGTGATTTGCTGATGAGGTAAGAAGGTGACTTAACAGTTGGTGATAAGGTACACCGAATGCAGGTATGCGCAATATGTATACATACTGTTAGGCTGAAACAGATTAATTTTCTCCAAAGCAATATCAAAAGCTCAATTTTGTTTAGGATGCCACTCATGTGCTTTAGGTAAGTGTGGACATCATCATCATCAGTCTGGTTACACACACTGCAGCGCAAAGGCCTCTCCCATACTTCTCCAACTACCCCGGTCATGTACTAATTGTGGCCATGTTGTCCCTGCAAATTTCTTAACCTCATCCGCCCACCCAACTTTCTGCCGCCCTCTGCTACGCTTCCCTTCCTAGCAGTGTGGACAGGGTTATATACAGCGGCATAGGCAAATGATACAACTAGATACAGCTGTTATGCGTAATATTTTTTTCTGGACTAAATTCTTGCTCCTTGAACTCATTCGAGATCATTAACTGTAGCACCAAAGTAGTGGAACACTACCAGAACAAAGGCATGTAGCGTGCACATCTCAATTCTTCTTATGCCAGTCTTCTTTTTTACACCAATAGCTGCTATGGGCCAACTCCCCTGGTTCTGATGTCTACTGGTGTTGTCACTCTAATTCCCAAATTTATTGCTAGAATATTGCAGATAAAGTTCTCATTGTGATTCATTCAAACATATGATCAAAAGATTGGCAGTCCACAATTCTACATTTCAGCCACTCTGCTGAAGGTACAGTCGTGGCAAATACCGATCCTGGAGAGTGCGATCTAGCCAACAGGTGCCATGATTGGCTAACACCTGTTCAATGTCTGCGTGCTGTATATAGAGCTGGCGTCAACGCCTTCAAATTCTTACTCATCACTTTCCCCACTTGTGAAGGCAGTACTATGGTAATTTTTCTTCTTACATGTGATGACAGTGATTGGGTGCATCTGCTTTATTAATCTTCTAGTGCTTGGCTTCTCAGATTTGCTGGATGGGGCTGGTTGATGGGGCAGAGCGCGAGACCTAGCAATGGGTAGCTCAAATATAGCTTTGAGAAAACCAAATTAATTCAGCAGTAAGAAGCTAAAGGGTTGTTTTTCTGGAGACCAGAGACCAAGTCTGGATGTGAAAGAGGAGGAAGAAAACTAGTCTTTCCACTTCAACACTGAGAGGCACAACTCCCACTTATTTTACTTCTTTACAAGTGTTCACTTCAACAAACACCGAATGAAGCAAGCTTCCTGCGCATATTTCACCATTTATTGCATCACTTTCACAGTATGAGTGGAACTCCAATTTTCGTTATGCCACAACTTGCCCAATCTTGTGTTTTGCAGTAGGATTTTAGCAGTGCTATTAAGGCACTTACATATTCGTGAATAGTAGTAGAGAAAAAAAGTAAGAAAACAGTGGCTCTTCGTGCATCGACTATGCATGCACCTGGTGCTCTCATGCCCATTTTTTCTGCTATCTGCTAAACCGTTCTAAACAAGCAAAGCTCATACACAATTATTTTGCAGAGTCAGACAAATAAACCAGTATCCTTGATAAGCAAGGTTTATTTATTTGGTGACATTTTCTGTGGCCCTGCTATTGGGCTTTCTTTTCATCCTTTTCCGCTGTGCAGATTCATTAAGAAGTGACAAGACAGTTTGACAATTTTAATCATGAAAGACTTAGCGAAACCTTTTTTGGGTTGTTTTTCCTTGCTTTCAGACTCTGCACATTGCCTTTTAAGGCATGTTTTAAGTGTTTCTTTTTTTTATGGAGAGGGCATGTTAACATCTTTTACACCATGTCAATTATGTGGTGCCATAGTGCATTCTTGGATGGAGTCGTGCCCTTTCATTCAGTAAAATATAATGTTTTTTGTGTCATAGGCCGTTTTACATTTGAGTGTGAGTGTAGCATTTCGCTAAGTTTTGCCTCTGTCACCCAAGTTTGCTACCCACTGTTGTTGACATGTGACTTTTGTTCAATAAAAGGAAGTCTGTCACTTATCCTGTGCACTGGTTGTCTTTTTGAATTACGATTTGTTGCCTATATTAGTTCTTTTGTTGTATCTCAGATTAGGAATGGCTATCAAAGTTGACATCATTTAATCATATTGAACACAATGTGGATGATATGTACTTGCAATATATGGCCACCGTAAATAGAAGTTAATTCAAGAATAGTGCCTTTGCATGGTGGGGCAGCCATGAATTGTAGCTATAAGTTACCAGCACTGCAAGTAGCACTGTTTGTGCAGAATATAGTTCAACTCTACTACTTTCAAACATCATTGTTTTTATCTGCCTTTGTATAGCTCCAGTTCCTGTGAACAACACGCATCTGGCGGAAGAGTGGCTTGCACCTGCAGTGGGGCCCAATGAATAGCCAAATTTCTGCCTGTTTTCATGTTATTAGCATATTAGTTGAGGCAGTCGTTCTTATAGTAAACTGTTTGCGCAGTGTAGAAGCCACTGCGGGTGTCAGGATCTTGTACACATCTTCAGCTTTGCAGGGGACACAGCATCTGGCACATAGTTTGTCACAGGCCATGTTTTGGGGGCAAGTTGGGTTTACTCACTTGCAAAGAGAGAACCAAGCTTGTTGGATATGAATTAAACCGCCTGTACACTCGGTGGCCTTCTTCATTTTGTGTGACATATATGGTTATAGCTACCCTTGCTTTATGCACTTCTTGTCCGGCAGCAGTTTTGCTTTTGAAACACTCAGGATAGCTTTCAGCAAGCTGGACAGGAATAGCACTGAAAAACCAGCAGATGTTAATTCTCGCACTTATCATGCGAAGCTTCGTACAGTATGATGAGGGCGTAAATAAATGAGGGTGTTCCTCAAGGCCTTCTAGCTTGTCATGAGTTTGGAGCAACGTGATGTATAGCACTTTTCTGATCGCATACTATAGGTTCAGCAGGTGTGGCCATGGTTGAAGTGCAGTGCAAGGTCAAGAAAACAGATATCTGTGAGCAGCACACTGGTAAAGGAGACGCTGGGAAAACTAGTGGGAAGCCTGTTGAACATCTAATTGACCAAGCTGCTGGCTTCATCAGGCAAACTGTGATAAAGAGAAGGAAGTCATCAACACATCAGAAGGTTTTTGCGTATAGACACTGCTAAGGTTCTCAGGCACGTCTCTTGTAACACGCCAACAAATCTTAGTGCGCAGGCTATGCATGACCAACTACATATGCCTTCTGTTTGGACAAAGAACTGCTCATTGTAACTGATGAAGATGGAGTGGACAAAAAAAAAACGGCAGCTCCACTAATCTGGTTTCACTGGTATTAGCAGTGCTTTGTAAGTATGCATTGCCATACTCCCCACTGCCTTCTTGGTTGACATCAGCAAGGACCGGCCTGAGGCAAGGGGTAATAGACATCTTTACAAGCTAAAAATGCATGCATGCATGGAGAGCACGTTGTGTCCAAAAAGTAGGCACTTCACAGGGGCATTGGAGAAAAAACAGATTATTGACAGTGGCCAAAGGCAAGCTTATCTGCTACTAAACACCCAACACTGTTGCCATGTGACACCTCTGAAACAATCCTTCTGAAAGAAGAAATCATCCTTGTGCATCCATAAAGAGGGTGGATAGGCAAAGCCCCTTCAGCAATGCGGCCAGCTTCAAAAGGCCCACTTGGCACATCCTGAATGCTTCCTTCTTAGACTTTGCTGGGTGCAAGCATTCTACTGTCCAAAAGTTGTCATTGAGAGCACTGTTGGTTTGGTGGCAATACAGTTCAGAAGCGATGGCAAGAAACCTTTCTTCCGAGTTGGTCTGGAGGCTCATGGTGCTCACAAAGCGACACCATGAGACAAGCAAGGTGACCGGATGCCTCTAAGCCCTTGTTCGTGTATCACACTGTTCTGTTAGTAACAACCATCAGATCTGAAACCAACAAGCTCAAGTTCAGCACTCGTGTGGTTACTGTGGAGGATCCATAATAGAAAGCACAAAACAGAAAACTGAAGGAAAAGGATAAGGCACCACTTAACACCTAGTATTGCTGCAGCCCACCCCCTTTTATTTTGTCTGGTCATGCTACATTTTTTTCTATATATAGGCATGAACTTATCCTGTGCACAGCTTATTGCAGAGAGCATAGGTGATGTTCCCAATCGGTGTCCGATTTTTATATACACTATATGCTGGCTCAAAGAGGCTCGAAACACTGCAATGGAAGCTTCTAATAGAAAAGGTGCCTGGAAGAAAAAAAAGCTGTGCTGCAACCATCTTGGCAACATCTTGTCCCCTTAATAAAAATTGTGCTTCCATATAAACTTCAGCCCTCCAGTTTAGAGTAAAGTACCAGTGCACTTATGCAAAACAAATCAATTCTCAAAGAGCATGTGCAGTCCAGCCAGAAGCATAGGTATGAATCCTCATTGAGCTCCTGCATTGAAGGTGAATAGTGCGTTACAAAATGACGAATGTGCCTTAGTAAGCTTCCCTGCAATATGAATTTGTAATGTACAAAGAATTGTCAATTAAGCTTACCAAGAGCACAGATGCACTTGCAAATTATATCACAATTGAAAATAATGAGCAAACCTATGTGCCCTTTCCACTATTAGTATGCTTTACTGCACAATGCTTATTTCCACCTCTGTATTGCGGTGTAGCAAGCTACGAAAGAAACGTTGCATAATTGCGCTTTTTAAGATTAACTTTTTTGCAATACACCTATGTTCTGCGGTGAAGCCTAAGCAATGTACTGCGTTGAAGCATACTAAAAGTGGAAAGGGGCCACTGTCACTGGACATAAAAAGAGTTCTTTAATTATACCCTATGATTATACACTCGCGCAACCGCCGCCTCTCAGGTCGCCTGAGTGGACATACTATGCTGTGTGATAGCGGCCCCCTCCCACTTTTAGTATCCTTTACCGCGTAACTAAAATGCACTGCGGCGAAGAAGCAGTACATTTGTATTCAGTGAATAAACAAATGCTTTTTACAACAGTACAGAAATAAACGCGCACCATGCATCAGTCTACCACATGGAAGAGCGTCGCAACAAAAGGTAGCTGATTCACACAGGCTGTGTAGCCCACTTATCAGTCGTAAAGGCTATTCTGGGTAATTCATAATTTCACACACACAGAAATATGTTTATATGTTTACGTTCGTACTCCTTGCGTAATAAGACTTCCAGAACTTCCACAACAGGTAGTAATTTACAACACACAAACGAAAACAACAGATACATATGCCTTGTTTTCAACTCGGTCGTCATGCAAATGACATATAGCACGGAAAAACGTGAACATGCTGTGTGTTAGCATCGTAAACTTCATACTAGGCAAGGAGCACACCACAATCCCGCGACAGCCGCTAATGAGACCAAAACGGGAGCACATATCTGTGAACATGCAAATGGAGACCCTAAGCCACTCTGCTCCTCCACCACCCCCCGCTGCACGGCTGAACCACTCGTTTCAAGCACAGCACATCTAACACACATTCAGCACTGAACAGTGGGCGGTCGACGCAGTCGCATTTACATGACTTGTAGCGAGCAGCACATCCCTCGATGTCCGTTAAGCAAAGTCGGACACGGCGACGCCACATCGCGGTTCGCAGAACTTCGCTGCCGATGCGCTAGGCCACTTCGACATTTCAATTGTCAAGCAAGCACGGGTCACACAACGCAGATTCTCTACTGCCAGAGCTCACCGAGGCGAAAGCCGCACTGCCGCACCACCACTACTCGCGGCTTTCCGCCAAGTAACGCAGAACCTACAACCAACACACAAGCAACGCACGTACAATCACATGAGCAATGTTGAACAACGCGGGGTCCAGAGAACGATCACGCCGAGGACGAACACGCCACGGCGTCGCTCGGCGAAAGCATCGCGCCTTCTGAAAAATCCCTAAACGATGCAGTCCCTAGGCACCTAGGATCAGGTCACGTGAGGGATTTTTGTACGACAAATAGACGCACGCAGATGCCTAGGGACAGCATTGTTTAAGGATTTTTTAGAAGGCGCGATGCTGGCGCCGAGCGGCGCCGTGGCGTGTTCGTCCTGCAGATTATATTATGCAGATTATAAAGGACAGACTGCAGGCATGGGTAGAGAACGAGGGGGTACTTGGAGAGCTACAAAATGGGTTCCGGAAGCATAGGAGGCTAGAAGACAATCTGTTCTCGCTAACACAGTGCATTGAAATAGCTGAAAAGGAACACAGACCCCTATGGCTGGCTTTTTTGGACATCAAGGGAGCCTATGACAGTGTACTTCAAGAGGGCTTGTGGGGCATTCTGGAAACGTTAGGAGTGCAAGATGGAGTAACCAATTTCTTAAAAAAGATATCTATAAAGGTAACCGGGTGATTATACAATGGGAAAAGCAGGTTTCGGAGCCTGTGATGATTCGGCGGGGGCTTAGGCAGGGGTGCCCATTGTCACCTCTGATGTTTATGCTGTACCTACAAGGTCTAGAGGCCAAAATACAGCAAAGCGGACTCGGCTTCAACCTATCATTTCTCAAGCAAGGAAAATTGATTGAACAGTCATTACCAGGACTGATGTACGCGGATGATATTGTATTAATGGCTGACAATGCAGAAGATCTGCAGGAATTAATGGACTTATGTGGTACAGAAGGAGACAGGTTAGGCTTGAAGTTTAGCAAAGAAAAATCAGCCGTCATGATTTTTAATGATAACAGTTGCGGCGAGCATAAGATACAGGAGGCCACGCTGGAGATAGTCGATAAATACAAGTACCTTGGGGTGTGGATAAATAATGGCATTGAGTATCTGACAGACTACGAAAAATATCTAACGACTAAAGGTAACAGAAGTGCAGCGATTATGAAGAGTAGGGCACTGTGGAACTACAATAGGTACGAGGTAGTACGAGGGATATGGAAGGGGGTAATGGTACCAGGCCTGACTTTTGCCAATGCAGTTCTATGTATTAGAACAGAGACCCGGCAACAGTTGGAAATTAGGCAACGTGGTGTGGGTAGGCTCGCTCTGGGAGCACATGGCAAGACACCAAATCTTGGAGTGCAGGGGGATCTGGGATGGTCTTCTTTCGAGGGCAGAGAGGCTAGTAGCAAGATAGCATTTGAGGAGCGATTGAGAAAAATGGGGGAAATTCGGTGGGCTAGGAAGGTTTTCAGTTACTTATACACGAGGAATGTTGACACGAGGTGGAGGAAGCGAACTAGAAAATTGACAAGCAAGTACTTGGGCAGTAGCGGGGGAACAAGTAAGGAATCATCTGTCAAGAAAAAGGTTAAGGAGGCAGAGAGGGGTATGTGGAGTACAGAGATGCAAACCAAATCGGCATTGGAGACATACAGGACGTTTAAGCAAGAAATAGCCAAAGAAAATATTTACGATAACTCTAAGGGAAGCTCATTGTTGTTCGAAGCCAGGACAGGTGTACTGAGGACTAAAACGTACCGAGCCAGATACCAGGAGATAGATTTGGTGTGCGAGGCGTGTAGAGAGGAGGCGGAAACGGCGGAACACCTGATACTTGCTTGTAAACAACTTCACCCTGCAGTTGAATCTAGGCCGGCGCTGGGTGCACGCACGTGGCAGCAGACGACCCCAAGTGGGGTTCGCTGCTGCCACGCATGATGACGTCACAAAAAAAAAGTTTAATATAAGAGACATGAAACGCTAATATTTTGGTTTTATTGTTAATTATACTGCGTTTAAATAGATAAGTCGTTTTACTTGACGCCGTGTTTTAAAATCGAAAATGACTGTCGGCGTTTACACGCGCGTGCACGCAGTGGGGAATCGCTGTGGTTCCTAGTGGCCGTGTTGTGCGTGCTTAGTACTGTGTAGGATCTGCTAGTACGAATAACGTTGCTGTTACGAAGATAGGCAAGCTTTCAAGGAACTGTACTGTATCCATGAAGTGGCACTACATATCGCCTGCTATCGATTGGGGGTTTCGAAGAGTCGTGGTGGCACTGCGCCGCCGACTGCATGGTGCCGGCACAGATAATTCGTGTATTGCGGCGTGTGTTGCTCGTTTTAGTTGTGAGTGCGTCTTCTGATAAAACTGGATGCCATTTTGCGCTTAAACACTACGTAGAGACATTGCTCACGATCCACTGCTCGAAAATGCATAAGTCGCACACCAGTATGCATTGACGGTCGATATAGCATGCATATATACGTTTCCTCGCTATCTTTCTGTAACCAAGGGACCTTGCAAAATAGGAAAGCATTTTGTCGATGAACAAATTTCAATCATGCATTTCGTGCCTCTTTGGGCACGCAGAATCCTAGTAATTCGGGCAAGCCCACGGTCAGATACCGTGAGAATTGTGCACAAAATACAAGTACCATACGGGTAAGGAGTGGATGACACCACCATCATCCGTCTGTTTTCTGCGCAACTAATATGAATTGTGACCATTTGGCCCATATTTCAGTTCTGGTGTCAGCAAGTGTTCGTGACGAATTTTGAAGTGCGTGACATGTATACATCACAGTTGACTGCAGTGTAGGTTGCTATTAGGTTTTCGTGCACTGAGACAGAAAATTACTTGTAGAAGAGATACTGATGCGATGGCTTTTTCTTTTTTTTTTTGGAATAGTGATTGTCATTATATAACATGAATGAGAATGCAATACCACTTCACTCTCTGCGCGTGTAAACGTAGTTTTAATATTTTCCGAGCGTGATATATATATGTCATCGTACCTTCTGTCGTAAATTATTTTCTGTGAATGATACCCATTCATCAGCCATGTCTTCATTAAATTTGCAGTATTTGGGGTTAATAAACATTTAACCCTTGAAAACAAGTCTTATTTGTTGTCCTTTCAACTTTACAACGTCGAATATTAGAACACAAATGCAAGAAAAGAGATATACACTGAGGTAGTGTTTGTCATCTTTCTTGTTTCTTTTATTGTTCTGCACAATGTTTTCTTAATTATCACGCAAGACCAACTAGCCGGTTCTCATAGAGCATGCTTAGCTGCAACGAAATATTAAAAAAAAAGTTATTGAGCCCTTTGATGAATAACTTCTGCTATAAGAAAAAGAAAGGGGAAAGAAAGAAGGAAAATTTCATCTATAAAGTGACCTCTCTCAATGTAATTAGAAAGTAGGATTCAGGTACTGAATTAATTGCATCAAAATCATATTAAACAAGTGTTCATTGCCAGACCTGTCTGTAATTCACATATTTCCTGCATGACATATACCACAATGACGTGGTCACTCAGACAGTGTATGTGCATTAAATACAATGTTAAGGCTATTACACAGCAGTAAATATTAAGAATGACCTCTGTTATCATTATGTGGCACATTGTACTCATACTTCTAAAATGTGTAATCACTAATAAAGTTAAAAAATGGCCAGGCTTAGCTTGGTTAAGCCAAGAAAGCGTTGCATATTGTGTTGGGGCCCAGCTTTTCCTCCGGCTGTCGTGACGTCACGTCACGTGGTTGCGCTAAAGGTCAATGGTGGCTGCCCGGCCGCGCCCAAGGGCTGAACTGAGTGATTGCAATATGCAATGCATAAAACTCTAGTGTAGGGGTATGAGCCACCATAGTGGTTCATACCCCCAACGGTGGCTGCCCGGCCGCGCCCAAGGGCTCAACTGAGTGATTGCAACATGCAACGCATAAAAGAAAGAAAAGTATAATCCACATCTGGCAGTGCTCCTAGTGATCTTAAAGGGGCCCTCAAACCATTTTCCAACGAATCATAGGATGGCCTCATTATTAAAGGACATATCAGGAATCTCTTGCCACAAAATTTGTTCAAATCCTTCACATATTAGTGGAGTTAACGCATCGATACATGGCTTTCTCTCTCTTTTCATCTCGGCTAGCAAGCTGGAAGCTACACAGAGAAGAAGCCTAGAGGAAAAAGCCGTGCCCTAAAGTTGAGTGTCTCAGTAGTGAAAGGGCTTGCTGTGGCACCCCATAGCGGCTGCCCTAGTCTATGCCATGCAAAATGCCACTATCCTCTTGTACACCACATGTAGACCGGCAGTGCAAAGAATAAATTATTTTCCTCTGTTTTTGAGGTGTCATACATGTATAGGTTTTAACTAAAAATAATCAGTAATGTATTTCTGAGAATGCTCTCGCAATCCCAAAATCAGCCAATATGAAGTGCTGGTGGGATCAGCCGCTTGCACTGACGTTGCTTGATGACAGTGCAAATGCAAGAGCAACCTATTTTTTGCTGTCTTTGACATGAGATTTTAAATTTCCTGCTGTGTGCAATGTTATAATACTTGGCTCACATTTTAACAACAGCCTTTACAACAGATTGGCAATATTTTTTTGCTATTGATACGGAACAGTTGTGTGGTTGCACTGAACAAGATGAAGACGACATCTTCCCGATTGATAAAGGGTCACCATCATAGGCTTATGTGTAAATATATTGTAAATAGCCTAATGCGTCAGCTACACATAACACTATGTTTAAAAAGTCTCAAGACCCCATTAAATGATCACTTCATCTGGAAGTTTAAAGTCATCAATTGGAATGCGGCCAGCCCTAACAATTTCAGGAGGATCCGATAAACATGAAAATTGTCTGCAAGATAATTAGATGCATTAATGTTAACAGAAAAAATAAAGAATTCGGGAAAAGCTGCAATGAGCAAGCCTGCTTGTTACTGGAAAGATCGCATATAAAAAAGACTGGGGAGCACTGTGCTAGTGGGCTTTCCATTTCTATGTATGAAAAAGAAATCGGAGTCCTCAAGGCATACATCAAGTAATCAAATCCTTTTTTTTTCTCTTTCTAATAACGTGTCTGCCCATGTGCATATCATATACATATTTCATGACGACATTGTGGAATAAACAGCTTACATTGGTGCTTGTCCCATGTCTACCCTTTTATTTCATGCCATGCCTGCTTTTTGCATTCATAAATCACGTTATATATGCACAGATGTGTGCATACTTGGTCAGCATACAAGGCTTATATCACCTCGTTTTCTGTTTCTTTCATTCGGCACAGAGAGTGTTCGTGTATATATTGGCAAATATACCCGCTGAGATAGCGACTAATTCAACAGTAGCCTGCAATCAGCCACGTGAAACCCAGGAAAGCAGGCAAAGAAAGATTCTTTTTAAAAGTCCAAAAAAATAAAGTTCTAGCAGCATCAGTGCTTGAACTTAATAAAGCGGTCAAGCACATGCACTGTAGGAAGAGCAGATTATGAGTGAAAACATTTGCTTTATTTGATAAATCGAATGAACTAACATTTTTTTTTTTGCATAGTTATTAGGTATACACTTTAATCTGTACAAAGCATCAAGCTTGAGATTGGTGAAAAATAAAAGTATTGTAAATGTAATCACTCTCTATTATGAATAGAACATTTAAACAATAAATTTGTACACCATCACAAGGTATTGAAATAACATAACTAATTCACATACACCAATGCCTGTCCTATAAAATTTTAATTGCTTGATGTTTGTAATTTGATTGTATTTAGAACCTTACAGTGGGCTTTTTATGTAGTAACCAGGCTCAACAGATCATTTTCATATTGATCATCAGCCTATTTTTATGTACACTGCACGACGAAGGCCTCTCGCACCAACCTCCAATTACCCCTATCTTGCGTTCGCTGATTCCAATTTGCGCTTGTCAATTTCCTTATTTCATCACCCCGCCTAGTTTTATGCTGTCCTCAACTGTGCTTCACTGCCCTTGGCATCCAATCAGTAACTCTAATGCTCCACTGGTTACCTACTCTATGTATTACATGGCCGGCCCAGCTCCATTGCTTTCTCTGAATGCGAACTAAAATATTGGCTATCCCCCTTTGCTGTCTGATCCCGACCTCTCTCTTCCAATCTCTTAACGTTATGCCTAACATTTTTCATTCCACCTCTCTTTTCATGGTGCGTAAGTTGTTCTAGAGCTTCTCTTTAACCTCAAAGTTTGTCCCATATGTTAGCACCAATACAATGCAATGATTGTACACTTTTCAATGGAAGTAGTAAGCTCCCAGTCAGGGTTTGGTAATGCCTGCTGTATGCACTCCAACCCATTTTTATTCTGTAAATTTCCTTCTCATGATCAGGGTCGCCTGTGAGTAATTGACCTGGATAAACGTACTCCTGTACAAACTCCAGAGGCTTACTGGCGATCATGAATTCTTGTTCCCTTGCCAGGCTGTTGAACCCAACCTGTCTTCTACCGATTAATCTTCAACCCCACTCTTACACTTTCTTGGTTATGTCTTCAATCATTGGTTGTAATTCATCTGCGGTGTTGCTGAACAGGACAATGTCTTCTGCAAGGGAAAGTTTGCCGAGATATTTGCTGTTGATCCTCACTCCTAAGCCTTCCTAGTCTAATAGCTTGAATACTTCTTCTAACCATGCAGTGAATAGCACTGGAGATATTGCATCTCCTTGCCTGACCCCTTTCTTGATAGGTAACTTTCTACTTTTCTTCTGGAGAACGAAGGTAGCTGTTGAATATTTGTAGATATTTCCCAAGATATTCACATATGCCTTCTGTACTTCTTGATTACATAATGTCTCTATGACTGCTGGTGTCTCTAGCGAATCAAATGCCTTTTCATAATCTATGAAAGCCATCTACAGGGGTTGATTATACTTTGCAGATTTCTTTATTACCTGATGGATGGCATGGATGTGATCCATTGTAGAATATCCCTTCCTGAAGCCAGCCTGTTCTCTTGGATCTCCATCCTAAGGATCTCCACAAATGATCCTGAAAGGTGCTCCATGTGAAACACCAAAAGATGTTCTATGGATGCACCAACTAGGCCTTTCTTTAGATGTCATTGGGACATTAGTCAGATGTTGAATCCTGGCATAGTCTTGATGTTAATAATCACTTGTTTGTTGATTCCACAGTCCCTGTAGCTCTCCAGGCATGCAATGTGTCATAGAGTCACTGTGAAACTTTCAATGCTTTATTGCAACTGCTTATAATACAATGTGTCAATTAGTACCTCCAGCAAAAAATAATGAATCTATCCCTACTTTACAAACCCTAGACAATCTTCCAATAAAGATCTCTATTGGTCTCATATGAAATCCAATAGGAAAACCTACAAGTCCCATATGGCCAAGTGTACAGGTCCTATAAATATTCTTGCCGGTGCTGTGCCAGGGCAGTACAATGTTCTATAACACAAATAAAATGTGTGATAGTGATACAAGCAGTGATATGAACTTGTATTGGACAAATAAACTGCTTTATAGATCCCAATAGATGCAATAGAATTAGTGATCATAACATAAACTTGTATAGGTAGCAGTGCTCGGCAAGAAGCAAACCAAGCGGACGCGCCCAACATTGCTGGAACTTCTGTGCCTTATTAAACACACTACTTTCTTGAAATAAGCTCAAAATTTGAAACAAAATACATTGCTCTTCCAATGAGCAGTTTTCATTACACCATTTTCTGTCAGCACATAAACATATTAACTGGAAGACTTTGCAAAACTTTGATAATTATTTAACCTATTGGCAATTATTCCACAAATTCTGACGTCCACTGCTGCTATGTAGCTTGGCCTGCAAAAATTATAATTTGACTCAAATCTCCTATTTCTCATAACGTGAAACAGACATAGCAGAAGCACACAGGATGAGTGTGTGTGTCAACGTGTGCATATTATAGAAAACTTAACACTACGTATACAGGGTGTTCTTTTTTAGCTGCACCAATTTTTTTTAAAATTTCATGTGGTAGATAGCACAATTCTAACCCTTGATCTAAACTACTTGATAAAGTGGGCATTACTTCTACAAGAAATAAGAATGCCTGACTGAATAATTAACTTTATTCTAATTAACTTCTTGTTTGTTACTTTATGGCACCCATTTCAATTGACAAATTGTAGCTGGTGAGATTGCAATGCGTATCCACTTGGAACACATTATCAGGACTAGCCCAGTTTCGAGATATGAATTTTCAAATGTCCAATGAAATGCATTGATGTTCCAGTTACCTTCGTGCGTCAATGCATAGAACAGTTTTTATAAGTAAGTGGAACAAAAGTGAATTTTTACGGCAAGTTTGATGCCACATATCTCGAAACTGGTGCCATCCTCAGAATTTGTTCCCAAGCAGATATGCCTTTCAAACTCACTGGTTACATTTTGTAGATTTGGAATGCCCACAAAGAGAGGGTGGTGCAAACGTAGACATGGCCAGCAAGGGTCAAAGTGCAGTGTCTGTTCTTATCAGCTTAATATCTGATATGGGTTCTATTTGGACCCAAGCTATTACTTATTTTTGCATGTTGCCGGAGTGCTTGAAGCCTGCTTCACCAATACTTTTGTGCAATATTTTTGTGTGTACCTTAATGTGGCAAATATGCTGCAGTGAGGGTTGTCAACGCATGTGTGAATGTACCACTGTTTGAGCATAGGAAGTAAGAATATTGGGCCTCTCAAATTAGCAAATTAGTTAAAAGACCAGGAGAATAATTTAAAGATACATTTAGAGACGTGTATCTGCCTTAAATACTGCATCTTTAAAATCAACATCGTCATCATCAACCTGTTTTATGTCCACTGCAGGACGAAGGCCTCTCCCTGTGATCTCCAATTACCCCTGTCCTGCGCCAACCGATTTCAACTAGCGCCCGCAAATTTCCTAATTTCATCGCTTCACCTAGTCTTTTGTCGTCCTCGATTGCGTTTTTCTTCTCTTGGTACCCATTTTGTAACCCTAATGGTCCACCGGTTATCTAACCTATGCATTGCATGGCCTGCCCAGCTCCATTTCTTTCTCTTAATGTCGATTAGAATATCAGCCGTTTGCTCTCTGATCCAAACCGCTCTCCTTCTTTCTCCCTTTTAACGTTACGCCTAACATTCTTCGTTCTATCATTCTTTGCATGGTCCTTAACTTTTTTCCCAATCAAGCTTCTTTGTCAGTGTCCAAGTTTCTGCCCCACATGTCAGCACCGGTAAAATGCGCTGATTGTACGCCTTTCTTTCAATGACAATGGTAAGCTCCCAGTCAGGAGCTCACGATGTCTGCCGTATGTGATCCAACCCATTTTTATTCTTCTGTGAATTTCCTTTTCATGGTCAGGGTTCCCTGTGATTAATTGACCTAGGTAAACGTACTCCTTCACAGACTGTAGAGGACAAATGGCGATCCTGAACTCTTGTTCCTTTGCCCGGCTATTTATCATTATCTTTGTCTTCTGCACATTAATCTTCAACCCCACTCTTACACTCTCTGTTAAGGTCCTCAATCATTTGTTGTAACTCGTCTGCATTGTTGCTGAATAGAGCAATGTCATCGGCAAACCGAAGGTAGCTGAGATATTCGTCATCGTTCTTTACTCCTAAGCCTTCCCAGTTTAATAGCTTGAATACTTCTTCTAAGCATGCAGTGAATAGCATTGGAGAGATTGTGTCTCCCTGTCTGACCCCGTTCTTTATAGGTATCTTCCTACATGTGTAGAATTAAGGTAGCTCTGGAATCTCTGAATTTTCCCAGGTACATAAGCGGTCTGTACTCCTTGATTGCGTAGTGCATCTATGACTGCTGGTATCTCTAGTGAATCAAATGCCTTTTCGTAATCTATGAAAGCCATATAGAGAGGCTTACTGTACTCTGTGGATTTCTCGATTACCTGATTAATGACACGGATGTGATCCATTGTAGAGTATTCCTTCCTGAAGCCAGCCTGTTACCTTAGTTGAATGAAGTCCAGTGTTTCCCTTATTCTATTGGAGATAATTTTGGTGAATATTTTATATAATACTGGGAGTAAGCTAATGGGCCTATAATTTTTCAGGGTTTTAATGTCTCCCTTTTTGTGGATTAGTATAATGCTTGCATTCTTCCAGTTTTCTGGGACCCTTGCGATCGATAGACACTTCGTATAAAGAGCCGCCAGTTTTTCAAGCATTACGTCTCCTCCATGTTTGATTAAATAGACTGTTATTCCATCTTCTCCTGCCACTCTTCCTCGTTTCATGTCTTGCAAGGCCCTTCTGACCTCATCGCTAGTTATAGGAGGAGTTCCTGTATCCTGTTCATTACTGTTTCTAATTGAGGTATCCTGACTCCTCTGGGTATTGTACAGGTCAGTATAGAATTCTTCCGCTGCTTTTACTATATCTTCGAGATTTTTGATGATATTTGATGATACCCTGCTTATCTTTTATTAGTTATATAACTAATATTAATATTATACTATATATAATATTAATGGTTATATTTTAAAACAAAATATAGCATAACCTTGGAAATTGCGATGCATAAAACCACACTTAACAGATTATTCAAATGTATGGTGATATTCATTTCTTGCATTCTTTGCCACTTGCTTAGCAACTGCACAATTCCTTTTTTGATAAATCTTGGAGAAGTTTACTGGAAGAAACATATAAATCCACTTAAATGTCCTCAGATGTTGAGAAATTTTTCATGTTGACGAAGTGGTCTAAGGGTACCGTATGTGAGGAGGGAGGGACTGTCAAGCAACACATCCCACTCAAGCACAAGCTATCTTCCCTCAGATATTGTGGGATCTGGCATTGTCATGATGAAAAGCAATGCTTCTTTTAATTTAAGAACTCTGCCCTTCTCTCCTAGATTGTTGTGCATAACTAATTGAATAAGCAACAGTAGTTTGCATAAATTGACTATTACATTGTTTTCAGTAAAGGATTTCTTGGGGAAAGGTTTGTGGTCATTGTTTTTACACAGCTGGCCACTTATGGGAGGCAGTGATAAAGGTTGCAGTCACTGAACTTTTGTAGAACTGAAATGTGTTGTTGGTTAATATATGCAGCTTTTTAGAAATGGTCATGAGTTCAGACATTTATAGATTGAATAGACTATCCACATACTAAGCACTTGGATGGTAGTTCTCATTACTTTTCTTAATTTTGTTAGAACTACCAGAGGTTATCTTGCCACTTCTGTGTTTGTGGTCTTCAAAAGTAAAGCGAAATGAGTGAAAAAAATTTAATGTAGCAGGCAAGCAAAACCTTTCAGTTGGAATGTTATTCCAAATGCCAGAAAAATATTTTGAATGAATCTCTGTGAGTGAACATCTGAATTGCTTCATGCTTATGCAATCCGTAAGGAGTCATTTTCTTAGAGTGTAAAAGAATTAAGATGAGTTGGAGCACACTTTTGCAGAAGCAGTGTCCCCTTGTTTTTAGTGGTGTGTGGATGTTTCAGATCACAAATATTGAATTGAATAGTATTTGCTGTTTGATTTGTATTTGATTTATGAATTGATTATTAAAAATTGTGGAATAATAATTTATTTTGATTATGTAAAGAATAACATTTATTGTGGCCTCAAAGAAGAGAAGGGGTAGGAACTGAGGACTATTCTGAATAAGTCTGCTGAAGGGAAGCTGTGGTTGCTATACATGAGCGCTAGTTCTTGAGCAAACACAGGGGTCAGAGGTGTTTGATTTTGGCAAAACAATTTATTATTTGGCCACTTGCATGATGTATCAATCATTTTAAAACAATGTGCAGTGCTTTAGTATTACACTTTTCTCCTTGAACAAACTCAACATTTTCCATGGCTCCAGATGTGCTATTCCAAATTTCTTTTTTTCATTACTGTCATTGCCATGGCATACCACGATAACTAAAAGTAGTTGTTTCTCATTTATGCGCTCCTCAGTTGACTGGACATCTATTTTGCAAACAGCATAATATGCATTTATATGTGCCTGTAAACAAGCCAAGTAAATAATGCCAACACACTTCATTTTTTACAACTAGCACTCTACACTTACTTTATATTTCAGCAACTTTAGAAATTCTAAATTTGATTCAGTATTTGGAGGTTGCTTTCCTCAAACATATGTAGATGCAGTAAGAAAATTTCATTATTTGAGCACCCCTACTTCTTTTCTGAAATGACACTATTAAATTATTTTAATCTCCATTGAGGGAGGGAGATAAAAAAAATAGGAGGGGCTGTTACATCACTTTTTGTGAAGTCAGACAATGCCATTTGGTCATGCAGCCCAAGCAACTTCTCCATCTTTGTAGGTGCTGTCAGAACACCCATGTAGGTTTCTGTTTCTATGCTACTGTGCACCAGCTTTGCGAGTCTGAGTGCATCACCTCTGTGGCCACAAAGCTCAGTATCAGCAACTGTGATGTATTTTAAGGTTACCTTATGAAGAAATGGAAACTACCCAGTTTTGCTGCACTTTGCATGCATAGTACTACGATACTGTGTAACTTGACAACAGATAGCTTCTTTTGTGTGCACAAAGAACTTGGAAGCGTGATAATTCCCACAATAATTTCATTATTTTTAGTATGCAATATTTTACCCAACTTTGTCATTGGCCATTGGTGTTTGCAGGTGTGCTACACATTTTAAATGTGGTACTATTAAAAAATAGGCTGAAACCTATTTATGGATGGTGCTGCATGTTAATTAAAAATTTTACCTGGTAAGAGGGAGTGCAGAACTTAAATCTGTTTATTGAAAAAATGTTTGAGTTCAACACAAGGTTTAGTAGATTTACATGGTAACAACTTGTGAATGGGGTGGGGACGTGGCCATAGCAATTGTTCTGTCTCTAAAGTGCTACCTAGACAAGAATAGATACATGGTAATTGAACAAGGATTCTCGCTGAAGCCATCGTTTTGACAAAGGGACTTGTCTTCATAAGGCCAGCAACTGCTACAGATGAACAGGTCACTTTTGTGAGTATATATATAATGAAAGTTTACAAGAAGTTCCAGGCATGAAATAAGATGGAAATTATTTGCGTTATGTTGGCTTATTTTGAGGAGATAACCTTATTTGGTATTTACAAAATGTCATTGTTAACACAAACTTAGCATTTGTAGCCATTTTCATGGCTACTATACTGAACTGTACCCCCTTCAGTCACGAATGATGGTATTCTGCCAGGACATTTTTCGAGCTTGCAGGTATGAATGTTTCAGGTGTCCAGAGTTCGAAAAAAAAAATTCCCCTCTCTAGGAATATTATTTTGCAAAGTCAATCGCGTCCTCATATGGAGACATCGTGACTCAATACTTTCTATCGCAAGTTCACTATGCCACTTTAAAGGAAGAAGGGGCATTATCTATTCAGGGTTGTGCGAGTGGTGCATTGACTGGTTGACAGGTTGTGATATTTGAAGAGGTGATCCTGAGCTGCGATGCACAGAAAAACATCGCATTTCCGGCAGTGGCCCCGGTTTCTACCACACACTTCTCATACTTGCTTTGCTAAGGAAACGGCAACTGGACTTGCTGGGGCCAGTGGTCCTTTGCATCCTACCTCACACAATCGCATCATGTTTAGAGCAAGGATGGTGACTCAAAATGAGCTATTCAGGTTGGACATTAAAAGAAAATGCTAAATTGCAGCACAGACAAAATTCTCAAATACAAAAACAGAAAACAGTCTGTACTGCTTCTGCAGGTCAACTTCGCCCAAACAAAATTCTGTTGTTCTGGGACCAAACTAGGAATCTCTCGTATCTGGACAACCATTCGAGGAAGCGACATAATTGCCAGACTGACGTTGTTCGTTTCATGGTCCGGAAATGTGAGCATTTACCACCTTCATGACGAAACAGTGCGTACGACGATTTGTGCATTTAAAAAATGCCACCACTTAAAACTAAAAGGAACACTGAAAAACACAGTTTAATTCTTCGACGGTGAACTAGATTGCCCAAGAAGTCCAAAAAGTGTCGGTGGTTTTAAGTTTTCGCACAGTGGCTATGGTTCGCCGGCGTGGTAAAAAAGATTGAGTGAGTCACAGTGTCTCCGAATGGAGACTCGGATGAAAACAGGATCAAAACTATTCAGTAATAGAACTATGAGTATTGTGCAACTGTTTTTCTTTAAAAGTAGCTCTTTCTTCACATAAAACAGGGTTTTTAACCGTTCTGAATGTTTGAGGCTGCTGCAAAAGAGAAATTTGAGCAGCGACAAACCAGAGCTTCCGTAAAACATGGAGTCGTCCGTCTTCAAACATCTTTTTCTCTAGTAGTGTTTCGTCGCTTCATCAGATGGCGTTCATTGCATTTATGTATGCTTCCCATATTATCCCCACCAGTGTGCAGTGTCACTCCTTCGCTTTTTGATGAAAAACGCAACATAGAAAGTCGTATCTTCATATGGAGACACCGTGACTGAAAGGGGTACCGTACCCATAACAGCCATGTAACCATGATTGGATGTAGTAGCGAACAGGAAATGGACGTTCAATGTGTAACTATTGATCAGGTTTGAAGGGCTTCGCAAGATAAGTCCAAGGAAAATGTGGCAGGAGAAGATGAAATAACAGTTGATTTGATAAAACATGGAGGAGATATTGCACTGGAATCTTGCAGTCCTTTATTCACAATGCCTAACAACGCTAAGCATACCAGACTTTAAAGAATGCGAGCATAATTACAAGAATGGAGGTGTTTAAGAATTGGAAGAACTACAGACCCATTTCTTTAGTCTCAGTATTGTACAAGATATTCACTATCAAATAGAATAAGGGATACACTTGACCACAATATTCCATGATGGATCTCATCCAATAAGACATTTGAGACCGTAGCCAACCTCTCTGTATGACCTTTGAAAAGTACATATTTGGTTCAAGAGACAATAGTGGTCATGGAGGCATTGCAAAGAAGTAGAAGCATACATGTATGCCTTATTGCAGTAGCGTAAAGTCACGCTTTCTCAGTGCATAGTTTTAGGCAAGCACCCTGAACAAAGCTTATGGAAAACTTTTGAAGACATTATTGGCATCCATAAATATTCTGAAAATTGTGTCGGCATGCCTCCACTATCGCTACACAGCTGTAAAATCATGCATCTATTCAGCCTGTGATTTCGTTCTCTTAACAATCATATTGTACGTCATCATCTGTTTTTTTCTGCACCCAATTGTACATCTAGTATATATTGATATCAACATGCAATAAATATTGGTTCTAGTCAGCACAGTGTTGGATCTCCTCTCATTGTCCTGTTTTTAGCACTGTTCCCTTCAAGAGCT
Source organism: Dermacentor variabilis (assembly GCF_050947875.1). Classification (NCBI taxonomy): domain Eukaryota; kingdom Metazoa; phylum Arthropoda; class Arachnida; order Ixodida; family Ixodidae; genus Dermacentor; species Dermacentor variabilis. The sequence goes on along the minus strand of NC_134574.1, from coordinate 21,367,959 downwards.
TTATTAATATTTTACCTTCAGGTACCACATACAAATAATAGGAAACATGGAACAGCAATGCAAAACTTTTTACATCAGTGATTTCTTTGAGCAGTGTTAAGGTTGACAATTTTGCCTCCTTCAGGAACTCCGTTGAATAAACTTCCTCTAAGCATCTGCCATCCTGGTGTCCTTTCACTACAAGATTTCGAAGGTTATGGTCAGATACAGACAAAGGAAACTCTGTTTGGGTCTTGGGTGCAGTAGTAAATTTCTTAGCATGACTGTGAAAAATTTACGAGGTGCCCAGCATAACCAATATAATCCTGACAAAAGTGTATGGGAGGCTATGCTTGTAGTATATGATGTCTAACAATGCTGCAAGGCAGTGCAAATGCCATAGACATGCATGCATCTTTGTGACATGCACTGCTGTGTCTTAACACCTTCAAAACAGTTTCACAAACTTTTTTTTAGCAATACCCGACTCAACGTTGCTAAATTTTCTAAAAGCCATACTTCTACGTACATATACCACTGCTCACAATGCTTTTGTCACCAGTTGCAAAATGATGCATTCAGCTGCAAGTCGTCGTTGCATACCATAACGCCATATGAGACCTTTCATTTGCATTTAAAGCAGATGGTATAGAAATAAAAAACAAGTGCAGAGATCATGTATCTCTTTGCATAGTATGTAAATGTAATGATTCAGGAAAGCTTTGCTTATAGTGTATTGCAACAAAGGCAATGGATTTGCTGCAATTTAGCACCTAATAGACCAATCTCACCATGCCTAGCACGCAGATGCATGCTTTTTTCCTGCCATGTTACTTGTAGTTCTTAGGAGAATTTGGAACACGGTGGGAAGGCACTGCGTAATAGTTATAGAGTTTGCATATTCACCAACATGAGTTTTGTGGAAGCAGTGGTGGTGGTCAGAGTGCATATTCAGCGACTACACTTCTGGCCAAGTTGAGGGGCTGGAGACGTGAAAGTTCATTATCTCAATGTGAATGGCATGTGTTTCAAAGCTTGCATCTGTTAACATGCACCAGCTATGTGAAGCAGATTCTTTTCTGTTTGCGGCAGAAAATACTCAAGGAAGTATATAAAGGAAGAAAAAAAAAGTTGCTCTCCAATGACGTTTTGCATTAATATCCAAGCTTGACAATCCCAAATTACGACACCTTGCATATAAATGGTGGTGGTCATGTGTTTACATTTCAGCAGTGACTCGACCAAGGATATAATCTGCATGCATGTTTAAATATAAGGACATGCATTGAAATTTACTTAATGATGTTTATTTGCTTGAAGAAAATGCTTTTGCAATGGTTAATATCACATACACTATGAGGAACTTGGAAGCAGTAAGCTTTGAATGGAATAAGGAAAGCAGAAACTTCAAACGAGATGGATAGAGAGACAGACACAGGACTCTCTTTCTGTCCCGTTTGAAGTTTGCACTTTCCGCTATTAGACTGATAATGAACCAACTAGCCCAGCAAAGGATTTTCTTAAATGGTAAGCTTTATGGCTTATTTGACTTGCTGTTTTCAAGCACTCTAATAGTTGTACGAAGCAACAAAGTTGGGTTGCACGATTTTTGTTACAAGGTGCTTGTTGGCACGTTTTCTTGATTCATTAAAGGACCTTAAAGATGAGCAATAATGCTTAAAAGTGACCAGTTGAATGCAAGGTTGTGAAGCGTTGGTTATGCTTTCTATTGCATTTTTCTTTTCCTGCAGAAAGTATAGAAATGCTTGGGTGAACTGTTTTTTTTTCTTGAATATATGAGCGTGAGGTTAATTCTTTGTTGAGCCCGAGTGGTTACAATTTGCTTATGTCACAAGACGCATTCACTAATACGCAACTGTAGCCCTGCAGTTAAAGTGCTGTCTATCAACAATGCCAGGAGTTCAAGAAAGCAATGTTATCTAACCATCTAAATGAATGGGTAGATTTTTGATGGTCAGGGATGTGGCTAGGACTATTGTATAGCAGATGAGCGCAGGTATACAGACCGAGCAATGCATGTTTGTTCTTGTTTACAATGGCCAAGCCTGGCCGTGTGAGCAGCACTTCATACTGAATGCTCATTTGTCTGTTATATTTATCTGGTATTGCTGCATGTCTTCAAAGCCTCTCTTACTTCTAAGACTTCACTGCACATGACTGATCCTTTCATTTGTTCACATCTTTGTGCCTTTCACAGCATCGTCGTGTCCATTGTGGTGAAAATGCACGATTGCCACGTTCCATTTGCCTAAGTTTTACAAGCTGCACTAGCAGCCACAGCAGATTTTCACGAAATCAAACCAACAAAAAAATTTTACTTGCTTTTCTGTCAGGCTAATTTGCTATAGTCCTTAAACATGTGTTCCTGTGGCAAGCTGTTGTCTTTTTGAAAGAAATAAAGACTTAGAGAATTTTGTTCCTTTGCATTTCATTGCAGCATACAGGGACGCAACAGTTTATTCCTTTACTATAATGTCACAATGCTTCAACGAAAAAAACTGTTGCCTATGATCAAAAAGACTCGGTGGATTTCACATTTTATATGCTCTCTGTTCGCAACTCAGCTGTAGTGCAATTACCAGCATGCACCACAGCTGTGGTGGTGTAGAAAAAAATGAGACCAGTCTACTTTGCCTTTTATAATTTCAGGAAGGGCATTCCATCTGTCTCACCCCATTTCTTTTTATTAATAAATTATGTCGAGTAGGTTTTGCAAATGAACCATCTTTTTCCAGGGGTACATTATGTGACTGCTTGTATTATAGGATTATTTTTCTTCAAGCTTTAACAGGGACCAAGTTGCAAAGGTAGCATATATTATATATAATATTGCCAGCCCCAGTGATAGCAGTTCAGTAGCATCCGCACTTAGATGAAAGGTAAAACTAGTAAATTAAATAAGTGGTTGGAAAATACAGCACCTGATAAAATATCTGGCTAAATGCGAGGTGTGCACCTGTGCTTTTGTCCACACATCCAAATCACATAAGGTACACTATTGGACATGCTTCACTGTGGAGCTGCTAACCAACAAGACACAAGTGTGATTGACCATGTATGAACAAAGTAGGGTAGTTCTGATCCAATTCTCATATGTAAAAGACAAATCAAGTAACAAGGAAGTTCCTTATATAGTTAAATATCGTGAACATGGTTCAGAACAGTAGATGTGTGGTAGGACTAATGAGGGCTAACCAACAGCAAACCAAACAAAACATAAAGTACAAAACTGGAATGTAGAGTGCAAGTTGCACAGACGTACACTATGAACTGCAACAACTGCTGCAAGGTATAGGTTGTGCAAAAGAAAAGGAGATACCTGAGGCTTGTGCTCAAGTTGAAGGGGTCAGGAATGCCGATCCACCAGCTACACGATCATCCAGCTTGGCAACAACCAGCAGAGCCAGCAAGTGAAAGGGCAAAAGTATGCAGAAGCATGCTTTTCTCTAAATCAGATTACTGTTTAATTGATGTCAAAAGCATGACTAATTGTGCACAGCAGTAGTGATCAGGCTAGGCTAGCGTGCAGTTGGCACGCATGTTTCAAACATGCCAGAGTGCATCGCAAACCAAATTTCGCCATGCAGTCTGGCATGTTGCCATGCATGAGCAACACACCTGAGAACTTTCTTTGACATTTCACTTGTTTAGCTTCTTCCTCAATTTCTTAAAACATTGATGACTACTGTGGCACATATTTCAACACAGTGGCATAGCCAAAATTTTTTTTATAGGGAGAGCAGGTGGACGGGCTGCACCAACATGACTGCGGACGGAAAGGGGGCTGGGCAGATCCCATATAGATAGAAATTTTGTATGTGTGTGTGTGTGTGTGCACGGGGGGGGGGGGGGGGGGAGTGAGGGCTTGTGCCCAGTTTGTTACCCACTGGCTTCGCCACTGCTTCCAGATAGTCCATGAAGACTTTGTCCCAAAATGTGGACATATCAGATAAATTGCACAAACCTGGATTCTGTATTTCTTTAGCCGAGGGGAACAAATGCCTTTTCTTATGGGATTGTACAAAAATACTGAAGCGGCCTGTATGAACTTGAGGCAGCCTTCTTTTTACTATATGAAAAAACAGACTACAAAGCCAGAGAAAGCACAGGGGAAATTGTGTTTCATTGAAATGTAGAAATAAAGGAAATGAAAGTGGATGAAAAGGTGGGAGCTGAACCACATTATACGTACTGTGCTATACCAGTTAAGCTGTCATGAGGGCCCTCCCTTGTTCACTTTCTTAGGTATTTGTGTACACATACAAAAAGAGCACTAGTAGTGCTAGCCAGGACCACTCGTAGCCAACAACAGCACATGTGGAACATCCCTTTTTAAGAACAGGAGTCACATAGTAAATCAGCTTTGCAGCAAGCAACTGGTCAAAGGTATTTTCTTTGGCTGCCTTGATGCCATGAGGGAGCATTTAAGGGCTTGTTGTCCAGTTGCCTAATCCTGAAGTCATACAATTTGACATCATCAGTTAGAGATGTTCCACATCCCCTGACATGGCCGAGAGAAGCAGTGCTGGCCAACCCTCCCAGGACTACCCCTTACACATACACAGATAGCCAAGTAAATGGGAGGACGACCACATCAGTAGCTTAATTGGCAATGCACGGCATGCTTAATGCACAGCATGGGGGTTCGGCTCCCACCTTCAGCAAGTTGCCTTTCTATCAACTTTCACTTCCTCTTTACTTATTATTTCTACATTATGATTTCCCCTACATATTGTCCAGCTTCACTGTCTGCTTCCTTCACAACATAGTAAATAACAGAAAATTGGGTCCATCAATTTCCTTTATTCTTTGTGCCTCGTTCTCTACTGCTGCTGATAGTTTACAAAATCTCCTTCACAATCTGTCCTTGTGTGAAGAGAAATTCAATCACCGGACAACACCCTGTTTGAGAAAAGTCCAAAGTGATCGACAACTTCTTCGGTTTGGTGCTGAAAAAGATTTGAGAAAAAATACTCAGTAGTCATCCAAAACATATTTTTACACAATGCCTTAAAAAGTTTTTATTAGACAAGAGGATCATGCTAAGGGATAAAACTTATCAGAATTTTGTTATACAGATCAAGAGATTACTTTAACTGTGAGGTTTTGACATGTAACTTCACTGTGGTTTACATCGTAGGTTCTAGTTTATTTTGACCACCGGAGATTCCTTAAAGTGCGCCCAAAGCTCAAATGCAAGTGTTTTTACGTTTCACCCCCATCAAACTGTGGCTGTTAGAGCCGGGAATCAAACCACTGAGCTTGTGCTCAGCAGGGCACTATAGACACTGAGCTGCTGCAACGGATACCAAGGGATGACTGAAACAAGGCTTGCGAAATTCCACAAGGTGAAGAAAGACTCACGGGATGAAAAATTGGCATTTTCTTGATTGGCATGAGCCTAGAAACTTACACATTTGCGTACACCCACCTACCAGTATAGTGTCTTTACATTTCACACCTACGTAGTGCAGGTTCTACAATGACAAATTCCTGATTCGAGCTCAAGAATAGCGCGAAAATAAAATCCAAGAGAAGGACAGGACACAAAGCTTGATTCCTACAATGAATCTACGTCGTATTTCCATACAAGTTGCGAAGAATGTTCGTGCAAGCATGGTGCCTCAGATAACAGCGTAAGAAACAACAATGCTAGTATACATATCAGTTTAGGAAACAAGCTGCACCGCATTCTGGCTTCAAGACAAACTTAATTTGAGAGCAAGATTGAGCCTGAGTAGAACACGTTCCTATATACTGGTTTTCATAGTTTAGATTAGGGTTTCTCAACATGTGCATTTTGAAGTGTTGCGAGCAGGCGCAGAATGTAGATGCTGTAGCTTTCTTTGGGCTTTCTAGCAGGTTCTCAAGCAAGTCGTGATTCACAATCGAGCCGAGAAATCCGTGATTAGGGAAACCGTACAGTAGACGAAGAGTAGAGGTAAACGCTGCATTGAGTGCCATAAAAATTTGCGACAGCTCACTTACTCGCACATTATGCAAAGCCCCACGAAAGATGGAAAAAAAAAGGAAAAGTCTTCACGATCAACGTACTCAAGTAAGCGACAGCAACAAACGTTTAGAAATATTTTAAACCTTTCTGTCATAAGAGAAGAAAGTGCCGCCAAGCTGAAGACACTCACGAGCTCCATTTACAACAAATTCAGCAAACAAGAGCAACAGCACTGAAAAACTGAACAGTAAGCTGCACAAAACCACGTTATGAACCATAACAGGCACTGCAAGGTATAAGGAAATGAGTTGCTTTAGGCGTGGGCCCAAGTGTCGCTCATGATCGCAAGCTCAGGCACATTTCGGTTGTCCCAGCACAACTAACTAGCATATTTTGCTACACAATACAGTAAGGAACCATAAATTTATGTTTTAACTAAGATCAAAAGTGGAAGCAGCGCGCGCAAACTGTAGCAAAATTGTTAACTGGAACACGCCATACTTGTTTAAACGTCACAATCACGTGGTCAAAAATGTGACATCACTTCCGTGCATGGCAGTAGCGTTTTGGTATGGCATTTCGCCTCTACTACGCGTGTCACCAGTCACCGCCTTTTTTTAAAAACCCATATGGGTCTCAAGAATTTTCCTTTTCGTGTACCCTCCTTGATCTTGCGGGTTTCTACAGAACTGATTTGCCAATAATTGGGGTTAGGAGCAGGCAAATGGTCAACGACCCTGACTTTGACCGCCTCGATGCCTTGGGTTAGCAAACAAGAGTTTATTGGCTACTAGCCTGCTTCTAAGGTTACATGCAATTAAAATAATTTACATTTACTAACACATGCAGGATCGTCCTAACACCGTATGCTTCCATGAACTCATGCACTGCCCAAGATCATAACACACGAAAAGCACAGTTCACGTTAGCAGGCCTTGCAAAGCATGCCAAGATGCACACCTTGAAATTTATTTGAATTGTTTGAGTGCTCCCTAATATGGTCATTTCATGGGACATTAAAGGAAAATACAAAGCAGACTACTAAGTAGTAGTGGACTATAGTACTATTTGCAAGCGTGCTAAATTCTTACGCCTCAAGTTTCTGTTCCACCTCCTTAATGGGGGCTACAAATTACACAGTGGTGCATATGTATCTTTCTCTGAACAGCGAAACACTAGAACTAAACACCTTAAACATTTAATTGAATACAGGTTCCACACAGACACATTCAGGTATTTTTTCTTTCCTCAGACAATCAGTGATTAGAATTCATTGCCTAGTGATATAATTTGTTCACCTGACGATTTCCTTCCTATGCTGGAAAAATAGGTCTGAGTACGCATCTTAACTTATAAGTATCGCCTACAGACACTGCAATATGTTTGTAATTGGTTTGGTGTACTTTTTTTGTTGTTTGCCTTATGCTTCTGCATTTTTGTTCATTAACCTTTAAGGGCTGACTCAGGAAGGTCACACCCTCTTATTGTATTGCTCAACTACATCTTCTCGTAAACTACAATATTAACAAGTGTATAAGTTTGCCATTCATATTTTGATGCAATGTATTTTCCCATGTCCTGCAACAGCCTCGAAATGGAGGCTAGCAGTATGTATGAAATAAATAAATAGATGCGGCCTATTAAAGTAGCATTCCATAAACCTCACAGTGCTTGTTTCGTGCCAACAAGACTTAGTTTACGAGGAAATTGCGTCTGAAGGGTCCGCATACCTAGAGAGGAATTGAAATCACCTGCTCCTGAGCAGGGAGTGGCGACGTTGCATACGCCACGACTGCCCTTTGCTTTCATCGGTGAGTAAAACAGCGCCCTACAGATGGTGCTACAGTTTTCTACGAAAAATGCGTACGTGCGGCCATGGAGCAACCGACCCAATACAGAACATTGGATTCACCACTGCAGCTGCTCTTGGTCAAGTGGCATGGACTGTTCAGACATACCACGACATCACATGAACATAAAATTCTCTGCGACTTGAAGTTTGTGCAAGTTTCGCGAGCCAGAAAAGCCAGCTCAGCACTACATAATAACTACTGAAACACAAAAGCGTGGGCGATGCTTTCAAGGGTAACCTCAATAGGTTCTTTTTTCTAAAAATCAAATAGAACTAGACAAGAAGCATTTTCTTTCATGTTATAATGCAATGCAGCGATATTTTTATTACTAGTAGATGAGTTCCAGTGACAGAATTTTAATGAGGAGTGCCTTCATCATCTGGCTAGTACTTGAATGTCTAAGGGAGTGTCTAATTGTGTCCTGCATTTACTTCAGTTTCTCAATTACAAAAGCTCTATTCGCAGTAATATTATTACAATATCATCGAGCAATGCTCAAAAGACGGGCCACCACGAGAACGAAGATGACGTCGCAGCTCTTAGTGCGAGCGAGGGTCGGCCTGGCTGCCTGGCTCCAGTGTAAATAACCTGTAAATAGCCCCTTTCGTCTGTCTTTTCACACGTAACATTCTGGTGGAGGTGCGGGGTACTTCAGAAGCCGCCGCCTTCTCTCGTCTCGTCACTCTTCTAACCTCACCACCCATTCTCGCCCACTTCGACCCTGATGCCCCTACAGAATTGCGTACAGATGCCAGCGGTCATGGCGTAGGTACCGTCTTAGCCCAGCGTCAGCGTGGACAGGATCGCGTTATTACTTATGCGAGCCACCTCCTAGCACAATCGGAGCACAACTATTCCATTACGGAATGAGAATGCCTTGCTGTCGTCTGGGCAGTTGCGAATATCTGTCCTTACCTTTACAGTCGCCCTTTTTCCGTAGTCACTGACCATCATGCTCTCTGCTAGCTTTCATCACTAAAAGACCCTACAGGCCAGCTTGGTCGATGGGCTTTGAGGCTACAAGAATTTTCATATTCCATGGTGTACAAGTCTGGCCGCCTGCACCAAGACGCTGACTGCTTGTCGCGTTACCTGTTGACAACTTTGACTCCTCCAATATTGCCAGTGCTTCTTGTGTATTCTCTGTATCACAGCTGCTTCATTTCGCCAACGAGCAACAACATGACGGCTACATCAGAGCACTCATAGACCATTTTGAACATTATCCAGCCGATGCTGCTCTACGCCTCTTCGTCCTCCGTAACCTTCATCTGGACGGCTCTGAGTTTCTACTTGTAATACCTAAACACCTCCGCTCCACTGTTCTAGAAGAGCTTCACGACGCACCAACGGCAGCACACCTTGCCGTATCTCGAACCTATGACCGTGTACGTCGCCGTATTTTTTGGACGGGCCTTGCCCGTTCCGTACGATGTTGTGTCCCCACTTGTGAACTTTGCCAACGACGTAAGAAGCCTTCCCAGCTCCCCACCGGTTACCTGCAGCCGCTCGACATCCCTACCAAGACCTTCCATCGTGTCGGCTTAGACCTTCTCAGCCCATTTCCGGAATCCGGAATCTACATCAGGCAACAAGTGGGCTGCAGTCGCAGCGTACTGCAAAACAGTGCAGTTTGCGGCTTTGAAGCTGGTCAGGGCACAGCATGGCATTGGCGTGTTCAATAAGAGCATCAACCTTTTAAAAGGCGGGAGCTGACGCATACGCTTTCCATTCCACGTTGTGGTACTTGTTAAGTCGTCAGTCCTCACATCACTGGCAACTACGCTTTCCATGCTCATATGTTGACATTTCTCATGGAATTGTCATTCTTCTGCCTGTCCGTGTAGAGGTTAAGATGTCCTCTTTGCCACATTAGGGCGAGAAAATTGTTTAATAAATCAAGATTAACATAAAATACATGTTTTCTTTAGATTGTTGCTCTGGGTGATCTAGTGCCTCACTTGAAACAATTTTTGTGTTTCCATCGCTATGAATGTTCGCACTCATGCAAAAAAAAAAAGACCCATTCTGTCACGCCAAAAATGTGTGCAACAGTGTACAACATTTATCGACGTGAAAGCAAATAATTTTGCTAGTGGCTCTCATACCACGAGACAAGGGTGTATGAAAAATCATGCCAACCATTTTGCATTGTGCTGTGGGTTGGTCTATGAGATACCTCTCGGCTGTGGCAAGTTCTATGTAGACCAAACGGCCCAATGCCTAAATGACTATTTGAGGGAGCATTCAAACAATTTAAATAAACCGGATGGTGCAGCGCACATTGCAAGGCCTGCTCATGTGAGCCGTGCTTTCCAACATTGTGATCCTGGGCAGAAGTAGCAAGAAAACAGCACATGAACTCGCGAAGGAATATTTTATCAGAGAGATGGTGCACATGTCAGTAGCACTTCAATTGCCTTAATTCCCCAGAAGTGCACTTGTTTAATGCCGATTTGTAGCATTACTAGGCAAACTAGCACTGTCACAACATTCGCCTCTTGCATGTGCACAAAATTTGTACCCTATCTTCCATCCTTTGAATCATTAAGTCAGTTGGTAGTTCGCACTTTCATGCGTCCTTCTATAAATATCTTTTTGCGCACAAAAAAAAAAATGCGTCGCAGATTTCACCAACTTGCCCAAGACGAAGTCCTAGTCAGTTTCAAAAATTTCCTTCAGAGATTTTCTTGTTGTGATGAGAATTTCTGTCAATGCATGGCACTCTGTTCGAACAAAGGGACAGGTGGTTGACAACTTCACTGAAGATGGGAGAAAAGAAAGGTTATAGAGGCAAAGATTGTCACATTATCACCCAGATATGTTCCCTAACGCAATGCCTAAAGAGTTTTTCTTTTTGTTGGACAAAAGGATCAGGGTAAAGCTCAAGACCTATGAGCATTCTATTGCACAGACAAAAGGATTAACCAAACAAGCCCTGTGAAGTGCAGCAAGGCCAAGGAAGATTCATACAATGGAAACGGCATTTGCTTGAGAGCGGCATGCATGGACCTGCAAGCCCACACTGGTCATATTAGCATGCATTTCACATGTATAACAAAATGCAGGTTCCTGCAATGAAGCTACGTCATGTCTACAAACAAGTTGCGAGGAACATTTGCGCAAACCTGGTACCTCGCACAGCGCCATCATAAGAAGCAATACTAAATAGCAGCTTAGCAAAGTAGCTGGAAGAAATTTAAGAAAATTTCTCGGTCTTCAAGACAGTCAAACTTTACAACAAAATTGAACCAAAGTAGAGCTATGAGTGGCTGGGCCACCTTTTGCAATATTTGTCTTCATAGTTTACATTCAGGTTGCTCAACATGTGCCTTTTGAACTGTAACGAGCAGGTGCACAAGCAAGTCGCGATTCGCTAGCCACCAAAATCCGAGGTAAACAGGGAAACAGCATGAAGATGCAAGACAAGAAACAGTAGAGGTAAATGCGACATTGCCGTAAAAAAATTGCAACAGCACTTACTCGGGCAATATATGCAACAGCAATCCTACGAAGGATGAAGAAGAAACTTTAATAGAGAATGGTCCGGCAGTTTTTGTCAGGTGGCGGCTCGAAGTCCTTGAACTCGAGCGGCACCTTCGGCTTGCCGGATGGCCCAGAGCTGCGGTCTGCCAACTCTGAACTTTTGAGAGTCGTCTCCCAGCGGCGGCAACGCCGATGGAGAAGGTCCCCGGCGGCCCTCGAAGCCGGGGCGGCGCCGGGAAGAAGCGAGCTCGAGGCTTCCCGCACTCTGGCTGCAGCGACAAGAGTTTAGAACGCGTTTAAACGTTTTTACCATAAGAGAAAAAAGTTCTGCCATACTGAAAGCCAACATGTGCCCCATTCACAACAGCAAATTCAACAAACAAGAGCACTGAAAAACGTAACAGGAGCTACATAAGACCACACTACCAACCATAAACGCGCTGCAAGGCATAAGGAAACTAGCTGCTCCAGCGTTGCGTCCAAGTGTCGCTCGTGATCGCAAGTTCGAACACCATCCGATTCTTCCAGCGCAACTAGAACAACATTCTAGCACACAATACAGTAAGAAACCGTAAAATTGTGTCTTAGCTAAGCTGAAAAGCTGAAGCAGCTCCAGCAGCGCGCGCAAAACTATAAACCGGAACACGTCATACTTGTTTAAACAACGTCATCATAACTCTGACGTCACTTCCGTGCGTGGCAGCAGCGTTTTAGTATGGCATTTCGCTACTACCACGTGCGTGTCAGCAGCTTACGCCTAAACTTCTAACGGGGAACTACTCAAAGCCTTGGGTTTTAAAGACAGTGAAAGTAGAATAGACTTTGAAAAGGTAGAAATAACTAAACGGAGGCTATCTGATTGGTGGACAATATCAACGCAAAAGTAAAGGAGTAGATACATAGGTATGCATGCATATAGAACCATTAAAGGCTAGGTGGCGCGCGCCGCCGCCGCCCGATTCAAAGGGTTGAGCCACAATCATCCATCCATCCATCCTAGGCCTGATCGTTCTCTGGACCGCGCGTTGTTCAACGTTGCTCATGTGATTGTAGTGCGTTGCTTGTGTGTTGGTTGTAGGTTCTGTGTTACCTGGCGGAAAGACGTGAGTAGTGGTGGTGCGGCAGTGCGGCTTTGGCCTCGGTGAACTCTGGCAGTACAGAATCTGCGTTGTGTGACCCGTGCTTTCTAGAGAACCCGGCCCGGCGGTGGTGACGATTGAAATATCGAAGTGGCCTAGCGCCTCGGCAGCGAAGTTCAGCGAACCACGATGTGGCGTCGCCGTGTCCGACTTTGCTTAACGGACATCGAGGAATGTGCTGCTCGCTGCAAGTCATGTAAATGCAACTGCGTCGACAGCCCACTGTTCAGCGCTGAATGTGTGTTTGGTGTGCTGTGCTTGAAACGAGTGGTGCAGCCGTGCGGCGGGGGTGGCTGAGGAGCAGAGTGGCTTAATGCCCCAACCACTGGCACGCGCCGGAAAGCTTCGGCGCGCGCCGAATTCCCCAACCACTGGCACGCGCCGAAAGCTTCGGCGCGCGCTGGCAAGCGAACGCGTCGCTTCGCTTCGGCTGGAGGGAAAGGGCGCGCAACCACTGGAGACAAGCTCCGACGCGCGCCGAAGCTCGCTCCTCGGCTGCGGCGCACTGTTGCTGGACTATTCCGTCTTCATCCGTCAAAGTCCGGCCTAAAACAGCCTGCTGTAAACTAAGCTTGAAACAATAAGGTTGTGATCTGTATGTGCTTTTAGATACAAAAAACACGTTTGCATAATGAATATACACCTGCCGCAACAGTTCGTTTTTATTTTTGAAGTAACAATAGTGTACAAAATATCGACATCAGCGCTCGCGCGTCGTCTGTCTGCAAGATCGCTTTGCAAACACCTGCACGACGATGCCATATATCAAAAACTGTTGTACCATTTCATTTTTTGGTAGCTTATAGCACAGCCAACTATGTAAGAATTAGGCGTGCAATGGTATAACTGAAAAAAATCTGTGTTGGAAATATTGCCACGTAGTAGTGACGGTAAATAAATAGTGCCGGCTCAATCGCAACGATAGCGGCGAGCAATGTCGGCAATCGTAGAAAATCTCATCTGCTGGTCAAGCGCGTCGGTTTGCATACGTCAGTCGTCGAAAGTTACAGCCTATTCGCTGGTGCCCGCGCGCCTTCCAGAAACTACAACACAATTCGTGTCGCGTATGCAATCAGATTAGCAAGGTTCGTCGACAACAGACAGAACCATCGATAACATTCGCGAAACTTCCGATACGTTCAGGCGCATCCTGCACCGAGCGATAACGTTTTAACATTTTTTAGCCGGTGAAATACGGTAACCGGATACAGATAAAGCATCCGTGTCAATATAATTATGCTTGTTGGTGCATGAGAGAAACGTGAAAAAGTGGCTTCTGAGAAAATCAGCAAAACAGAATTGAAACACTTGTAGCACTCACAAAAAAAAAAAAAAAATCTAGAATAGCTAAAATGTATGTAATTCGTATCTTGTCTCCCCCCAATTCTTGATTCTGCCAAATCTAGCCCATGGAGCACCTCTATTATTCTAGGTTGTTTTGATGCATCAACACCGCATCTGGAGGCCTTCACATTGAGTTTATTGCTACAAAACATTTTCACAGTGTAAGGGCCATGTTCTATTGTAACTGGTTTCCACATATCAAGTTTGCCTTTCTTTACATTAATGAAATGACATACCGTCACATAATACAAGCTTGAGAATTAGAGGGTTTTAATAGGAGTCTTTCGTTGCCCTTTGCCAAGTTGTACTATTGAAGCACTTATTTGCATGTGTGGGAGCAGCTCATTTGCATAGTATAAGAAATATATAAACAGGTTATTTTCACAATTTATACACTTCGTCACCACAAAAAGAAAAATTGCAGTTTATTGTTTTCAGCCTGCTATGATGTCTTGACTGAGAAAGATATATTCAATTTGTTCTGCGAGGCACGCAATAATTGCTGTGGCATATTTTATTGCACAAAACTGCATACAGTAGCCAGCCATTATTAAAACTCAGAAGAAATTAATAGCACAATGCATATGATCAGGCACATAGCATATTATTGCACTTTCCTAATTCATGCCAGAACGACGACCACAGGCGTCCTTCTCTAACAAGGTCAGCATCCATCGTGCCTCCTAACCTCCCTACCTTTCACTTATCATTTTCTCTCTCTCTTCTTAATTCATGCCCTTTTTTTAATTGCACAAAAGCTACTGCACTAAAATAGTATACTAGTACATACTTAAAAAGCACAATTTTATACTACAATAATAATCAATCATTCAAATTTTCATTGTAGTGCCCAGGAACAGCTAGAGAGCCTTTGTACTGGTGCACTTAACGAGCTTTAAGGAATGTATAATGTCATGGACCACCTTATACAGGAACAAAAGGTGCGATTAATTAAGACTTGAATCTAGAGGTGCGAGTTGAAGTATATTTGAGAAGGCTCAACTGTGGTTGCCAGAAGTGGCAAAAGGCAAAAGTGGTGCTTGAAGATAGACATCATTTTATTCTGGATGCGTTCAATGAGGTCAGAATTAGATTTGCTCATTGCACCCCCCTCCTACAGAGGCATACTCTAGTAGTTGGAGGCACACAGCAGAATTTCAGAAACACAACAGGTGAGTGGAAATCATGAAATATACGGCAAGCAATTCCAAGAGCGTGAAGGGCATCTTGTGTAATTATCTATGTGAAGAGAAGCTTAGCATTTTGTCGAAGTACACACCAAGATCTTTCATTTCATCGACCCTAAGGAGTGGAGCATCACGTAGGGTGTATCAAAATTTCACATGGTGCGTTTTGTGCATATAACTTAATGCCATAGTGTTGGAAGCATTTAAGAGTACTTATTTTTTCTGCACCAGTTTGAGAGTGAAAAAATGTCTTTTTGGAAGTCGATGCAGTGGTGAACACTGTTGACAGTCTGAAATAGTTTTTAAGTTGTCGGCACACAAAGTCATGCTGTTCATTTATTAAAATGCTCTCAGCACTAACAGAAAGCGAGGAATCCCATATCGATTCAAACACCTGACGCACTGAAGAGGATAGATATAGGTCGGCAGTTAGTAACTGCACATCCAGCACCTGATTTGTGCATGGGCAATGCTCATGCTACCTTCCGAGTGCTAGAAGAGGTACTAGACTTTAGGGAACTATTGAAGATGCTTGTGAGAATGAGGAACAAGTATGCTTCCATACGTCTTAACCCTTTCAGACACCACTTTATCCCGTTGATTGAAAAGTTGCTTTCACCACATCTCTTGCATACTCAGAATCGTAGAAAGTGTACAGTTGCAGCAAATATTAAGAATTTTCAATTGTTTAGCGAGTTTTGTCAAGTTTACAAAATTTCGACTCCATGCGAAAACTCACTGCAGAAACACAAAATATGAGAACACGTACTATATCGTGTTTTGAAAAGCTTGAAAAGCACTTATCCAGCCACTTGACAATTATGCCTGGTGCACGACATTGTAAAAAACAATGAAAGAAGTGAACTCGCTACATACAACGTACTGACACAGAGTAACAACACCCAGCCGTCTACCTTCCCACTCATTTTGTTAAAACATTCTGCACGTTATTCAAAATTGCAGCACAGTTCCAATAATAAGTGTTTCAAGATGTATGAAACACATTTTAAATACCATTACTTTCATCAGTGCTTTTGCTATTGATGCACGCTCCTGCTGTGCCCAATTGTGTAGACAGCGTCTCAAAGGGTTAAGCTCTGCGGAGGAAATACCATCAGCACCACAAGAAAGGGAAAGTTTAAGGCACTTCATATACTTGGAAACGAGGTTTTCATTGACTGTTAGCATGCACTGCACCAGACTGAGAAGGAAGGTTACTTGAAGCATATTTCACACCATATAGCAAACAGAAATGTTCTGCAAAGGCATCAGCAGTGTTCGAGACAACACCACTATTTCCATGAAGAAGACGTACATCTTTGGCAGTCTTTTTAGAAGGGAGAGCCCACAAAGCTCCAGAAATATTTTGAATTATGTGTCACGCTGGCTTCAACACAATCAACGTGGTCAAAGTGATGATTCTAATAATAACAATAATAATAATAACAACAATAATAATCTTAGTGGTAACTTGGCACACTAGACTAAAAAGAAGGCTGATGCCTGTATGTTAGAGCATCTGATAACCAGCCATCTAGAGCAGGAATTTGGGATGCAGAAGACACTTCCTTCCTCTCCATGTGCACACACACTTGCTCAATAACACAGCACGGCACACACGCACACATTTCACAGGTGCACAACACACACGAGTGCCAATTCAGTCTGGTTCCAAGGAAGGAGAATCCAAATCGCCAGGGGGGTGGAGAGAAAGCTCTGCATGCCAGATATAATCATGGAGTTGTGGTGTCGGGCCATAGAGGCGCAATGAGGGCTCAGACTGTGCTGACCACTTGTTCAGACGAACTGAAGGAATATTACTGCTGTCCAGAGAGTCGTCAAGCACCCTACAGTATAGACTAGTGCAATGTTGCGCTGGTATTGCAGGGTGTGCTACTTGAGGGGTTTGAGGCAATCCTAGAAGGCTGGCACGAGCTTGTGACAACCGAAAAGACGGGAGTAAAGGGTGCGTATTGTCCGGCGCTGAACAAGCTTGAGTTTGTTAGCGTCGCTAGTTTGGTACGGGAACTATACCGATGAGCAGTACTCAAGTCGTGACAGAATGATAGAAGTGTAGAGTGCTCGGAAAACCTTAGGTCATCAGGGAAGGGAGACACGCGACACAAACCCAAGAAAGGGCCGGTGCTTAGATACAGTGCTGGTGACATATGCGGAAAAGTTGAGAGAACAGCTAAATGCTACACCCAGAATGGGAAGGGCCCGAACAGTCTTTATAGAAGTGCCTCCAAGGAAGAAGGTTGGACGTGCAGCAGTTTCGTTGTGGCTGATACGCATGGCAGCACTTTTTACGGTGCTACTACAAAGTTTGATCACAGTCGTTCATTTTTACAGAATGTATTTATTGTAAGCACATATGCTGTGCATCGGCATATTGTTGTTGTGGAAGCGTTAACTTGTTAATCAAACACATTCTGCGCAGATGCATTAGTAACTTGGTTTTGAGTAGATCTTTGTCCTGACTACAATTTATAGTATCGCAGCAAGAAACATTTTAGTAGAAGCTGAAGGGATTCCAGCAGTTTAAGCATACTGACTGCACAAAACACTGACGACACCTTTTCACCTTCTCCACAATGCACTCACACCATCTACACTTTCCATAAGCAAAAAGTGAGATAAAAAATCAATTACAGTTTCATTGACTCAGTACTTGCTGCTTCTGAAGCGGGCATCGAAGCAATCGTGGTATACGCTGCTACACGCATAGGTCTTGCATGATGCAGGTCCTGCTATGCACTGCACACAGGGTACACGTTGCAAACAGATAATTTCTTTTTGCAGTGCTCAACTATAACGACACACTGACTCAAACATGACTGCATTGTCATGTATGCTTCAGTGCGTCAGTGTTCTTGATTGCTACACGAGCGATTTATGCCCAACTAGCCCAAAAGACGGACGCACTAGAAAGAAGTGAGTGAATGAGTACAGTGAACTTGTACTGAACTGGATTCACATGCCGAATAGAAGAGCGCAGTGTCAGCTGAAACAGGCGGCACGGCTGATTATGTAAGTACTTGTAATAGTTCGGCTACTAGTGTATTTCGCTTTCGGAAGTTATCTTTACCACTGGAAACAGCGCAGAGCTTGGCCGTGACACTTGAGTCAACCGACACCACACGAAACACGCCGCGGTTGACCAACCAAACTTCCACACGGTTCGTTCACCACATCACACATCACACGAAGTCAGGAGTGCCATATTTTAAATCACTGCAGCACCAAACGGACCTCAAAATTCACTTCCTTCGACAGAGCTTCTTAGCTGGCCTCGTTCACTCGTCAGTTACGAACTCGATGGACCCGCTAGGCCTACGCGTAACGTAAACAACATCGGCGATAGGCGAGTGCTGATTATCCAGACTTCGGAACTCGTAAACATGTTTCCATTCGTTTTGGGCACAACAAAATACACACACAACAAGCACAGACGTTGCGGTAATCGTGATTCGGTTGGCTGTTTTAGCAGACGATCGCACTGAGCCCGGCGGAACCCAGTGGGCAGGTTGGATTAGTCGGCGTCGTTCGAAGTCGCTTCGGATCCACGTCGCACTGCCACAACCCACTGTCGTCGGTCGGTCGGTCGGTCGTGTCGTTGTCGGCCTACTATTACAACAATGTCTTTTAGGAACACTGTCGCGCGCGTCGTGCGTCCAAAAAACTCGGACGATCGTTGATGCCGGAGCCTCCGCTTGGGCGGCCATTACAGGCATAGCAGCCGGAGGCTGCGCAGCCTTCGATTGGTTGACGCGTGCGACTCGTCGCAGCCTCTCATTGGTGCACGCCGGCGCAGCTTCGCCGCGCGTCGGCAAACTTCTAGCATCGGCAGTAGACATAATCGCTGCGCGACGTTCCGCTTCGCCGCGTTTCCGACCGACGCTTTGACGCATAATGCCCCAACCACTGGCACGCGCCGAAAGCTTCGGCGCGCGCTGGCAAGCGAACGCGTCGCTTCGCTTCGGCTGGAGGGAAAGGGCGCGCAACCACTGGAGGCAAGCTCCGACGCGCGCCGAAGCTCGCTCCTCGGCTGCGGCGCACTGTTGCTGGACTATTCCGTCTTCATCTGTCAAAGTTCGGCCTAAAACAGCCTGCTGTAAACTAAGCTTGAAACAATAAGGTTGTGATCTGTATGTGCTTTTAGATACAAAAAACACGTTTGCATAATGAATATACACCTGCCGCAACAGTTCGTTTTTATTTTTGAAGTAACAATAGTGTACAAAATATCGACATCAGCGCTCGCGCGTCGTCTGTCTGCAAGATCGCTTTGCAAACACCTGCACGACGATGCCATATATCAAAACTGTTGTACCATTTCATTTTTTGGTAGCTTATTGCACAGCCAACTATGTAAGAATTAGGCGTGCAATGGTATAACTGAAAAAAATCTGTGTTGGAAATATTGCCACGTAGTAGTGACGGTAAATAAATAGTGCCGGCTCAATGGCAACGATAGCGGCGAGCAATGTCGGCAATCGTAGAAAATCTCATCTGCGGGTCAAGCGCGTCGGTTTGCATACGTCAGTCGTCGAAAGTTGGCCTATTCGCTGGTGCCCGCGCGCCTTCCAGAAACTACAACACAATTCGTGTCGCGTATGCAATCAGATTAGCAAGGTTCGTCGACAACAGGCAGAACCATCGATAACATTCGCGAAACTTCCGATACGTTCAGGCGCATCCTGCACCGAGCGATAACGTTTTAACATCTTTTAGCCGGTGAAATACGGTAACCGGATACAGATAAAGCATCCGTGTCAATATAATTATGCTTGTTCGTGCATGAGAGAAACGTGAAAAAGTGGCTTCTGAGAAAATCAGCAAAACATGTAGCACTCACAAAAAAAAAAAGCTAGAATAGCTAAAATGTATGTAATTCGTATCTTGTCTCCCCCCAATTCTTGATTCTGCCAAATCTAGCCCATGGAGCACCTCTATTATTCTAGGTTGTTATGCATCAACAGCGCATCTGGAGGCCTTCACATTGAGTTTATTGCTACAAAACATTTTCACAGTGTAAGGGCCATGTTCTATTGTAACTGGTTTCCACATATCAAGTTTGCCTTTCTTTACATTAATGAAATGACATACCGTCAGATAATACAAGCTTGAGAATTAGAGGGTTTTAATAGGAGTCTTTCGTTGCCCTTTGCCAAGTCGTACTATTGAAGCACTTATTCGCATGCATGGGAGCAGCTCATTTGCATAGTATAAGAAATATATAAACAGGTTATTTTCACAATTTATACACTTCGTCACCACAAAAAGAAAAATTGCAGTTTATTGTTTTCAGCCTGCTATGATGTCTTGACTGAGAAAGATATATTCAATTTGTTCTGCGAGGCACGCAATAATTGCTGTGGCATATTTTATTGCACGAAACTGCATACAGTAGCCAGCCATTATTAAAACTCAGAAGAAATTAATAGCACAATGCATATGATCAGGCACATAGCATATTATTGCACTTTCCTAATTCATGCCAGAACGACAACCACAGGCGTCCTTCTCCAACAAGGTCAGCATCCATCGTGCCTCCTAACCTCCCTACCTTTCATTTATCATTTTCTATCTCTCTTCTTAATTCATGCCCTTTTTTTAATTGCACAAAAGCTACTGCACTAAAATAGTATACTAGTACATACTTAAAAAGCACAATTTTATACTACGATAATAATCAATCATTTAAATTTTCATAGTAGTGCCCAGGAACAGCTAGAGAGCCTTTGTACTGGTGCACTTAACGAGCTTTAAGGAATGTATAATGTCATGGACCACCTTATACAGGAACAAAAGGTGCGATTAATTAAGACTTGAATCTAGAGGTGCGAGTTGAAGTATATTTGAGAAGGCTCAACTGTGGTTGCCAGAATGGCAAAAGTGGTGCTTGAAGATAGACATCATTTTATTCTGGATGCGTTCAATGAGGTCAGAATTAGATTTGCTCTTTGCACCCCCCTCCTACAGAGGCATACTCTAGTAGTTGGAGGCACACAGCAGAATTTCAGAAACACAACAGGTGAGTGGAAATCATGCAATATACGGCATGCAATTCTAAGAGCGTGAAGGGCATGTTGTGTAATTATCTATGTGAAGAGAAGCTTAGCATTTTGTCGAAGTACACACCAAGATCTTTCATTTCATCGAGCCTAAGGAGTGGAGCATCATGTAGGGTGTATCAAAATTTCACATGATGCGTTTTGTGCATATAACTTAATGCCCTAGTGTTGGAAGCATTTAAGAGTACTTATTCTTTCTGCACCAGTTTGAGAGTGAAAAAATGTCTTTTTGGAAGTCGATGCAGTGGTGAACACTGTTGACAGTCTGAAATAGTTTTTAAGTTGTCGGCACACAAAGTCATGCTGTTCATTTATTAAAATGCTCTTAGCACTAACAGAAAGCGAGGAATCCCATATCGATTCAAACACCTGACGCACTGAAGAGGATAGATATAGGTCGGCAGTTAGTAACTGCACATCCAGCACCTGATTTGTGCATGGGCAATGCTCATGCTACCTTCCGAGTGCTAGAAGAGGTACTAGACTTTAGGGAACTATTGAAGATGCTTGTGAGAACGAGGAACAAGTATGCTTCCATACGTCTTAACCCTTTCAGACACCACTTTATCCCGTTGATTGAAAAGTTGCTTTCACCACATCTCTTGCATACTCAGAATCGTAGAAGTGTACAGCTGCAGCAAATATTAAGAATTTTCAATTGTTTAGCGAGTTTTGTCAAGTTTACAAAATTTCGACTCCATGCGAAAACTCACTACAGGAACACAAAATATGAGAACATGTACTATATTGTGTTTTGAAAAGCTTGAAAAGCACTTATCCAGCCACTTGACAATTATGCCTGGTGCACGACATTGTAAAAAACAATGAAAGAAGTGAACTCGCTACATACAACGTACTGACACAGAGTAACAACACCCAGCCGTCTACCTTCCCACTCATTTTGTTAAAACATTCTGCACGTTATTCAAAATTGCAGCACAGTTCCAATAATAAGTGTTTCAAGATGTATGAAACACATTTTAAATACCATTACTTTCATCAGTGCTTTTGCTATTGATGCACGCTCCTGCTGTGCCCGATTGTGTAGACAGCGTCTCAAAGGGTTAAGCCCTGTGGAGGAAATACCATCAGCACCACAAGAAAGGGAAAGTTTAAGGCAAAGTTTAAGGCACTTCATATACTTGGAAACGAGGTTTTCATTGACTGTTAGCATACACTGCGCCAGACTGAGAAGGAAGGTTACTTGAAGCATATTTCACACCATATAGCAAACAGAAATGTTCTGCAAAGGCATCAGCAGTGTTCGAGACAACACCACTATTTTCATGAAGAAGACGTACATCTTTGGCACTCTTTTTAGAAGGGAGAGCCCACAAAGCTCCAGAAATATTTTGAATTATGTGTCACGCTGGCTTCAACACAATCAACGTGGTCAAAGTGATGATTCTAATAATAACAATAATAATAATAACAACAATAATAATCTTAGTGGTAACTTGGCACACTAAACTAAAAAGAAGGCTGATGCCTGTATGTTAGAGCATCTGATAACCAGCCATCTAGAGCAGGAATTTGCAGGATGCAGAAGACACTTCCTTCCTCTCCATGTGCACACACACTTGCTCAATAACACAGCACGGCACACACGCACACATTTCACAGGTGCACAACACACACGAGTGCCAATTCAGTCTGGTTCCAAGGAAGGAGAATCCAAATCGCCAGGGGGGTGGAGAGAAAGCTCTGCATGCCAGATATAATCATGGAGTTGTGGTGTCGGGCCATAGAGGCGCGATGAGGGCTCAGACTGTGCTGACCACTTGTTCAGACGAACTGAAGAAATATTAGTGCTGTCCAGAGAGTCGTCAAGCACCCTGCAGTATAGACTAGTGCAATGTTCTGCTGGTATTGCAGGGTGTGCTACTTGAGGGGTTTGAGGCAATCCTCGAAGGCTGGCATGAGCTTGTGACAACCGAAAAGACGGGAGTAAAGGGTGCGTATTGTCCGGCGCTGAACAAGCTTGAGTTTGTTAGCGTCGCGAGTTTGGTACGGGAACTATACTGATGAGCAGTACTCAAGTCGTGACAGAATGATAGAAGTGTAGAGTGCTCGGAAAACCTTAGGTCATCAGGGAAGGGAGACACGGGACACAAACCCAAGAAAGGGCCGGTGCTTACATACAGTGCTGGTGACATATGCGGAAAAGTTGAGAGAACAGCTAAATGCTACACCCAGAATGGGAAGGGCCCGAACAGTCTTTATAGAAGTGCCTCCAAGGAAGAAGGTTGGACATGCAGCACTTTCGTTGTAGCTGATACGCATGGCAGCCCTTTTTACAGTGCTACTACAAAGTTTGATATTGTAGGCCCAGTCGTTCACCTTTACGGAATGTATTTATTGTAAGCACATATGCTGTGCATCGGCATATTGTTGTTGTGGAAGCGTTAACTTGTTAATCAAACACATTCTCCGCAGATGCATTAGTAACTTGGTTTTGAGTAGATCTTTGTCCTGACTACAATTTAGAGTATCGCAGCAAGAAACATTTTAGTAGAGGCTGAAGGGATTCCAGCAGTTTAAGCATACTGACTGCACAAAACACTGATGACACCTTTTCACCTTCCCCACAATGCACTCACACCATCTACACTTTCCATAAGCAAAAAGTGAGATAAAAAATCAATTACAGTTTCATTGACTCAGTACTTGCTGCTTCTGAAGCGGGCATCGAAGCAATCGTGGTATACGCTGCTACATGCATAGGTCTTGCATGATGCAGGTCCTGCTATGCACTGCACACAGGGCACACGTTGCAAACAGATAATTTCTTTTTGCAGTGCTCAACTATAACGACACACTGACTCAAACATGACTGCGTTGTCACGTATGCTTCAGTGCGTCAGTGTTCTTGATTACTTCACGAGCGATTTATGCCCGACTAGCCCAAAAGACGGACGCACTAGAAAGAAGTGAGTGAATGAGTACAGTGAACTTGTACTGAACTGGATTCACATGCCGAATAGAAGAGCGCAGTGTCAGCTGAAACAGGCGGCACGGCTGATTATGTAAGTACTTCCAATAGTTCGGCAACTAGTGTATTTCGCTTTCGGAAGTTATCTTTACCACTGGAAACAGCGCAGAGCTTGCCCGTTAAACTTGAGTCAACCGACACCTCACGAAACACGCCGCGGTTGACCAACCCAACTTCGACACGGTTCATTCACCACATCACAGGTCACACGAAGTCAAGAGTGCCATATTTTAAATCACTGCAGCACCAAACGGACCTGAAAATTCATTTCCTTCGACAGAGTTTCTCAGGTGAGTTCGTTCACTCGCCAGTTACGAACTCGATGGACGCGCTAGGCCTACGCGTAACGTAAACAACATCGGCAATAGGCGAGTGTTGATTATCCAGACTTCGGAGCTCGTAAACGTGTTTCCATTCGTTTTGAGCACAAGAATATGCACATACAACAAGCACAGACGTTGCGGCAATCGTGATTCGGTTGGCTGTTTTAGCAGACGATCGTACCGAGCCCGGCGGAACCCAGTGGGCAGGTTGGATTAGTCGGCGTCGTTCGAAGTCGCTTCGGATCCACGTCGCATTGCCACAACCCACGGTCGTCGGTCGGTTGATCGTGTCGTTGTCGGCCTACTATCACAACACTGTCTTTCAGGAACACTGTCGCGCGCGTCGTGCGTCCAAAAAACTCGGACGATCGTTGGTGCCGGCGTCTCCGCACGGTCGGCCATTACAGGCCTAGCAGCCGGAGGCTCCGCAGCCTCCGATTGGTTGACGCCTGCGAGGCGTCGCAGCCTCTCATTGGTGCACGCCGGCGCAGCTTCGCCGCGCGTCGGCAAACTTCTAGCATCGGCAGTAGACATAATCGCTGCGCGACGTTCCGCTTCAGCGAGTTCCCGACCGACGCTTTGACGCATTTGACCCTTCGGCGCGCGCCGAAGCTTTCCAGCGCGTGCCAGTGGTTGGGGCATTTGCCCCAACCACTGGCACGCGCCGAAAGCTTCGGCGCGCGCTGGCAAGCGAACGCGTCGCTTCGCTTCGGCTGGAGGGAAAGGGCGCGCAACCACTGGAGGCAAGCTCCGACGCGCGCCGAAGCTCGCTCCTCGGCTGCGGCGCACTGTTGCTGGACTATTCCGTCTTCATCTGTCAAAGTTCGGCCTAAAACAGCCTGCTGTAAACTAAGCTTGAAACAATAAGGTTGTGATCTGTATGTGCTTTTAGATACAAAAAACACGTTTGCATAATGAATATACACCTGCCGCAACAGTTCGTTTTTATTTTTGAAGTAACAATAGTGTACAAAATATCGACATCAGCGCTCGCGCGTCGTCTGTCTGCAAGATCGCTTTGCAAACACCTGCACGACGATGCCATATATCAAAACTGTTGTACCATTTCATTTTTTGGTAGCTTATTGCACAGCCAACTATGTAAGAATTAGGCGTGCAATGGTATAACTGAAAAAAATCTGTGTTGGAAATATTGCCACGTAGTAGTGACGGTAAATAAATAGTGCCGGCTCAATGGCAACGATAGCGGCGAGCAATGTCGGCAATCGTAGAAAATCTCATCTGCGGGTCAAGCGCGTCGGTTTGCATACGTCAGTCGTCGAAAGTTGGCCTATTCGCTGGTGCCCGCGCGCCTTCCAGAAACTACAACACAATTCGTGTCGCGTATGCAATCAGATTAGCAAGGTTCGTCGACAACAGGCAGAACCATCGATAACATTCGCGAAACTTCCGATACGTTCAGGCGCATCCTGCACCGAGCGATAACGTTTTAACATCTTTTAGCCGGTGAAATACGGTAACCGGATACAGATAAAGCATCCGTGTCAATATAATTATGCTTGTTCGTGCATGAGAGAAACGTGAAAAAGTGGCTTCTGAGAAAATCAGCAAAACATGTAGCACTCACAAAAAAAAAAAGCTAGAATAGCTAAAATGTATGTAATTCGTATCTTGTCTCCCCCCAATTCTTGATTCTGCCAAATCTAGCCCATGGAGCACCTCTATTATTCTAGGTTGTTATGCATCAACAGCGCATCTGGAGGCCTTCACATTGAGTTTATTGCTACAAAACATTTTCACAGTGTAAGGGCCATGTTCTATTGTAACTGGTTTCCACATATCAAGTTTGCCTTTCTTTACATTAATGAAATGACATACCGTCAGATAATACAAGCTTGAGAATTAGAGGGTTTTAATAGGAGTCTTTCGTTGCCCTTTGCCAAGTCGTACTATTGAAGCACTTATTCGCATGCATGGGAGCAGCTCATTTGCATAGTATAAGAAATATATAAACAGGTTATTTTCACAATTTATACACTTCGTCACCACAAAAAGAAAAATTGCAGTTTATTGTTTTCAGCCTGCTATGATGTCTTGACTGAGAAAGATATATTCAATTTGTTCTGCGAGGCACGCAATAATTGCTGTGGCATATTTTATTGCACGAAACTGCATACAGTAGCCAGCCATTATTAAAACTCAGAAGAAATTAATAGCACAATGCATATGATCAGGCACATAGCATATTATTGCACTTTCCTAATTCATGCCAGAACGACAACCACAGGCGTCCTTCTCCAACAAGGTCAGCATCCATCGTGCCTCCTAACCTCCCTACCTTTCATTTATCATTTTCTATCTCTCTTCTTAATTCATGCCCTTTTTTTAATTGCACAAAAGCTACTGCACTAAAATAGTATACTAGTACATACTTAAAAAGCACAATTTTATACTACGATAATAATCAATCATTTAAATTTTCATAGTAGTGCCCAGGAACAGCTAGAGAGCCTTTGTACTGGTGCACTTAACGAGCTTTAAGGAATGTATAATGTCATGGACCACCTTATACAGGAACAAAAGGTGCGATTAATTAAGACTTGAATCTAGAGGTGCGAGTTGAAGTATATTTGAGAAGGCTCAACTGTGGTTGCCAGAATGGCAAAAGTGGTGCTTGAAGATAGACATCATTTTATTCTGGATGCGTTCAATGAGGTGAGAATTAGATTTGCTCTTTGCACCCCCCTCCTACAGAGGCATACTCTAGTAGTTGGAGGCACACAGCAGAATTTCAGAAACACAACAGGTGAGTGGAAATCATGCAATATACGGCATGCAATTCTAAGAGCGTGAAGGGCATGTTGTGTAATTATCTATGTGAAGAGAAGCTTAGCATTTTGTCGAAGTACACACCAAGATCTTTCATTTCATCGAGCCTAAGGAGTGGAGCATCACGTAGGGTGTATCAAAATTTCACATGATGCGTTTTGTGCATATAACTTAATGCCCTAGTGTTGGAAGCATTTAAGAGTACTTATTCTTTCTGCACCAGTTTGAGAGTGAAAAAATGTCTTTTTGGAAGTCGATGCAGTGGTGAACACTGTTGACAGTCTGAAATAGTTTTTAAGTTGTCGGCACACAAAGTCATGCTGTTCATTTATTAAAATGCTCTTAGCACTAACAGAAAGCGAGGAATCCCATATCGATTCAAACACCTGACGCACTGAAGAGGATAGATATAGGTCGGCAGTTAGTAACTGCACATCCAGCACCTGATTTGTGCATGGGCAATGCTCATGCTACCTTCCGAGTGCTAGAAGAGGTACTAGACTTTAGGGAACTATTGAAGATGCTTGTGAGAACGAGGAACAAGTATGCTTCCATACGTCTTAACCCTTTCAGACACCACTTTATCCCGTTGATTGAAAAGTTGCTTTCACCACATCTCTTGCATACTCAGAATCGTAGAAGTGTACAGCTGCAGCAAATATTAAGAATTTTCAATTGTTTAGCGAGTTTTGTCAAGTTTACAAAATTTCGACTCCATGCGAAAACTCACTACAGGAACACAAAATATGAGAACATGTACTATATTGTGTTTTGAAAAGCTTGAAAAGCACTTATCCAGCCACTTGACAATTATGCCTGGTGCACGACATTGTAAAAAACAATGAAAGAAGTGAACTCGCTACATACAACGTACTGACACAGAGTAACAACACCCAGCCGTCTACCTTCCCACTCATTTTGTTAAAACATTCTGCACGTTATTCAAAATTGCAGCACAGTTCCAATAATAAGTGTTTCAAGATGTATGAAACACATTTTAAATACCATTACTTTCATCAGTGCTTTTGCTATTGATGCACGCTCCTGCTGTGCCCGATTGTGTAGACAGCGTCTCAAAGGGTTAAGCCCTGTGGAGGAAATACCATCAGCACCACAAGAAAGGGAAAGTTTAAGGCAAAGTTTAAGGCACTTCATATACTTGGAAACGAGGTTTTCATTGACTGTTAGCATACACTGCGCCAGACTGAGAAGGAAGGTTACTTGAAGCATATTTCACACCATATAGCAAACAGAAATGTTCTGCAAAGGCATCAGCAGTGTTCGAGACAACACCACTATTTTCATGAAGAAGACGTACATCTTTGGCACTCTTTTTAGAAGGGAGAGCCCACAAAGCTCCAGAAATATTTTGAATTATGTGTCACGCTGGCTTCAACACAATCAACGTGGTCAAAGTGATGATTCTAATAATAACAATAATAATAATAACAACAATAATAATCTTAGTGGTAACTTGGCACACTAAACTAAAAAGAAGGCTGATGCCTGTATGTTAGAGCATCTGATAACCAGCCATCTAGAGCAGGAATTTGCAGGATGCAGAAGACACTTCCTTCCTCTCCATGTGCACACACACTTGCTCAATAACACAGCACGGCACACACGCACACATTTCACAGGTGCACAACACACACGAGTGCCAATTCAGTCTGGTTCCAAGGAAGGAGAATCCAAATCGCCAGGGGGGTGGAGAGAAAGCTCTGCATGCCAGATATAATCATGGAGTTGTGGTGTCGGGCCATAGAGGCGCGATGAGGGCTCAGACTGTGCTGACCACTTGTTCAGACGAACTGAAGAAATATTAGTGCTGTCCAGAGAGTCGTCAAGCACCCTGCAGTATAGACTAGTGCAATGTTCTGCTGGTATTGCAGGGTGTGCTACTTGAGGGGTTTGAGGCAATCCTCGAAGGCTGGCATGAGCTTGTGACAACCGAAAAGACGGGAGTAAAGGGTGCGTATTGTCCGGCGCTGAACAAGCTTGAGTTTGTTAGCGTCGCGAGTTTGGTACGGGAACTATACTGATGAGCAGTACTCAAGTCGTGACAGAATGATAGAAGTGTAGAGTGCTCGGAAAACCTTAGGTCATCAGGGAAGGGAGACACGGGACACAAACCCAAGAAAGGGCCGGTGCTTACATACAGTGCTGGTGACATATGCGGAAAAGTTGAGAGAACAGCTAAATGCTACACCCAGAATGGGAAGGGCCCGAACAGTCTTTATAGAAGTGCCTCCAAGGAAGAAGGTTGGACATGCAGCACTTTCGTTGTAGCTGATACGCATGGCAGCCCTTTTTACAGTGCTACTACAAAGTTTGATATTGTAGGCCCAGTCGTTCACCTTTACGGAATGTATTTATTGTAAGCACATATGCTGTGCATCGGCATATTGTTGTTGTGGAAGCGTTAACTTGTTAATCAAACACATTCTCCGCAGATGCATTAGTAACTTGGTTTTGAGTAGATCTTTGTCCTGACTACAATTTAGAGTATCGCAGCAAGAAACATTTTAGTAGAGGCTGAAGGGATTCCAGCAGTTTAAGCATACTGACTGCACAAAACACTGATGACACCTTTTCACCTTCCCCACAATGCACTCACACCATCTACACTTTCCATAAGCAAAAAGTGAGATAAAAAATCAATTACAGTTTCATTGACTCAGTACTTGCTGCTTCTGAAGCGGGCATCGAAGCAATCGTGGTATACGCTGCTACATGCATAGGTCTTGCATGATGCAGGTCCTGCTATGCACTGCACACAGGGCACACGTTGCAAACAGATAATTTCTTTTTGCAGTGCTCAACTATAACGACACACTGACTCAAACATGACTGCGTTGTCACGTATGCTTCAGTGCGTCAGTGTTCTTGATTACTTCACGAGCGATTTATGCCCGACTAGCCCAAAAGACGGACGCACTAGAAAGAAGTGAGTGAATGAGTACAGTGAACTTGTACTGAACTGGATTCACATGCCGAATAGAAGAGCGCAGTGTCAGCTGAAACAGGCGGCACGGCTGATTATGTAAGTACTTCCAATAGTTCGGCAACTAGTGTATTTCGCTTTCGGAAGTTATCTTTACCACTGGAAACAGCGCAGAGCTTGCCCGTTAAACTTGAGTCAACCGACACCTCACGAAACACGCCGCGGTTGACCAACCCAACTTCGACACGGTTCATTCACCACATCACAGGTCACACGAAGTCAAGAGTGCCATATTTTAAATCACTGCAGCACCAAACGGACCTGAAAATTCATTTCCTTCGACAGAGTTTCTCAGGTGAGTTCGTTCACTCGCCAGTTACGAACTCGATGGACGCGCTAGGCCTACGCGTAACGTAAACAACATCGGCAATAGGCGAGTGTTGATTATCCAGACTTCGGAGCTCGTAAACGTGTTTCCATTCGTTTTGAGCACAAGAATATGCACATACAACAAGCACAGACGTTGCGGCAATCGTGATTCGGTTGGCTGTTTTAGCAGACGATCGTACCGAGCCCGGCGGAACCCAGTGGGCAGGTTGGATTAGTCGGCGTCGTTCGAAGTCGCTTCGGATCCACGTCGCATTGCCACAACCCACGGTCGTCGGTCGGTTGATCGTGTCGTTGTCGGCCTACTATCACAACACTGTCTTTCAGGAACACTGTCGCGCGCGTCGTGCGTCCAAAAAACTCGGACGATCGTTGGTGCCGGCGTCTCCGCACGGTCGGCCATTACAGGCCTAGCAGCCGGAGGCTCCGCAGCCTCCGATTGGTTGACGCCTGCGAGGCGTCGCAGCCTCTCATTGGTGCACGCCGGCGCAGCTTCGCCGCGCGTCGGCAAACTTCTAGCATCGGCAGTAGACATAATCGCTGCGCGACGTTCCGCTTCAGCGAGTTCCCGACCGACGCTTTGACGCATTTGACCCTTCGGCGCGCGCCGAAGCTTTCCAGCGCGTGCCAGTGGTTGGGGCATTTGACCCTTCGGCGCGCGCCGAAGCTTTCCGGCGCGTGCCAGTGGTTGGGGCAGAAGGGTCAAATGCGTCAAAGCGTCGGTCGGAAACGCGGCGAAGCGGAACGTCGCGCAGCGATTATGTCTACTGCCGATGCTAGAAGTTTGCCGACGCGCGGCGAAGCTGCGCCGGCGTGCACCAATGAGAGGCTGCGACGAGTCGCACGCGTCAACCAATCGAAGGCTGCGCAGCCTCCGGCTGCTATGCCTGTAATGGCCGCCCAAGCGGAGGCTCCGGCATCAACGATCGTCCGAGTTTTTTGGACGCACGACGCGCGCGACAGTGTTCCTAAAAGACAGTGTTGTAATAGTAGGCCGACAACGACACGACCGACCGACCGACCGACGACAGTGGGTTGTGGCAGTGCGACGTGGATCCGAAGCGACTTCGAACGACGCCGACTAATCCAACCTGCCCACTGGGTTCCGCCGGGCTCAGTGCGATCGTCTGCTAAAACAGCCAACCGAATCACGATTACCGCAACGTCTGTGCTTGTTGTGTGTGTATTTTGTTGTGCCCAAAACGAATGGAAACATGTTTACGAGTTCCGAAGTCTGGATAATCAGCACTCGCCTATCGCCGATGTTGTTTACGTTACGCGTAGGCCTAGCGGGTCCATCGAGTTCGTAACTGACGAGTGAACGAGGCCAGCTAAGAAGCTCTGTCGAAGGAAGTGAATTTTGAGGTCCGTTTGGTGCTGCAGTGATTTAAAATATGGCACTCCTGACTTCGTGTGATGTGTGATGTGGTGAACGAACCGTGTGGAAGTTGGGTTGGTCAACCGCGGCGTGTTTCGTGTGGTGTCGGTTGACTCAAGTGTCACGGCCAAGCTCTGCGCTGTTTCCAGTGGTAAAGATAACTTCCGAAAGCGAAATACACTAGTAGCCGAACTATTACAAGTACTTACATAATCAGCCGTGCCGCCTGTTTCAGCTGACCCTGCGCTCTTCTATTCGGCATGTGAATCCAGTTCAGTACAAGTTCACTGTACTCATTCACTCACTTCTTTCTAGTGCGTCCGTCTTTTGGGCTAGTTGGGCATAAATCGCTCGTGTAGCAATCAAGAACACTGACGCACTGAAGCATACATGACAATGCAGTCATGTTTGAGTCAGTGTGTCGTTATAGTTGAGCACTGCAAAAAGAAATTATCTGTTTGCAACGTGTACCCTGTGTGCAGTGCATAGCAGGACCTGCATCATGCAAGACCTATGCGTGTAGCAGCGTATACCACGATTGCTTCGATGCCCGCTTCAGAAGCAGCAAGTACTGAGTCAATGAAACTGTAATTGATTTTTTATCTCACTTTTTGCTTATGGAAAGTGTAGATGGTGTGAGTGCATTGTGGAGAAGGTGAAAAGGTGTCGTCAGTGTTTTGTGCAGTCAGTATGCTTAAACTGCTGGAATCCCTTCAGCTTCTACTAAAATGTTTCTTGCTGCGATACTATAAATTGTAGTCAGGACAAAGATCTACTCAAAACCAAGTTACTAATGCATCTGCGCAGAATGTGTTTGATTAACAAGTTAACGCTTCCACAACAACAATATGCCGATGCACAGCATATGTGCTTACAATAAATACATTCTGTAAAAATGAACGACTGTGATCAAACTTTGTAGTAGCACCGTAAAAAGTGCTGCCATGCGTATCAGCCACAACGAAACTGCTGCACGTCCAACCTTCTTCCTTGGAGGCACTTCTATAAAGACTGTTCGGGCCCTTCCCATTCTGGGTGTAGCATTTAGCTGTTCTCTCAACTTTTCCGCATATGTCACCAGCACTGTATCTAAGCACCGGCCCTTTCTTGGGTTTGTGTCGCGTGTCTCCCTTCCCTGATGACCTAAGGTTTTCCGAGCACTCTACACTTCTATCATTCTGTCACGACTTGAGTACTGCTCATCGGTATAGTTCCCGTACCAAACTAGCGACGCTAACAAACTCAAGCTTGTTCAGCGCCGGACAATACGCACCCTTTACTCCCGTCTTTTCGGTTGTCACAAGCTCGTGCCAGCCTTCTAGGATTGCCTCAAACCCCTCAAGTAGCACACCCTGCAATACCAGCGCAACATTGCACTAGTCTATACTGTAGGGTGCTTGACGACTCTCTGGACAGCACTAATATTCCTTCAGTTCGTCTGAACAAGTGGTCAGCACAGTCTGAGCCCTCATTGCGCCTCTATGGCCCGACACCACAACTCCATGATTATATCTGGCATGCAGAGCTTTCTCTCCACCCCCCTGGCGATTTGGATTCTCCTTCCTTGGAACCAGACTGAATTGGCACTCGTGTGTGTTGTGCACCTGTGAAATGTGTGCGTGTGTGCCGTGCTGTGTTATTGAGCAAGTGTGTGTGCACATGGAGAGGAAGGAAGTGTCTTCTGCATCCCAAATTCCTGCTCTAGATGGCTGGTTATCAGATGCTCTAACATACAGGCATCAGCCTTCTTTTTAGTCTAGTGTGCCAAGTTACCACTAAGATTATTATTGTTGTTATTATTATTATTGTTATTATTAGAATCATCACTTTGACCACGTTGATTGTGTTGAAGCCAGCGTGACACATAATTCAAAATATTTCTGGAGCTTTGTGGGCTCTCCCTTCTAAAAAGACTGCCAAAGATGTACGTCTTCTTCATGGAAATAGTGGTGTTGTCTCGAACACTGCTGATGCCTTTGCAGAACATTTCTGTTTGCTATATGGTGTGAAATATGCTTCAAGTAACCTTCCTTCTCAGTCTGGTGCAGTGTATGCTAACAGTCAATGAAAACCTCGTTTCCAAGTATATGAAGTGCCTTAAACTTTCCCTTTCTTGTGGTGCTGATGGTATTTCCTCCGCAGAGCTTAACCCTTTGAGACGCTGTCTACACAATTGGGCACAGCAGGAGCGTGCATCAATAGCAAAAGCACTGATGAAAGTAATGGTATTTAAAATGTGTTTCATACATCTTGAAACACTTATTATTGGAACTGTGCTGCAATTTTGAATAACGTGCAGAATGTTTTAACAAAATGAGTGGGAAGGTAGACGGCTGGGTGTTGTTACTCTGTGTCAGTACGTTGTATGTAGCGAGTTCACTTCTTTCATTTTTTTTTGCAATGTCGTGCACCAGGCATAATTGTCAAGTGGCTGGATAAGTGCTTTTCAAGCTTTTCAAAACACGATATAGTACGTGTTCTCATATTTTGTGTTTCTGTAGTGAGTTTTCGCATGGAGTCGAAATTTTGTAAACTTGACAAAACTCGCTAAACAATTGAAAATTCTTAATATTTGCTGCAACTGTACACTTTCTACGATTCTGAGTATGCAAGAGATGTGGTGAAAGCAACTTTTCAATCAACGGGATAAAGTGGTGTCTGAAAGGGTTAAGACGTATGGAAGCATACTTGTTCCTCATTCTCACAAGCATCTTCAATAGTTCCCTAAAGTCTAGTACCTCTTCTAGCACTCGGAAGGTAGCATGAGCATTGCCCATGCACAAATCAGGTGCTGGATGTGCAGTTACTAACTGCCGACCTATATCTATCCTCTTCAGTGCGTCAGGTGTTTGAATCGATATGGGATTCCTCGCTTTCTGTTAGTGCTGAGAGCATTTTAATAAATGAACAGCATGACTTTGTGTGCCGACAACTTAAAAACTATTTCAGACTGTCAACAGTGTTCACCACTGCATCGACTTCCAAAAAGACATTTTTTCACTCTCAAACTGGTGCAGAAAAAATAAGTACTCTTAAATGCTTCCAACACTATGGCATTAAGTTATATGCACAAAACGCACCATGTGAAATTTTGATACACCCTACGTGATGCTCCACTCCTTAGGGTCGATGAAATGAAAGATCTTGGTGTGTACTTCGACAAAATGCTAAGCTTCTCTTCACATAGATAATTACACAAGATGCCCTTCACGCTCTTGGAATTGCTTGCCGTATATTTCATGATTTCCACTCACCTGTTGTGTTTCTGAAATTCTGCTGTGTGCCTCCAACTACTAGAGTATGCCTCTGTAGGAGGGGGGTGCAATGAGCAAATCTAATTCTGACCTCATTGAACGCATCCAGAATAAAATGATGTCTATCTTCAAGCACCACTTTTGCCATTCTGGCAACCACAGTTGAGCCTTCTCAAATATACTTCAACTCGCACCTCTAGATTCAAGTCTTAATTAATCGCACCTTTTGTTCCTGTATAAGGTGGTCCATGACATTATACATTCCTTAAAGCTCGTTAAGTGCACCAGTACAAAGGCTCTCTAGCTGTTCCTGGGCACTACAATGAAAATTTGAATGATTGATTATTATTGTAGTATAAAATTGTGCTTTTTAAGTATGTACTAGTATACTATTTTAGTGCAGTAGCTTTTGTGCAATTAAAAAAAGGGCATGAATTAAGAAGAGAGAGAGAAAATGATAAGTGAAAGGTAGGGAGGTTAGGAGGCACGATGGATGCTGACCTTGTTAGAGAAGGACGCCTGTGGTCGTCGTTCTGGCATGAATTAGGAAAGTGCAATAATATGCTATGTGCCTGATCATATGCATTGTGCTATTAATTTCTTCTGAGTTTTAATAATGGCTGGCTACTGTATGCAGTTTTGTGCAATAAAATATGCCACAGCAATTATTGCGTGCCTCGCAGAACAAATTGAATATATCTTTCTCAGTCAAGACATCATAGCAGGCTGAAAACAATAAACTGCAATTTTTCTTTTTGTGGTGACGAAGTGTATAAATTGTGAAAATAACCTGTTTATATATTTCTTATACTATGCAAATGAGCTGCTCCCACACATGCAAATAAGTGCTTCAATAGTACAACTTGGCAAAGGGCAACGAAAGACTCCTATTAAAACCCTCTAATTCTCAAGCTTGTATTATGTGACGGTATGTCATTTCATTAATGTAAAGAAAGGCAAACTTGATATGTGGAAACCAGTTACAATAGAACATGGCCCTTACACTGTGAAAATGTTTTGTAGCAATAAACTCAATGTCAAGGCCTCCAGATGCGGTGTTGATGCATCAAAACAACCTAGAATAATAGAGGTGCTCCATGGGCTAGATTTGGCAGAATCAAGAATTGGGGGGAGACAAGATACGAATTACATACATTTTAGCTATTCTAGATTTTTTTTTTTTTTTTGTGAGTGCTACAAGTGTTTCAATTCTGTTTTGCTGATTTTCTCAGAAGCCACTTTTTCACGTTTCTCTCATGCACCAACAAGCATAATTATATTGACACGGATGCTTTATCTGTATCCGGTTACCGTATTTCACCGGCTAAAAAATGTTAAAACGTTATCGCTCGGTGCAGGATGCGCCTGAACGTATCGGAAGTTTCGCGAATGTTATCGATGGTTCTGTCTGTTGTCGACGAACCTTGCTAATCTGATTGCATACGCGACACGAATTGTGTTGTAGTTTCTGGAAGGCGCGCGGGCACCAGCGAATAGGCTGTAACTTTCGACGACTGACGTATGCAAACCGACGCGCTTGACCAGCAGATGAGATTTTCTACGATTGCCGACATTGCTCGCCGCTATCGTTGCGATTGAGCCGGCACTATTTATTTACCGTCACTACTACGTGGCAATATTTCCAACACAGATTTTTTTCAGTTATACCATTGCACGCCTAATTCTTACATAGTTGGCTGTGCTATAAGCTACCAAAAAATGAAATGGTACAACAGTTTTTGATATATGGCATCGTCGTGCAGGTGTTTGCAAAGCGATCTTGCAGACAGACGACGCGCGAGCGCTGATGTCGATATTTTGTACACTATTGTTACTTCAAAAATAAAAACGAACTGTTGCGGCAGGTGTATATTCATTATGCAAACGTGTTTTTTGTATCTAAAAGCACATACAGATCACAACCTTATTGTTTCAAGCTTAGTTTACAGCAGGCTGTTTTAGGCCGGACTTTGACGGATGAAGACGGAATAGTCCAGCAACAGTGCGCCGCAGCCGAGGAGCGAGCTTCGGCGCGCGTCGGAGCTTGTCTGTAGCTTGTCTCCAGTGGTTGCGCGCCCTTTCCCTCCAGCCGAAGCGAAGCGACGCGTTCGCTTGCCAGCGCGCGCCGAAGCTTTCGGCGCGTGCCAGTGGTTGGGGCATAAGGGCTCCGTTTGCGCGTTCACAGACATGTGCTTCCGTCTTGGTCTCAATAGCGGCTGTCGCGGGACTGTGGTGTGCTAGCTCCTTGCCTAGTATAAGGTTTACGACGCTAACACATAGCATGTTCACGTTTTTCCGCACTATATGTCATTTGCATGACGGCCGAGTTGAAAACGAGACATATGTCTGTGTTATTTGCATTTGTGTGTTGTAAATTACTTTCTATTGTGGAAGTTCTGGGAGTCTTATTACACAAGGAGTGCGAACGTAAACATAAACACGTGTGTCTGAAATTTTGAATTACCCATAATACCCTTTACGACTGATAAGTGGGCTACCCGGCCTGTGTGAATCAGCTACCGTATGTTGCGACGCTCTTTCGTGTGGTAGAATGATGCATGGTGCGCGTTTATCTCTGTACTGCTGTAAAAACCATTTATTTATTCACTCAATATAAATGTACGGCTTCTTCGCCGCAGTACATTTTAGTTACGCGGTGAAG
Organism: Dermacentor variabilis; assembly: GCF_050947875.1. Classification (NCBI taxonomy): domain Eukaryota; kingdom Metazoa; phylum Arthropoda; class Arachnida; order Ixodida; family Ixodidae; genus Dermacentor; species Dermacentor variabilis. The sequence continues at coordinate 21,330,190 of NC_134574.1, read as the reverse complement.
CATACTAAAAGTGGGAGGGGGCCGCTATCAGCCAGCATAGTATGTCCACTTAGGCGACCTGAGAGGCGGAGGGTTCGCGAGTGTATAATTAAAGAACTCTTGCGCCTTTTCACTTTTAGTATGCTTCACCGCAGTACATTGCTTAGGCTTCACCGCGAAATATTTGTGTATTGCGAGAAAGAATCCTAAAAAGCCTAATTATGCAAAGTTTCTTTTGTAGCTTGCTACACCGCAATACAGGGGTGTAAATAAGCATCGTGCAGTAAAGCATACTAAGAGTGGAAAGGGCACATAGGTTTGCTCATTATCTTCAATTGTGATATAATTTGCAAGTGCATCTGTGCTCGTGGTAAGCTTCATTGACAATTCTTTGTACATTACAAATTGATATTGCAGGAAAGCTTACTAAAGCACATTCGCCATTATGGTACGTGTTATTCACCTTCAATGCAGGAGCGCAATTTGGATTCTTGCCCCTGCTTTTGGCTGGACTGCACATGCTCTTTGAGAATTGATTCATTGTTCATAAGTGCACTGGTACTTTACTCTAAACTGGAGTGCTCAAGTTAATATGGAAGCACAATTTTTATTAAAGGGACAAGATGTTGCCGAGATGGTTGCAGCACAGCTTTCTTTTTTTCTTCCTGGCACCTTTTCTACTTGAAGCTTCCATTGCAGTGTTTCGAACCTCTTTGAACCAGCACATAGTGTATATAAACATTGAACACTTATTGGGAACATCACCTAAGTTCATGCCTATCTATAGTAAAAAGATGTAGCACGACCAGACAAAATAAAAAAAGTGGGTGGGCTGTAGCAATACTAAGTCTTAAATGGTGCTTTATCCTTTCCCTTGAGTTTTCTGTTTTTGTGCTTTTTATGGATCCTCCGCAGTAACCATGCAAGTGGAGAACTTGAGCTTGTTGGTTTCAAGTCTCGTGGTTGTTACTAACAGAACAGTGTGATAAACGAACAAGGGCTTGGAGGCATCAGTTCACCTTGCTTGCCTCATGGTGCTGCTTCATAAGCACGGTGAGCATCCAGGCCAACTAGGACGGGAGGTTTGTTGCAATTGCTTCTGAACTTTATTGCCACCAAACCAACAGTGCTCTCAATGACAGCTTTTGGACAGTAGAATGCTTGCACCCAGCAAAGTCTTAAGAAGGAAGCATTCAAGATGTGCAAAATGGGCTTTTTGAAGCTGGCAGCATTACTGAAGGGGCTTTGCCCATCTGCCCTCTTTATGGATACACAAAGATGATTTCCTCATTAAGAGGGATTGTTGCAGAGGTCGTTACATGGCAACAGTGTTGGGTGTTTAGTAGCTTGTTTTTGCCCACTGTTAATAACCTGTTCCTTCTCCAGTGCCCCTGTGAAGTGCCTACTTTTTGGACACAGTGTGCTTTCCATGCATGCATGCATTTTTAGCTTGTAAAGACGTCTATTACCCCTTGCCTCAAGCTGGTCCTTGCTGATGTCACCCAAGAAGGCATTGGGGAGTATGGCAATGTACACTTACAAAACACTGTTGATACCAGTGAAACCAAATTAATGGAGCTGCTGTTCTTTTTTTGTCCACTCCATCCTTGTTAGTTACAATGAGCAATGTCCGAACAGAAGGCATATGTAGTTGGTTGTGCATAGCGTGCGCACTAAGACTTGTTGGCATGTTATGACCTTAGCACAGTGTTTATATGTAAAAACCTTCTGATGTGTTGATGACTTCCTTCTCTTCATCATACTTTGCCTGATGGAGCCAGCAAGTGGGTCAACCAGATGTTCAACAGGCTTCCCACTAGTTTTCCCAGAGTCTCCTTTACCAGGGTGCTGCTCATAGATATGTTTTCTTGACCTTGCACTGCACTTCAACCATGGCCACACCTGCTAAACCTATAGCATGCAATCAAAAAAGTGCTATACATCATGTTGCTCCAAACTCGTGACATGTGCTACAAGGCCTTGAGGAACACCCTCATTTATTTACGCCCTCATCATACTGTACGAAGCTTCGCATGATAAGTGCGAGAATTAACATCTGCTGGTTTTTCAGTGTTATTCCTGTCCAGCTTGCTGAAAGCTATCCCGAGTGTTTCAAAAGCAAACGACCGCTGCTGGACAAGAAGTGCTTAAAACAAGGGTCGCTATAACGACGTGTCACACGAGATGAAGGCCACTGAGTGTACAGTTGGTTTAGTTCATATCCAACAAGCTTGGTTCTTCCTTTGCTAGTGAGTAAACTCAACTTGCCCCGAATACATGGCCTGTGACAAATTATGTGCCAGATGCTGTGTCCCCTGCAAAGCTGAAGATGTGTATGAGATCCTGACACCCTGCAGCGGCTTCCACACTGGGCAAACAGGCTACTATAAAAACGACTGCCTTTACTAATATGCTAATAACATGAAAACGGGCAGAAATTTGGCTATTCATTGGACCCAACTGCAGGTGCAAGCCACTCTTCCACCAGATGCGTGTTGTTCACAGAAACTGGAGCTATGCAAATGGAGGTAAAAACAATCATGTTTGAAAGTAGTAGAGTTGAACTATATTCTGCACAAGCACTGCTACCTACAGCGCTGGTACCTTATCGCCACAATTCATGGCTGCACCACCATGCAACGGCACTATTCTTGAATTATTAACTTATATTTATGGTGGCCATATATTGCTATTACAATTCATCCGCATTGTGTGCAATATAGTTAAATGTCAATTATGATAGCCATTCCTAATCTGAAATTCAACAAAAGAGCAAATATAGGCAACAAATTGCAATTCAAAGAGAGAAAAGACAACCAGTGCACAGGATAAGCGAGGCTTCCTTTTATTGAAAAAGAAATGTCACATGTATCATGCCACTAGCAGTGGGTAGCAATCTTTCAAGCTTGGGTGACAGGGGCAAAACTTAGCAAAATGCTACAATCCCGCTGTAAAATGGCCTTGGACACAAAAAACCGACATTATATTGTACAGAATGAAAGGGCAAGACACCATCCAAGCACCACATACTTGACATGGTGTAAAAAAATGTTGACATGCCCTACCCATAAAGAATAAGCAACAAACACAGAAAACACGCCTTGAAATGCAATGTGCGGAGTCTGAAACCAAGAAGGGTTTTGCTGTCTCAATTATTAAAATTGTCAAACTGTCTCGTCATTTAATGAACCTGCACAGCTGAAAAGGAAGGAAGGAAAGCCCAATAGCAGGGCTGCAGAAAATGTCACCGAGCAAGTATACTTTGCTTACCAATGATACCTGTGGTTTAGTTGTGATCTGTGTATAAACTAATTGTGGATAAACTTTTCTTGTTTAGAATGGTTTAGCGGATAGGAAAAAAATGACCATAAGAGCACCAGGTGTATGCATAGTCTACGCACAAAAAGCCACTGCTTTCTTACTTTTTTTTCTCTCTACTACAATTCATGAGTTTTAAGTAGGACTGCCATTTAAAATTTAACATAGGACTGCCTTCACAAGTGGGAAGGTGATGTATAAGAACTTGAATGTGTGGATGCCAGCTCTATATACAGTACGCAGACATTGAGCAGGTGTTAGCCAATCATGGCACCTGTTGGCTAGATCCCGCTCTCCGGGATCAGTATTCACCGCGACTGAACCTTCAGCAGAGTGGCTGAAATGTAGAATTGTGGACTGCTACTCTTTTGATCATATGTTTGAATCCTCGCAGCACAATGAGAACTTTATTTGCAATATTCTAGCAAGAAATTCGGGAATTCCAGTGACAACACCAGTAACATCAGAACAACCAGGGGAGTTCGCCCATAGCAGCTATTGCTGTAAAAAAGAAGACTGGCATAAGCACAAGAATTGAGATGGGCATACTACATGCCTTTGTTCTGGTAGTGGTCCACTACTTTGGTGCTACAGTTAATGATCTCCACTGCCACTGGACATAAGAAGAGTTCTTTAATTATACACTCGCGCACCCGCCGCCTCTCATATCGCCTAAGTGGACATACTATGCTGGCTGATAGCGGCCCCCTGCCACATTTAGTATGCTTCACCGCGTAACTAAAATGTACTGCGGCGAATAAGCTGTACATTTGTATTGAGTGAATAAACAACTAAAATGTACTGCGGCGAATAAGCTGTACATTTGTATTGAGTGAATAAACAAATGGTTTTGACAACAGTACAGAAATAAACGCGCACCGTGCATCATTCTACCACACGAAAGAGCGTCGCAACTTACGGTAGCTGATTCACACAGGCCGTGTAGGCCAGTTATCAGTCGTAAAAGGTATTATGGGTGACTCAAAATTTCAGACACACATGTGTTTATGTTTACGTTCGTACTCCTTGCGTAATAAGACTCCCAGAACTTCCACAATAGAAAGTAATTTACAACACAAAAACGCAAAGAACACTATATGTCTCGTTTTCAACTCGGCCGTCATGCAAATGACATATAGCGCGGAAAAACGTGAACATGCTGTGTGTTAGCGTCGTAAACTTGATACTAGGCAAGGAGCTAGCACACCGCAGTCCCGCGACAGCCGCTAATGAGACCAAGACGGGAGCACATGTCTGTGAACGCGCAAACCCTAAGCCCCTCTGCTCCTCCGCCACCCCCGCTGCCAGGCTGCACCACTCGTTTCAAGCACAGCGCACCAAACACACATTCAGCGCTGAACAGTGGGCGGTCGACGCAGTTGCATTTACATGACTTGCAACAAGCAGCACATCCCTCGATGTCCGTTAAGCAAAGTCGGACACGGCGACGCCACATCGTGGTTCGCAGAACTTTCTGCCGAGGCGCTAGGCCACTTCGATATTTCAATTGTCACCACCGCCGGGTTCTCAAGAAAGCACGGGTCACACAACGCAGATTTTGTAGTTCCAGAGCTCACCGAGGCCGAAGCCGCACTGCCGCACCGCCACTACTCACGGCTTTCCGCCAAGTAACACAGAACCTACAACCACCACACAAGCAACGCACGCACGATCACATGAGCAATGTTGAACAATGCGCGGCCCAGAGAACGATCACGCCGAGGACGAACACGACACGGCGTCGCTCGGCGCCAGCATCGCGCCTTCTCAAAAATCCCTAAACGATGCTGTCTATAGTGTACTAGAATAATTATTCTAGTACACTATAATCCTGTCCCTAGGCACCTAGGATCAGGTCACGTGAGGGATTTTTGTACGACAATTAGACGCACGCCCATGGGAATGATGGGAAGTACATGGATTTGTCTGAACTTCGTGCTTGTGGATTCAAACATTCTTGTGGCTTTGTATATTACGGTATATAAATCTTATTGTCGTATATTTCAACGTAATCTATATTCTTCGAAGTCCAGAAGACGCCGGGAACGTGTACAATTGCTATTACTTGCAACGATTGAGCTTGTCAATGTGGCTAAATCGAAACGCGCCAAGCGTCTCAAGGCACTGGCATGCCCGCGATAAATTCATAATTGCGTTTCATTCGCTTGTCGATACATGCATCCGTGGCTTAATGGTTTCAATATAAGACTTCTGTGTTAGAGTCCCTGTGTTCGAATACTGCCGTCGGGCAATTTTAATGATGTTTATTTAATTATTTATTGCGCAATATACTGTTGAAAATGACGAGTTTACAAAGTCACCAAGCCGTTTGAAGCCAAAAAGACGAAGTTTAGGGTAATCCATGTATTTCCCATAATTTCAATGCTGGGACAACCAATTCTATGGGACAACCGCTGCCATTGCAGCTACCGTAGAGACTAGCGCCAGAGTTCCCTCTAGTAATTGTTGTAGGAAACTCTATGCTCTGGCACACTTGAAATTTTGATGGTGATAAAATAAAATGATAGTGCCTGATAATTTGCCACTTCCGGGTATAACGAAGACATTAAAATGTGTTGGCATGGTAAGGGGCGCTACACTTGCGGTGCGGCCGCAGGTAGAATCAGAGACGGATTTAAAATAAAAATAACAAGCAGAAATGGAGCAGTGTGCAGCGTGTGCGTGACGAGTGTGTGTCTGACCCCGCTGTGCCGGCTGTCATCGGATCGAGGAGCTCGAGTTCCCGGCGTCAGCGCGCTATCTGAAGTTGAGCAGCTGCTGGCACGTGTCGAAACCGATTCGAAAGACGTCACAGGTGAGCGCCCATTCAACGCGCCTGCAGCACCGCCGCGGGATTTTCATCTTTGTCGTCTTCCTCCATCGTCCTCTTTTTCTCGGACCGCTCGTATGTACACGTGGCCCAAGTGACCCTCGCCAGCTGGATACGCTACCCGCTAAGGGTCGGCCCATCAGTTTCCTGCAGTACACACGGCGCATGCCTTCAATTATCTCCAAAGTGAAGCCCCGTTATTTTTCACGTGGAACTTCGAGGCTGGCGCAATTTCCTTCGCTTTAGTTCTCGTCGCAGTGTGACCACCCTTAACTCACTCCGGCCGAACACTGATCTCGGCAGTGTGCGAAGTAGATGAAGCTTTGAATGCCTGCCGTGTGTTCTTATGTTTTGATAATCTTAATATACTTTTTTAATAGTTATTTAGGAATACTGCCGACTTCCTTTTGCAAGCCCAAGCAGGAGTGCATGATACATACAAGATTGCATACTCTTTTCCGTTATATCTTATCACAGACAGCTTATTGTACAGTCAAGCTATTTTCTGTTGGTCGGTATCTCCCTCTCCTCTAAACGTCGATTTTAGGCAACGGCTTTCCGAACATATTTTTTCAAAAATTAGTCTTCCCAGTTTAAATCATGCTTAGACGTAATATAACTATCCCACGCGTGTTAAGATTTTGCTGAATACGCAATCGATATCACAATACTAACTTTCCCGAACGTAATATTAAATTGTCGAATCTTCTAATTGTGGCTGTGTTTTATTAACAATGTGCCCATCTGAGATGTTTTCCCACCACATTTGATGCATTAATTTGTGGGCGTTATAAAGCATTATAAATGGCTTTCCAGGAGACACCATTTTTGCAACATCCAGCTCAGGAGAGATGGTTCAAACAACGGCTTACCAGAGACTTTATAGAAATAGAGAACCAGGCATTAGCTCTGTTGATAGATTTGGGATAAATTAAATGCGGAAGGAACCGAAGTAATTGAGATAATTGTCATTGTGACAGTTTAATGTGCTGCAATACGTCAATCACTTAATTCATTGGCAAAATTGCTCAATGTTGGACCACTGCATGCAACAGGTTTCCTGTGATCCTGCAGAAGCACATGCGTATGCTCAACCAACACAAACATCGTGCCGTTTTAAAAGGACACCACGAGTGTTGCACTCACAGCTCACTTATTGGAGTGCCCCAGCCAATCGGAAAAAACATGCACAATAATGCGTTTGTAAACAAGTTCAGCACAGCCAAGAAAAAGAATCTAAAAACCGAATCTCATTCCCAAATGGGCGGCTAGACTTATCACTGATGCAATCTGTGCCTCTCTTTCTGATATGGAAAACCTTCAAAAGTTTGCATGCAGTAGTTTCTTCGCTTCGGTTGAGGTGGCGTACCAGGAATTTCTTCAGCACCACATAAACTTGCTGGCCTGTGGCCCACATATTTTATGCAAGAACAGAAAGCATGGATGCCAGAAGAAGCACACCAGGTCATACGTAAAATGTGTGACTAGCAAGGTTTGCTTGATAACGCTGTCATGTGGGAAAGCCTATACAGATAAACTGGACGTTGCAGTAATGAAAAAGCACAGGAGCACAAACTTTTAAACAAGAATAAAGTCAGTGTCCATCTTCCCAACACATTGCTTGGTTTGTTAGTGTATTGGTGGGAATCCTGCCCCAATTGTGCCAATCTGCGTCGACAGGAATTTGTTGCTCCACACTGCTCCAAAAGTGTCTTTTTCATTTAAATTGCACCACTGTTGCACCACAGTGTAGTTATGGCAGGGTGAAAATTGCTAAGCTTTCACCTAATACAAAACGAACTGGCTCCATTGCATACATTGGCTGCATTCGTTCAGGGCGTTACAGCCAACAAGGCTGGCACTGTCACAGGCGACAGAATTTAATTGATTCCCATTTTTACACATCAACTGTTAGGTGTGCACGAGGCTACAATGGTTGGCCGTGCTAGCTTTGCGATGGCACGATCAACGCAGTAGTTTTACGCACCAAGGGCTGACCCTCGATGGTGCTTTGTAGACAAAAAGGTGGTTAGTGTCCACTGTACTTGAAGCAATCCTATGATGGCTTGCAAATAGGAGAAGTTGAAACAACATAAAGGGCATGGGGAGAAAAGAGAATAAAGAATAAGTGCTATAGAACAAAATGGAGTCTGTGTTGTGAAGCTACTAAGTGCAGTATTATTACAATACTTATTCGTATTGCTTGCTTGCAACTTTATTAGTTTCACTGTATAACTTCTCTTTTTGAACAGAAATTGAGGCAGTTGAATGTAACATATGGCATTACAACCAAATGCACAGTAATCAGGTACTAGACCACGGTTCATGCTCTTTGTCACCTATGTCTTTGGTAATGCATGCACCTTTGCTGCAGCTCGTGGTAAAAAAGTTGAACGCGAATGGGCAAGTAGTCTTGCCCAATAAATCTTTCCTGCGAGTGCACATCTGTGGCGGAATAAAGAAAATTACGTGCTTGCACTGCCCTGATATTGTTCATAAAACAAAATCTAAATGTGCAGAATATCAAACCTTCGAAGGGGTCGACCCCTTCCTTAATGGGAAAATAAAAGAAGACTAATTTCAGCTGCACTGGTATAATGCCTTCTTACCGTGAAAACAGGCTTCGTAAGCCAGAAGAAGCATTAGGACAAATGACAAGTGGCGACCCCGTCTTTGATTGCCCGCCCCAGCTCACCTTAACAACACGGATTTTGATGGCAACTGCTCAGGCCCTGGTAACTGTTCTTCAGTGGAGTTTAACTACATTCCAACCGCAGAAGACTACTTAGCCAATTTCAAGAGCTTTTACAGGTCCACAACGGCTCAAATACAGAAAAGTACTTTGAAATTCGTGACGTCAAGCTAGCGCTGGTATTGCAGCCAAATTTTATTGAGCACTGTGAACTTCATTTGTTGTTCTAATAGTCTACTTAATACCATAAAACTGAAAAGTGTTTCATTATATATTGTCCCTTTAATGTTACTTGCATGGTTTTGCACAGTGCCGCCGATTGCATGTTGCTTATAATGTACGATTGCTGCTGCCATCTTAGCTTGCTGCGGTGAATCGCTTATTTTGCTCCTAGTTTTTAATGAGTAAATGATTATGTGAACTAAAGAGAGCACCAAACTATATTTCGATTTTTTTCCGTGCACTTTCATAGAAGGCTTAAACCTGCTTGAATGGCTGCTCCAAAACGCTGAAGGGCATTCCCACCACTTAAGTGGGAACTTTGGTTTCCAAGATTTTGGACAGAAGCAAAGAAACCACTGTATGCAAGCTTTTGGAGGCACTTCATACCAGAAAATAGTCACATCAGCAACACATCTATCTGCCAGTTTGGAAGTAAGATTTTTTTTCTTTGCTGTGCTTAACCTGTGTGCCCTTGCACACTATTCTATAAGTCTTGTTTGCTCAGTTGGAGAACCAATAAATTGGTTGCTACACTCAGAACGAATAATACTACACTACAATGCTACTACAATAATACTACTACAATGCTACACTCAGACCAATAAATTGGTTCTAAGTGTAGCACACATGGTTTTTCAGTCCTCTGTACTTTGTGCTTATTTTAATTGTGCTACAATGGCTTCACCAAGTATCAAGCAGTTTGCCCAAGAACAGGTTATTTCAAATTAGACGAGATTGATAGAACCCACTTGGGGATTCTATGTCTATCTCATAGTGAATGTAAGCTTAGCTGGGCAAGAAGGAGGCACAAATAAAAGAATAAATATGCACATTAAAATTTCTGCAGTAACTCCCATGGCATCATGAATTTCTACATATTCTAGGAGCTAGTTAATTGTTTATCAACGGAGGGTTAAATTGTAATCTGAAACTAAGTGCTGCAATATGAATTATGGGCTCTCCCAGTGATCTAATTTTTTTCGAGTCATGCGTGGCTGACTTCACCCTATGGCAGCAAACTTTGTAGCCTCATTACCCTGTTCTCTGCCATCATTGGCTGCGTTTGTTGCCTTCATACTAGTTGCGTTACTTTAATAGAGCACTAATTTGCCCAGTGAAATACATGGCCCACACCACTTTCCTAATCTCACATCAGCTGTCTGTGTTGCCACCCTAATCCATACAGCTGCTTTCCTGTCCTTCAATTGTGGCAATAATTTTTCGTTCCATCTCTTGTTGTGTGGCCCTTGGTATCTTCTCAGATTTTTTTTATTATACATGTTTTGGGTCCTGTAAGTTGGTACTGGTGTAATGCACCAATTGCATACTCTTCTTTTCAAGGATATTGGCGAGCTGCTCGTGACTTGAGACTGTCTGCAAAAGGCACTCTGATTTGAAGATTTCCTTCGCATTCTAGATGCTCGAGAATGGCCTGCAAATAAATGTATGATGCCACTCTGACATCACAGATGGGGGCCTGGGCACAAAATATTAAGTAAAACATCCATAGTATAGTTCCTTGGCTAATAATCAACCCTTTTCAATTGAAGGGTCTCGCCATGGTGTTTCAGTGGTTATGGCATTCTGTTGCCAAACTTGAGGTTGCGTACTTGACTCCCAGCCACAGGGCCCGCATTTCAGCTGGAGCAGAATAGCCTCGTTTACATGAATGCGATAGTGGCGCATCGCATTTCCAAGCGCATTTGGGAAAGGCGATGCGACGCCGTTTACATGTAGCGCCTTAACTCTCACGAGAACGTAGTGTCACATGGTATCGTATAAGGGAAGTGCAACTGACTTCCGGTGTAACTGGTTTCCGGTAGTTGGCCGAGTGCACGCTGGTGGTTGAGTGCCGAGAAATTGACAGTTTTAGTTTAGCGTACGCAACTTATAGCATACGCTATACGCTACAGTGTAGCGGACGCGAAGCAGCGCACGTTCTTTGCAGCTTTAGTTGGCCAGCAAGATCTTCGGATCTCAGAGGCCATATGCCGTCGTTGCGGCTATTTTCCGACTCTAGCGCTAGGTAGCGCTGACATCTCGAATGTTTCTTTCGTTAGGCTTCGACTCGTTCGAAACGAGAAGCGATCTCGAAAACACCACAAGATTATCCATAATACTCTGTCGTCGAAGCGGCCTGAGAATAAGCGAAAGCCGTTTAATCATTTGCTGCGAACGAAGTGCATTTTACAAAAGCAACGCTAAATTCAATTCGAAGCGAGCAGCCGGGACCGCCGCCATGTTGGTGGCTAATTCCTTCCCATCATTCCTAATGCGACGATCCTGCGTTTACATACTCCGCGAGAGTCGACTCGCGCCCGTAAATCTACCCTCGTCTGGCGCATTAATGTGATGCGCCTTCCTACGCATTACTGCTGTTTACATGAATGTGATGCGCTAGAAATGCGATCCGATGCGACACTGTCGCATTCATGTAAACGCGGCTAATGTAAGCAACACTTAGGTGTTGAGCCTTTGGTGCACATTAGTGGGACAGTTGAGGGTGTGGGGTTCTCCCGTACTCTTGGGACAAAGGAACGACAACACAGTAGTGCAAACAATCACAAGGGCATTTATTGCACCTTTCATAGATCAATGCCTGTTAGCCGAGTTGCTATCCACAAAACATGCCGATGGGTGCGCGAGAAATCTAGGAAGTCCGACTCACCGCGACCGGATAACGAGCGAATATGTTCGCCCCATGCTGGATCCCAACGCCTGGCCGTTCGCGTGTACGGTCACGCGAACAGTGGCGCGTCCCAAGGCGGCCACGCGAGACAGTCTCGCAGAAGCATGGATCGGCGCACGCGCGGCACGGCACGTCCGCACTGCTTGCTGTCCCGAACCAAAGAGGAAGCGCCTTGTCTTTCGGCGCCCAAGTAACCCCGCCTGTTGGCGGCGTTAGCAGCGCAACACTCGCGCCCTCTCTCGTACTGCGCCTCAACCACTCCTCCGACCGCCGCGGGCGCCAGGCCACGCGGCGAAGCTGGATTGCAGGAGACGCACCGTGCGGGAAAACAACATATAAGGGGACGCGTGAGAGTCGCGCATCCCCACAAGTGAGAATTGATTAGAGCTGTGGTTATTAAACTACCCTCCTTACCACACACGCACGCACATATACACATGCACACACGCTCTTACTCTTCTAAGCACACAGGATTTGTTTGGTGAGCCAGCATAGATGCAAAAATGGAAGATGGGGATGACACTAACCTGAAGTTTCTGCACCAGCTTTCCCTGACGTGGGTTTTGATAGCATCTGCTCAGGTATAGTTGATTTCTTATCAGAAAAAAATGGAGCATGTCATTCTAAAAGAGCTAGCAAGTGAAAGTGGCAAGTGTTAAAAACTTCATGGAGCCATGATTGGCCTAAATGCTAAAATATAATTTGAGATCCATGATATTATACTGTTACGATTGGCCTGCAGAGGCTAGCAATCTTCAGAGAAGCGACCTCCAAGCCCTTCCCAGCCCGCTGTGATGACTCACTTTGTAAAGATAGCAATGCGCCGCCTCAACAGCCCAACAGCGCCGGCATGACTAACCACGTTCGGCGGGCCAAGTATTAGTCGATTCGCTGCTGCCTTCACGGTTTGCTTGGAGCAAGAGAACTCCTGAAACAGGGTGTTTTGCGGTGCGATCTCACGGGCACCAGAAGTCGTCACAGTCAATGGACAGACGCAGCAGCCACTGACTGCGGGGTCAGCTCTGGGATCAAGAGGTGCCTTGCTCGGGTCAAGGCCCCTGTCTACAAGAACCCTCTCGCCTCGGTGCGTTCAGTGAAACCAAAGTGCGGAAGTGTGTGTGAACCCTCCCCCTCAAGGGCGGGTCGACTACGGTGACTCCCATTGGACGAAGGTTGAATGGCAGTTTTCCCTCACCTAGAGATCTGTGGAGGACAGAGTGTTCTTAAGCAACCGTTGTCGGCTCTTCGCTGTGTATTCTCTTTCAGTCATGCTAGACTGACGAAATGTAACGTTTTCCACCCTTCATGTAGATATTGTAAATAAATCCCATATTCCTCATTCTCGATGAGAAGTCCCTCTCTTCAACAATGTCCTTAGCGTGGATGAGTCGGACGACGGCATGGGCCAGCTACCATCTATTTCATGCCCGACCCCAACTCTTATAACTAACATATTGATTCTAAAGATTTGACACAATATTTAAAAAAATTGAACTTTGATTTTTATTTCTTTTTCTAATAATGCCACAAAATTAATGAGAATATTTTGTCAGTCTAAACTGATTAAGTGTTTCCCTTTAAAACTACATGCTTAGACAATATTGTACCTCTCATATGATGTGCAGACTTGCCAGCTTGTGATATGTGCAATACACTTGACCAAGTGGAGCACATGCTTGTTTTCTTTCCCAAATATAACTTTTTTTATTTTGACCTGCAGGCACTGACCTCTTTATTAGGACCAATTAATGTGACAGGCTGTTGAGTGAAGACATTACTGGGCCCTTGGCCAGACATAATATCAAGAAAGCAAGCCATCAAGGCTCTCTTAGAATATTTATTAACGCAGATCTAGACTCAAGGCCATCAACGGGCCCTTTGGACACAAGCCTTCTGTCTGTCCTCATGGCCATTCCTCATACCCTTCTCCTCTTGTGCAGACTTGTAGGCTGTTACTTCAAATCAATCTCTCTCTCTCACAGATAATTGCCGTAAGTTTGGAGTTTTTCACTGCTGTGTCTGTCATAGCCCCAGTGTTGCACTGGGACGTTAGCCCTTTCAGTGTTAGGTTTTTCTTTTTTCGAGATATTGTAAAACGAACAAAGTGCTTTTTTGGTGGTGTAGAAGGAAAATAAGATTACATGGTTAATGAAAAATGCACCCTTTGTATCTGAGGAGGAGCTAGTGGAGAACGTACGGGTACGTCAGTGACATGGCGGGACAGTACAGAAATGTGCTGGTACGTCAATTACACTGAAAAGGTTTTAAAACCCATTCATCATCAATTTGTCAGCCTGTTCTATGTCTCGTGTGGGGCGAGGCTTCTCTCAGTCTGATTTTATTAAGCCTGCAAATTTTCTGTCATTGCACCACCTACTTCTCCGCCAACCTCAACTGCATTTTCTTTCCCTCACCTATGTTCTGTTACTCTGTTGGAGAGCTCTACCAATAGCCACCACAGCAGGTCTTGAGCAGAACTCCCTAGGAGAGAAATGTAGGACACTTGTTTCACAAATCCCATATTGTTCTGAGGCACATGACCAAATGGTTAATACTTGTGGAGTGCTGTTATATTGCAATGCAGACAATGATGCAGTAAAGAAATGGGAGGTTGCTGGGCTGATGTTAGGATTCTTCATCAAGAAAAATTTTTTGGACAGGTTGTTGACGTTGCCTTAGGTGATGCATTTCACCCAGAAACAACAAGAAGAAACAAAAATGACAAAAAGAAGAGGTGATAGGTCAGAGCATTAGACTTAAAAGGCACTTTACTCAAACGTGTGCATGCATGACTGACATGGTATGTGTGAATTATCAACTCAGTTTCAAAAATGCAGCACAGCCATTACAATACAGTGAAACAACGTAATTGTGGCGGAAAAGATGTGAAACCATAAGGAGAAAAGACAGGACAGGTGAGGCATCACTCTCAAGTAATTTTATTCATAGAATATATGTACACGTTTTAAAGAGCCACTAAAGGAAAATTAGGTTCGGGTTAGATTGATAAGCTATTAAGTAATTGTTTTCTGTGTACCAATATATATGAGTTTGTTGCTTAGTAAATTGCCACTGAAGGTGGTTCTGTTGCTGCTCCTCAATCTGAATTGCCCATGCCAAAATGAACGAGTTGTCATAATCCCCACATCTGTGAGTCGGCCAGTACTGATTCCACATGAGAGGTAACATTATAACAGAAGCATAATCTATCTAACCTGGCTTAATATTTTCCCTCAGTATACCTTTAAAGTTCCAGCATGGGGTAATACAATAAAGGTATGCCTTAATAATTTCTATTGTTAGAGTAAAACCTTGGGTAACTGTATAGCTTTTAGATGTATTCTGTCAGATAGCCATCAGCAGCAGTTCTACCACAGGGTCTTAATTGCAGTGTGCCCCGGATTGTAAACTTTTGCAGTAGATGGCCATTTTCCCACCCTCAGGTGGCACCACCACAGCAGTGGTGATGGCACTGTGTGCTATGCAGGAGGCAGCACATATTGCACTGCTATCGCTAAAGACCAAGTGTCATAACTGAAATCATTTATTGTGCTTTTTAAAAGCGAAGCCTCTTCCTTTGACTTTCCCACTGCTGTTGCTGTGGCTGCTGCTGTCTGGCACACGGCGTCGGCGGGGGGGGGGGGGGGGAGGAGTGTGTATACATCACAGGAGTGAGCAGAGAGGAGGAAGAAGAGGCAGTTCCCATCATACAAGTGGGGGAGGTGACATGAAAAGGCAAGGAAACCCCTACTACTATACAACATCGGTTGCAGGGAAACTGGATGAGCTTAAGTTCAAGGTACGGTGTGTTCCTGCTATTTCAGAAAAATAAAAACCGTGTAAGTATGTCAAGTACACAACTTATGCAAGATGCACAGTAGCAGAGCTGCATTAATTAAAGTGCACCGCAGGATCCAGGCGACACTACAGAAGCATTCAACCGTCAAATCAACACTTCTGTGCCCATCGCGGTATATTTGCGGCTATGGCATTGCTAGAGGTCACGGATGTGATCCCGACTGTGGCAGCCACATTTTGACGGGGGTGAAATAGGAAATGCACATGCACTTAGATTTTGGGACGCATCAAAGAACACCTTGGGGGGGGGGGGGGAGGGGTGTCAAAATTAATCAGGAGTCTGCCACTATGGCATGCCTCATAATCCAATTGTGGTTTTGGCACATACAGCCCATAATCCAATTCAAGTTCAATACTTCTGCCACGATGTGATGTGCCATGCTAGGCAATGACAACGCTCAACCCTCGGAGGTTATTAAATATGGCACTCAACAACGCCTTAAGCAAACACCTCTCTCTGTGTGTTCTGTGTACTACGCAGACAAACAGCAGTGGTGCACGCAAGGTAACATCAACTCTCCACTCTTGTGTTAGACCAAACGTTGAAGAAATTAAGCTTTTGGCATCAACATCGCCGCTAACTATCATCAATCAAAGCAACCAGCACAGAAAGCTTTGCTTGCATCGATTCCCACAGTGCGTGGGATCTGCATAATTTTTAAATTAATGTGCATTTGTAATCTTTTTCTGATGAAGTCGAATTGAGCGATGGTGAAATAGTGGTCGGTTAGACTATCTCCATTTTATTGAAGGCTTCCGAGACAGGGCATGGCATCCGAGAAGAAATGTGAAAGAAGATAGCGCCTGTGTTTTGGCCACACCATACTGGAGATGGCCTCATTCTCTGCCACGTGCTTCCCGATCTGGTAGCAGTGGAGTGGCCACAGAGCAATAATAGCATGGCAGAGAAAAATTTTCGCTCTAGGTGGAAGTACTAATTGATGTCCAAAGAAATCTGGTGCATGACCATCATGCTTCACATTCCATCGTAACAAAATGGCAGTGGGTGTTTCAAGAAGTGCATGCAATGGCAGTCAGCATGTACAGGAGTGTCTAATATTGCTGCATCTTAAAACGAGGCTGTCGAGGACAACAAGGTGAGCAACATGGGCATCACCATGCAAGATGTCTGGAACACAAGGATAGTGACTGGTCACCTGAGTAGGGCTGGCCATTACCATTTTGTCAGCAGAAGGGCTGCTTGAATGGCGGAGCTCTGGCCACAGCCAGCAGTTAAGTGTTAAAAAAAACATATGGGCCCATCACGTGCTGCTTTTGCCAAACTGTTCAGTCTTATTGTGCGCAAGCTTACAGTATCCAGGAATTTACAGAAAATAAATTTCTTTGACATGAGGAGGAAGGAGGAGGCATAGCGACAGGTGTAGAATTAAATTATTTGTGCTTTCTAGTGTCATAAAGACAGACAGTCAATTGGCAAACATAAATGTATGTAACCATTGTCACTATAGTTGACGGGCTAAAGTGCCAACTTTACCTTCACTCGAAGGTTGATGCGAGTGTTGCTCACTTTCTTGTTTTCAGTAGTCTAGTTTTAAGATGTGGCAATATTTGTCCGGAGGCTGGCCATGTTTGTATCCCCTTTTGCCATTGAGTTGTAACACGATATCGTTAAGGGCCCCGTGTCGTGTCGCAGAAAATCCGGTGTCAAACGTCATTTCAGCAAAAACATTTTTGAACCACCCATACCCAGGCCCTCCTTGTGGCACAAGGAAGCTACTGAACTAATTAAATTTATCAAGCTAAATTATGTAGAAAAATTATAAAGTACGATTTACACACAACCTACAGACATGATAGCGTCGAATGGTAATTTGACTATACGAGAAAACATAATTCTGTTACGCAAAAACCCCTTTTCCAGTGTTTTTACCATTCATAGACCAGCCATGGTGTCCGCATTTGCTCACACCAGCGTGTGAGTGTCTTGGAGGACACGGACGCGCCTAGTTCCTTGCAGTACCTCCAGATGGTGCTCGCCTATGCCGCATCGTGGCCCACTCAAGAGGCCACATTTCTACCAGAAGGCCCGCCTTTGTGCATAGCATTCGCAGCCACTGCTTCCCAGGAAACATTGATTACATACGCTTCAGTTGCCAGGAGGCGTGAGAAGCAGTCAGGGCTCTTCATAGCAACTCTTAGGTTGCCCATAATGTGACTTACATTTACGCTTTTCTCACTTATAACAAGTAAACAAGGAAAATGGAAAGAAACACTTGGAACTGGCGACCAGTGAGTGCAGGACTTCTCATCCAGTCTCTTATCTTTAGCCACCTACCAGTGGTACCATTTGTGTTGGACATAGCTGTACGTTTTTGCATCAAATGTAAAGGTCGGACATGTCACAGGAGTCGTCTTTGCGTCGAGCCTTGTTTCTTGTGGGAGGAAAAAAGGTGTGCAGTGAACTCAAACGAAGCCCACTTAAGCGGAATTACTTGATAAAATGGAACAGTGGTACTGTATTTGGTTGTTTGACCACCCAAAGGCACAATGTTAGCAAACTTAGGCTAAATGGAATTTCTTTTTATCCACTGGAGTTAAATGGAAAGGCAACCAAAATTATCAGCAGCGGCATCATTTGTTATCCGACGTACGAAACAGGAAAAATCCAACAACCATGTCAAAACAAAATGGTCAGGAAAATCGCATCCATCGGGCAGTTCTGCCGCTGTGGTATCAACAGCAGCTCGACAGTATTCACATTGCCTAGTTTTCATATTTCTCTGGGCACAGACAAGGAGTGATCATTGAGGAAGTAGACAACCACTATTGCTACCTGTACACGAGGAATGAGATGATCACTTGTTGCCTGTTCTGAGAAGGCCATTGAAAGAGTACCGCAGAAGTTTATGGCATACTATAATGGGGGGGGGGGGATCATGACATGGATATTACTGTTTCAGTGCACGTTAGTTTCAGACCACATGGCGAAAGCTGTAGTTGAAAGTCGGTCATGAATGTGAGGGCTCTGCAGGATTCTTGTGAGAGCTTTTGAACATAAGCATCATACCTTGTGCAAAAGAAGCTGCAGTGTTTGAAGCAAAGCACAATAATGTCTCTTTTTCACTGCAATGAAGTTAAAGCACACTATGCTGTGTTTTTTGGACTGCTTAGGAGCAAGTGACACAGATGTGGCCCTGCGCTTCCCAACGTTACACATTCCATGCCAGAATACCAGTCACTGTTGGTTGGAGGGACTTAGAGGCAGCGATTTCAAATTGAAATTTCAAGTTAAAATGTGCACTAAGAGTCCAAGTTATTTATGTACTACCATATTGGCCCTTCTTCTCTCAGTTACAACAGCAAACTTCGAACAGTTGGACGACTGCGTCCTGGCCACTTTAAAGGGTCTTGCATATTCTTCAAAGCTCTTGCCTTTTTTTCTCTTGACCCTTTTCATGCCGATTCTGTGGGCGCTGCCTTGTTTGATCACATGGTAACGCGTTCATTGCTTGCCTCATCTGCCTCCGTTTGCTCTTTGTTTACGATGGATGTACATGACGCCAGTGCGGCTCTGCAAACTTGTTTCTGCGGATATCCTAGATGGTGACTGGGTGGATGACACGCGAACCTTTGGGTATAGCGTCAAAAGACATGCAAGTGCTTTTAGAGCTCATTACGCTTGGTCCAAATGGCGTGAGCAGCAGCGTAAATGGTGCTTGTAATAGAAGTGTGCCTAAAAATGTATTCCGAGTGATCCTAACTTCCTTCTTATGAATTGAATCAGTATCAGTGTGTTTAGCTCTTTGTTCTTTCCTTAGAAAGTACCTTTAAGCGGCAGCTTGTCACGTTTCCGAGTTAGTAAGGTTGCCCGGGTTCTAACTACCTAATTGTCTGATCGGTCGCGGTTGTGCTCAGTTGTGATAGGTTTGTTATTGCTGGGCAGGGGGGGGGGGGTAGGGTTGTTATGTCGATGTTCTGTATTTTGTAGTAGCTTGTAGCAAATACATCACTAGTCACTCGCTTACTGTGTGGACTGTTACGAAACATTCAGCTTCGAACATTCGTGTGCTGTCAATGTATTCACCGTCACCCGTACTTTGGCACATTGATTCAAGTATGCACCCTGTGGGGTCTCACCCGTGCTCTTGGGACAAAGGAACAACGCAGTAGTGCAAACAATCACAAGGGTATTTATTGCACCTTTCATACGCTAATGCCTGCTTGCTGAATTTCTATCTACAGTACATGCCAATGGGTGCGTGATAAATCTAGTAAGTCCACATCACCGCGACTGGATATAGAGCGAATATGTTTCCTCCATGCTGGACACGGCATCCCTGGTCATCCCTGGTCATCCCTGGTCATCCCTGGTCATCCCTGGTCATCCCTGGACATGACGCCTGGGCATCCGCGTGTACGGTCGTGCAAACGGTGGTGCGTTCGAACGCTCATGTTTGTCCATTCTGGTGTGCTGCTCCTAGGCCTCGTGAGACTGTCTCGCAGAAGCATGAGCTTTGTTCCAATACTGGCCGTAGGTGGCAAGGCTTAAGATGGCTATGCAGACAGCAGCAATTTTAAGTCTTCTTCCAGTTCTTACGAAGACGTCAAAGTAGGCTGCTTCATGAAGACAGCATCGCAGTCAAAAACGATGCAGGCTACTTTCCTGTCCAAACAAAGTGGTGGCTGAGCAGGATGCTTGGAAAGCCAACAGGAAGCTTGTCTGCATGCAATAAAACTTCGACACGCTATCATATGCCCCTGATGTAAGCTATATTGTGTTTTTCATAGGTTTGTACGCACAGACAAAATACAGAAATAATGTATGCTTTTCTCAACTTTTTCTTGTCGACGCGGGGCGACGTCACATCGCAGGCAGAAGCGTCTGCCATACATCGTTCAGACGGCTAGAAATCTGTTCCATTACATTGCCTCAAAGCTGTCTCAGCTGTCTACGTAGAATGTCTCCCATGCTGGCCAGAATTGAATCTTGTTTTTCTAGAGCAAACTGCTTTGCAAAAAGAGTCAGTAACTTTTAATGTGGCTAGCATTCTTAGCCTACTAGCTGCACTTTGTGGTTTGTATCGTTTCTGGCCTCTTTACGCCAGCGGTTTTTCTAATAAAAAGAAAGACTAAAAATATTGGTACTGGTCGGTATTGAACCTGGGTCCCCGAGTACAGCAGCCGACGCTGTATCAACTTGGCCACGGGTCGGGCAGTGAGGGATTAATTCTGAGCACCACCAGTGCAATCTTGGAGGCCCATCCTTTTTGCCAGACGACTCGATGTCTCCAGAAGGAAGCGCGAGAGAGGAACCCAGCCACGGTGCACCGCTCGTACATGACAAATTTCGGTGGTGGCTTTTTCATTTCTCTCTATAAATGTTTAAACGAATCATGCGATAAGAAAAGAATGGCAATAAATTAAGATTGTTGTGTTCATAGGAGGTTGTGGCCAAGTACTGCACCAGGGTGGCCAATCCTGCTCTGGTGAGGGAGTGCGTTACCGGTTCTGGTCACCGGGATCAGGCCACACTCCAGGCCTGTTTGTGCAATTTTATCAACACGCGGATTTTTTTTTTTTAAATCCGGTGGAAAATTGCCGGCACTGGGATTCGAACCACGGACCTCTTGCACGCGAGGCGGGTGTTCTACCTCTACGCCACCGCTGCGATCCGGACAGGCCGCCATTGGAATATGAACCTGGCAACGTTTAACGCTAGAACGTTATCTAGCGAGGCGAGTCTAGCAGTGCTATTGGAGGAATTAGAGGGCAGTAAATGGGATATAATAGGGCTCAGTGAAGTTAGGAGGCCAAAAGAAGCATATACAGTGCTAAATAGCGGGCACGTCCTGTGCTACCGGGGCTTAGCGGAGAGAAGAGAACTAGGAGTCGGATTCCTGGTTAATAAGAATATAGCTGGTAACATACAGGAATTCTATAGCATTAACGAGAGGGTGGCAGGTCTTGTTGTGAAACTTAATAAGAGGTACAAAATGAAGATTGTACAGGTCTACGCCCCTACATCCAGTCATGATGACCAGGAAGTCGAAAGCTTCTATGAAGACGTGGAATCGGGGATGGGCAGAGTGAAAACTAAATACACTATACTAATGGGCGACTTTAATGCCAAGGTAGGCAAGAAGCAGGCTGGAGACAAGGCAGTGGGTGAATATGGCATAGGCACTAGGAATAGCAGGGGAGAATTATTAGTAGAGTTTGCGGAACAGAATAATATGAGGATAATGAATACCTTCTTCCGCAAGCGGGATAGCCGAAAGTGGACGTGGAGGAGCCCGAACGGCGAGACTAGAAATGAAATAGACTTCATACTCTGCGCTAACCCTGGCATCATACAAGATGTGGACGTGCTCTGCAAGGTGCGCTGCAGTGACCACAGGATGCTAAGAACTCGAATTAGCCTAGACCTGAGGAGGGAACGGAAGAAACTGCTACATAAGAAGCCGATCAATGAGTTAGCAGTAAGAGGGAAAATAGAGGAATTCCAGATCAAGCTACAGAACAGGTATTCAGCTTTAACTCAGGAAGAGGACCTTAGTGTTGAAGCAATGAACGACAATCTTGTGGGCATCATTAAGGAGTGTGCAATGGAAGTCGGTGGTAACTCCGTTAGGCAGGATACAAGCAAACTATCGCAGGAGATGAAAGATCTGATCAAGAAACGCCAATGTATGAAAGCATCTAACCCTACAGCTAGAATAGAACTTGCAAAACTTTCGAAGTTAATCAACAAGTGTAAGACAGCTGACATAAGGAAGTATAATATGGATAGAATTGAACATGCTCTCAGCAACGGAGGAAGCCTAAAAACAGTGAAGAAGAAACTAGGAATTGGCAAGAATGAGATGTATGCGCTAAGAGACAAAGCCGGCAATATCATTACTAATATGGATGAGATAGTTCAAGTGGCTGAGGAGTTCTATAGAGATTTATACAGTATCAGTGGCATCCATGACGATAATGGAAGAGAAAATAGTCTAGAGGAATTCGAAATCCCGAAGGTAACGCCGGAAGAAGTAAAGAAAGCCTTAGGAGATATGCAAAGGGGGAAGGCAGCTGGGGAGGATCAGGTAACAGTAGATTTGTTGAAGGATGGTGGACAGATTGTTCTAGAGAAACTGGCCACCCTGTATACGCAATGTCTCATGACCTCGAGCGTACCGGAATCTTGGAAGAACGCTAACATAATCCTATTCCATAAGAAAGGGGACGCCAAAGACTTGAAAAATTATAGACCGATCAGCTTACTGTCCATTGCCTACAAAGTATTTACTAAGGTAATTGCAAATAGAATGAGGAACACCTTAGACTTCTGTCAACCAAAGGAACAGGCAGGATTCCGTAAAGGCTACTCAACAATAGACCATATTCACACTATCAATCAAGTGATAGAGAAATGTGCAGAATATAACCAACCCTTATATATAGCTTTCATTGATTACGAGAAAGCGTTTGATTCAGTCGAAACCTCAGCAGTCATGGAGGCATTACGGAATCAGGGTGTAGATGAGCCATATGTAAAAATACTGGAAGATATCTATAGCAGCTCCACAGCCACCGTAGTCCTCCATAAAGCAAGCAACAAAATCCCAATAAAGAAAGGCGTCAGGCAGGGAGATACGATATCTCCAATGCTATTCACAGCGTGTTTACAGGAGGTATTCAGAGACCTGGATTGGGAAGAATTGGGGATAAAAGTTATTGGAGAATACCTTAGTAACTTGCGATTCGCTGATGATATTGCCTTGCTTAGTAACTCAGGGGACCAATTGCAATGCATGCTCACTGACCTGGAGAGGCAAAGCAGAAGAGTGGGTCTAAAAATTAATCTGCAGAAAACTAAACTAATGCTTAACAGTCTCGGGAGAGAACAGCAATTTACAATAGGCAGCGAGGCACTGGAAGTCGTAAGGGAATACATCTACTTAGGGCAGGTAGTGACGGCGGATCCGGATCATGAGGCGGAAATAATCAGAAGAATAAGAATGGGCTGGGGTGCGCTTGGCAGGCATTCCCAAATCATGAACAGCAGGTTGCCATTATCCCTCAAGAGAAAAGTATATAATAGCTGTGTCTTACCAGTACTCACCTACGGGGCAGAAACCTGGAGGCTTACGAAAAGGGTTCTACTCAAATTGAGGACGACACAACGAGCTATGGAAAGAAGAATGATAGGTGTAACGTTAAGGGATAAGAAAAGAGCAGATTGGGTGAGGGAACAAACGCGAGTTAATGACATCTTAGTTGAAATCAAGAAAAAGAAATGGGCATGGGCAGGACATGTAATGAGGAGGGAAGATAACCGATGGTCATTAAGGGTTACGGACTGGATCCCAAGGGAAGGGTAGCGTAGCAGGGGGCGGCAGAAAGTTAGGTGGGCGGATGAGATTAAGAAGTTTGCAGGGACGGCATGGCCACAATTAGTACATGACCGGGGTTGTTGGAGAAGTATGGGAGAGGCCTTTGCCCTGCAGTGGGCGTAACCAGGCTGATGATGATGATGATGATGAAATTAAGACTTTGCCAATTCTCTCAATAATGAATTCTTTTCCACCAAATTATATGTGCACCACCACTTGACTGTTAATTCCAGTAATGACAATAAGCATTCTCAAAGGATGCATTCTGCCTGAATTTTTTTACACAAAACCGCTGTGAACCCTTGTAAAAGAGGCACCTTTGGAACTTGGCAAAATAGGCAGCCTTGCACGTAATGATATCTCAGCTGTCTTGCTTTTGCACCGTTTTGTAAACATTCTCTGCAAGATTCTGTTTATAAAATGGTGCAAAGATGGAAGAAGAGACAGTGGTGTAGCAAACAAACAATGCTCCGACAATGAAAGATGTGGCAATGCACACATGAATGCACCCTTGCTCTACAAGAGTGTGCATCTCCTCTTTTGTCTTTCTCCTGAGGCCTTGCTCTCTCCCTTCTTCCCTTGCAGAGTATGTGAGCAAATATCTCTGCTTTTCCACAAACTCTCTGCAGAGGATGCCGCGTTGTTGGACCCTCCTTGTGGCTCTGGTGCTGGGTTGCAGCGGCCAGATGCAGCAGCAGCATGCGCAGATGCATCAGCAGATTGGCATGCACCCACAGCAGGGTGGAGTGCCCCAGATTCAGGTCCCGCAGATGCAGATGGCGCAACCGCAGCAAGTTGGCTACCAACAGCAGCAGGTGCCGCAGCAGCAGCAGCAGTTTGGTATGCCACAGCAGCCAGGGTAAGCACACACATAGAGAATTTAATTAGATTAATTAATTTGTTTGTTTATTAACAAATACGCTCGAACCTCATTATAGTGAAGTTGAAGGGGCAGCTGAAACTACTTTGTTATAGATGTTACTTCATTACATGCATTATTACCGTTCGTTGCACTATATCCGCAATGGAGTGCATAGTTGTAAACATGGAAATCAGAAGACGGCTTTGCAGCCAGCGGAACCACTACAAGGCCATTGATGCGATGGAATTTGAATAAAAGAACAAAATACAGCTGTGCAGCATGTGGCTTAGCACCTCATGCAACATAGCTGCCTTCTGTTCCGTTGTGATGGTCTTTCGCGTCCGCTTTCCACTTGGCTCGTTGAAGTCGAGCAGCACATGGTACACAACACAGTGCTCCGCTGTGTGATCGAGGAGCCAAGCGGACTGCGCCATGCCGGCTTGGCTCGGCTGGCTTGTGGCATCCAAGATTGCACCGATGCCAGTGCGATCTTTGAGGCCACACCCAGCTGCTAGCCCACCCATCACAGAGAGAGGGAGACGTGAATGCATGGCCTGGGCGTGACCCCTGAGATAGCGCCCAGAGGACTCTTCAGGCCAGGCCCAGTACCAGCTGCGTGCACGGCATGCCATAGAGAAAGAAAAGTGAATGCACTAATTCTAGAGCGAAAGCTCTACTCCTTGAGGTACAACTCCCAAGATGAATCTTGGCGCGCGTTTGACCTTCAGCCGTCGGCATGCACGTGTGAAGGTGTGACGTCACATCACATGATCCACTGCACTCGCTCGAGCCTCGCCGGCTCGAGCGAGTGCAGACAAGTGCCTCCAGCGGCCAGTTGCACAGTAATTTTGCGTGCATTTGCGGGCTTTCCTCATGGGCAGAAAAATTCTTTTATGTAGCATGTATTGAGCAACAGAAAGCTGTATCAAGAGTTTTTCGAGTCACTGTACAATTTTCTCATTCTCTCTTCATCTAATTATAATAGTCGAGAAGCTAATTAATTAAGTCTAATGATTTAATTAGGCAGAATAAAAAAAACTAATTTGAGTATCTCCAAGGCGACGGCAAACAAGATTACCTTGGTTCTGTCCAGCTATGTGGCATTCACACATTTTTAAACTCTGGCTAAAGTTAGAAGTTAAAGTTCAGTTAGCTAGAACACCGTGTATGTCGGGTATATATATATGTCTATGTACCCTTACCTAGAAGTGTACCTATGTACCATACCTAGAAGTGCACTGGTCATCAGCATCTCTTCGCACTATGCAGTTAATAAACCTGCTTTATTTCACTACAATATTGTTTTCTTTGATCATTGTCCCTGATGAATATTGCACCAACAAGAAGCGCGCGTAAAATGACACAATACTGTAAAAGCTCGTAAATTCGAACCACAAGGGGAAGCTGCTTCAGTTCGAATTAATGAAAGTTCGAACTAACGAAAGTGAAGGAGAGCAACAGTACACTGCGATTTGGAAGCAGTAGGGCATGTCAGAAATTTGGCGTGTCAGAAATTGTTGGCGTGTGCCGCGGGCACACGCCATCTTCTAGTCGACGCGCTGGGTCCGACTGTGACACACCACCGATGTCCACTGAAGCGAACGTTAACCGAGGCTTAACACCATCACAAAGAATTGCGACGGCCGATACCTTCTAAGCTGAAAACAGACATGCAGAACCGATGAAGACTGTTGAGACAAAGACGCTGAACATGTGAAAGTGGCGAAGGCCCCGATTCATTGGTTCTTGATTGCAAGCGCAGCTGCGACGCACTTGATTCGCTGTGTTTTGGTGCTTGCCGCGCCATCTGCTGCACAACATTAGCAGCTGCACAAGATTTGTAAAGCCTCCGAGATTCGCAACGGGCAAGTAGTTTCGGAGGTTACGTTGAACGGAGAGGTGGTAGCCGCCGCTGCCTTCTGGCCGACCCCGTGGTGGTTAGATTTTTTCCAATTTTGCCTTCTCTCGCCATTTTCTCCGTTCCGGAGGCAACGCAGCCTTGTGTGTAGGCACTAGCCGCGTTTCTTTGGCCGTGTGCCAGGTGAGCGTAGTTCGAATTATCCATGGCAGAACCTTCTCGCGTTCGAATTGACAAGCTTTTTTATACGTGGACTTCTGTGGAGCTTGGCCAGACCAAATCGTACAGTTCGAATTATTGAAGTTCGAATTAACGAGCTTTCACTGTATTAATAAAATTTTCTTATGTAGCTTCATGTTGGAGGTAGGCGGTTTCTGTGGCAAAAATTATGTGCTACGTTTAGAAAACAGTGTTAAAAACAGCAGTTCACCTGGCTAAAAGTACAATTGGTACTAGCTGACAAGAGTCACGGGAACACCAAAGCAAGTAAAACCATAAAAAATTTTACTGCAGACTTTGTGCAAGAAAAACTGGGTGTCCGCGCTATGAATGCGTGCTCGCTAGCAGACGACGCACTTGACAACAATAGCAAAATTGAAGACGTCATGTTGTATAACTCATGCCTAAAATATTGTTGCGTGTGGAAAGACACAGACAGAAGAGGCTATTTACAGGCTATTTACACTGGAGCCAGGCAGCCAGGCAACTTCATCGTCATTCTTGCAGCGGCTCGTTTCTGGAGCATCGCTCGATGATATTGTAATACTACCCCCCCCCCCCCCGGCGGCAAAAGCACCGTCACAGTGCTGTTAAATATCCAAGGCGCGTGGAGAGTTGTAGGGCTTGAGTGGGGCTACGTGGACAATGTCACTGGTTGGCACAGCGGAGGACGTAGTGGGCGTGGCTAGAACGATTTCATAAGTTACATTGGTCACTTTGCGGAGCACGCAATATGGACCTGTGTAACAAGAAAGGAGTTTTTCACATAGGCCAACTTTACGCGAAGGTGACCAAAGCAACATGAGGCTGCCGGGCACAAAATGGACATCACGGTGACGGAGGTCGTAGCGTTGCTTCTGCTTATCTTGAGACACTTGTAGACGAGCGCGTGCAAGTTGGCGAGCATGGTCAGCATGGGCGATTGCATCACAGGCATAATCGCTAGTTGAAGCTGTGGCGGACGGAAGCACAGTGTCCAGTGGTAGCATTGCTTTGCGGCCATACAAGAGGTAAAACGGGGAAAAGCCAGCAGTTTCGAGACGGGAAGAGTTGTATGCAAAGGTAATGTAAGGTAGAGCCAGGTCCCAGTCACGGTGGTCGTCGGAAACATATTTGGATAGCATGTCTGTAAGGGTGCGGTTCAAGTGCTCAGCGAGGCAGTTCGTTTGGGGGTGGTAGGAGGTGGTAAATTTATGCTGTATTGAGCAGGCACGCAGGATGTCATCGATGACTTTGGCCAAAAACGTATGGCCATGGTCTGTTAGCAATTGACGCGGAGTACCATGCATCAAAATAATATCATGTAGGAGGAATTCCGCAACATCACTTGCGCAACTGGTCGGAAGAGCACAGGTTACGGCGTAGCGGGTCGCGTAGTCCACCGCGACTGCAACCCACTTGTTCCCTGATGTAGATTCCGGAAATGGGCCGAGAAGGTCTAAGCCGACATGATTCGCAGGAATGTCAAGCGGCTGCAGGTAACCAGCGGGGAGCTGGGAAGGCTTCTTGCGTCATTGGCAAACTTCACAAGCGGCGACGTAATGTCGTACGGAACGGGCAAGACCCGGCCAGAAAAAAACGGCGACGTACACGGTCATAGGTTCGAGATACGCTGAGATGTCCTGCCATTGGTGCGTCGTGGAGCTCTTCTATAATGGTGGAGCGGAGGTGTTTCTCAAGAAAGTGCTTTGAAATGTAGAGGCTCAGAGAGCAGGTACAATGCAGTTTTGCTGGTGGAGCTTGCACTGAATTCTTTGGTTGTCACTGAGTATAGCCGAAAACAAGAAACAACTATATATAGATTGCATATTGCTCATCTCTCGCATACTTTTTTAAAGCAATACAATGTAACCATACTTTTTAAAGAAACCTAATTCAGTGCAAGTTGCGTCAACATAACTGCAGTGCACTTGCCTAGCGTGTCTTAGCGTTCATAAACACATTTCCCCCGAGACGCAGACACTGAAAGAAGTTCGCCTACACCCTGAATTAAGTCATAGAAAACGAGCGAACGTAATTGGCTGGCACATGTATAGAAATTGTTCAGAAATCATCTTTGAAATAGAAAGTCACGTTTACAAGTTGGCTTATCTCAGTCCAATAATTGATTAATGCAAGGGAACTGCACAGTTCTAAAGCGTGGAATCAAAATCCACAAATGTATTGTTGCGTGTGGAAAGACACAGACAGAAGAGGCTATTTACAGGCTATTTACACTGGTGCCAGGTAGCCAGGCCGACACTCGCTCGCGCCAAGCGCACCGACCAACTTCGTCGTTCTCGCGGCGGCTCGTTTCTTGACCATCGCTCGATGATATCGTAATAATACGTATGTGCAGTAAAAAGGTGCCATTATAAATTTGCAGTTGAAATAAAGCAGCATTATAAGAGCATACACACAAAATCGGTCTCAGTGCCTGCAGCGAAAGTACATTGAATATGCCGCGAAGCACATCTCCGCCCCAATCCAGTTCGCTCACAATGCCCCCGCACAATTTTTCCGCACACGGCGCCCCAAGCGAGAAGGCGTAGTTCAGCCCACTCGACTATTTTCTAGTACAGTCTAGTGCAGCTACATGCTGTGGTGAAAAATACCAGTGTTGCTCGACAACATATTAGATACGGGGATGCAGCAGTTTTGAACTGCCGCGGTGAATGAGTGCTAAACCCCGCGGAAAGCGGTGTTATTGACATGCAACAGTCGTGTATTTTTTGGTTTCAGAGACGAATCAAGTTCATTATACCTACCCATTGGCAGGAAATTTTGTTCGTTCAGGTTTTAAATACATGGATTTCTATGGGGAATTCAATGGGAATTTTATTTACTTTGTTATGTCCGTTACATCCCGTTTTATCATAATGAGGTTCGACTGTACTGCAAGCAACTAGAGCTGCCCAAGCAGGGGACGTTTAAGGTGTTCATAGGCTATATTAAAGAGCATCAACAGTATAATAAACTGTACAGTAGCACAGGACAAAGAGTTCCAATAATCTGCTGAATGTGGAAAAAAATATGATTGCTGGAACAGCTTTGATTGCATTGGGGGCGAGGACTTACGGAGTTGCCATCTGTCGGAAGGGCTTCTCTTGCGTAGTATGAGGGATCGCGCAGTGTGCTCCTCATAGGTTTGGCTTATGGCGCTCAATAAAAACACCACTCAGCAGCCCTCCTTGACATTTCTGTAAGTAATCTCAAAACAAGGGAAATTTCTAACTGCCGAAATAATAATCTTAGGCAAACTGAAAGCACAGAATCGTTTACAGACGCTATCTCTTTACCAAATAGGTACAGTGAACGCAGCTGTGCGCATTCGTCGCGATGGAGTCTCCCTAACCGGTTTCTTGCGTGAAAGGTAGGCAAACGTTGAGAGCAAACTATGTGAATTATTTTCTTATAGTAGGCTGTCCGCATAACCAGATGGAGCATAACAGAATGAAGCCTCAATGCAGCAATCACACGGGTTCGCAGCGACCGACTGTACGTCTGCGTGCATGTCCGCGCACAATGTTTCGCTTTCGCTGCTTGCGCGTTTTCGCACCGTGCTGCGAGTTTTAGGCCGCAGAATATGAGCACTTGACAGTACACAAGCAACCATTGTTGTGTGGATGCTATCAGAGCTGTTAAAAAATAATTTTGTTTTAGAGACTTCTACGCCTATGGCGACTGTGATGTGCCGTCGCGACGATTCAGTCTTTCTTTTTTCTAAATTCTTGGGCGTTTCAATAGCATTTCTCAAGTTGCATTGCACTGTATGTTTATCAATCTTCTCAGCGTGCGATTTCCCGCTGCTTCTTTTTCGTAAACCAGTGTATTAATTCATAACACAAACATGACCATATGCCATGCCTTTTTTAATGTGCTTCTTACCGCTCCCTTTCCATTCCAATGAAGTTGCCAGTATCTAGCATCAACAAGTTCACAGAACAAACCGTCATGACAGAGGGGCAGCGAGCGCGAGCGACCGTCTCAGTGCGCGTTTTCTGCCACTCACCGAACATCGCAGACTCGGCGCCGTAGCAGAAATCATCGCGTCTGTGCTTGCTGCATACCTGAGTTGTAGCCAATGGCTGTTTGCCGGTTCGAAGTTTCACGAGCCAAGCTTCACGCAGCTTCTTTTCCTGCGGCTGCGTGCGAATAAGGCTGACGCCGGGCTCCGTTGCGTATGTCCAGCACTGGGGCAACGAGCATGCAGTAGCCTACTGTGCTGCACGCCTCCAAAGGCAGCCACTACCAATTATAGTTCTTTAAAATGTTGTCAAGCAGACCTCCAAAGCTGGAAAGCCTTGCCACTTAATCAGAACCGCGGCACAGGTGGAACTTTAAGCTTTCGTTTTCAGTTCGCTTCAGCGCTTCCGAAGCAGTCGATGTGGTCACTTTCTCCACGTGATCCCTCATGTCACGTCACACCGACAGTGGCGCCAGCTTTTCCAGTGGTGGAGCTCACCGCCAATAGGCATAACACTTAAATGTGATGAACTCTCAAAAACCTTGTGTGTGCAGGTAACAAATAAGTCTCACAATTTAAAGTGACGCTGTTCTGATACAGCACCTAAACAGTTGGGATGAAGGGTAGCACAACGTGGACATGGACACAGAAAGAACAACAGGTATGCTGCGCTTGCTTTCAACAGTGAAATTTTATTTTGGGATCAACTGTATCCAGAGGGCTCTTATGAAAGGGCACGTGCCAGCATGTGGCCTGCGCTTCATGTCATCTACATATGGTGCCACCAGCAGGCAACTAGGCAAGGGTCAATAGCTACTGGAGCCAGCATTTGGCATCCAGAACAAATACGAACACCAAGCCACGACTAGGGCTCTATGAAAAAAGCTTAAACCAGCCCCTCTCATTTGTGATAGCACTTGTAAAGCTTTTTGCAACTTCCTTGTAGTGGCATGATTAGTGGCTGCGGATTGTAGACACACTCACATGTTCCTTTCCATGAGGGCACTATTTTGCTTATATTCTAACCGTGTGAGTCTTGAAACAAGGTGTCAATAAATTGTTTGAGCAAACATAAAGAAATTCCTGTTCTAACATCTTACAAAAACTGTGAACAACCATCATGACAATCTTATGTGACAGACAATTATGCAAGCCTGTGTAGTTAATAACGGGAAAAAGCAGGGGACTTGCATTACTTACGAAAACCTAAATGTCGAAGTCTGTGTAGGTTTTCGAGTTTAAGTGACAGTAGTATGAATGGCATGCTGATGCCATGGTTAGAGATACTGTAAATCTTAAATGTCAGGGTACCTCTTAGCTAAAATAAGCACATCTTTGAACATGGCTGACCAGCAAGCACACATCACTGTCTTCGTTAAGCACCGACAGCTGAGAGTGGTTTGCACCTGATACCCTTGTCGTGAGATTCATGAGGGAAGCTATATTTTATTGATTTGGAAAACATGCATGTTAATTTTTGCAAGTTTCTGGGCATGCATTTTAATAGCAATATGGGCTGGACTGATCATGTCAGTAAACTTAAAAATGAAAATGGCTCAAACCATAGGCATAATTAATTGCATAACAATCTTCTTTCATACTGTGAAAAAGACAGTTGTATTTTTCTCGTGTTCACTCGGCATCTCACTTACTGCAACTTAGTATAGGTCTGGTATAACGAAACCAATACACATCAATTGACATCAGTTGACAGCTTGAGCAGGAAGGTCAACGGGAACAGGTAGGGGTAGGTCAAGTTGTACAACGCCGGCGGAACAGTCAATCAGAGCAGAATGGGCGGCCAGAAAGTCGAGTCCGAGGATCACATTGGGAGGGCAACGTTCGAGCACACTAAACAAAACGGACGTGTGGCGACTGGCGACACTGACACGAGCAGTACACATTCCAAGCACAACCGGAGTTCCACCGTCGGCGACCTGGAGCAGTCGAGTCGGAGCAGGAGTCAGTACTTTCTTCAAGCGCGTTCGAAGCTCCGCACTCATAATGGAAATTTGGGCTCCGGTGTCGACGAGTGCTGTAACGGGCAAACCATTCACGTCCACGTCCAGAAGGTTCCGATTAGCAGGCAGGGTCAGCAGAGGAATTTCAGGCTGGTGTTCTAGAGCAGCGTCACCTCCACCAATGATGTTACGGAAAGGAAGAAGCGTGCGTCTATTTACAGATGGCTTTTAATGGCTGGGCCAACAGGCGTAGAGCAGCAATAAAAAACTACCCTCTTCCTCATCGTCTCTCAGGCCCCCATCATAGTCCTCTCCTTCACACATTACCGACTGTGACACTATGAAAGAAAAAGCAATAAAACTTTCATTTGGAAGTCCTGATAACCATGGAAACTTGTTGCTTTTCATGTGATGCATTTTTCATGAATACTACAAGCTCAGCCTGGCAGTTTTTATTTATTATCATGTTAACCAAGGCATCTCTTCATTCAGTAGCATGTACAGGTGCGGCCACTGCTAGCGGGATCATGGAAGTTGGCAGCACTCCGTGAAGTGCCACCACTGGCACCTTTTGAGGTCTTGCCAGACGACTTGCCATAGCAGACAACTCTTCAAACTTTTCACCTAGTCACTTTGATTACGTCTGCGCTGTAAGACTTCATGAGGCACTGGTGGTGGGCCACTCTACGGAGTGATGCCATGGGCTCCAGTGTTCCCGCTAGCAGTGGCTGCACCTGTACCTTAGTTGAAGTGTACATTATGGCTTCTGTATTGACATGTGTACTTTGTCTTTTACTGGTGACTGCTTTTCACTTGCTAATAATTGCTAAGCGTTGTCACTCAGCACAAGATGTGCCCGCATGATTCGGAACTTACTTGAATGACATCGTTGATTCTATCTGTTGTGCACGTTCTCGCCGAACCTTGTGTAATCACATAGCATGCGTGAAGCAAAAAGCGTTGTACTTTCTGGAAGGTGTGCGAGCACCAGCAATTATGCTGGAACTTTCAAAGAGTCATGTATAACAGCCGACGCACTTGATCTGCTGATCAGATTCTCGGCAATCACCAAATTTTCTCGCTGCTGCCGTTGTGCTTAAGTGTTAGCTGTTCTGCCGAGCACATGTTCGACAGTACAGAGTTAAATTTGTAACTCACAGTTTTGACACTGCATTGCTCTTCGTCACTTCACCAAGACAGTATGAGCACACTTGCCTCGATTCAGCTAAGTACAAATTATGGCACTCAATCACTTGCCCGTCAAATAGTAGCTCTATGCAGTTCCTATTATGGTTTAGTGCATGTTGCACAAGTGAGCAATATTCGTTCCTACATTCAGAAAGAAAGATTGCTTTTTGACCCAAGTTGAAGAAGTTGTGTTGTTTTTATCCATTGTTTGACTTTAAATGTGCTTGTAACCTGTATTGTTTCAAGTGTTTTACTTTTCCTTGTTAATTTCCTATGTACTGGCTGCAACTTTGTATATTAGTGCATATATGACAATGCGAATTGTTTTGAATTGTTCGTGTTGGGTTCACCAACCCCACTGCTGTCTCGTTTCCTGACCTGGGGCCTCGGCAGGAGACACGCTTCGAGTGTCCTGTGTGCCTCTTGCTGTCACCCTATGTCCTTTTTGCACTAGCTAATGTCTCAAGTCTGTAACAGTCACCAACTAGCCCAACTGTCTTCTCTCATTGTGCTATCTTCGTGTGGACGCATAGCACTTCATTTTTTTTTTACTGATATCTAAGCCTTTGCAATTTACTGTACATTTTTCTTCAGGGCCTGAACAGACACACCCTCCTTAATAATTGACATAACAGCCATTCACTTTTGGAAAGCTTGTTTGCAAGCTGGTTCTGGAGGTTTTGAGAGTCTATTAGTGTAGTTTTTAATGAAAATTAGTAATTTTGTGTTTAAGACTAATTATTTGTCCTAGGTAATAAGCTGGCTTTTTTTACTAATGATTGAGTACAGGCACAGTACCTAATGTGTAGAAATAAATATTTCTGCTGTAAATATGTATATGCATCTGTGGTTGACTATACGATATTCAATACTTGCTATTCTTATTCGAAAATTTTGGTATCGGCCCATATTTTTTCTTTGCACTAAAATTGAGTGACACTATCACTTTGAAGAACGCCTGTATAACTTGGCTTCGACCATTCTAAAAGTTGGCCTCTGTCTGGTACGCTTCAAAGCAAATGCTGCGCCACGCCGCAGTCTTTGTACCAGGTCCTGGTTTCCTTTCGAGTGCTTCTCCTCATCACCTGAGTGAGGATCGTCTTGACCATGCGAAGCAGCTCCTTGTTGGCGTTTGGTTTTTAGCAATTGGCACAATGTTCAATCGGCGCTACCCTTCTGTACAGCGCGGAAAGGGTGTCCTCCTGGGCACTCCTGAAGCAGTCAGCGATCTCTAACGGTAGCTGCTGGGCATGTTTGGACCCAGCAACTACTGTAGGACGTTGCTCGCTGAATCCTGAGCGCCCTGGCAGCCGCCGTTCCCTCGCTGTACACAAGGGTGATGCCAGCTGTACTTGGGAAAGTAACTGAAAACAAGCCACAGCATAAGGAGCTGAGAATTTACATTCTTTTTTGTAAGGTTGAGATCAGAAGTTCTCAATCGGAGCCTGGACAAGATGATGTCATTCTGGAAAGTTAATTGCCAGTACAAGTACAGAGCTGCTGTGACGCATCACTTTTAGTGCAACGTTGAAAAAATGCATACAGTGAAGCTGAGCTAAATTATGTGCGGTGAAGTCAGACTTGTACTTGCAGGTTTTAGTTCAGTAGGGCCCAGCTCGTCCTCGGTAGGAACAGTACAAATTTCAAAAAAGTGTTTTGCTTGGTAGGGAAAGGATGAAAGGAAGCCAGTAGGATCAGCAGGGTGTCTACCAACCGGGAATTCTCACGGTTTTTGAATAGTCTGGAGGGGGGAAGTACTCCGGGAAACTCGGGGAATTTGTGCTTGTATCAGGGAAAATTGGGTGTAATTTTTTTGAAAGAGAACGGAAGTCGCGGTATTGCTGGCTCGAGTAACGGAGGGGAATCATGAAGAATCTACTTTGACGCTGTGTCGTTGGCTGGAGGAGTTTCCAGTGTACAGTCAACGATCGGCTTTCCGGATACCCGATAATTCGGACAGCTTCGCGGCACCATCACCTACTTCATGGGCGTCTTGCGCTGGAGTTTTAGGCATAGTAGCTGCGCCTGGTGGTGGCGCGCGAAATGTTATCTGGGTAGTACCGGCTTGGGTAGTATTGAGCCCTGGCTGTGGCGAAGCACGTTTCAAGCCCGAGTTTTGTGTCGCTTTACACTTTTTTCTGTCCTGTTGCAAGTGCGAAAAGGCTCATCACTTCTCACAGACCACGCTGCGAGCTAGCTGCAGCCTATAGTTTAACGAAAACGGACTCTCCGTGAGACGTAATGCTGGAAGCAGAAGGAATCGGAGACACTGATCCGGAGAGACCTAGCTCGGCCTCGAAAAAGCATCACCATAGTTACTTCTGCGCCGTGGGCTGCCATGAACAAGAAGGCCTGAATCCCAACATCAGATTCTACCATTTTCCTTCAAAGCCTCGCGAAGCGGAGCGCCGAGCGCGCTGGATAAGCCGCGCCATGCTGACTGCTTCGCCTGTCTTGAAGCTTGCTTGATTATCTGTGTTCCAAAATTCGGTCTTTTGCACCTGCAGTCCCGACGGCAGACCGACATAGCAGCAGGCATGCCTTGTGATTCACGATTGGAGACCCGGCCACAGCGACAATTAACAATTCGACTGGTGCGAACTGGTGAAGTGACCAGGTGTGTGCAAATGACCACAAATGGTCGGGCTGATTCGGCGACAATTTATAACTACCCCACTATGAGCAGCACAGGTTTGAGAGTTAAATGTGCTCATCCTTGACCTCAAGCCAGCACATTGAGGCAGCGCAGCAAGATAGTATAGATTACAGCACATTGATGTTTGAGCGCTGTCATTAAATTAAGTTACGTCAAGCGAGCAGCGCACGAGCTCGCGCTGCAGCGCGATTCGCACGTACGTTACTGTGAGCTCATATGCATTGCATCAGTTATTTATCAGTTGCTAAAGGGACAGACGGCCGCTACTTGTCTAGCGGCATGTAGTCAACAAAGATTGCAGGAGGCCCGCCGTTTCGCGGCATGTTGAAACACCGCTACCGTTGCGGCGCGTACGATCATGCGCTCGAGCAGTTCGTATATCGCGGCATGCTGAAAGACCGCTGCCGTCACAGCGCGTACCGTTGTGCGCTCGAGAAGTTCCATATACATGATGTCTGCTTATCGCTGCTGTGAATTCATTTATAGCAAGCATTTCCTCGTGTTTGTGCGCCTGAACCTAGCAGCGTGCAAACCTTACCTGAAGTTCAACTTCGTACGCGACTTGCTTCACTTGTGATTGACACCGTTCTAAAACTTCGCCGCTTATTTCTTGAAAGGTGTTCACGTATTCGGCGTTGCATGATTTATTGCCTTTACGCAACGTGCCACCCCTGAAATATCTTCGGCGCCAGATATTCGCTGCAAGCCGTGGTACAACAAAACCGAAAGTGGCGGGTCCATATTGTAAACGTGCTTTCTGAAGCAGACGACCGAGCTTGGTACTACTCAGTTCAGAACAGAGGGTGCTTTTTAGCACAATTTTCACAGCGCCCCCTGGGCAATGCAAGAGCCCCATAGTCAGTGTATAAGAACATCTGAAATTCCGGACGCAAGAACCCTTCGCCGTCCTATTTCCCGGACTTCTTGCCATGACCGCAGCTCTGAAATCACATTAATCAAAGCTACGAATGAAAGCCATGTTGATTAACTCGCCGCCTCGAACTGGCGCTCTCGCACATAGATCCGCTAGCAGCAGCAGCCGCCGCCGCGGCAACGCTAGGCCTAGCTGCTACGACGTTCGCTACCGAGCTTCTTGCTGTTCGACACCGTGTTTTTCATTAAAACAATTTGCCGCTGTCAGCAATGTCATCGACTCCGCCTTTGTCATCCTTGTAATCCGCCTCTTTCATTTTCCTGTGCTTCCCTCTGCCGCACGCCGCTGAAAACGTTTTGGAAGGGTCTCGGGGCTTTCGGCGGTTGATTTGTGTGCCTGCGCCCACGTTGAATGCGCGTCAGTTGTGCGTTTCGTGAATCGCGAATCGTTATTAATGGCTTCTTCGGGACGGCATGTTGTTCCTGAAGCCATGTAGCACTCGGTGACTACTTTGTGAGCAGGCCTGAGTGCGCTGTTCTGCAAACAGTGCGGCCGATAAAGGCATCAATCGTCACTTACAGTGCATACATAGACGAGGGACAAAAAGGAAGACGAAGACAAGCGCTGACTTCCAGCTAATTTTTATTTTCAGAAACAAACGTATATATCCTGAGACACCAAGACAAAAGCGCCACCTACGAAGCGTCAAGCCGACAGGAGTATGCATTCAAAATTCATGACCTAAGATGAACGAGAGTGCACGTGTGACCTCAGAAAAACCAGTTCTTTGTCTGTTAATGCAATTGATGGCTTACTAACTGAGTCACCATCGGCAATCGCTGCTGCTTCAATGATAAGTCTGGTACATTCATTAGAATGCCTAGCTAAGATGGTGGTTTCTTCAAAAATTGGGACGCAGCTGCATTGTGCAC
Organism: Dermacentor variabilis; assembly: GCF_050947875.1. Classification (NCBI taxonomy): domain Eukaryota; kingdom Metazoa; phylum Arthropoda; class Arachnida; order Ixodida; family Ixodidae; genus Dermacentor; species Dermacentor variabilis. The sequence goes on along the minus strand of NC_134574.1, from coordinate 21,291,767 downwards.
AATGAACACCTAGAAAGCCTTCCCGCCCTTTATTGCTGTGTTCTTGCAACCTAGCGTTAAGACATCTACCTGTCTGTCCTATATAAGACCTACAACATTTCAGAGGTATATTATACACAACACCTTTCGAACAAACTGTATACTTTTTTCTATGATTAATGCTGCAAATACTACGTTTCTTTGCAGCAGGATTGGTTCTGACACAAAGCTGGGCAAGTTTTTTTGGAGCAGAGAAAACAACGTCAATACCTGCTCTTTGTCCTATTTTTTTAAGCTTGTGGGGTAGTCCATGAATGTACGGGATAACAGCTGTTTTGTTTCTTCGTTCATGTACCTGATGCTCAAAGTTCTGAGGATCGGTGCTAAACTTATTACGCAGGTTCTCTGAGATGACGTCAAAGAGTATGTGGAAGTGGCAAAAAGCAAGAAAGGGAACCTTCCCAAGTGTGCTTCTTTTCAGAATGTTTGTGACTTTCAGCCATTTTTGACACACTTTCAGACAGATAAAATAGTTATGTTCTTTTTGGCAAAGGACCTTGAGAATATTGTCAGAGAACTGCTAACAAAGTTTCTCAAGTCTTCTGTTCTCTGTTCATCAGTGAAAATCAGTGGCCTCCTGAAGATTGACTTTGAATATTTAAACAAACATGTGCCACTTGAGAAGATAGATGTTGGTCACACAGCCAAGCAGCTTCTTAAAAGCCACACAGTAAGTGTGAAAGCCGCATTTGCATTTAGCATGCAGTGCAAGAAGTTTCTTCTAAGTGTCACAATAAAGATCTTGGAGAAAAGCCCCCTGTGATATCCCATTGTGAGATGCCTCTCTTCGCTAGACCCCAGGCAGATGTCATCGAAGCTGGATGAGTGTCTGGAAGGCTTAAAGAAAGTTCTGGATGCACTCATTTCAGCAAAGAGAATCCATGAGCATTCAAGAGATTATGTGCTTGCACACTTAATTGAGCTGCTACAGGAGCGCAAACATGAGTTGCAGCAATTTGAAAGGACCTTGCATACACTTGACAAATTTTTCTATGAACTTCTAAAGCTTGGCTCAGCATATGCTGAGCCTTGGAAGGTTGGAAAACTGCTTCTTACACTTAGTCATGGCCAAGCAAGTGTAGAGAGAGGATTCAGCGTGAATCGTCAGGTATCAGTAGAGAACATGAAAGAAGTGTCTCACATTTCACAGCACATTATCTGTGATGCTGTATGCGTAGCAGGTGGCATTTTCAATGTACCCATCACCAAGGAATTGAGAGCATCTGTGGCTTCTGCGAAGAACCAATACCCTGCCTTTTTGGAAACGCAGAACAAGCAGGAGCATGAAGGTGCGAAACAGAAAGAAATGCTGCATTGATGAAGAGGTTGAAACTCTCGGAAGGAAGAAAAATAAACTAGAAGCCGCTGTTGCAGAATTGACAGCTTCAGCAGACTCGTATGCAGAAAAAGCGGAGGCAACCAGTGACCCGACTTGGATAATGATGTTAAACAGCCTAAAGAAGACTGCCAAGAGCAAGCAGCAGGAGATCTTGGACATTGGCGTAGAAATTCAGAAGAAGCAAAATGAGGCCACCTATAAGGACTGAGGGAGTGTTTGTTGCTTAGTTGATCTGCTTTAGCAAATAAATCTTTGCATCTTCTAACGCACTGAAAGTGCTCATGCGTTTAAAGTATCGCTGGAGCCATTGTTTTGTCTGATGAGAAGTTTCTTTGTTAAAATGTTGGCTGCAGCGACAATCCCCTTTTTCAGTGAATTCTCATCATTTCGAGCCTCTGTGTACCCATCTGTCTATTTAGATTTCTAACAGAGAATGTGATCCTTGAAAATCCACACACAAAGCCTTAAAATCCTTGAAAACCCATGAATTTTTGTCATATACACCAGCATGAACCCTGTAACTGTGGCAAAATGAATGTTTGGAAAGTGAGCTTTTGAATGTTTGTCAGGGCATTTTGCAAGTTTCGTCGTAGATAGCCAAGAGAATGTGATGCTTTGGCGCATGTAGAAGCGATGTGTGGGACCCATGAAAGATTCTCTGTGAGAAAAACGCCAAGGTACTTGTATGATGAAGTGTGGGAAAGCATAGTGTTATTAAGGTGATACAAAAATTTAGAATTTGCACATTTTCGGCATAAGCACATCACCTTGCACTTTGTAAAGTTTAGTGTCATGAGCCATTTGTTACACCAGCTAGCGATAAGGTTAAGATCTGCTTGAAGTGCCAAGTGATCGTCAGTCGTGTGAATAGGACGGTAGATTATGCAGTCATTGGCAAAAAGGCGCATACAGTAAGTAATCTGGGTGGGTAAGTTGTTAATGTAGATTAAGAAGAGTAAGGGGCCGAGGATGATGCCTTGTGGCACACCAGAGCTATATATATATAATCGGACTTGGAGAAACTTCCTGTGACCTCGAAGAATCTTTCACTGAAGTGACGGCCTTGTATAAGAATTTACAAGACCTCATAATAGGAGACGGTTCAATTTCACAGCCTGAGTACTCTCGCACCACCAAAAATCTGGCGTCTCTCAGTGGTGTAATCTTCCTTTGCATAATTTTCATATACTTTGCTGTCACTAATACTGCTTCACCTTTCTGGCAAAACTGCAGCCTCTGTATCTCTCTCTTCTTTTTTTTTCTTTTGCTGCGAGTCCGAGTATAAGTGCTACTGTGCATGACTGCTGTTGATTCTAATTTTGAGTGGATTTGGGTTGACCTCATTTTGGTTACTTATTGGTTATGGAATTATACAAAGTGCCCCAACTGTCATGCACCAAAACTAAAAAAAGAGCCGTTGCGTTACTCGAGGAAAACATAGTGCATATTGTTCCCAGTACGGTCAATCAGCTGCAATAATTCTTTCTCTAGCAAGATTTAATTTGGTAATTGCAATTAATAATCTTGCAATTAAGGTGTCAACTAGGCATTTGTAGGCACCCCTAAATGACATCTGACTGCAGCATTTTCAGTGACATAATAATTGCATACAGTTATTTCCAAATATCAAAGAAACCTCGCGAAATATGAAAAATGCCACATGACTGCACTGCAACACTCGTCATGAAGCAGCACCCTCAAATAAACTAATTGAAAGCAACTGCATCGCCTGTGGTGAACCCGAAAACACGGCGCATCGCTTTGATAATGATACGGAAGGAGCACCTATGGCAGATTTCATGGCTTCGCAGCTATTCCTTTCTTTAATTTCTACGTCACACTACGGCATCGAAAGAGTACACGCACAGCTATATTTTGCACTAGAAGCTTGCTTTGGAGCAAGGCCAAATTCAAGTGATGGTTTTATTTTGTATGCGAGTATATATGTGCTGCTAAAACAGATTCGTGGCATAAAGTGAAAGCGAAGTAAAGAGACTGGGAAGTGACCCACATCTAGAGGAAAGGCAAAACTGATGCTTTCAAGAAAGTAAATATACCACTTCTAAATGAATTGGCAATTGGGATGCCTGCAAAATAAAGAAAAACGTCAGATTTGAGTTTGCCCTTATTAACTATAGATTCGTAAGTACTGTTGAACACCAGTGGCTGCCTAGAAGATGTGTTTGAATTGGTCTCCTTCTGCAGCTACGCAGTACTAAGTCTGCTTTATCCCCGCAGGGGCGTCTGCGTCAGCAGGCGTTTGGTGTGTTGCGACACCACGTACCCGAGCACACGAGGGTTGGACCCTCCCACGTGTAGCCGTCCGCGGCTTAGCCGTGTCCGGGAAAAGGGGATCCTGGAGGTTGAGCCGATGCCGGGTGTTTGGACATTTAAGGCCCCCTGGCGGAGGCAACACGCCTCTTTGGCCTCTGCTTCACATAGATGGCACCCCCGGACTGACCCACCCGGGGGAAATTGGCAGTCACCTTTTCCTGTCTCCCTCTCCATCTATAATCTTTCTTCTGTGCCTTTCCTTCTCTCCACTCCTTTCCTTATCTTTTTTTTTCCATTCTAATTTCCTGGCGGCAAGGGTTAACCTTGTGTGGCTAACCAGCCTTGGTTACACCATGTACGGTTATAGTGGTGGCGTACAGCTGGCGTGCGCAAGTCTTGAGATACAAGCCTTGTGGCGTCCCCATGTTGAGCTTGGTGGTGGGCGGCTGGCGCTGCTGCCGAAGACAAATGCTTTTTATGGCTACTCCTTCCATTTCCCTAACTGATCGTCCTCTAAAAGGGGGGCGCAACGAAGCAACCACTCGATTTTTCTTAAGAGCTACGACAACTTTGCAAAGTACCATGTGATCCACAGTGACGGCATTATAACAGCCAGAAAACTATCTCCCTTCAAAGTTTCAAAGTGCCTAAGAGACACATTAGGCCCAGGATTCAAAGCTACAAGGATGGCTAGTGGCGACATCCTTCTGGAACTGAAAGGCAAAGAGCAACTTAAAAAGCTTTAAGACCTCAAATTCATTGGTGACATTGCAGTAACTGTCACGGCGCACCATTCGATGAACAGTGTTCGGGGGGTAATCTCTGATGAAGAGATGCTTGACCTCAGTGAGGAAGAATTGCTTAAAGGTTTTGCAGAAAAAAATGTTACCAAAGTTCAAAGAATCATGATCCGTCGGAATAACATCGAAATTCCCACAAAACATGCAATCCTAACATTCGGCTCCACCACACTACCAGACTCAGTCGAAGCAGGCTATGTGAAAATCCATGTGAGGCCTTATATCCCCAATCCTAGACGTTGTTTCAAATGCCAGAGGTTCGGGCACAGCTCTTAGACATGCAGAGGAAAATTAACGTGTGCCAAATGTAGTGCTAACGATCATCCATCTGATAATTGTAATGCTGAATCACACTGCACGAACTGTGAAGGGGATCATCCTGCATTCTCACGGTCATGCCCAATCTGGAAAAAACAGAAATTATTGCCCTTAAGATCAATGAAAACATCACATTCTCTGAAGCGCGAAGGCGACTTACATTTCCTCGCAACGAAAGTTTTGCCGCTGCGGGGGAACGAGGCAGGGCGCCCTCTCACAACGGCCTAAAGAGCCTGCCTTGGTCACATGCAGTGAACCACGGGGGACTTCTGCCCCCACAGAGGCAGCACCCAGTGCTGCCAAATCCAACAACACGCAGACCTTGCTCTCGCAGGGCTGCATTACTGTGCAAAAACCGAGGCCCGAGACACGTCTCCCAGAGCCTCGTGACCCCACCTCCACCGCCTCTGAGAAGGAGATGGAGGTTGATGCAAGTACATCGGTGCCAGCGGCACCAAAAGACAAGCGCGGCTTGCTTGAGGGACGTAAAAAAGAAAAAAAAAACTCGAATGATTCCACCAAAATCAAAATAACATTATCACTCTACACAGAACACTCCCAAGAACACCTTTGTCATAATGGGTGTTCAGATATTGCAATGGAATGCCAGAAGGCTTTTGCATAACCTAGATGAGGTCAAAGAATTGTTATCTACGTATAAGCCTAGAGTGTTCTGTGTTCAGGAGACGCACTTAAAATCAAGTGACTCGAACTTTCTTACTCAGTTTGGAATTTTTCGGAAAGACCCGTGATGATGGACATGCTGCATCAGGTGGTGTGGCATTAATAATATCAAAGACTGTTGCATGCCAAAATCTCCAACTTAACACGCCTTATGAAGCAGTAGCCGTACGAGCTATTTTGTTTAATAGGCTTATTACTATATGCTCTTTGTACATTCCACCAGACAAGCGGCTCGACATTACTAAGTTTGAAAAACTAATAGACCAGCTTCCTGAGCCGTATATTGTGGTTGGTGATCTTAATGCTCATAGTGGACTCTGGGGGGACTCACGCTGTGATGCAAGAGGCTGCGTAATTGAAAAATTCCTTCGATCCTCTGCAGCAACCCTGTTTAACAAAACGTTCCCGACTTATTATAGCACTACACATAACACCTACTCCTCAATAGATCTGGTGGTTGGTTCTGCAACACTTCTGCCATTGTTTGAATAGAGAGCTCTCACAGACTCCTTTGGAAGCGACCATTTTCCAGTTCTCTTAGAGGCGATACATACGTATGACCCACCTGTAAATCCAAAGAAATGGAAGCTAAATGCTGCAAACTGGGCAGAATTCAAGGAGCTTGCATGTATGTCCCTTGAATCCGTAAGGCATCTTGACATTGAAGAAAAGATCGCCTATATAACTGAACACATTATTCATGCCGTGAAACAATCGATACCACAAACCTCTGGTAAAACAGGGAATCCTAAGCCCTGGTGGAATGAAGAGTGCAAGGAAGCACGAAAAGAACAAAACAAAGCATGGCGTCCGTTTTCCAAATATCCAACAGAAGAAAACCTTATAAATTTCAAATGTATAAAAACAAATGGAAGATGTATTCGTTGGGAGGCCAAGAGAGCTAGTTGGAGAAATTATATCGGCTCAATAAACTCGTACAAAGATAGCCAGAAAGTGAACAGTAGGGTTCGAAGGCTGAAGTGGAATACCACACTACCCTTGCCCATGGTAAATGACAGTGCTACTACATTAGAAGGGCAAGCAGATTCTTTAGGCGAACACTTTGAACACATATCGTGTTGCGCAAATTACACAAAAGCATTCCTAACATATAAAAAATTAGCTGAGTCAATACCCTTCTCCTTCCGAAAATCCCATAGCGATAGGTACAATTGCCCATTCACGATGCAAGAATTAAAAATAGCTTTGTGCAACTGCAAAAACTCTGCGCCAGGATTAGACAGTATTAATTATGAGATGGTCAAGCACCTACCCGAGGAAACACTTGAATGCCTCTTATACCTGTTCAATAAAATTTTCTGCAGTGGTCGATTGCCGTCCTGTTGGAAGGAAACTATAGTAGCACCAATATGAAAGCATGGAAAAGACCCCTCCTGTGTACAGAGCTACAGACCTATCGCTCTAACAAGCTGTGTATGTAAGGTGTTTGAAAAAATGACAAACTGCCGATTAATGTACTTTTTGGAATACAATGGAATTCTGGATCCCCGCCAAGCCGGTTTTAGACCAGGAAGGTGCACAACAGATAGCCTAGTCCTACTTGAGTTATATACGAGACGAATTTGTTCATAAACAATGCTGTCTATCAGTATTTTTTTATCTCGAAAAAGCTTACGACACTACCTGGAGGTATGGCATATTGCAAGACCTCGCGTCCTATTGCGTGTCAGGCAACATGTTTAACATAATAAAAAGCTACCTGTCCAAACGAAAGTACAGAGTAAAGGTGGGAACTGCAGTGTCGAGAGTCTTTGTGCAAGAAAACGGTGTACCACAAGGAGGAGTGCTCAGCTGCACACTATTCTTAGTTAAAATGAACACACTACAAAAAACACTCCGACCATTTATATCCTACTCAGTCTATGTAGATGATATACAGATAAGCTTTCAATCATGCAATCTGTCCATATGCGAGAAGCAGATTCAGCTGGGAGTGATCAGGCTTTGAAAATGAGCTGACAAGAATGGCTTTCGATTTAATGAAGAAAAGATGACATGCATGTTATTTTCTTTGAAAAGAGGCATACATCCTGAACCGAATATTACGATGAACGGGTATGTGCTTAGTGTAAAAAAGGAGCAGAAATTTCTTGGCGTTATATTGGATGATAAGCTTTCGTTTGTGCAACATATAAAATACATAAAAATGAAATGCTTAAAAACTATGAACATCCTCAAAATTCTTTCGCACCAGTCGTGGGAAACTGACAAGAAATGCTTGCTCTCGCTGTATAACAGTTTCATTAGAACACATATCGGTTACGGGAACATCGTTTACCGATCAGCTTCACATTCTGTTTTAAAAATGCTGGATCCTGTACATAACCTTGGCATGTGACTAGCCCTAGGTGCATTCCGTACTAGCCCTGTTCAAGTTTACACGTAGAAACTAATCAGTGGAACCTAGACCGACAACGTAAGTATTGTAGTTTTATGTACCCACTTAAGATTAGTTCCAACCGAGAACACCCGTGTTACAAAATATTGAAGAGCACAGAAACGCAAACCCTCTTTGCAAAGCGGCCAACATTAGCAAAGCCATTTCCACTGAAAGCACTGTCACTATGTCAAGAAAACAACATATTGCTGTCGGACGTTCACCTGCATAACACTAACGAGTTAGTAGCACCATGGGAATCAATCACCATACATTGTGACTTCTCGTTCACAGAAACAAACAAAAAGCATATACCCCAAGAAGCTGTAAAACAACACTTCTTATCACTACAGAGTATGTACAAGTGTCCAGAATTTTACACTGATGCTTCAAAAACTGCTGAAACAACATCATGTGCTGCAATTGGTCCAGATTTTGTAGCCCATTTAAGATTAAATAATTACACAAGTATCTTCACTGCTGAAGCTCACTCATGCTATACTCCTCGCAGTTAAAGAAATAACAATAAAACAGATCAATCAATCGATAATATACACAGATGCCTTAAGTGTGGTCCGGACAATATACCTAGAAAAACAAAGAAAGAATCCGGTGATAAACACTCTCATCAGCAGCTTATCCTTAGCCTACAAGAGAGGGCTACATATTATAATCTGCTGGGTACCTGGCCATACTAGTATACCTGGCAATGAAGCGGCAGACGCAAATGCGGCTTTAGCAGGTCTAAGGCTCCAAATAGGTGTAAGTTATGTTCCATATACAGATATGAAACCTGTCGTTCGAGGAATACTGAGTCACGCATGGCAAGGAGCTTGGGACACAGAAAATAATAACAAACTTCACATCATCCAACCCTACATTACCCAAACACCTGTACACTGGCATAGACAGAAGGAAGTAATCATGTTGAGACTGAGGATAGGATACACACATGCAACACACTCATACTTGCTAACTGGTACTGATCCACCGGTCTGCATTAGATGTGGAAATCAACTCACAGTCATCCATACAATGCCCTGGGATGGAAGCCGCGCGAAAAAATACTTTCCTGAACTTTACCGCACTAATTTACCTATGCACCCAGCATTTTTCCTATCGGCTGAGCCGATGTTCCCCCTCGACTGTCTGTTAAGTTATCGTAATGATGTGAACTTTTTGAAGAATATATCTTACCGCTTTTAAACTCATCTTCCCTACGCGACCCGAAATCCTACATAATTATCCTAAATTCTTCCAAGAAATGCAAGCCTTATATTTTTAATTCCTAGGCCTTTACAGCCACCGCAGTACATCACAGGCATTGCAACCCATTATACCCGCTGTCATGTTTATAACATTCTACTGCACTACTAAACATTGTTGCTGGTGCTCTTTGGCCGCTGTAGCCCTTGTGCCAAAAATACTAATTAATAAGTCTGCTTTATCACATCATCAGTGGCTTTCGTGATGACTGACACTGGAATTTTAGGGCAGACATTCGTTGTCCTTGCCTTGAAGTAATCTGACATCCGTCTTGATCATCATCATCATCATCATCATCAGCCTGGTTACGCCCACTGTAGAGCAAAGGCCTCTCCCATACTTGTCCAACAACCCCGGTCATGTACTAATTGTGGCCATGTTGTCCCTGCAAACTTCTTAATCTCATCCGCTCACCTAACTTTCTGCCGCCCCCTGCTACGCTTCCCTTCCCTTGGAATCCAGTCCGTAGCCCTTAATGACCATCGGTTATCCTCCCTCCTCATTGCATATCCTGCCCATGCCCATTTCTTTTTCTTGATTTCAACTAAGATGTCATTAACTTGTGTTTGTTCCCTCACCCAATCTGCTCTTTTCTTATCCCTTAGCGTTACACCCATAATTCTTCTTTCCATAGCTCGTTGCGTCCTCAATTTGAGTAGGACCCTTTTCGTAAGCCTCCAGGTTTCTGCCCCGTAGGTGAGTACTGGTAAGACACAGCTATTATACACTTTTCTCTTTAGGGATAATGGCAAGCTGCTGTTCATGATCTGAGAATGCCTGCCAAACGCACCCCAGCCCATTCTTATTCTTCTGATTATTTCCATCTCATGATCCGGATCCACCGTCACTACCTGCCCTAAGTAGATGTATTCCCTTACCACTTCCAGTGCCTCGCTACCTATTGTAAATTGCTGTTCTCTTCCGCAACTGTTAAACATTACTTTAGTTTTCTGCAGATTAATTTTTTAGACCCACCCTTCTTTGCCTCTCCAGGTCAGTGAGCATGCATTGCAATTGGTCCCCTGAGTTACTAAGCAGGGCAATATCATCAGCGAATCGCAAGTTACTAAGGTATTCTCCATTAACTTTTATCCCCACTTCTTCCCAATCCAGGTCTCTGAATACCTCCTGTAAACACACCGTGAATAGCATTGGAGAGATCGTATCTCCCTGCCTGACGCCTTTCTTTATTGGGATTTTGCTGCTTTCTTTATGGAGGACTACGGTGGCTGTGGAGCCGCTATAGGTATCTTTCAGTATATTTACATACGGCCCGTCTATACCCTGATTCCGTAATGCCTCCATGACTGCTGAGGTTTCGACAGAATCGAATGCTTTCTCGTAATCAATGAAAGCTATATATAAGGATTGGTTATATTCCGCACATTTCTCTATCACCTGATTGACAGTGTGAATATGGTCTATTGTTGAGTATCCTTTACGGTATCCTGCCTGGTCCTTTGGTTGACACAAGTCTAAGGTGTTCCTTATTTTATTTGCGATTACCTTAGTAAATAGTTTGTAGGAAACTGACAGTAAGCTGATCGGTCTATAATTTTTCAAATCTTTGGCGTCTCCTTTCTTATGAATTAGGATTATGTTAGCGTTCTTCCAAGGTTCCGGTATGCTCGAGGTCATGAGGCATTGTGTATACAGGGTGGCCAGTTTCTCTAGAACAATCTGCCCACCATCTTTCAACAAATCTGCTCAACAAACCTCGATCATGTAAGCACGATTTTTCACATAACCCCAAAGAAAGAAATCGAATGGAGAGAGGTCAGGCAACCTAGCTAGTCAATTTACATGTAGGCCCATGCCTTCCAATCTATTGCATAGAAAAGTCGCATCCAGGCACTTTCGTGTTCAGCTGCTGCTGTGTGCTGGTGCCCCATCTTGCTGATACCGCAGAAGTGGAAGACGTGACAGCGAGATTTCGTTGAGAAACTCGTCCACCGGAATGGTGGATGAGTTTTGTTCACATAATGCTGTCCAGTCAGTGTGTCTGATCGAAGAAGATGGGAACGATTAGAGTACCCGAGTAAATTGGGGACCACACGTTGAACCACCACTGGTACTGGTGTCGAGTGCACTTTGCCCAATGTGGATTAGAGTCGCTCCAATAATATACATTATGCACATTTACCTGGCCGTTTCTTCAAAAATTGGCTTCCTCTGTGCACATGATGTTCATTAAAAAGTCTGGTGACTCATCGGCTTTTGTTAGGACCACATTCAAGAAATCTAGACGGTTCTGCAGGTGTTGATTTTCCAAGCATTAGTTCAGGTAAAGATGGTGCGGGTGCAAGGCCGAGTGGTTTAGAATCCTCCATACTGATCACTCGGAAATTGGTACCTGTGCGGCCTTGTCCCGCACGATAGCATGAGGGTTTGAGGCCATAAATGCTAGAACATCCGTGCGTAGGCTACGACTCAAAGATGGAGTGCTCCGCCTCTGTTTGTTGAAGCTGCCGGTTTGTCTCAGGTTTTCATCATTTCTGATGATAGTTGACGCGTTTGCTCCACCGCCACAATTCCATGACTGATGTATATATTTGTGGCCTTCCTCTTGTTGCCATTTGCAGCTCCCAAGGCAAAGATCATGTTTTCCTTCTGCTCATTAGTGAAATACATTGTGACTGGTATGAAACAAAACACACCTTTAAACATTTGATTTGATGTTGCATTTCAATGCCGTTGATAAAAGACTGTGCCTAAGGCATCACTGTAGTTTACAGGTTTTCTTTTTCTTTTTTCGGGGTCAAAAAAGCTTGCAAAGCAATTGAACATACAGTGAAGCAGGTGAACATACAGCAAAATATTCATTCTCTAGGCATAGTGAATCCATATGATGAGAAATAATTGTTAATTGGCTAACCCCTTCTCATCCAAAATGTAATAAACTTTGACCTGTGTATATATTTAAATATATTTGGTATGTGTATGATGTTTACAGTGGAAATTTAAAACAATGTTGAAGTGAGAAAATACGGACGAGGCAGCCACCACTGGTGCTTCTAATGTGCTTGCCCTCCTATTGTCAGGATTTTCAGAAATAAAGCGAAAGTATGAATTAAAATCTGTGCATGTCAGCGCCAACAGTAATGCAGTAAGATATTAGCTACAATAAAATTGTAATGAAAAGGTCAAGACGAGTCAAAAGAAACTTCAGATGATGCGAGTTACAAAATTCTGGTATTCACACTTTATGCGAGGGGGGTGGGGGGGCTAGACTTCGGCGTAGCAGAGGGGGGGCAGAGCCCTCTGCCCCCCCCCCCCAGAAACCTCCGGAGGGGGCTCGTGCCCCGTAGCCCCCTTCTAGTCGGAGTCTATGGTGTTAGTGCTTTCTTTTCTTTTATTTTCATGCTCATTTTGACTATCCACTTCCTGTATGGGCCTGTGCAAAAGCTGACAGTATTGTTAAACAAGAACGAAGAAATGTGGTAGTACAATAGCAATACTTCCTCTTGTATAATTACTGTCACTTACCAGGTTGCTATATTTCTTCGTTCTTATTTAACAACGCTGTCAGCTTTTTGCACAGACCAATACAGGAAGTAGCTTGTGAAAATGAGCTTGAGAATAAAAGAAAAGAAAGCATTAACACTGCTATTCAACACAAGACAGTTTTTTTTTTTTTGTTTCTCAACAATCAAAAAAGGAACAAGTGGTTATCACAATTGCACTCTTAGTTGTGTGACATTATTGCAGTTACAAGGGTTTCAGCAAAATATTACTTTTATGTACATTGCAATAGGTACAACACAAATCATTAGTAGCATACAAATACACATGTACACTTGCCCAAACATTCATCCTACGCATTATATTGCAAACTGCGCACTAAACAACTCTCATGCAAAACCAAAATTTGGCACCAATATTGTGACAAAGCCATCCACAGAATCTGACCAGATAATTTCCTTTGGCAATACATTCCACATTTCGATTGCCCAAGGAAAGAATGAATACTTGAACATGTTGCAATGTGTGAGATACTGCCTGGTGAGTTTACGATGACTGGTTCTTTATATTGATATATATATATTTATATATATTTTTTGATATATGGATAAAGCATGTGTATTTTTCTTTACGAAAATATACATGTGCTTGAATTACAGTCATCATTCCTGGGAAAATGGGAAAGTCGGGAGTGTAAATTCAAAACGATAAGCAAAACGAGAACAAGGTGAAAGCAGGAGCCAACGTTTCAACAAGTGGACTTGTCTTCTTCAACGCCACTTGAAGAAGACATTCACCATTCTGTATTTTCTCACCATTCCTGTATTTTTTTGTCCTGTGTATTTCTTTCACAAACAGTTCTACTAGCCTGTATTTGCCTCCTTATGTAATGCCTTCGGGCCTTTAAGGCTGCACATTAAATAAAATGAAATTATGTGCAAATGTTGCAGTGTGTTTTGTGGGAGGGTAAGGGGAATGAAAACATATCAAAGGGGATTTTAATTCGTAAAGGTCTACGAGCGTTTTGCAGGGACCGGGATTTGGCGACATTTTACATGGGAAAATGGATGAACAAGGAACGTATCAGCAGGGTTCTACTGTATTTGATGTCGCTTAGAGATCAGTGCTATATGACATCAATCTACCTTCAATTTGCACAAGGCTAATTTTTAAGCAAACAAATGCCATCAATATTTTATTTCCTCATAGCACTGCATGCAAGTACTAAACAGTAGGGCTATTTTTTTTACCTACACTTCATGCAGGCTCCTGTAGACGACTTTAGTGTAGGGCAGATGCTACGATGTTGTGTGCTGCACTTGACTCACTGGGCTATAGCCAATTGAAGCAGACAGCACATTGTCTTCTGCACCAGCAGACGAAGGATGTCCAACTCCGAACTTACTGGCTGTGTATGTGCCCTTGCCTGAAACTAAACGCAATGTACGAGTTTCCTTCCGTCAACAAATTTAGACAAACTGTGGTAAAATGCATCACGAATGCGCAGTTCATGAAGACAACTTCTCAATGCGTATGTATAATACAGTGCGGAGTCTGAAACAGCCTGCACCATCTGTGAGTAAGATAATTTTATCTTCTTGGAAAATTAGCTAGCCTTCTTCTGTGACACATGGTCATGCCAGCATTTGCTACCATCCTTGCAGCGAATATTCACTATCGTTGCTATATCAGCGCCAACAGTCACAGACAAAATGGCACCAAGTGTTTGCAATGCTAGCCTGCTTGTTTGTCATCTGCTGCCTACACTCATCAAAACCACAGTCTAGAAAGTAGTTTTCATGCTACACCACAGCTATAAAAAATGGCTTCGTGTAGGTGGGCGGAACTACACTTTTCCACACCAAGTGAAAGAAGTGGCGACTTCCTACACTAGCTACAGTTGTGAAGCCAATGTAGGTAAAAAAGAAATAGCCCTAGTAATGAATGTGGGAGCGTACTAATGAGTAATAGAGGTGTTTTTTAGCCGTACTAGTACAACATCTAGTACTAGACACATCACAAGACATTGTCACATGTTTTGATAGTGTCGTGTTTATACAAACATGCATTTTATTTCTTCTTTTATTTCTTTCGTTTCTCACAGCTATGGGGCGCCGCAGCAAGGGATGGTCCCCCAGCAGCCAGGCATGGTCCCCCAGCAGCCAGGCATGGTCTCCCAGCAGCCAGGCATGGTCCCCCAGGCGCCAGCAGGCAGCAATTTGATGCGCGAGAAAGCGCATGTCCAGGACCGGGCGTGAGTTCTGTACTCACTGCATGTTGTGCAGTGGCAGTTCTAGGCATGCTGCTGTTTTTAGATGCTCTGTCACTATGTACAACACATTCTTGGGAATATTGTTACAGGAAAGAAGGAGCATACGTCTACTTACAGACGGCTTTTCATAACGGAGCCAACAAGCGTAGAACAATGAAAAACCTAAACTCTTCTTCACCGTCTCCAAGGCCACCATCAGTGTCCTCTTCTTCCCACATTACAGACTATGATGTCACCCCCGGCAGAAAAAGCACCTTATTGGTGCGGCTCATTGGTTCGAGAAAGGTACAGTTTGAGATGGCTGACGTGTTTGTGAGTCGAGTGTGGCCGAAAGCAGAGTCTCGAAAGGCAAAGTCAGCTCACGGCGGAAGAGGAGATAGCAGGGTGACTAGCCAGCTGTGTCGTGGTGCAAGGAATTGTAAGCGAACGTGACAATTGGTAGAGCAGTGTCGCAGTCGCGATGATCGGAGGAAACATACATTGCTAGCATGTCAGTTAATGTGTGGTTCAGGTGATCGGTAAGACCGTTAGTTTGAGGATGGTAAGTGGTAGTAAGCTTGTGTTTAGTAGCAGGTGATCGATGTAAATTGACTTTGGCAAGAAAGTATCTTCCGCGATCGTTGAGAAGTTGACGATGTGCTCCAAGGCGTAAGATAATGTCGCGAAGCAAGAAGTCGGTGACGTCTGTAGCCCAACTGGTTAGTACGGCTCTAGTAGTGGCATAGCGGGTTGTGTAGTCCGTAGTGATGGTAATCCACCTATTTCCGTCATTTGATATAGGGAATGGTCCGAGAAGATCAACGCTAACGTGAAAGAAAGGGCCGGTTGGTATATCCAAAGGCTGCAGCAGACCAGCAGGATGCACAGCTGGTCTTTCCCGGCGTTGACATGACTCACACGTGGCAACATAGCGCCAGACGGGGAGTGGTTGAGACGGGGCCAGAAAAACTGTCGCCGAATTCGGTCATAGGTCTGAGAGACGACAAGGTGTCCAGCGGTGGGAATGTCATGTTGCTGGAGTACAATCTGTCGAAGATGAGACGTAATGACGGTTAGGAGCTCGGGCCCGTCGGGGTTTATGTTGCAGCGATACAGAATGCCATTTTGTAGCACAAACATGTAAAGGAATGAGTCGGATGGATCAGAGAGCAGGTGTACGATAAGCTGCCATAACGATTCATTGCATCATTCAGCACCAATGTCTTTCAAGGCAGAAAGTGAAGGAACGCAGATCGGTGTGACATCCACTAAACCGTTCGGTGCATTGATGGGATGACGAGACAGGCAGTCAGCATCCTGATGTAGATGACCCGAATTATAGACTACAGTATATGTGTATTCCTGTAGCTGTAGGGCCCAGCGACAGAGACGTCTGGTGGGATCCTTGAGGGAAGAAAGCCAACAAAGAGTGTGATCGGTTGTAACTGTAAATGGTCAACCATATATGTAGGGTCGGAACTAGCCCACCGCCCAAATAAAGGGGAGACACTTGCGCTCGGTAATCAAGTAATTGCACTCGGCTGGAGGGGGAGAGGAGGCGGCTGGCATATACGATAATGCGTTTGTGCCCACATTGGCGTTGAGCTAAAATTGCACCGATGCCGTAGCCACTGGCATCAATGCAGATTTCTGTCGGAGCGGAGGCATCAAAATGGGGCCAGAGCAGGAGGCATGGTGAGCAGCATGATGAGCTGCAAGAAAGCAGATGCTTGTTCAGAGCCCCAGCAGAAACAAATGTCTTTCTTGAGGAGGTCAGTCAGGGGACGGGCAACATGGGCGAAATTGTCCACAAACCTGCGGAAGTAAGAGCAAAGGCCAATAAAGCTTCGAACATCTTTGGCGCAAGTTGGTACAGGGAAATTCTGCACAGCATGAACTTTAGTGGGGTCTGGGCGAATGCCTGACGAATCGACGAGATGTCCGAGCATGGTTATTTGGCAGTGATCAAAGTGGTACTTGGACGAGTTGAGCTGCAAGCCAGCAGTGCGAAAAACAGAAAGAACAGATGAGTCTTTCAAGGTAGATCACAAATGTTGAAGAGAATATGATGACGTCATCCAAGTAGCATAAACAGATGGACCATTTCAAGCTACGCAAGAGCATGTCCATCATCCGTTCAAAGGTCACCGGGGCATTGCGCAAGCCAAAAGGCATTACCCTGAACTGCTATAGGCCGTCTGGCGTGACGAATGTGGTCTTTTCACGGTCCATTTCATGCACGGCAATTTGCCAATATCGAGAGCGAAGGTCTATTGATGAAAAATAAGTGGCACTGTAGAGGCAATCCAGAGCATCATCAATGTGGGGAAGTGGATATACAGTAAAATTATGTTACTACAAACACCACATTAACGAACTTTTCAGATTTAAAAATTTTTTTAATCCCCGCCAAAATGCCTATATTTTCAATGCAAAAGACTTTTTAGTACTGAGAATTTCAGATTACCGAATATTTCAGAATAACGTACATAATTTAATCCCGTAATCACCAAAATGCTTCGTTATTACGAAGTTCTGTTGAAGTTTTGGTACCAAATCCCTGAGGCTTACACCTATTATCGTCATCCGCAGCAGCAGCAGCCATGTGCTGGGGAACCTGTTTCAACGGGTACAGCCCCAGCAGCATCGGCATTAGCCAATGGTAACGTATGGTCATGTTTGGACTCTCCTACTACTGCGCAGGCCTAGTGTCGCCACATTGATAGCAATCGGCAGGAGCTGTGAAGGTATCGGCGCTGTGATTGTGTTGGTGCGTTCGCTTTGCTGACAAGAGTTCTCCTGGTCCCCGCCTTAAAAAGGTGCGATGCCAGTTGTTGCTCAAAGAAAAAGTGGACATTTTGACGCAGCTGAATGCTGGAAGAAAGCAAGTCAACCTGGGCAAGGAGCATGATATTCCCCATCAACAATGGCAACGATGCTCAAGGATCGGGAAAAGATCATGAAATTGCGTCGAGAGTCACAGCTGGCTCCCTCAAGAAAACGCTTGTGGCTTGGCAACTACCAGTACGTTGACGACGCCATCCTCACATGGTTTAAGGATGCCAGACAAAACGATGTGCCATTGTCAGGCCCAATTATTCAAAAGAAGGGGCTACAGTTCGAGACCGCCTTGGACATCTCTGGTTATGATGCAAGTGCCGGATGGCTTTACCACTTCCAGCAAAGGAAAGGCATTGCGTGGCAGGTTGCTTGTGGCAAAGAAAAGGCAGCAGATGCCGAGAGTGCGGTTGCCTGGCGGAACAAGCGCTTTCAAGAGATCGAGTCTCTCTCCAGACGACGTTTTCAGCGGCGATGAAACGGCGTTCTTTTATCATTTGTTGCCTGATTAAACAATGAACTTCAAAGGTGACAGGTGCAAGGGCGGAAAGAAATTGCCTCTCCGCGTATTGGTTCTGTTCTGCTGTAATTCCACGGGCACAAGCCGCTAGTTGTTGGCAAGTCTGCTAAACCGCGCTGCTTGAAAAACGTCTCGTTGCCTTGCGACTGCAGAGCCAACAAAAAAGCGTGGATGACGCGAGACTCAGTGGCTGCTGCAGCTCGACGACACAATGAAGAAGAAAGACAGAAAAATTCTCCTCATCGTTGACAATTGCTTGGCACTTATCGTGAACGTGCGATTGAGCAATGTGCAACTTGAATTTATGCCCCCGAATTGTACTTCTTTGCTCCAACCTTTGGACCAGGGCATCATCAGATGTGTGAAGGCCGAATTTCGAAAGCGTCTTGTGCAGCGCCTCCTGATCAATATTCGACTGAAGCTGCCCACACAGGTAAACATCCATCAAGCTGCAGAAATGCTTACAGGGTTGTGGTGGAACGTGAAGGCAAGCCCGATCAGCAACTGCTTGCGAAAGGCAGGCCTTTTAAAGGCTTCACCTATGCCACAAGATTGCGAGGACACAGAGGAGCTCAACCCAGAACTGTGGAATGAGCTTACCAAAAAGCTCTCCGTCGACACCGCGGTGACCTTTCATGATTACATTACAGCGACAGCACGGCGGCTACATCCGTGGAACTCGCTAACGAAGACATCGTGAATAAAGTGCGTGAGCAAGAAGATTGCAGTAGTTACGAAGACGATGCCGACACTGGATCAACACATGAAGAGGAAGAGACTGTTTCCAGCTTGGATGTTTTAGTTTTTCTAGAAAAGATGTGATCATTCCTCAGGCGCTGTAAAGGTGTCCCCAGTGACGTTTAGAGGAAGGTTGAGAATGTGGAGGCGTTCATCCTGCAGCGCTTGCTGTCTACTCGCCAGAAGATGATTACAGGCTTCTTCAAGCAATGAATTATAGTTAAACTGTGCACAGTGTTCTCGTTTATTATTTACGTGCAAAAACGAGCATCTGCTGCAAAGGTATGTAATTTTCGCTGTGTTACATTACCGACATGAAAATATTGGTTTTTAAGTACTACGATAATTCAAATTAACCAATTAAATTCTGCAGTCCCCCGAAGTTCATTGTAACGAGATTGTAGTGTACATCTTTCTTGGTGATCATGTTTAAATGGCGATAGTCAATGCAGAATCGCCAGCTGTTATCCTTCTTTTTCGCAAGAACAACAGGGGAAGCCCATGGACTGGAAGAGTGCTCAATAATCCCTTTTGCAAGCGCTTTGCCAACCTCGCTCAGGATAACTTGTCGCTCAGAGGGCAACACCTGGTAGGGTCTCAGCGAACAGGTGTTGCATCACCGGTATTTATACAATGCTTCACGACCGCAGTTTGACCTAAAGGGCGATCGTTCAGGTCAAAAATGTCTTAGTACAACTTGAGGAGGCCATGGAGCCTGCTGGTTGTTAGGTTTAGAGGTCCGGTGCAATCATCTTTGCAAATTCGTGAGGTGGGGCAGATGCAGAAGGCGTAGTGTGAGCACTGGTCGAAGACGACGCGACAGATAGAGCAGAAATGTGGCACTCGTGCGACTGTGACAACGTGGCAAGAGACATGCCTCGAGGAAGTACATCAGGGCACTGTCAGAAATTTAGGATGGGAAGACATGTCTGATTGTCCGCTACAGAAGCAATGGTGTGTGGCAAGGACACATTATGGGAAAGCAGGACTGAAGTCGCGGGAGTAGGGATGTAGTCTCCGTCAAGTACAGGTGGGCAGGCTAAAACAGTGATGCATGTTGCTACTAGAGACGGGAGGCAAATAAAATCTGCAGAAGAAAACTGAGTTGGAGCTTGAGCAGGAAGGTCAATGGGAAGGGGTAGGCCAAGTTGTACAACACCAGCTGAACAGTCAATTGGAGCACAATGGGCAGTCAAAAAGTCAAGTCCGAGGATCACATCGTGAGGGCAACGTTTGAGCGCAATAAACAAAATGGACGTGTGGCGACTCTCACACGTGAAGTACACATTCCTAGCACAGCTGGAGTTCCACCATCGGCAACCTGGAGCAGTAGAGTCGGAGCAGGAGTACTTTCTTCAAGCGCATTCGAAGCTCCGCACTCATGATGGAAATTTGCGCTCCAGTGTTGATGAGTGCTGTAACGAGCAAACCATCCACGTCCACATGCAGAAGGTTCCGATCAGTAGGCACGGTCAGCAGAGGAATTTCAGGCCGGGGTGATAGAGCAGCGTCACCTCCAGGAGCTGCCCCAGTTAGTTCCCCGTTGGAGAGCGGCGATGGTAAGCTGGGGACGGGAAGCGATGCAGCTGGGGCGAACGGGAGCGGCGACTGTTTGGTGATGGCGAGTGGCTAGTCGCAGTGGTTCGAGCATTGTCAGGTGCATGTTCAACCTCGGTAGAGTAGTGCAGGTGGGCGAGGATTCAGTGAGGAGCGGCTGTAGGCGGGAAAGCTTGGTCGAGAATGTGCTGGCCAGGTACTTTGGCAGTGGCGAGAGATGTGGCCCACACGTTCACAATAAAAGCAGATGGGTCTATCGTCATGTGTGTGCCATTTGGCTGGGTTGTGATAGCTCGGATATAGACTTAATTGGTACCGGTGAACAAGGGGACAGGCAGCAGACGAAGTAAAGTCAGGATGTTTGGCGGAGCAGATGGGCAGAAGACCCGCATTGGCAAGTTCTTGGCAAATGACCAATTGAATGAGTGACACGAGCGGCCGAGAAACGTCAAAGCATTGCGTCACTGGCGTGGCAGGAGATGCTGCTTCGATTTCTTGTCGAACGATACATACGACATTCTCGGAGGACATGGGCTCATGCGGTAGACAAATGTATTCGCACATTGATGAAGCTACGGTATTGGGTAGACGCGTAAACTGTTGAACTATGTGGCGGGTTTTTGCGACTTCAAAGTGGCGACATTCATTAATGATCTCGTTGACCGTCGTTATATTGTAAACAAGAAGGTTAAACACTTTGTCCGCGATGCCTTTTGGTGGTGGTAACAACTTTATTTCGTCAACAGAAAAGATTTGGTTAACTTTAGTGGGCTTCCAGGGTGCGTGAGGTGGCCGTCCGATCAGTTCCTCTAGTGCCACCTGTTATGGTAGTGAGGCGCTGTCTGTCGGCGACTTCCAAAGCCCAGCTGACAGCCTGCAGTTGAACCGCTGGGTCCGAGCTGGGCACCGCATCCTCCCACTCTTGCTCGTTAGAGAGATGCCATTCTCTTTTCGGTTTTAGATTGTCGCAATCGAATAAAATGTGTTTTAAATCTGCCTTTGTGACCCTGCAGAGCTTACATTCGGGGGTGTAGACTCCTGGGTAGGCCTTGGAGTATATATAGGGGTTGGGGAAGGTGTTAGTTTGTAGCTTCCGCCAGGCCACTTGTTGATGTTTACTAAGGCTTTTGTCCGGCGGCGGGAGTGTCCTTCCGTTGTTTCTGTAGTAATGTGATCTCGTGGTAGGTGGTCAAGGTCTCTCTGGCCGACCTCAGGACCGGCTCGCCCACTGCCCGGTTGACGAAACCTCGGGCTAAGTTGTGGGCCGCCTCGTTCCCAGGATGCGACGCGTGGGCCGGAACCCATATGATTCTAATGGGTCTGGCGTTGAAATTTTGCGGTTTTAGGATTTGTTTGGCGGGTTTGTGGACCCTCCCTTTTGCAAAGTTTCGAACGGCTGTCTTCGAGTCGCTAAAGATCGTGTTTGCTTTAGTGCTTATAATGGCTAGGGCGATGGCCGCTTCCTCCGCCTCGTGTGCCTTTTTGCTCCGCACAGAGGTGGCTTAGATTGGTTTTAGGTCCATGCCCACGACGCCTATCGAAAAGGCATGGTGATTACAGAGCTCTGCAACGTCCGTACAGACTGCCTCCTTATGGTTTGAATATTGCCTGTGAAGGGCTTTGGCTCTCGCCTTCCAATGTTCGGGATGCATGTTTTTCGGGATTGTATCTATTCTCAGATACTTGTGTATGTCTCTAGGCATTTGCACGGCAGCCGTCCCTATGCATTCTTGCCTGATATCCAAGGTCCTTAGAATGTGTCTTCCCGTGGGTGTTTTTGTTAGCCTGTCTTACTGTGCGATTCTGTGCGCCTCGACAAGCTCGGGAAGCGTGTTGTGTATGCCTAACATTAGCAGCCTTTCTGTTGATGTATACTTAGGGAGATGAAGGGCTGCCTTGTACGATTGTCTGATGAGGCATTCAACCTTGTTCTTTTCCGCTGCCTGAAGTTTGAGATAGGGGAGAGAATATACTATACGACTGAGCACGAAAGCCTGCACTAGCCTCCTCAAATCTGTTTCTTTCATTCTCTGGTGTTTGTTAGCTATTCGTCTTATGAGCCTGTTCGTTTGTCCAACGCATGCGACTAGTTGGTTTAGTGTAGTTGTGTTTTTCCCGTTGCTTTGAATGTGCATTCCCAGAATTCTCAAGGTTTGTACTTCTGGAACTTTTGTACCATCAACCCTAACATCCAATTGTGCCGGGGGATCGTTTTTCTTAGGTCTGTGTCTGATAACTAGGAGTTCGGATTTTTGTGGCGAGCACGTTAGCCCAACTCTCCTGGCGCATCCGGTCACTATATTCGCTCCCGTCTGTAGCGTGTTCTCAATATCACCTTCGCTTCCCTTGACTGTCCAGAGGGTGATGTCGTCTGCGTAGAGTGCCGACGGTAAGTTTGGTATGGCGGCAAGAAGCTTGGCCATGGGTATGAGGGTTATGTTGAACAGAAAGGGTGACAGCACTGACCCCTGCGGTGTGCCTTTGCTTCATAATTGTAGTGTATCCGACTTGATGCTTCCGAATGTTATTTGAGCCGTTCTGTCGGTTAGAAAAGCCTTGATGTATGAGTATATTCTCTCCCCCACGTTTAAGTCGGAGAGGGCATTCATGATGGCATTGTGGGTGACATTATCAAAGGCTTTGGTGAGGTCCAGTGCCATTATTGCTTTAGTGTTGGTGTTATTCGGTGTGTTTATTACCTCTACCGAAAGCCTGAGCATTATATCTTGCGTAGACAGGTTGGGCCGGAAGCCTATCATCGTGTGCGCAAAGAGATTGTGCTTGTCCATGTGGTCTTGTAATCTAGATAACGCCACGTGCTCCAATGGCTTCCCTAAGCATGATGTTAGGGATATGGGTCTGAGGTTGCTTAGTTCGAGTTTCTTGCCTGGCTTGGGTATGAGAGTTACCTTGGCGTGTTTCCACGTCTCTGGCAGCCACCCATACTTCCAGCACTTGTTAAAGTACTCCGTGATCCCTTGAATAGAGTCCTCGTCTAGATTTCTTAGTATTTTGTTCGTCACCCCATCCGCTCCTGGAGCGGAGGATGTTCTAAGTTTCTGCATGGCCGCCTTTACCTCTGCTACCGTTATGTTTTCGTCAAGTTCAGGGTTGGGGTTGCCGTTGTAGTTGGGAAGCGTCAGGTTTTTCGTTGTGCATAGGTATCGGTTTTGTAATTCTGTTATCATTTCTTCGTCATTAAGTGGGCTTGCATGAATTATGCGTGCTACATCCTTCTGGTGAGCGGCTCTGCTGTTTTCTGGGTCTAAAAGATTTCTCAGAAGGTGCCATGTGTCTTTGAGCCCCAATTTTCCGCTCATTTGATCACATGTTTGTCCCCATTGTTGTTTAACTAAGTTTTGAGAATGATTTTCGATTTCTCTTTCTAGTTTGGCTATTCTAATTCTAAGTTTTCTGTTGTGTTTTTGTTTCATCCATCTTTTTTGTAAGCTATTATGTGCCTGCCACATGTGTAATAATCTGCTATCAGCGGCTTTCTTTTCGGCTGCTATCTCTATCGTCTTAGTGGTGTGCTCTGCGTCGTTCAATAGTTTGTGAATCCATTCATTTAGGTTTTCAATCTTCTTGCCATCTGCGTTACCCTGTCTCCTTTCTCTGAATTTATCCCAGTCTACCACTCGTGTCACCCTTCTTCTTTCCTTCTTGAGCGTACTGCTGGGTATAGCGGTCTCTATAATGTAATGGTCGCTCCCTAGGTTTTCGTTCGTGTTGTGCCATTGTGCATCTACTATGTTTTTGCATAGGGTCAGGTCAGGGCATGTGTTAGCTTGCACACTGTTCCCTATCCTAGTTGGCACCAGCGGATCTGTCAGGAGCGTGTATCCTTCGTCCTGAACATATTGCCAGAGGCTAGTACCCTTCTTTAAATTTGTTCTGTAACCCCATGCCATGTGTTGTGCATTCATATCTCCAACTACTATTAGGGCATTCGTTTTACTGATTTTTCTGGCTTCGTTCATGGCTGTTATTATGGGGGAGGATTCCGCCTTGGGGGTGCTATATATGTTTAGAATGAAGAGCGGGGCCTCGCTTCTTTTTAGGGGTATGACCTCTATCAGGAGGCAGTCTGCACCGTTCGATTGAATTTCGTGCTCTATTGCAGTTAGATTTCTATGGACCAAGAAGGCCGTGAGTGGTTTTTCTTCCTTGCCATTTTCATATGTTTTATAATCCCGAACCTTTACTTTTTTCTTGGTTTCTTGTAGGGCTATGACATTGGGAATTTTTTCTTTTTCAAGGTTTTGAATGTGGAGCTCTAGGTTCCCCGCTTTCCGCGGAAGCTCCTACAGTTCCATTGCCATATTCTTATCTCCGTCTGGCCCTTCCCCATGATTGGCTTTAGGGAGGGAGATGGATTGCGCTGTGATGGAGGCCATGGGTCCTGGGGCCGGAAAGAGTTTGCCCATCACCTTAACCAGTTGATTGTCATGTTTCTGTACTAGCTCGTTTGTAGCCTTTTGCTGTGTTTGTAAGGACTCTTACTTGTTCTGCTAAGGCTTTATATTGTTCCCTGGTCTCGTTTCTGATAGCTGTGAAGCGTGCTTCTATGTTTGCTTCAATATTGTTTTGCCTTTCCTCAGTTTTATCTAATCTCGTTGCCACTGTTCTTAATAGGCTCATTACTTCCTCGTGATTCCGTTTTTCGTGATTCTCTGAGTCTTCCATCAACCTCTTTTTTGCCGGTGGCCCTCTTGCAGGTGAGGGTGCCCTACAGGATGCGTTTGACGGAGGGAGGGATGCCCTCCGCGGTTCCTGTGTTAAGATCGCGGGTTGTTGAGCAATATGTGTTTTACTTTCTTGCTGCTGTTGTGTTATTGCCTTCATTAGTTCCTGAATTATTCTTTCCTGTTTTTGTATGATTGCTTTAAGTTCCTTAATTTCATTACTCTCGTGGGAGGATTGCGGTGTCCCGCTCACCTGATGTGGTGCTCCTTCCCGCCAGGCGTTCGGTAGCGCTGGGTAGGACTCCGAGCGGTCTCGTTTTCCTCGGTCGTTACCCTGGGCTCGGTTTCTCGATCTGCTTCTGCCTCGCTGTTGCTGCTGCTGTGTCGGGTGCGCAGGTTGTGCTCCCTGTCCCTCCGGTCGCTGAAATTCCACTTGAGCCTTGCCACTTCGTTTCTTGTTTCCCTTGGCGGGCGGTCTGTCATATCTGATCTTGCATTGGTTGGATCCCGTGAAGTGTTCTCCCTTGCACAGGATGCACCTCGGCGTGCACGTGGGCTCGTCTTGGACCGGATGCTCATCGCCGCACCAGTAGCAGAGATTTCTTCGTTCTTCCGGACACACGTCCGAGCGATGTCCCGGTCATCTACAGTTGTAGCATGCTTCCACTTTGGGTCTGAAGAGGTAGCAGTTGTGGATTCCTCCGCCGAATCGAATGGAGTCCGGGACTCTCTTGGTGTTTGCGAAAGTGATGAGCAGGGCTTTTGATGATTTTCCCATCCTTCTTGCGTCCACAATCTCTAGCTGTGAGTTGACTTTCACGATGTCGTCCATGATCTCGGCGGGGCTTTGGTCTTCTAGAATGTGATACGCAATCCCCTTGATGCTGTTGTCCGGTGCCGCTACGTATGCACACGTCGAATAGACTTGGTCTAGGATTTTGATATGCTGTACTTCTGCATATTTCCCTGCGCGTTCCATAGAAGGGGTGCTCACGGTAAAGGAGTTAAAAGGATTGATCCTTACTTGGTCGTGTTGCTTGATTTCCCAAAAGTTCACTCCGATGTCCAGGCACAAGGCGTACAGTAGTGTAGTGGCCGTGTGGTCACGGAGCCGAAGTCCGCCTCTCGGCCGGTGTACGATCTTGTAGTCGCTCTCTGGCAGACGCGGGAGCGGCTTCTTTTTATATGGGCGGCATCTTATCGATGCGTTCACCCCACTGGTCTGGGCGGCCTTGCCGGTGGCGTCCGTCGGTGTCATAGCTGCATCCTGTTGGGCACTGGCGTCCCCATGCTTGGGGCGAGCTCGATCATTGGGCTTTGATGGCAGCCTGTATCCATAGGCTTCGGTCTTCATATTCCTCCGGGGAGATTTCTTCTCCATCTACGGCCTACTCCATCGCGACAGCGTCGGTGACGGCTCGAGGGGCCGGCGGCGACGCCGATAGTGCCCCTAATCGCGCTAGGCCTGAAGTAGGCCCAGCTCGGCTAGTTGCGGCCGGTGAACGAAAGTGCCCCTAAAGGGGTAAAAAGGGGTCCTGCGCCTCGAAAAACAGCAGCAGGGTTCCAGGCACTCTCTGTGACCTTGTGGGAGCAGGTCCGGGTCTGCTGGTACAGAAAGTCACTCGGAAAAGGCCAATAACTCGGGAGCCCATACGGAGCACATCCGCACGACTCAACGCGCCAAGCGTCCTCCCGCGATGCCTTTTAAAACGTGGCTGACCTTGTCTGCCTCTGCCATATTATTATCCACCTTGCGGCAAAGAGCGAGGACGTCCCGGATGTACGCCAAGTACCGTATTTACATGATTGGAAATTGACTCGAATGTAGGTCGACCCTCCCCAAAATCGCATGCCTCAAAGGAAAAAAAAAAAGACGTGCGAACGCATTTCACACAAGAGAAGTTTATTGACGCGGTTGATGAAGACTACTCATCGTCACTGGAGTCATCCTCTCTGGTGCTGCTGCCGTCATAGCTGCTGCGGTCCCACAGCACGTCGTCATGAAATGTTAGTCCACATTTGGAGAACGACCGCACCACAACATTGCGCGGTACCGCCGCCCACGCAGAGAGCCGTACACAGTAGCCAAGGAGGCCCTCCTCACACGCCCGCTTGGAGTAAGTTTGTGGTTTTCTCTGGATATCCACTCGTTGCATTTGCAGTGCAGCAGGTCCTTAAAAGGCTTGTTGACCCCCACATCGAGAGGCTGAAGCTGCCCCATCAAGCCACCGAGATTACGAGTATGTCGGTGTGCTCCTTGGGAAGCACCGCTTTCACTTTGTCGGTGAGGTGGCCCCAGGATGAGTCCTACGCTAGCAGGTTGGGGATGTCTCCATTGAGGGATGCCCCCAGCTTCAGGAGCCACACTAGACGGTACCGCTCCAATACCATGTCATCTGTCATAAAGCCCTTCGCATTCGCCCGTACCACAATGCCTTTAGGAATAAACGAGAAGAAAGGGGGTTAACCGACGGGTCCGATTTTTTTTATTAGTCATATCATGAAAAGCCAACAAACACTGACACCAAGGACAACATAGGGGAAATTAGTTGTGCTTAATAAATGGAATGAATAAACGATAAATTAATGGAAATTAAAGTGGATGAAAAAACAACTTGCCGCAGGTGGGAACTGAACCCACAACCTTTGCATTTCGCGTGCGATGCTCTACCAATTGAGCTACCGCGGCGCTGTTTCCCCGTCCACTTTCTTTGGGTATTTATGTGTACTAGTAAACCCTGGGAGTGTTAGCCAGCGCCACCATTGACAGACCTTGGCGGTGGACGTGGAACGTCCTTGTTACCGCAGGCGTCACGAGAACGTGATCTTTTTGCGTGAAGGCAACTAGTCAATAAACCCACATGTGCTACCTGAAGGCATCAATGTTGCCGGATTCGAGACCCTCGTTATGTAATAAACGAGAATAAAGGGGTTTAACACTGGCTAACACTCCCAGGGTTTACTAGTACACATAAATACCCAAAGAAAGTGGATGGGGAAACAGCGCCACGGTAGCTCAATTGGTAGAGCATTGCACGCGAAATGCGAAGGTTGTGGGTTCGGTTCCCACCTGCGGCAAGTTGTTTTTTCATCCACTTTAATTTCCATTAATTTATCGTTTCTTCATTCCATTTATTAAGCACAACTAATTTCCCCTATGTTGTCCTTGGTGTCAGTGTTTGTTGGCTTCTCATGATATGACTAATGCCTTTAGGAAGTACTTCTTTAGGCATCATCTTCCTTTTGAACACGATGTATGGGCGAAGCTTGGTGCTATCCGTCAAGCATGACAACATGACAGTAAAACGCAGCTTTTCATTGCCTGTTCTTAGTAGATTCATATCGCATGCTCCCTTAACACTCACTGTCATATTGCTGGTCATGTTAAAGTATACGGGAGTCTGGTCGGCATCGCCGATCTGGCCAAGCAAATATCATTGGGAGTCGTGAAGTTTTGGGAAGTGCCTATGGAAGGTGAGGACCTTCTCCTCGTATGCGGCCGGCAACTTCTGGCACACGCTGGTGCGTCTACGTAGGGACAAGCCAGCCCTCTTTCATAAATTAAGATGCCAGGCCCGGCTAGCTTTGAATTGAGTCCTTGGTACCCTGCTTCCGAAGCGAAGGTGCATGCTTGTTGCATGATCATTTCAGATGTGACCAACAGGGATCGATCGCGTAGATCAGTCGCATATGCTGCAAGCTTTGTCTCCAGCCCTAGAAAGCATCCCGACTTAGGCCCACGAAAACCACGGTGCTTAGAGTCGCTTGAGAAAATTTTCTCGTGCTGAAGCCGCCACTGCCACACCGCTTATTCACTGACTCAAAACTTGCGTCCTGCAGCGCAGTTTCCTCGGCATGGAGGACAGCAGCCCGTTTGAATGCTGCTCTGAACGAGCGCCGAAAGTTCTTTGGACCTAGGGCACTCGTGACAGGCACGATGATTCAGCACAACCGGCACAATAGAAGTGACAGAATTGCGTGGCCGTCGAAAAAAATCGTATCTCAAAGAGAAGCTCTTCTGTCAACTACCAATACCCCCCAAACAGCGACTCTTCCTTCAATGATCGATGCTCCCACAAGAGCCTTGTGCTCACGGTGTGCGCAGTAAATGTTTCTTAAAAAAAAGAAAATCTTCTGTACAAGCTTGTTGAATAACCATACACTGTGGGTTGAGCATGAAACTTTATTAGCAAGAAGAACACATTTGCTGCGAGATGACGACCATCTAAGCTACCGTAAGTGGCCACTGCCACACTGCGCGATACCAAAATAAACGACATGCGGCTGACGAAAGCAGTCGTATGCGATTTCCTTTACCTTGTGAGTACATTACTCGCATTCAAGGAGTGTTTTGCTGGTCTCTAATAAGCAAAATGAGTATTAGCGAATTCCTTGGTTCAATTCACGGCGCTAACGTAGCCACGATCGTATCACATTGTTCAATACGCTTCTGAACTCGATGGTGCGAGGTTTGTCGCTCTAGGTACGGTGGCTAATGGGCACAGATTGGGAGCGCCAACTTTCAAAGTGGGGTCGCCTGTGTTGACATCAAAATGTATGCAATATGGTAAATTAATGCGCTACGCTTCTACCTTAACCATGGAAACATAGGTGCAAAGTTGTAACCGCACCGTAGCGCCCCTGATTTCTTGTTTCTCTTTCCGTTACTAGCGGTTCACGGTTCTGTTTCAACTCTAAGTCGACCCCCCAACATTAGATTGTCAAATTTGAAAAAAAAAATGGGTTGACCTACAATCGTGTAAATGCGGTAAGATTAAATGGACGCCTGTGCACGGGTTGCAAGGTCCTTCTTAGCAGCACGTTGGCGGCCGACAGGCTTCCTGAACAAATTTCTAAGCTTCTGGTTGCACTGGTCCCAACTTGTAATCTCTTCTTCATGTGTCTTGAATCAGACCCGTGCTGTTTTCTTTAGGTGGAATATTATATTAGCCAGCATAAGCATGTTATCCCACCTGTTGTGTGTGCTGACCCATTTGTAATTCTGCAACCCGTCATCGACGTGAACATTGTCAATCCTGTAAAACATGCCAGAGTCGCGAGGCTGGGCCAGGAGGACCATGGTTGGTAACGACGGAGCCATGGTTGAAGACTCTCCATAGGATGACATGGCGGCCAGGTTACATTCGCTGCGGAGCTCCGTCTTGCGCAAGTCCCCGCACCTTCACCGGACACGTTACAGGAAGGAAGAAGCATACGTCTATTCACAGATGGCTTTTAATGGCGGAGCCAACAAACGTAGAGCAGTGAAAAACTTACTCTTCTTCGCCGTCTCCAAGGCCACCATCAGTGTCCTCTTCTTCCCACATTACAGACTGTGACAATATTCACATTCATATCTCCACACATTTTCATGTTCATTTGCGTGTATCCAAAGAGTGTAATCATCTTTCCACATCACTAGTCACCACTGAACATTGCAACCCATTCATAAAAGTATTAGCTAACATTGTATGATAAGAAAACTACTTTTTGTAACTTGTACTAGTGTGTGTGTGTGTGTGTGTGTGTGTGTGTGTGTGTGTGCTGTTTACATAGCCAAACATTGTAGAGTTGCCGACCGTTTATTCGAACCTCACGGGGACTGCGGAAATGTCCGAATAAACAGGTGTCCGAAAAAGCAGATTAAGAAAAAAAAATAAATCCTTTATTTTCACGCATTTATTCGGGCTAGGCAGTAGGCTTGAAGAAATCGTGAATGCGCCGGCGCACGCTGTTTCGTTTACACGCAATCAGATGAGTCTCAATCTCGGATAGGGTCGTACGGTCACTATAGGCGGCTGAAAGCACAGTCACTGCTTGTACACGCTCCGCATGCGATGGCAGCATAGCACATGGAGCGTTATCTTCCGACTCGGAGTCATCGTCCGGCGGCGCAGCAGAAACCTGACGAAGGATCTCGCCATCGTCGAGTCTGCGCATGTCAGTAGAGCAGTATCAGCACCTGTGAAACTGTCAAATGAGACGGTGTCCGGAATCGCAATGCAACCACTGCGCAGGTCTCGGCAGAACATTTTCGGCGTCAGTAGGGAGCACATCGGAAGGCGATAAATCCTAGGCCTCCCAGCACCCGCTTGCCGGCATTGCCCAGCGCAGTCTGTGCGGGCACTGTCAGCGCCATTAGACACTCGGCGCGATGTTTCCGTATGCCGCGTTGCACCACCGCAACCTCGACAAAGCACACAAAGCAAATATCACCAAGCCGTCACGCCGTCACCAGTCGCACATACGAAAAACGCGGCCTAGTCGCAGCGTCGTGCACGAAGAAAGGAACAAATCAGCTGCTGGATTGTCTTGATGTGGCTTACTAAGCTGAAACTGGAACTACTGTAGCTACGAACCAGGCAGAAACGATGATGATGAGCGGGGATTCGCAGTAGTGCCACTTCGTGGAGCAGCAAGGAGGCTCCGTTCAAAACAAAAATGGCGTTCAGCAATCCGAACCATGCACCGGTCAGAGTCGGTGCACGATGCTCTCGATCGAGTTGGCTCAAGGAGTGTCCAAAAAATAAGACAAAAGGTTGCAAGGTGTCTGAACTTGCGGCAGTTGTTATACATTATGGTCTATGGGGAGAATGGAGGGTGGTGCCGTGAAGCAGACCGAATAATCGAGCATGTCCGAATTTTTGGAGTCCGAAAAATCAGTCGGCGACTGTGTAGTTATTAAGCTTGTCTTTTCTTTTTTCCTTTATTTTTGGTCATTCTGATTCTTTCTACAATAATTTTCCTTGATGTGTAGCAACATTTTGTTTCACGTTTATAACACATTCTGTTTTCTATTTCTGCAAATATTTTCTGTAACCATTCCCCTCTGTAATGTCTTTTGACTTTGAGTCTACTCTAAATACTGTATTTACTCTATTGTAACACAATTTTTTTAATGACTTTCGTTGCCTGAACTTGACCCTTGCCTGACATTTGAATGACAGCAACATTTATGATCCTAAAACAAATATTCTAAATTCCACGGATTTTAATGTTAAGTTGGCATCCTGTACCTTTACCTCTTGATTCAATCCATAGACAAGTCGACTGAAGCCAAATTCTTTTTTTGTTCGAGTTGCTAAACACCTCGGTGGCTCCATGTCTGAGTTGATGAATCTCGGATAGTGCCGCCAATGGGGAGGCCCTTTGTGCCCTTTGTAAATGCAGGGCCAGTCGGAAGGGCCCCTTCATGGCCTGGAACTGTCCCCAATGCAGTCCTTTAAGAAGTACTTAATGTCAAGCGAGCTCGACAGCATGGATGACTTGATTCTCGGGCGATCACTTTTGGAAATAGCGTCATTTTCGTGAGACTTGGCTCGTTTTGGCATCGAACCACTCGAAGAATGTGACTGACAGCGCTTTTGGCACTGATAACGAGCTTGGCACAGCGCCAGAAACACTTGTTGGGGGCGCTTTTGTTGCCAGGTTGCGTGAAATTTCGAGGAAGTAAAACTATCTCCCGAAGTGATTGCTTGAGAGTATTGCCTAAGAAAAGCTCCGTCTCCTTCTCGGACAACAGTAATAAGCGAAGAGTAGTCATTTCCGAATTGATTCTTTGAATAAAGGTACCATTTCTCTTTTCATTCATAGTGCGTTAAATTTTCGCCTTTATTTTTTTAATTTTTGTTATTTTGCGGGTGGAGAAGTCGACCATCGCATTACAATAGTGGTTGCGTTACATTCGAGTAAATGGGTAAATATCTGGGGCTGCTTTCGTGTAGCATTTTAGTACAAAATAAAAAATTTATATAAATACAAAATACAAATACAAAATTTATATGAAGTATTCACATGCAATTGCATTCTTTCTTTTTACTGTAAACATAACTATTCTTACTGTAAATGTGGGTCAGTAAGACATTATAGGGTGTATGCACTGAGCTAGAGTACTGCATGGGGCCGGGCCGTCCGAAGTGTTTCTCGGTAGCTCTGGTCCGGGCCTAGACTTGAAGCCGCGGGCCCAGGCCAGGCTCAGGCCCGCTGGTTAAAGGGCCTAAGTCGTGCTTTCGAACACGTGAACATTATGCATTGCATGGTCCAAGGCATCCTGTGCCGAGCTCAAGTGACACGAGGAAGGAGCTGGCTCTTGTGTGCCTTAGCAAAGGAAATAAAAAAACAGTTCAAGTTTTAATTTCTTTCCTTTTCCACAATACAAACATTGTTTCCATGCAAGGAAAAATAAATTACCCAGAATACCGCTATACAAACCATTTTTCTGTTATCGCTTTTGCGATTGCACTATTACAACTCTCGATACTGTTACATTATTTTAGAGCTAACGCAAGGGTGCGTTAGCTCTTTCTACTTGTGTGTTTATTTTATGCTGTGTGCTCGTGAATTTGCCTGTTTGTATATACACATACATATATATTCGCATGCTGAATGAGCTCATAGGACCAAATCATATGATCAAATGCACGCGCACCAGCGGAAAAATAACAGCACAGGCAATGGGCCAGATCACTGACGTTGCCATGGGAGAAACAGAGAGTTTGGTCTTTTATTGCTTATACACTGCAGTTGATTAGACACTGAGAAGGTGAGGCTGACACATACGGTACAATCTATAAGCAAAAATAATTATATTTCTTTATATACAAGCCGAGCCTGGTTGTGCACATGCGAGCCCTGGCTAAGCTTAGTAACGAAGGCCTTGCTTGGGCCCAGGCTTAGTAACACAGGCCTGGGCTCTGTCACCTACGGCCAGCCCCGGGCTTGGTATCGCGGGTTGGGGCTGGGCTCAAGGCTTCATAAAGCGGGCCTGGGCTGAAAAATCAGGCCTGTGCAGGGCTCTGCACTGAGCTCATTCCGTAAGGGGGCGACAGCGTCGCCAGGGCAGCCGTGCCATGTTTATGGTTGCGTCGGTCACAGAGCGTGAGGAAAATGCTAGCGGTCATTCTCGTATGATCTTTGGGCCCGCCGTTCGCCTCATGGACTTAAATTAGTATTTGTTTATTGAATAGGCCTACATAATATGTTTGTGTATCCAGACAGGCTATGCGCCGTGGCCGTGTGTCAACAGAGCTTTGGTGTCATGTTGAACTGTGCTGTGTTTGGCTGCAGCAATCGCACGAGAAAGAAGCCCGGTGATAGGAATGTTGCCCAGATGGGGTAGTTCTCGGTACCTGGTTATCGCTCTTCTTTGCTACAGCCTCAGCATAAAAGAGCATAGCAGCTGTGTGCGAGCATGCCTTGCTGGTGCAGTGTGCAACCAGCACCTTGCCATCTTCTTTTATGAGAAGTCATGGTGTGAGTGGCTTTTCATTAAATTATTGTGGTTGACGCACCTGGGAGGGCAAAAGAAACTGTTTTTGCAGGACCAGCAGAATTGACGCAACATAAAAATGACGAAGGCTGTAGGATCACAGTGCTTAGTTCTCATCTTTTTTTTCAGTGAAGCTACCTTTTTCAGTACACTACCTTTAATGATTCAGGTGGACAAAACACAGTTAATTCCGTAATGAAGGCGATCATGTTATGGGAGCATTTTGACACATGGCTGCTGCACCCAGCTACTGATCAGATACCGTATTTACTCGCACAATGATCGCACCCCTGAATTTTGTCGTCAAAATTCAATTTTTTTTAATTTCCCATGTAATGATCGCACCCCGAACTTGCCGCAGCGATATGTCGTGTGCCAAGTCTTGCTAATAATGATCGTGCCTACCATCTGCCGAGTGCTACGCGAATGACTCTTCAAAACAAACCAAGCGGTCTGCACGTGCCAAACATTCTTAAGCAGACGCACCATTTCATTCCTTTCCTCACTTTTTCGCACTTCCATGACAAGAAAAAGCTCCAACCAAACTTGCCTTTATTATATGTAGGCTTTATAATGGTCGTGGTCAACAACAACAACAAAGGCGCCTTTCGATTCTTCTCATCTGCACTCGTGGGCACGCAACGAATCGCGAGCGGCTGTGATAGTAGCCACGTTTACACTGGTACGTCAGAAGCGTACCCTATTCATACGCCAACGCTTGTAGCACAGCTAAGATATTTGTCCACCCTTAGTGGAAACGTGTCGTATTAGGGTAGTAGTGAAGACAAATGCCGCAGTTTCCGCTACATGCCTGCCATGCGTTTCTATGTCATTGGCAGCTAAGCGCGCCCATCTGTTTCTGTCCCCTCAAAGTGAACATGGCTACGTTATTGCCGCAGAGTTGCCGATATTAACAATATGATTCATAACTGATACGGAAGAAACTCACGATACGTAATGTACTTGCGTAACCTAATGATACGTAATGTAATTGCGTAACATTACGTAATGATTCGTAATGTACTCACGAGAAGAAGAAAAAAATCACGTTCAGCTTGCTTCGCTGGCCGCCATTTTTGTTTTGGTGTCCCGCACTACATGCAACGACAGCCGCCTATTTGTTGACCCGTTGTCATCCTGCAGCAAACGCGGGATGAAACAAAATTTTTTTTTTTTTCGCGGGAAATTTAACCCGCATAATGATCGCACCCCTGAATTTGTGTCAATGTTTTTGACGAAATGGTGCGATCATTATGCGAATAAATACGGTAATTGTGGCCTTCCATTGACTTGTAGGCTTTCAGTTGCTCACGAGTCATGAAGCTCGTTGCATTAACGAAGTAGTCCTTGATGTCTGCGAGATTCACACGAGGAAGTAGTTCGACATCGAGCCGAAGCTCATCATCTTTGCATTCGAGCGGATTGACAGTCCTGCAAGCACTCTTTGTTTTCATAGTGTGATTTTTCTGCTTTACTCAGCCCACGCATGTACACACTTAAACTTATTGTTGATGTACCACATACCACTCGATAGCCAAGTTGGAAAAAACAGTTTGAAAAGGACATCGGACCAGTCGTGCATATAGGTAGCTGCTTCCAAGAAACATTCGAGAAACTTCCGATACATGCCTGCACATGCCGCACTGAGTAGTATTAGTTAAACAGTGAAAAGTGGTCTCCCAACAAAGACAAACAAGCACATGTGTCAATATGAATATTAAAAGTCATGTTCTACTCATTTTAAAAATTTAGAATATTCGCCATTCCCTACACTTTCCTTCGGGGTAAATTCGCCTACTGGCAAGAAACTTCATCCAATTAACAAGAAATTTGCCAGGCATATCAACCAATCAATATCGTGTCATTAAAAGCATTAAGCCGCAAGAAGGTGACAAGTTTCTCTCAAGTGTCACCAAGAAGCAGTAGCATCATCCACTGAAACTGAGACTTGCAAGCGCAAAACTTCTGTATTGTGTTGGTAGGGGAAAGAAATGCAGTTTGAAAAGTACTTTCATGACAGTACCAAACTTTTCGTTCATGTATTCTTTTTTTTCTGGTTTTGCTAGCTCTTGCAGCTGCTGTTGTCAAGACTGTACCTGAAGGGATCTTGGTAAGATTAAACAAGGTCACTGAATTCTCATGCAACAAGTGTTATAAACTTTCTCATGTGACAGCTTACAAATGATGCTAACTCCAAGCGATGCTTGCTCTGGCTGGTGTTCCTGTTTGACATGGGTATCACTGGCACAGTTTGCATTCTTTGAGAAGCCTTCCTTGCCACTAGTGCCCCCGTTGTTCCCACTCACCAGAAGGTGGCACCACCTGCCCTCTCGAGGCAGAGTGCAGACTATAACGAGTTGTCTTGGCCAGGGTGTTTGAAGCACAGAAACTGTAATGCATGCAGCCACATCCAGGAGCACCTGAGCGAGATGCTGGGCCCCAACCAGGACATGAGCAAGATGAGCGAGGAGGAGTTGCAGTTCCACTACTTTAAGCTGCATGACAATGACGACAACAACAAGCTGGATGGCCTCGAGCTTATCAAGTCCCTCATTCACTGGCATGGTGAGATGTTTATACAGTTCTGCAGGTTACTTTCCTTTGTGCAAAATGTTGAACTGTAACTGAAACGAAAGCCTTACAAAGAAACATTTTTTGTGCAAACCAGAACCTGACTGGAATATGATAGCATGGCGGTGTTCTGTGTAGCGCATGAATAGCTTTAGGAAAAGTACAGAGGAGAAAGAACATGGAGTTGAACTGATTTTTATTTTTGAGACGAGCAGTATATATACACAGATGTCTAGTATATATACCAGCTTGCCCAAATTTCCACCCTTGGAGCATTATATTTTCACTCCGTAAGGAAACGAAAAAGAGAAAATGGTGGTTTTCAGTTCGGGTTGGCCACCTTTTCTGGAGCTTATCATCCCTGCCACCGCGTTGGTGCTGAATGACGGCACTGCTAGCCTAGCAAGGGCATGCTAGAAATTTCTCTGCATGAGTGTCTCATATTTAATTGTGTGATGGTAAGTAAGCCACTGTGTTATTATTCTCCGCTGCATATCTCCACAGTGTGGCACCGCTAACAGAATAAAAAATAAATGTGCAATTCATGTGCAAGGAAAGATTCAGTCCATACGCACTGATTGTGCACTGTTCAAAGGCTCTCAAGGCTGTGTAAGCTGTCATTGGATGGATAATTGGGTTTTGGTTCTTAATTACAGGTGGACAGACTGCTTAGACAACGACACGTGTAGAACGGACACAAATGAGTGCTTATGATCAACTTGTGGGTCCAGTCTTTAGAACAGGGTGTCTACCAACCGGGAAAAACGGGAAAACCGGGAATTCTCAGGGAATTTGAACAGTCTGAAAAAACTCAGG
Source organism: Dermacentor variabilis (assembly GCF_050947875.1). NCBI lineage: Eukaryota > Metazoa > Arthropoda > Arachnida > Ixodida > Ixodidae > Dermacentor > Dermacentor variabilis. The sequence goes on along the minus strand of NC_134574.1, from coordinate 21,253,943 downwards.
GAAAACTCAGGGAATTTGTGCTTCTATCAGGGAAAATTAGCTGTAACTTTATTGAAAGGGAACGAAAGTCGTGTTAATGCTGGCTCCAGTAACAGAGGCTCCAGCAACGAATCGTCATTGACGCCGTGTCATCGGCACGATGTATTGCCAGAGTAGTTAACGACCGATTTTCTAGACGCCCGATTTCTCGGACATGCCCGATAATTTGCACGGTTTTGCGGCACCACCACGTACTCCATATAGTCAATGTATATTGCCCTGACTGCAGGTCTGAAATGGCATTAATCAAAGCCGCCAACGCCGCTATTTCGATTACCTCGCCGCCTCGAACCGGCACTCTCGCAGGCAGATCCGCTGGCAGCCGTAACCACCACCGCGGCAACGTTAGGCCTAGCTGCTTCTATGTTCGCTATTAAGCTTCTTGCCGTGCGGTGCTGTGTTTTTCATTGAAAGAATTCGCCGCTATCACCAATGGCACCGACTCCGCCTTTGTAATCCTCGCGATTGGCTTTGAAGCTCGCAGAGCACAGCGCGTTGCGTAATGCCAGTCTCCGAAAGTTAGCTTCGCCTCAGTACATTATTGTTAGGCGGTGAAGCATAACAAGCGTGGGAAGGGGGCAATTGTCGCGGGACACAGTATGTATTCCTTAATTACACATGCGTGCACCCCGTCTCCTGTCACAGTTCAAGCCCTGATATGCCTAATAAGCGTACTGGCAGGCCTTCAGAGCTTTTTCAGACGTGCCTGTGGTAATTTTAGCCCTTAAAGGCAGTTAAAGACATGCATTAATTTTTTTCAGACTGCCCGTTTTTTTTTTTCAATTTTTTTTTTGCGGCCCCTCGGAAGTCCGAAAAATCAAATGTTGACTGTACAACTGACCAAGAGGATGCTTCAGATGATCCATGTGGTGAAATCGTGGTAGAAGGAGGATGAGAACAGAAAGGACCGACGCACTGAGGAATTAACGGGAAAGGAAGGGTGCCGCCGCCTTTTTGAAGGAGCTTGAGCTAAAAAAACTAAGTGTTGGCTGACGCTGAGACACAGGTGTCCCTCATCCAAACCAAAATAAATTGTTTAAGCAGTGAAACCCAACACTGAGATGTTGTGTACGGGCTGAGAGTATGTCAGGACAGTTGAGGTTGACTTCTCAGCTGCTGAGTGAGAACCTTAGTTGTGACAAAGTTCAGGACCTCATACAGATGAGCTTGCTATCAGTTGATAGAAATAGCTGATATTAAAAAATATTTACTTATGTATGCATCTCCTTTTAATTCGTATTTGAAAATGTTTGACTCAATTTGGAATGGGCTTTACCATTTCTTTCGCTGTGCATTTTACTAACACCTTCCTTCTGTTTTCCTTTTAAATAAAATAGATATTACTCCTTACTATTCAAACTGGATTAAGTCATTTTTTTTGTTTCAGCATGCTTACTAGAGAGTGACAGCATCGGGCAACGTGGTGTCAGCCTGTCTTGACATAAAACAAAGTTCTGGCTCATTCAGGGAATTTCGCAAAGGTGCTCAGGGAAAACCTGGAAAACTCAGGGAATTTGGAAATGTCAACTTGGTAGACACCCTGTTAGAAACACACCAATGGTTAAATGAATGAAGATGAGGAGTTGTAGATTTCATGGGGAAGGGAGAGGGCAATAAAACTGGCCCGTACACTCGGTGGGACAAACCAACAAGTGAAGAAAGTTTGCATGGCAGCTATTGTCCCGCACAAGCTTACATTCTCAGGGTGTCTACCAAGTTGACATTTTCAAATTTCCATAGTTTTCCAGGTTTTCCCTGTGCCTTTGCAAAATTGCCTGAGTGACACACAACTTCGTTTTATGTCAAGACGGGCTCACACCATGTCTCCCGATGCTGTCACTCTCTATAGATGAAAAACGACTAAATCCAGTTTGAATAGCAAGGAGTACCGTATTTACACGATTGTAAGTCGACCACTTTTTCTAAATTTGAAAATTGGAAGTGGAGGGGGGTTGACTTACAATCGAAACCGAAACATGGCACCACCAAAAATGCGACACCAACAGGAGCTACAACGTCGTTACAATTTAATGCTTGCTCTATGGCCCTACCCGCATCTTTTCACTATCCCGCATGTTTGTTCTCTTTTTGGAAGGGTTTTTCAACATTTTTGAGAGTTTTACAGTGCACGCAACACTAAAGGGGGGGGGGGGTCGATAGTTGATGGAAGCGCCGCTGTTCCCATTTGCAGCGGCACCGTCAGAACAGCGGTGCTTGCTGGGAGTATCGGTAGTTCATGGAAGAGCAGACACCGCGTGCGCGTTTCTCTTTCTCTGTTGAAAGGCATTGGTTTGACCACGACCTACTGTATAAGGGGCGACCTGCGCGTGTGGCGCTGCGCCAGCGCCGCTGATTTGCTTTTGCATGTGTGTGTTTTTTTTTTAGTTTTCCAAACCGCCGCCGCGAACAGTGGCGCTAGTGCTCACCCCCACCTACCCCAATCCTGTGGCCGGCCGCACGCACGGGCAGCAAGCATTTTCAGCGAGAGCACAGAAGGACGCAAACGCACGCGCGCGAAACAATCGATTAGCTGAGTGCTTGGTGATCTGTTGGTGTCGCTAGATCTTGATTACCAGATTCTATTTCAGTGACACTGATTCTCAGCTCCGTGGGCGCCGGCTTTCGCGTTTGCGGCTTCTTCATGCACGATGGTTTACTTCGGCATACCGTTGTGAAAGTCAAGCCGCCGAGCATCAAGAGGAATTTCATTTCACGAGTTCCCCGTGACCGATATTAGAAACCAATGGTTGAAACCTGAACAAAAAAAAAAATGGCTGGGGCTTAGCTAAGGTTAAGCCTGGATATCTCGAAGCGAAAAGGTTCGATGATGCTTATGGTTTAGCTTATAGTTATGCTTTATGATTTAGCCTATGATTATTCTTACGGTTTAGCTTATGCTTTATGATTTAGCCTATGGTTATATTTGCTTACGGTTTCACTTATGGATATGCTTTGGTAAGCTTATGGTTATGCTATATGTGTGCCTTATTGTGTAGTGATGCAAATTGCTTATGAATGATATATACCATAAGTTATGAAGTATTATTAATCTTCTTTATTCATCGTTCTTGGGCACATTGTCTTGCGATTTCTGTACAGCCATAAACACAGCTCTCTGTATTGGTAGTATCACTCTCTTCTCCTTCCATGTTGAATGCGCATGCCTGTTCTCTGGCAAGCAGTTATATAGTCGGCCTCCGTGATAAACACGCGCTTGCGGCGAACGTCAAACGACGACGCATAGCGCGCGGCAGTGGCCACCTGCGCAGACTCCGAACACGCTTACGGAGCCAATTCCGACATACGCAGACTCGCGCGAAGCGCGGTGTTGACTAGCGTAGCGAAGCTTTTCGTTTCAAAAGCCCAACCCCAGAAAAGTGCCTAAAGTGTAGTGACTATCTGTGTGATGGCACAATGAAGCGCCCTTGGAATTTTTCAAGCTAGACTTTCGTTATCATTTGGTAAAGTGGCGTAAATAAATACGTCAATAACAGCACATTTTTACGATTGTGGCATGCACTGCAATTAAAACTACTCATGTTCTGCCGTGCTCTCAACGGCACGTCACTTCAGTGAACATGCCGAATGCAGCAAAGGAATGCGTGGGCCCTGCAAAGCGGTACGTAGTGCGTTCATTGCGTCCGGCTCGGGACTAGCGAAACCTACAGGAGAATGAAGTGCGGGCGCACTCAGACCTTGGTTAGCGCGGAAAGTGCGCACCAGACCTTATTGGCACCACAGCACTAACCAACATTTTAGCAGACCATGAGGGGAAAAAGAAGCTCTAAGGGATTACACTATTTCCATCCTAGCAGCCGCGCGGCTGTGCCTTCAAAGTAGTTTAAAATTTCATTGCACTGCACAGTGAAGATAGCAAATATCTGGGGCATGTATCGCATGTATCGACGCGCATTTTTTCTAGCTGCACCCTGTCAATAATGTGAAATGCCGAGTTTACTGCAGCTTCTCTGTGAATTTTTACCGTCATCGCCATACTCCTAAAGGCAGGGCCGGAGCGTTTCGGGCGTTGCTGTGAGGGTGAGCACTGGCGGCCTCTACCGGCACACTTGGTTCCTACTCAATGATCACGTGGTATTTCTTCGGCCGCGCGCTGCCGTAGGCGTCCACGGGATGCGCAGGTCGCCCCTTTATACAGTAGGTCGTGGGTTTGACGCGTTCCACTTGACTGCCGGCTACGTGCTACTTCTATGCTTCCTCAGTCGTCATGAGTGCTCCAGGCCCACTAATCATTCGGCACTCGTTCACAGCAGCGTTAAGGGGGCTGCCATCCTTTACGCCAAAGAAACAAATCACTGCACAGCGGGCCGAAAGTTCGATGTTTTGAACGGGTGGTGCGAGAGTGGCGACTGCAGCAAAGCAAAATTTTCACCTGTGACGGCAAGTGAGAAATTTCCCACATGCCGAAGTTTGCATGCTTTCCGGAGCTGTAGGCTGAGCTTGCGGCGTATGTCGCTGACATGCGTCATTGGTCCCTGCCAGTGAAGTGCGACATGGTCATTAAGGACCTCGCCGTGAGTACGAGTGGCTGGCGGCCGAAGATAGCGAAATTACGCCAACCGGACCTGTCAAAAGAGCCTCCCTGACGGCTGCGTGTGATTGGGTGCATTTGGCGTGGGCTGCTGTTCCACAAGATGTCGTGGTGCGGTCGTTTGCCAAATGTGAAATTTCGCTGGACGACGACGCGCTGTGGGACCGCAGCAACAATGACTATGGCAGCACTAGTGAAGACAAGTAGTCCAGTGACCATGTCAGCTACTAGTAAATTTTCGTTATCGAATGCGCCCTCGGGTATGCTTTTTTTTTTCTGTCACGTGATATGGGGGGGTCGACTTACATTCAAGTCGACTTACAATCGTGTAAATATGGTAGTGTTTATTATATTCAAAAAAAGAACACAAGGGAGGGTTTAGTAAAATGCACAGCGAATAAAATATCTTTGAAAAAAATAGTATTGCCTTTTGCAAATCAAGTCGAACATTCTCAAATACGAATAAGAATCAAATATGTTCTTACAGAATATGCTTACAGAATCAAATATGTTCGAAGATGAGCTGTTTTTATCAGCTGATAGCTAGCTCATTGGTATGAGGCCCGAACTTTGTCACAATGAAGATTCACAACAGCTAGTAAGTTAGCCTCAACTGTCCTGACATACTTTCAGCCCTCAGTGTTGCATTTCACTGCTTTAAAGAGATTATTTTGGTTTGGATGAGGGACAGCTGTATCTCTGCGTCAGCCAACACTGTTTTTCTTGCGCTGAAGCTCCTTCAAAGAAATGGCGGCACGCTTCCTTTCCTGTTCATTCCTTAGAGCAATGGCCCCTTCTGTTCTCGTCCTCCTTCCGCCACGCATTCACCCCACGGGCCATTTGAAGCATCCTTTTCGGCAGTTGTACAGTCAACGTCCGATTTTTCAAACTACCTCTGGGCCGCAAAAACATCCAAAAATCGGGCAGTTAAAAAATATGAATGCATATCTTTTACTGCCCTTAGGGGCTAAAATCGCCACATGCACATCCGAAAATGCTCTGGAGGCCTGCCAGTGCATTTATCAGGCATATCGACGCTTGTGATGCGACAGAAGATGGCATGTGCACGGGCGTATAATTAAGAAGTACCATATTTACTCGATTCCACCGCGCACCTTTGTTCCGATAAAATGGGTCCAAAAATTGCATGCACGTTAGAATCGAGTACAACTCTAAATCGGAACCCGCCGTGGTTGCTCAGTGGCTATGGTGTTGGGCTGCTGAGCATGAGGTTGCAGATCGAATCCCGGCTAGGGCGGCCGCATTTTGATGGGGGCAAAATGTGAAAACACTCGTGTACTTAGATGTAGGTACACGTTAAAGAACCCCAGGTAGTCGAAATTTCCGGAGTCCCCTACTATGGCGTGTCTCATAATCAGAAAGTGGTTTTGGCACGTAAAACCCCATAATTTAATTTTTTTTAACCCTAAATCGGCGTTACCATATCGCCATCGGCATTAAAAAAAATGGCCAGCTCATACGCACTACTAGCCTAGTTGCCTTAGCTTCCTCCATGTGCACACCTCCATGTTGTATGTGTAACCAGGCGCTGGTGTAGTCTACCGCCTGTCTTTTCGTTTTCTGCGTTTATTCAGTGAGCATGGAAGCGTCGACTGCGAAGAGATGCCAAGTCACCATGAGGCCGCATTTATAAGGAAAGTTAAAATCAGGCCGCATCACGGGCGTTCGGAGTTCCTGATACTTGCGTGCGGGTCTGGTGCAAACAGAAAGAGAATATTTTCGCTAGCAAAACAACAAGAAAGGGTTTCTGTGGACCGATGCAGTTAGCCCTACAGAAAGGGCTAATGCGGAATGACTTCAAAGCAAGGAGGTGCTGGCTATCAAATTTTATGAAAAGAAAAGGCTTTTCTCTTTGAAGGCGAACAGGGATATTCCAAAAATTTCCCGAAGAGAAATTGCAGGGTTTTCAGCAGTACGTTTTGAAGTTGCACCACAGAAACGGCTACCACTTCGGACAGATTGGAAATGCCAGTCAGATGCCGCTCTACTTTGACATACCTGCCACCACAACCATTGAAAAGAAGGGGGCGAAGCAAGTGCGCGTTTTGTCTTCCGGCCACGAGAAAACTAGAGTCACCGCAATGCTTTGTTGCACTGCGGATAGGCACAAGCTGCCTCCGTATCTTATTTTCAGACGGAAGACGCTCCCGAAAGGAATCGTGTTTCCGAGTAGCGTGAATGTGCACGCAAATGAGAAAGGTAGGATGGACCACGGACTTGGTCGCTGAGTGGATTGGTAACGTGTGGCGCGAGAGACCCGGCGGCAGTTTGGGTCTGCATGGGATGCTTGTGCTCTACAAGTTCAGGTTCCACCTTGACCAGCACATCAAGGACAAGCTGGCTGCATGTAACACCGACCTTGTTGCGATACCTGGCTGCATGTAACTCCGACCTTGTTGCGATACCCGGCGGCATGACATCACAGCTCCAGCCGCTCGATGTTTGAACAAGCCAGTGAAAGATAGAATTCGGGCGCTCTACACCGAATGGCTTGTCAGTGGCTGCCATGAATTCATGCTCGCCAATAAAATGAAGCATGCCTTGCTGCAGGACTTTGCTGGATGGGTGAAAGATGCATGATGCACGATCCCACTTGCCATGGTCAACATGGCTTTTAATAAAGTGCGGGATTTCGAATGCCATGGATGGCACCAAGGATCAAATGCTTTGGTCTGTTAATAGCGATAAGGAGTTGTCTGATAGCGAAGACGTGATATCTACTGCCCCACGTGAGTTGTATCGGTGCAGTGAAAATCTTGGTGGCAAGGTACGCCGCTTCCATTTGTGCTGTATTCATCGCAACTTTAGTGTATTGGGAATAAATCTGTCTTTTCCAAATGAGATAAAATAGTATTTCTATATGAAAGCAACAGGTGTGCGGTATTGTACTCTTTTTTTTTTTTTGCTCATTGAAAACAGGTGCGCATTACAATCGAAGGCGTGTTAGAATTGAGTAAATACAGTACATACTGTGTGCAGTGGCAACTGCCTGTTCCCACACTTGTTGTGCTTCACCACAAATAGTTTCTCATATGCTTCACAGCGTAACATCGCTGTTTTGAGGTGAAGCTGACTTTCGGGAACCGGCATTCATTCATTCATTTGTTCATTCATTTATTTATACTGTCAGCCCTCTTAGGGCTATTGCAGGAGTGGAGAATAAAAACAACAAAAAGAAACATAGAATGTGACCAAGTTACAAGCTTTGACTCACAAAGCTTGCCTTAGAATGGAAAAGACGTATGAAATACAATATACATGGGAAAATAATAAAGAAACCATTCAGAATTTGGCGCCGCCTTGTCATAGACACAAGAAGAGTCACACATGTAAAAGTAAATGCATACATATTGGGCAATTCACTACACTACGTTTTATTACAAAAAATTGTGCTTTTAAGACTTTCCAAAAAGGCAGCTGAAGACATCGAGGTTACAAGAGAGTCGGGTAACGAATTCCATTTTCTTATCGCCCTAGAAAAGAAACTGAACTTGAAGCAAGCACTGCGGGCAAGTGGAGGAGGAATGTACATACTATGATGATGCCTCGTTGACGCATCCATAGGAAGCTCAAAATAATCATCTAGTTTAATATCTACTTGATTGTGAATAACTTCAAAGAGGAATTTCAGAACTCTTCGAGTTCTGAGCTCAAGTGGTGCTAGATCAGCTAATTGACATAACTCTATTGGTGAATGGATGCAACAATATTTATGAATATAAGCCTGGCAGCTAGCCTCTGTATTCGGTCAAGTTTAGAACATTTAGTTATGGCCTGTGGGTCCCAAACAGTTTTAGCATATTCAATAATTGGTCTAACTAGAGTTTTGTAAGCAAGACATTTAATTTCAGGGGTTGCCCGATTGAGGTTCTGCCTCAAAGACCACAGGGCTTTAAACGATTTGATGCACACATTTTCTGTGTGCGTATTCCAGCATAAATTTTATGTAAAAGCTAAACCCAAGCAGTTGTGTTTTCCAAAGTTCTCAAATTTGTTGTCAGCAATGTAGTGTGAGTAACTAAGGGTATGCGTTTTGCATGAAATAGACACAAAGACTTATTTTTGTGGGTTTGTGGCCATTTGCCAATCGTTGCACCATTTTAAAATTTTTTGTAGATTTGAGTTCTTGGTCTTGCCTCGATTGAATTTTGTTATAAATGACGCAGTCGTCGGCAAACAAGCGCAACGGTACAGTGATATCGGTATGCATATCATTAATAAATACGAGAAATAAGAGTGTTCTTAGTACCGTACCCTGAAGTACACCAGACTCTAAAAGTGAGGGTACAGACTGGCAGTTTCCAATTTGAACGTACTGTTCTCTGCAACAAAGGTAAGACGTGAACCATTCCGTGATTGCTGGATTTTTAAATATGGCATCTATTTTGTGTAGTAACTTAAGATGAGAAACTTTATCAAATGCCTTCGCCATGTCTAGGTACACTATGTCGGTTTAGCTACGCGAATTAATGGTTTGGGAGAGGTCATGTACAATTTCTATAGGTTGAGTTGTCGTAGAGAGTTTCCTTCTGAATCCATGTTGACGGCTGTATAGCATCTTATGGTAATCCAGATATTTAATTAAATGTTTTGATACAATATGCTCTAGTAATTTTGAATACGTGTTGGTAAGGGAAATTGGCCGGTAGTTGCTGACGTCTGCTGTTGCACTGCCTTTGTGTATGGGTATGACTTTGGCACACTTCCAAGGACTGCGGAAACAGCCGGTAGTAATAGATGAGTGAAATATAATGGCAAGATACTTTGAAACCCACTTCGCATACCTGTATAAGAATTCGTTGGGTATTTCATCTGGTCCGGGTGATTTCTTTATATTAATGTTGAGCAACAAGTTAAGAATTCCTTTTTGCCTAATTACTATATCCTCTATTGGGGCCCTATCGGATGTATCTACAAAGTGTGGAAACGTACCGTTATCTCACGTAAAAACAGACGAGAAAAAATCACTAAAGCTGTCAACCTGTTTATCGTTACTTTGGCTCGCATTCACGTGTGGTCGCTTACCCTTAAGATTAATGTGGTGCCAAAATTTTCCGGGGTCTTCTGCAAGAGATACTTTAAGTGTGATGCTATAAAACCTGTCCTTGCTCTCCCGAACTAGTTGTTTTAACTGTTTACTTAGTTGCCGAATGGGTCCCTTATATTGGGGGGGGTGAGGTGGGGTTTTGCGAACGGGCTTTTCGTTTCCTTTTCAGTTTCCTTTTAATATGTATAATTTCCCTTGTCATCCAAGGAGTTTTCTTCCTGACAATTTTGCGGCGTTTGGGGACAAGACGTTCGATGCACTGTCGTACAATGTTCGATAAAATGTTCCACAGCAGGTCTGTACCGGCTCCGGAACGCTAATGTACTAAAAACTGGTTGAGGGACTGTTTTAAGAAGTCAAGTGCACCAACATCATCAGCAGCTTGAAAATCTAGAATGAACTTCTTTGAATCAGTACTAGGTATTTTCACAGTAACGTTTAAAGATAACATAACCATATTATGGTCGGATAGACCCTCTGCAACTTCACAGCAAACAAGAGAAGATATCAAGCCTGGCGATACAAAAACCAAATCAAGAATTGAGGACGTTGTTCCGCATACTTGTGTGTAATCCATTACAACCTGGGTTAGCTCGTAACATGTTCACAACTGGCGACTTCTACCGGTCCAGGGGAATGGGACAGCCAATCAATCCCTGGTAAGTCCCTTAGGATCAGAATGTTATCGTCTTGGTGCAGATTCGAATCCATAAAGTTCCCAAGTTGAAACAACGCGTCTATGGGACAACCGGGGGGACGGTACACACCACATATGAAAACTGTACGACTGCCTAAGTTAGTTTTAATCCAGGCTGTTACAATATCACTCTTACCTGGCAGAATTGCAAATGAAATGTTGCTTTTAATCATAATGGCAACACCACCACCCCTTCTCCCTCGATCTTTTATTACTATGTACCTGGAAGGTGTTATTTCCGTATATGTCCGTGTGTAACCATGTTTCTGTAATGACCTGAATGTAAAAACAGCACGTTCCAAAGCATCAGCCTTGTTCACCAGGCTTATGGCATTTAAATTTATGATCTTAAAAGCAGAGGGTTCTGGGTGATAAGTTCATGCCGTAGTTTTATTGGGAGGGGCGTGCCACTTGCTCCGCTCATTTGTTACGTCATTCCAAGTTACATAGCTTTATCAACTTGGAGCTTGTCAAAAAATAATTTAACCTTGGCATCTTTACTTCTTTCTTCTTCCGATGATTTCCAAAGTTTCTTGCGTATGTCAACGACTTGCCTGGAGAAGTCTTCATTAATGCTAAACTGTGTACCTTTGAGCTTGCTGCAGTTGCTCAAAATTCAAATTTTTAGTTTTATCCCTGAAGTCCTGAATTACGTAACATGCTGTGCTTTCTGAGCTTTAAAGCCAGTCGTGAGGACCACAAAGGCGGAGTCAGTGCCATTGCCGACAGCAGCAAATTCTTTCAATAAAAACGCAGTACTGAATGGCAAGAAGCTTAATAGCGAATGTCGAAGCAACTAGGACTAGCGTTGTCGTGGTGGTGGCTACGGCTGCCAGCGGATCTGTATGCAAGAGCGCCGGTTTGAGGGGGCAAGGTAATCAAAATGGCGGCGGTGGTGGCTTTGATTAATGCCGTTTCGGACCTGCAGTCATAGCAAAAATACCGGAAAATCGGGCAGCAAAGTGTTCTTACATCCGAAATTTCAGACGTTCTTATACATTGACCCTGTGGGGTACGGGGTGGTGCCGAGAAGTCGTCCGAATTATCGGGCGTCCGGAAAGTTGGTGGTCGTTGATTGTACACTGGCAACTCCTCCAGCTGGTGACATGGCGTCAAAGACCATTCGTTACTATTCCTCTCTGTTACTCAAGTCAGCATTACCACGACTTTCATTCCCTTTCAGTGAAATTACAGCAAATTTTCTCTGATAGAAGCATATATTCCCCCGAGTTTTCCGTGAGTATTTCCAAACTACTCAAAATCTCTGATAATTCCCAGTTTTCTCAATTTTCCTGGTTGATAGACACCCTGCTTCTACAGCTGCCGTGGTCGCTCAGTGGCCATGGTGTTGGGCTGCTGAGCACGAGGTCGCGGGATCAAATCCTGGCCATGGGGGCCGCGTTTTGATGGGGGCAAAATGAGAAAACACCCGTGTACTTAGATTTAGGTGCACGTTAAAGAACCCCAGGTGGCCAAATTTCCAGAGTCCTCCACTACGGTGTGCCTCATAATCAGAAAGTGGTTTTGGCACGTAAAACCCCATAATTTAATTTTTTTTAAACCCTGATTCTACAGCAGTGGGATAGGATGTGTTTATGGCTTGCTCAACAGCATGGACTTGATGACTGCAGCAGGCAACGGACAGAGGTGTCTCGAACTGCTGAAGCTTATTCTAGCTAAGCCTCTCCAACCACATGCTGCTGATTTTTGCAAAGTGATGGATTTGCACCAGTCCTGCTTCAAATATTTCTGCTTGCACTGCTGCTCGCTGTTGCACGCTCGCACATCTGCACAGCAGCAGCAGATGGCAATGCAGTCTTTGAAGACTCGTCTGTGAACAACTGCTCACTTGTATGCTGAACTTGGAACACTTTGCCCATGGGCATTGCAGTGGGTGTGCATCATGGGAGATGTTCTCACTAGCTTGCTGGTGAGTAGCCTGCCGAGCTGGAAACTAATACAGTAAAGCCTCTATAGTTTGAAGTTTGCTGGACAGCAAAAAATCTTCAGGTTAGTCAGATTTTTGAATTACCCCAGAAGAAGGGAAAACCAGTGCGACACAAGCATGTCGCATTTCTATGTAGCAAACCTACTTGAAGTAACCATTGATGCAGGATTGCTTGGTACATTAGTAGATAGCTGCACCAAGGGTTGTAGGGCGGTATTTTTGGGCTATCACTTTGGAAGATAGTCTTACTTTTGCACTGAACTGAATCAGCACTGGACAAGGTGAAGTATGTGACCGACAACACTCTTCACGCTGTGCAATGATAAAGAGCTTGGCACAGCATCAGAAACGCTGTTAGTCGTAAATGCTGACACATCCACTTCCAAGTCGCACGAAAGTGAAACTCAGTACCGTATTTGCAAACGTGGCTACTTGTGGAATTCGCACCTTTACCCACTGTTTTTTTGGACTACCGATCATTCAACCTTTCAGGCAATCCCTGCCAAGTCTGAATACTTCGGCTGCTACTGTACATCACATTATCTTAATGTGCATATTTATTTTAGTTTTCCTCCGTCCCCCAACTGCCCCTTCACCTTATAAACATGACAGGCTTATAATTAAAAGTGTGCAAATATTCAGAACTTTTGAATAGCAAATTTTATAGTCTCTATTTGTCAATGCAGATATTTCTTAAATGCTTTTTTTAATATCTCGAAATGTCAGCTATGCCCAATTAACCATAGAATTAGAGTATACTTATGGTGAATTTTCATTCCCATGGGCATAGTATGGACAAAATGGGAGCTTGCATACTGGAAGAGGCTATGTCGCTTAAGTAGCCATACTTTACAGGCTATACAGCAGTCATTCGCACTCTGTGAAGTGTCCTGTGCATGCAAATAAATTACAATAGAACCACGTTCATATGTATTGGGAAAAAAAACGTGAGAAAAACGTACCGACCAGGAAAACGTAAGAACCGAACTGCAGCAACCCCTCGTTATAACGTAGTCAGCAGGATGGTGAAATAATTCGTTATAAGTGGTAATTCGATATAAGTGACCACTCGAGAAAAGCTAAAGCAGTCAAGCTTTAATTGCACCACAACTGCAATGAAGTCAAAATCTATTGTATTCAGTGAAGCAAAACTTTATTCAGGTGCAAAAAAAGGCAGTGAGCTTTAGCTGTTTCAAGTTCCGGGTGTGAGCAACCCCTGCTCTAATTTGGTCAAGCATCGCATGAGGCCGTGGTCGCCGCCCATGCATTGAATCTTGTTTCACGGCAGGCATAGGTACTGCCGCATCTGCCCTATAGTTGGCACTTCACGTGGCTCTTCGTCCTCATCAGGGCCACCAACAGTGTCAATAGTATCTCCGCATCCATCGCTGGGGCGACCATGGGAGCAGCAGCGTCAGCCAACGCAAATTTCTCGAAGTCGCCTTCTACCTCTTGGCCGGCAATCTTATGAACAGCCTCGTACAGATTGCTGCAGGTCTGGTCATCGGCAGGCTAGTCATCGTCAGGGTCGCTGACGACGGCGCGGGAAAAGCCAGCGTGCGCAAAGCATTTGGCGATCTTTGAAGATGCGAGTTCTTTCCGTGAAAAGTTCAGCAAATGGATCGCACCAAGCAAATCAATGTTGTACCTCTTGCTGGCATCGTACACTATGAGCATGCGCTGCAAAAGAGCCTTGCAGTACAGCTTCCGGGTGGTCTCAATGATGCCTGGATCCATCGGTTGCAGTACCGCGGTTGTGTTTGCAGGCAAAAATTCCACAGCCATCGTCTTGAGGTTGTCGATCTTCCCGTGGCTCGGACAGTTGTTAATTGTGAAAAGCACTTGCCAATTCTTTGCGTCAAACTGTCTATCCACAAGGCGCACATAGTCTTAAAAAATAGCAGCAGTCTTCCATGCTTGCTTGTTACTTCTGTAGATGCATTCCTTGGGAATACAGTGCAGTCCACTTATAACGATATCGAGAAAGATGAAAAATATGATCGTTATAACCGATGATTGCTATATCTGGGCTGCAGTTATTAAAAAAATAACACACGGAACATATTTTTGCAGCTCCGAACTCGAATTCGCTACTTGCTCTAATAAATAGATGATGTAGAACGCAGGCTGTGAAAAACAAACTTTATTTCTAGTGCCAATGACCATGTCAAGGGTTAGGCGCACCGAAATAGTCCGAAATCTGCACTTGCTTTTGCAGCAGCTTCAGCTTCACAACCGCGGTGTGCATGGATTCCAGCTGCTGGGCGAACACTGGCGGCAATCCTTTAGCATGCATAAAATCAATTAAGGAGTCGACAGACGACAGTGCACTTTGCTTGAACATCGAGGTCGAGGTCAAGGAGCCACTGTCAATCTCATTGTCACTGTCGCTGCTGACGTTGCCGCCGTTGAAATAGCTGAATTTATGAATACTAGAATGTGCACATCATTTTGTACTGCTTGTGATGGCGGCTGTTCATTATTGGAAAACTATTCAGTATATGATTTGATTCACTTCTGGCGCTATTTGATTCGTATTCTACTCGATCACAAAAATCGCTATTTGCACACCCCTACTCGTAATCGAATAAATACAGTTTGGTGTTGCTTCTGCTCAGAAGCAGAAGCTGAGGAGACAAGTTCGAGAGGAGAACATAGGAGAAAGCATAGGTTTAACAAATACTTAACCTGGTCAGTGAAAATGTTTATGGAGGGGTTCTGTTGAGCCCCTCCGGACTGCGGGACTTCTCGCTCGGTGGATTAGAATTTGGAGCACTTGCCCAGTACTGGTACAGTTGTGTTCATTGGCTTGCCTGGGATTGGGGGCTGAGCACTGCCACCTAAAATGTCTTAAAATGGCTGGCTGTTCACCGCCAGTCACGTGCATGACTACATCTTGCAACAGGCACGCTTGCTCCACCATGGAGTTCAAGTGATTTTTAAGTTGACATCACACGCTTTTCATGTCTTGTTTTTCTTTCATGCTTTGTTGTCCCTGTGTTCGATTCCCAAGTAGCATGCTGCTCTTCATGTAATGATGACGCTGCTCTTCATGTATAACCAACGAGCTCAAACAGCTCTTTGGCATACTTAGAAAATTCTAACGTAAAATGATGTGCGTCATTGTTTTTTCCTTTCTTTTTTTTTGTGCGTGCCGGCTGTATCGTTCCGTGAAATGTTAGATGCCATGTTTTGCAACTTCTGAAGGTGCTTTTTTTTTCTTGTGGAATTTGCTACAAGTGCAATTTTCCCGTTCCTGTTCCTAGCCATTTTTTTTCTTAATAACTTGTACCTGGCTTCTTCACGTGTTTATTTCTGTCTTCAGCCATTTATAACCAGTGTTGTATATCTATAAGTTTTCTTTGATGAATCCCCCCCATGTAATGCCCGCATTGGGCCTTTAGGGTATTGAAATAAATAAATGGCGTGTGCCATAAATGAACCAACGCAGTTTTGATGTTCAGTGAGCATTCGTTTCTTGCGCTGTCTTTCTTACGCAGTCGAGGAGAGCAAGCACTTGGCCCAGCAAGGCCAGCAGCAGCCCACACCTCACGGCACCACCAAACTGTTCACTGACGCCGAGCTGCAGTCCATGATTGACCCCATCCTCCAGATGGACGACCGCAACCGCGACGGCTTCATCGACTACCCCGAGTTTGTGGCTGCACAGAAGTCCCGTGGATTCTAAGCACACCTCCCACAATTAACTTCCTGAAAGCCGGGATGTGTCATAGTGTGCAGAGTGCAGGACGTTGGGGTGACATGATGAGTGGGACAGGATCGACAGAGCAGTTAGGGTGGTCCCCCTTATGCTGTTGCCTCATTTTTTGCACGGCTGTAGCCATGATTCTCTTCCAGGTGTCTTGTGCACCACAAGCTTGTGCACTTTAGTTGACAAATCTCGTACCATTGCTTTGTGAATTTGGCACCGTATCTTTTTTTTTTTTTTCTTGAGCTATGATTCTTATCCTGAAGTCTCGGTGATGTCCTGTTGCACTTGAGTGGACAAGTCTTGCACTGCTTTATCGTCAAGTTTGCATTAGGAGCTGCAGAACTGCAGGGAAAATGTGGTAACTAGCCATGGCACATTTGCTATGCAAGTTGCTTTGACACTGCTCACAATTTGCCAATGTGTGCCGGCCATGGCAACTGTCAAGGCATGGCACATAACATGAGCATCACTTTGACCATCATGGCCGTAAGCAGGTAAACTCTTGCTAAGCGTTCGTTGTGTACATTTGTTGAGAACTGTTCTTGCATTTCTGACTTTCGCACTTCTGATGAGCACAGACAGTAACCTGCATTTTCATTCTAACGGCTTTGCAATTGCTGCTGTTTTGTTTTCCCTAACATTTCACTACAAGGTGGCATTTTGCGCTCTCCCGTTCTTTAACAGAACACTTGGCTTGGCTGCTTTTGGTGGAAAAAGAAAATGAAAGCATCATTGTATGCACATGTGTTTCTGCCACAATAGAGACTGGGTTTAATGCCTCTTGGCAACTAACACTCCAGGCAAACAGCAGCGCCAAGTGTTCTATTGTATGATGTGCAGCGAGAAATGTACCCTTATCTTTAAAAATTAAATGAAAACAGGGCAGCTGTAAGCACGAAATCTAGGGGTGTGTGAATATAAAATTATCAATTTCACAGTGAGCTGAAATTTATAATTTCAGCAGCGACACACTCCTGCATTCTCCAATTCCTTCAGACACCAAAAAGAGCTGCTCACTGGGCATACTAGTGTCCTGGTATCGAAATTTGAAGTATTTACATACTGCTAACAAAATCCTTTCAGAGTTGGAACAAAAATTCAGGTCATTGCACTGGCAGATGGCATGCCATTGAGGCAACTGTGATGTTGTTTGTATGCATAGTCGAGTAGTACCGAGAGATGGGCAGCAAAACTAGTGTTGCCCTCCACAGGGAGTGTTATCTAAACCACAGTGTGGTTTACTCTACTGAAGGCTTATCATCCTGTCTTGCACCCAGGAAACGCATGTGTGAATGTTTAGGCTGTGCGTGTCACTAATGACCGGTGTCTCCACTGTTTAATACGTTCCAAGACTGTTCTTAGCTCATGGAATGAATGCTGTTTTGAGTAACGTGTGACAAACCCTGCAATGTGTAACCTCAGCTTTATCGGTTTGTTGTAAGCATCCTTCACATTATACCACATCCAGATTTCTGAATCGAGAATGTCGATCAGCACATTTTTTTTTTCATGTTAATTCACTTGAAGGGGTGAAGAGTCATTTTCTGCCATGTCCTTGAATATTTCCTGCAGTTCAATTAAGACTGCCTAATTAACTTGATTTTTATTTGTATCTGCTTGTTGCTTCTAGCATTCTCTTCATAAATATGAAATAATGTTGGTAGAGCATAGTGACGATGGCACTGCTGGAGCTATGTTCAACACGTTAAAATCCTCGTGCTTACTGCGGAATGGGGGTGGGAACAGAATTGGTTTTGCATTGAAAGCTTTGTGGCGTAAAATCGCAGGTGCTTGGATGTTGAAGAGTCACTGTTTTACAAAGTAGGATCTGTTCACCCGTGCATTGATAGTGGCAGACTATTCAACGAGGAACAGTTCTATATGCAACTGCTTTAATCTATTGGCCTAGAATTAACTACACTCAATGCTAGCTTGAAAGAAGGCTTCAAGCACTACAGCAAAGTCCCATTGTACTAGTTTTACAAAGCAGATCACGGTCAAGCGCGCTTGACCGTGATCTGCTATGGGTAACAAACTAGCCCAAAAGTCTGTGCTCTTTAGTTTTAGAAAACCTTGTTTCATTCAAAGCTCCATTCGGAGTGAAGGCAGTGCCACCCAGTGGTGGCATTGTTTTCAGTGTCAAAACAGCAAACATATTGAGTTAAATGGCCTTCACTTTTTTTTTATAACACCAGCACTAATAAATTGCAGTGACGAGATAACAATCCAGAAATCGAGTGCAGTATAGAATTCAGTATATACAGCTTTAAATCTATGTATTTCAGAAATGGCTGGTAGTGTGTAGTGACACCAAATTTAGTATAGCTTAGCAGTTAGTGATCAGCATTGTTTTTGACATGTATGTGCAACTGCTGCCGTGCTAGCGTTCTGATTTTGTTGAAAGAATATTCACTCCTGGCTTTGTCACTGGAGTTTTCTCGTCATGCTGTAGTGCCCGTACAGGCGCTCTAGGAATGCCTGTGGCGACTTTTGACAGATCCTTTACATGCCTTGAGCACATGACTATGAGGATGTTAGGGGTAGCAACAGTGCAGCATCTTTGTCTTACACCCATGTATAATAATGGCTATTGTGGTGTGAAACTTTTGATGCATGTGATCCATTTTCTCGTCACAAATTTCGCTCAGTCACGTGACTTTGCCAAGTGCTTCTTCTACATCACTGTTCTGAATTTGGGGCTGTAATTACTTAGCATCACTTAAAAGTCATGCTTCTGTTCTCTGTGGTGCAAGTGTGTTGTGACGTGCTCCCTAAACTAATCAGCAGGCACACACAACTCCGAATTGTCGGTACCAGTGTTTTGGCATGCAGATCGTTCAATGTGGATATTATTAATTAACATACAGCTGAAGTTAGGGGTTAGCATGAAAGTGGTGCATGAACTATCAGCCAAGCTTGGCTATTGCATTTCAAGTCTGTGATTCACTATTAATATGTGTGGTAATCATGAATGTTGCAGCACATATTGAAGGGAATGCACTTGAGAATTATAATACCTCCATTTTATTGCGCCTGTGTACATAGCAACTTGAATGTATAGTGTCTATGCTAATGCATTTGTATGGTTATTTTGCGCCCTTGCTTGTAAAGAAAGCTTTTTACTGGTGTTCGCAAGTAGTTTTCTCAGGACTCAGCTGTTTTGTGGTGACTCTTTAGCATGCACACACAATTTCAACCAGCCCATCAAGGGTCGAAGGGCTACATTATCAGCAGTGTGCTGGGTCAAAATGCAACAACACATTGTTCAAACGTTGTATGCGATATAGGGCTGTTTCACAAATTACATGGACAGGTTCTCATGTTTAATGCTTGTCAGCTGCATACATATCAATATCTGCTGGCATGCTACAAGCCTTAAGCTGGAATGTTACACCTGGACTGGCAATTTTAGGGTCACTTTGAGCTAGCGTAGTTTGCTTCGCTGAATGCCACTTTGATGTCAAGGTGGTACACAGCAAAACACTGTCATTCGGAGGTAATGGCAGTAGCAGTTTGGTGGTACAAAAAGCACTCAAAATTGTTCTTATTTGTCCTTAATTTTGCTTTTTTTTTTCATTATAAAATATGCATCTCAACTGGCGCTGAAAGAAACTGCTGAGACAGGCAACGCCTTTGCGTGCCTGGGATGCATTTCTGCAGTAGTACACGTACACTGTCGTCCTTTATGAAAGGGAACACGCGAGTGCGTGGCCTGCACTCTGCGGCGGCTGCCTACAGCGCCATCAAAGAAAGAATGTCCGCTTTTGGCGTCATCTATTCGCAAACAAAATAATGACTGTGCTCACGTACCACGCTCGATTTGTTGGTAGCAGACAACGCGCTGCAGGCATCGCTCGTGCGAGCGGAGAGGAAGCGCAATCTAGCAGTGCTTGTCTGCCGGCCATGGCTCTTTATTTTGTTTGCCAATAGATGATGCCAAAAGCTGGCGTGCTTTCTTTAGCTGTCGGTTGAGGGCGCTGTAGGCAGCCGCTGCAGAGCGCAGGTCACGCGCTCGCGTGTTCCCTTTCATAAAGCATGACAGTGTACTGCAAAATGCAGCCACTGCTGAAGTTCAGCAATAGGAAGTGCAAGACTGTTCTTTTTGTCGATTGGAATTGTGCTAGCACAAAAGTGCCAAGCTCTTCAGTTGCTTTTCCTGTTTTATTTTTTTACCTTTTACAAGTGCTACTGTTAAGACAACATACTTTGTAGAACACTCATTGTTCTGATGGTCTCCACAATGAGAACCACCACTCACTTCGGACTGCAGCCCTTGATCAAGTGACACTCTCTCAACATGACACTGAATTCGCCCATCCAACAGATTTTCGAGAGAATGCATTTTGACCCCCTGGAGAATTAAGCTAGCTGTGTGTGTACATGTAATCGACAACTGCAGTTTGAGTGCAGCAATACATTCCACAAATCATGGAGGTTGTGATTGATAATAACTGTGTAGTGTCTAGCAGTCCCTCTTTTGTGACACATTGCATGTATGAATCTCGGCAAGTTTATACGTAAATTTACTTTTACTGCCAGCAACATTGATTTAGTTGCTAGTATCATATGTGTTCTTTTTCATTCTTTTTTCTCACAGTTTTCATTTTCACAGTTGCTCATGCCAAGTTTACCTCTTCTTGTTGTAGTTTCTTGTGGAAATTGTGTCACACTTTTTTGCTTTGGCATGATTTCATGCTACCAACACTGCACATCTTGTCACTAATTAGTAAGGTTCTTTTCGCATTACGTAAACCAACATTTGCTGGCGGTGTTCAAGCGGACTGGTCACACTGAGCAGATAATGACTGCAGTTCCTCAATAATGTGCTTGTCAATCGAGCTTACTGATTCCTCAAGCACTGAAGCAGTTGTCAGCGTGGTGGCTTTTGCATTGCACAAGTGGAAAGAATATTGAGTCGAAAATACATTTTCTTTTGGGTTATGTTGCACACATTATAAAAATTAAAGGGGTGCTGCAAGATCAAACTAGGAAGTTTGTTTTATGGGTAGTGATGACTACCCACTGCATTCAATGAAAAGCTCCATGTGTCTAGTGAGCTGGGAGTGTGGAACATCATTAAATGTTTCATTCTGCCTAATAAAGCATGCTTTCGTTTTTTTCATTGCTTTCTTTTTCTTCTCCAGCTCTTTGTGTCTTGGACATTTCTCTGGTCAATCCTGATGCCCATAAAGGCAGTAGTACAATATGACAATAGTGTCTGCCACCAGAAGGCTCATTCCATAGTTGCCACTTCTCAGTACAGCTACATCAGGGCAGAGATCACTAACAGCTTTATTGTCAGCTGGAGTAATAAATTTCCATTCTGGAATGCCAAATGCCCTTTGCAGATATATATGTCGATGTAAGCAGATGATACGTCAAAGACCGTAAAGCTGTTTGCAGGCTGTTGTTATCGACTCATCACCAACACCTTGATCACATGGCCGCTGAAAGATCCATCGCACAGTGAGTAGAAGGAGGAGTTCAGTGTTTATTTTGTTTGCCCTATGACCTAATGCGAAAGTGGGATGTTCGCAGTGAGTCGAGTATTGGTAAGCCATAAAAGACTGCATTCAAGTGTTTGTACTAGCTTATTGTGACAGCTTGAAATTTGGACAGTGTCTGCTTGGGACTAACTGGTAACTAATATTGCTAGGGAGCAATTTGAGAAAAACAGCTATGCAGGGAAAAATTTAGAGGATGCTTAAGCTTCACCTTTAAGAGTGGAACGCGATAGCATTAAAAGATCCTCTAGTGCTTCTTGCGCTTCCTGGCGACCGCAGCTTATGTAACTGTAATGTTTACCGAGAAATGCTGGCAGCGAACGCTATGCATGAAGGCGAGCTTTCTGGTAGAAACGCTTTCTGGCGTGGGCCACGATACGGCGGAGGCGAGCGTCATCTAGAGATGTTGCAAGAAACTGGGCGCGCTGATTTATAGTCTTTGATATTTGCATGCGCAAATCTGGGAGACCATGACCGTTCTATGAATTGTAGGAAGGCTGAAAAAGGGCTTGTGGTCTTTTTTTTACTTCTCGCTAACAGAATTACGTTGTCTTGTATATTCAAATTTTAGTCCGATGCTATCATGCCTGTAGGTTGTGCAAGTCGTACGTTACGATCTTTTTACATATTTTACCTTGAGAAATTCAATTAGTTCAGTAATTTCCTTGCGCCACATGAAGGGCCTGTGTGGTTGGGTATGTGTGG
The DNA here is from genome assembly GCF_050947875.1 of Dermacentor variabilis. NCBI lineage: Eukaryota > Metazoa > Arthropoda > Arachnida > Ixodida > Ixodidae > Dermacentor > Dermacentor variabilis. The sequence goes on along the minus strand of NC_134574.1, from coordinate 21,231,721 downwards.
TTTGAAATTCTTTTTGCCGAAGCGACATCCAACGCTGGACGCGGGATGCCCGACGCCGGATTTTCTGAAGGACGGGGCCCTTAATGCTATTGCATTAAAGTAACAAAGTTTGAGGCTTGTCAGGCAAGGTGTTTTGTACTGAATTGTGCATCTGAAACTGCGCCTCTATGTAAATTAGTCTACGCTTGTTACAACAGACCTGTGTACAACAGACTTTGATATAACGGACCATATTGAAACCTTTGTTTGCTCTACCTATTTTATTAATGCAAAGTTTGCTTTTAGTGGACCGCGCTACAACAGACAAAATTAGAGGTCATTTTTGTCGAGATAGGGCGTGTAAAACAAACTTTTGCCATGCCGACACGGGCTGGCAACTGGCTTGCAAGAGTCGGCTGACGATCGCAGCTCAATATTGCGCGTGCGAGGGAGGAGAGTGGGGTGAAAGCAAGCTGTGTGTCACGTGCAAGGCACAGGGGGAGGGGGAGCTCTACTCTGGTGGCTGCTGTTATTGGCACAGCCGCGCGGGCGCCGTATCTTGAAAGATATCTGGACTGTGGACAAAGTAAGTGCCCGCACGGGCCTAATCTTCAAGGCGACCTGCGATGTGGACAAATCGCGCACAGTGCTGGTAGCTTTGTATGCACTGTGCTTTCGACATTTTGTTTGCCTTGAAGCAAGAGACAGCGCAAAGATCAATTCACGGGCAATTAAACTACTATTCTTACTTTGCATAGCTGTGTACTAATTTGCTATTGCAATCGATTCTTCGATCGCCTTTCGGGTGAAACTGTGACTTTTGTTTGTTTGGATGTTCATCACTCACTATTTGCAATAATGTTGCACTTCGCAACCAAAGTTTCGGTAGTGGGGCATTTTGGATATCACGGACTTCGGGTAAAACACATTTTTTGTTGGATTATCAGGGTCCGTCGTAAGGAGAGTCGACTGTACTAACAGTGATAACTGCAGAAAAGCATCCACATACATGTGCTGCCACACTATATAAGCACATCGTGCTTGTGGGTGAGCAAGGAGGTCTAGCATAACAGATGACATCATAAATGTAAGAGCACCGAGTGCACAAGGTATTTGAGGATGCGGCTTCGAATAACCTTAGATGTTAACATTCTGCCTAGACACTTTGCATTCACCAGCTTCTCTGTAACCTATCTAGCATATTTATTCCAGGGTAGCAACTTCAAGTCGGACACAGGAGATGAAGCCATGAACTGTCCTAGTCACCTTATGCACCGACCACATCGACTTTCGAGATCAGCACCTTCTTGAATATCAGGAATCTTTTGTTTTCTGGGTGAAACAAGAGATTGAAACGAGAGGTCATGGCCAATGTTCATCTGTGACAAAGAAATGGGTGCTGCCAGTAGTCAGGCACCATTCAGGTGGTTGGGTTTCTCCACCAGGAGGGGGTTATCGTGGGTGTGAACGCAGTAAAGCCAGTTATGGTAATTGCCTAGCAGGTTCTGCTGGCAAAGTCAACAGCCAAGATTTCTGTGCCCAATGTCATTAAGCACCACTGCAAACTATTGGTTTGTTTGCCGGTGCGACCCAAAATCAGCAGCCTGTCGCCCTCTATGGCCGTGTCAGCCTCAATGTTTACATCCCACTGACCTATATTGAAAACTGCTATGCTGCTATTTATTAGAGGCGTTGCTGAGAGAAAGGATAACAAACAGCCATGCAATTCTTAAGGTTCCCTAAATGCTGCTATTTTGAAAACACTGCCCAACATCAGCACACACTATTTGATCCAAACATGCAGCAGTTATCAAAGCCAGATTTTGTCTATAGTCGAAGCCGGAGATAGCTCTTAGAAATCAGTGGTCAAAGAAACAATGCAAAGCTTTGGAACAAATATGTTGAACCTTGCCTAAATATCATTGCTGTTCCTGAAGTCTTCATCATGTCCTCAAATACCTAGTGCATCCAGTACGTAACATATTAAAAATGAAGGAAAAGTGATGTGTCATGTGTCACTGCTCCTTCTCATGTGCTTGTTTTGGACAACTCTGACCAGACCAAGCAGCAGCATTCCAGCAAATCGATGGACCTGCTCAGATCGGATTGCTGTCTTCTGTACAAGCAAATGAGTAAGGAACAGAGTTAGTAAGCAAGTGAACATCGAAACATAACGCAACAAAGTAAATTGCAAAATACAAAACAAGGTTCCAATGCAAGTGAACAAAAAACAAAATGCAACACAACAAAATATGTTTGTGAATTAAGCACTAAAAGAGCATTTGACTGCAAGTGATGGAGGAAATGCAACACATCACAAAATATACAAATTATGGACTTAAACAACTAATCCATGATACAGCGCTATTGCAAAAAATTCACGTCAAGCTTGTGACGAAAGTTATGTAGTGTTATGTATTATTGGTCATGTAACCCCCCTTATGCAATGCTTCATTGGAGAGAGTGCAAGATACAGTGAATAAATAAATGAATTACTGCACAAGGAAAGGTGCACCTTTTGCAATGGCAACAGATTTATACATTTCAATCCATGGGCTTCTCTTACTGGTCAGCACTTGAGCTGTTTGGCGTGATGGAGGCACCTGGGTCTGTCTTCACTTGCGTCCAGGCCTCTCGCTCTGGTGGAAACAATAGCTTCGCAAGGAGTGCTGCAACTTGCGATTGGATGCCAATCCCTCTGGCTCTCAGGACGTCGCAACACTGCAGTATCTTTCATACCTACGGTGCGTTTCAGTCAAGTAGACATAAAGAAAGAGTTGGATAGATATATTTGTACATTTGTTTCACTAATCCATTATTTGCTGTGGTGGACATCAGGCGCATATCTTGAAATTGCTTATGAACATGCAAACAGCTTGCTAAAGATTTTTACCTATTAGTTTTAGAGGCCATGTAGTAACAAAAGTCAAAGCTAGCCAGTCGGGAAAGTATTCGTTAGTAGGTATCTTAACTGGCAGCAGCTTCAAGAAATGTGTATTGGAATTAAAAGTTGCATGCAAAATTTTTCCACTGAACAAACATAGTTATGCAGGAGAATAGACAGCAGGATGCCAGTGCATCTGGAATATTTTTAAACTGGTGCCACTTGTGAAGCTTCTGTCAAATAGATATTCTTCCTGCATGAGGTAGGAGCAGTTTGGCAATGGCATGATTCCAAATTAAAAAAAAAAATGCAGTAAATTTTGTTAGCATGTCCATTAAGAATTTGAAGATGTGTGTCTATAATTTACTGGCACTAATAATACTTGAATCCAATTATCTCAGAAAAGATGTATTAGCCACATAAAATTGTTTTAACACCCAGTATAGTTTATAAGTAGTCTCTATTTGTTCATGTCAGTACAGATAGTACTATACACCTTTTGTTATACTAGTTCGGATGGATATCACAGGACTTTAGTTGAGTGCAATCCTAAAACAGGGTGTCTACCAAGTTGACATTTGCAAAATCCCCGAGTTTTACAGGTTTTCCTTACAGAGTAAATAAATATTTGAATATTGTAAAGTCAGTCATGCTATGCTTCTTCATAAAAAGGATTAAGTCCCCTCTCGAATTACGTGCACAAGTTATTCATTAGCCTCAAGCATTTTAGGAAAAAAAATATATATATATATTTATAAAGATTGCTAACGACAAGCCCCCATCAAGCGTAACATAACACATCAATCAATCATTTTATTTCCTTAAAAAAGGAGGAGTACGGGACTAAAAGCTCGGATGGCTTGACCAGGTCCCGCCCCCTTGCAAGGTGGCATAACAGAAAGATGACAGCCCGTCATACAAAACAAATGAACAAAGCATCACAAAGCAACAGGTTATACAGAGTGAAACAAGACGGCAAGAAATAATCAACACACATGAACAACAGTGGGGAACAAAAATAGGAGAATAAGAAGGCATGGTCTAGTCTTGCAAATAAATAAGTTGACTAAAACGTTTAAAGCAAGAGTTTCGGTTTCTGGAGGGATAAAAATTTTGTCAGTCTAATAAGTTTAACAGTGAAGGTAATGTATAAAATAAAAATTGCTCATCATAGGAAGTTCTCGGGGTGGGTACGAACCACATTTCTTTATGTCGGGTCTGACGAATATTTGTATTCTCTCAAAGTTTTGCCAGATGAATTGTATCATAAATGCCAAATTTTACTAAACCTTTGTAGCACATCAACCTATAATTGTAAAAACAAAACACAGGAAGAATTTGATATTTAGAAAAAAAGTATATGGTTCTGTGGAGTATGTGTAATGGACAGCACCTAAGTAACGCACAACTTTTTTTTTGTAGCAAATGTAGTTTCTGCAAGTTTGTCACACCAGTTGTGCCCCACACCATGATGCAGTACTGCATGACAGATACCACCAGAGCATTGTATAGCATTATTTTTACCTTGGTTGGGATTAATTAAGCGACGCAGACTAACAATGACACCAATGGCAGATGACAATATTGATTGGAGATGATCAACATGCTGGTAGTGCCTTCACCTGTAACTTCACTCTGTAACGATACATATCACTCAGAAGCAAAATGGAAGTAATTTAGGTTATCAGAACCTTCAATTTGCCATTAACTTAATGTTCATGCTCTATTCCTTGTTATCATTGCACAGAAATGGCAAAAACTGGTCGCGTCTACAAATGTGGACGCCGTGACTGAAGGTGATATGAGCTACTTTTAGCAATTTATAACAAGCTCATTGGTGTGAGGTGTGAACTTTGTCACAACTGAGATTCTCAACAGCTGGTGTGTCAACCTCAACTCTCCTGACATACTCTCAGCCCATGCACAACAAATCAATGTTGCATTTCACTTCTTTAGCGAGTTTATTTCGGTTTGGATGAGGAACACCTGCATTCAAGCGTCAGCCAACACATTGTTTATTTAGCTGAAGCTCCTTGAAAAAAAAGCGGCGGCAGGCTTCATTTCCCGTTCATTCCTCAATGCGTAGGTCCTTTCTGTTCTCGTCCTCTTTCTACCGCGCGTTCGCGCCACGGGCCATTTGAAGCATCCTCTTCGTCTGCTGTACAGTCAACGTCCGATTTTTCGGACTCCCTAAGAGCCGCGAAAAAGTCCGTAAAATCGGGCAGTCCGTAAAAAGGAATGCATGTCTTTTACTGCCATTAAAGGTTCAATTCGCCGCAGGCACATCCAAAAACGCCTACCAGCATGCTTATTAAGCATATCGGTGCCTGTACTGTGACAGGAGATGGTGGATGGACGCGTGTATTATTAAGGCCCACGCTTGTTATACTTCACCGCATAACACTTTTGTATGGAGGCAAAGCTGACTTGGGAACCAGCATTGTGCAACGCGCCGTACTTTCCGAGGTTCGAAGCCAATCGCGAGGACCACAAAGACTGAGTCAGTGCCACTGCTTACAGCGGTGACTTCTTTCAATGAAAAACACGGCGCCGAATGGCAAGAAGCTTTATAATGAATGTCGAAGCAGCTAGGCCTAGCGTTTAATTACCACGGTGGCGAGGTAATAGAGAGTTTTAGAATAGGGGCCCCAATAGTTAGGGGCCCCAAAGATCTTTGCGGGTGTTAACGTTGGGGCATGCAGGAGTGAAGAGTTTTCGAATAGGGCTTTGCGTTCGCGGATAGCGTCTTGCGCTGACAGCGACACTACGGCGTCAGAGAATAGCTATTAGAAATAAATAAAATATACCATTTGATGATAGGAACAGTAATCTTTACCAGGGCCGTATTAGGAAAAATGGAGGCCCTGGGCTAATGCGCATGAGGCCCCTTTTCCCTATACTGACCCCCTGTCGCCTGCTACGCTACTGGAAATATGCCTGTTTCATTTTAATTCTACCAAATTAAAAAGAACGAAGTGCGATCAACGGGATTATTATTATTGTGATTATTATGAGGAAAACAACAAAACTTGCTTGAAATATGCGTGCTGTTGTAAACGCCAACACATTTGTTCACTTTGTGATTAATCTGCATTCTGTTTTCAGCAAAAGCTATAGGCTTTAAGGAAAGGTTTAGTGCACTCAAGACGAACAAGAACGTAGAAAAGACAACACAGCTCAGACGTCGATCCTTCCGAAGGTAGGCTTTGTTTGCATCACTAAGTTTAATTCCCTGAGGTGACGCATGGTTGTATCCAAAACATTCTTTTTTTAAAATTCAAGCATCAGACGTAGTAATCGTTATACATGTTACGCTATAAATATGCAATAAATATATACAATACTTAAGGCATACAATCGCCATAAGAATGCACTAGAATACAGATGAAAATTTTATCAACTGTAATTACAAAACATTATTTGAATATATTTTCGTTAAAGGTAAGGGAAGCAAGGACGACACCAAATAAACGTGGCACTACGAAAAACAACAAAAATACAGTTCTTTATAAGCACGCTAAATATCGCAAGAAGAACAAACAAGAGACGAACAACGAAGATTTGCATATCTTGAATTGCACTGCTCAGCGTTTCATTGGCAACGTGGAGGCGACACAACGAACTTATTGGAACTATTCGTGCATAGCGCAAACAGTCCTCTTTTAAAAAGGCATCTTTCGCGCCTTCGCTTTGGCGAAATCAGATATAGTCTGTTCGAAGGATAGATTGTGGAGGAGGTCACTTTCAATGGACATGATAGCAAGCGAGTTCACCTTGTCGTCAAGGTGATTTTTTGTCAGCGACAACTTGGAAAACGATCGTTCGGTCTCACAGTTTGCCACGGGTATGCTTAAGTACATTCGCAAAGCAATAAAGGTTCGGAAACACATCAATAAGTATTCTTTCGTGCAACAACTTCATTATTCCCAGGGGACTCGTTCCTGGTACACAGAGTTGTGCAGAAAGTTCGCAAACTGAATGATTTGAGCGGGAAATGCTGGCTCCAAATGATTTTTGTAGGTTTTCACCAACTTCTCAGCCTGCTGTGCCAGAGAGGCCTCGCTCCCAACTTCTGTCAGCAATTTTAAGAATGCGAACTTTCGCAGAGTTCAGTGTAGGCAGCCTTTCACACTCGCAAAGCAGAGCCTAGGCTGTCAAGTACAACATTCTAGGTCTCTACGATAAATTTTTTTCTACCTTGTAGCGCACTACCCAGGTAGCACAAAAGAGATACGTAACGTTTTCGTAGCGTTTATCCAAGACGATAAAAACGGGTTAAAGAAGACACGAATGAGAGAACTTCGGCGGGAAAACGTCGGATATCTCTGCTAATGTCCGGCTTAATTACTTTCTTGAGACGATCTAGAACAGGTCTGCAAGGCGTATTCGAAAAGCTGGTCTAGAAATAGGATTGGGAAAGACACAAGTAATCCCTTTGCCAAAACTATTCGTAACCACTTTCTAAACGTTTTTAGGACGTTATCAAAAAGCTGGTCTAGAAGCGGTCTTGAAAGGTTTACGATCATCTGAAGCTAATTTTCGCGGGTGACGGGCGCGATCAGACATCGTTGTTCAAAACACTCGTTTAGTTTCGCCTCACGCGACTGGCCTATGCCGCGCAGACGTCGTCGGCGGCACCCGTTGGCACGGCCTAGGCCAATCGCGTGAGGTGAAACTGATCGGGCGTTTCGAACAACGATATCCAATCGCGCCCCAGATTAGTAGAAGCGTCGGTGTTCACTGTAAGAGCCATGGCGCAGTGCCAAGCACTGTTCCCCGCATGGTCGGCGCATCGTCTACCAAGTCGCACGGAAATGAGCCTGTTAGGAATAATAAATCCTTAATACCGCCTTTAGTAAGCTACGATGCTTACAACCACAATGGGAATGACATCCTGCAAAGAACAAATGGCCACGTCTTGGCGGGTGGCCAGACCAAGCCCTTCATGCCAAGAGTGCATGAAATGAGAACATTGTGACAAAGCAAGAACACTTTATTAAAATGTAATGCTTATGCAAGGTTCGAACAAACTGTGTGAGAAATGCAAATAGAAATAAAAGTACATCAACAGTGACAAAAATCGCAGAAAGGATTCGTAATGAACTCGAAACTGAACATTCACTAGCACATAAACAAAATTCCAAGTACACATACAAAAATGAACAGAAAAACCTGGAGTGTACTAAAGTGTCTAATTTATCATAGTAAAGTGCGCGTGCTATTAGATGGACTAGAGTTATGCAGAAGTGACATCGGAGCGAATGGAAGAAGTAGACTGAAAAATGCAAGAGTATGAATTGGATGGTAACTGCCTCCAAGCAATGTTACCAATCATCTAGAAGCTTGAAAAGAGCACAAAAAGAAATACCACCGCATACCATCATAAAACAATCCTGTGACAGAAATAAAAAAAAAATGGAACAATGCAAAATTCGAAATATTGCCTTTAGGATATATCAAAGAAGGTAATGGCGAGAAAAAATAACCATACAACAAAAAAGCAATAAAGTGAAATTATTACAGAATACTTAAACGGGGGATTCAGTGTAACAAGTGAACACTACTGTAGTACAGCGAACGATGAGACAGTAATGCTGCATCTTGCCACTCCAGAACGTGAGAAATGAATATGCAAGCCTCATATTAGAAACTTACATAAACATGCATGGAAATAAACTGGAATGCATTGGAAGCTGCATTTGTGTAACAAAGGAAGCAATGGTCATAATAAATAGTAAGTGTTTTATCTAAAAAGCCCTTTACAAGAGGCAAAGTTGTACCTCTCTGGCAAAAATAAAGTTGCAACGAATAATTTTCAAACCAGCAAATACATTAATTAGCACACTCACATGTCACACTTTGGGCACATCTCCAGTCTCCTAAAGTAAAAAAAAGCACTCTGAATGAGAAAAACGTTTAACACATGTAGCCCAGAGCAAATTCTTTGCCAGTTCACTCACACTTTCACATCCAAAAACATTTGCCACAAAGTCCAGGCACAGTTCCACTGATGTTTACTAATTCACCCCCACTTTCACGTCAAAAAATATTTGGCACACAGTCCAGGCAGAGCTTCATAGATAAACAGCTTGAGAGCACCCTACTGATTATTGTGCAGTCCCGCTGCTGGAAATAGAACTGCCGCACATGCTGGTAGTGGTTTCAATCTAGACACACTTGCTGCCCTGGACAGGTATGTTCAGATATCTGCACTGGTGCTCCATTTTGTCGAAGTAGACACATTGATGCACTACGCTGGTAATTGAAATGTTTTGAATGCACAAGTATTGGCTTCACCAGAAAGACTTGCCCACATACCACCACTGGCATATATATGCACTTGCTCTTCACTCAGTAGCATTGAACTTAAAGTGTTCCCTATGTGGAAGCCATGTGTAAAACCGGTGTCACACGACCACTCTCGATCGCGATCAAGCCCGATCCGGATCGAAATTATCGATGCGACTGGCTCACTCTCGTAGCTTGCGCAGAGGAGCCATCACGACCGAGAAATTCGATTTGTAACGGACTGGATAGCGGCTAAAAGAGCCCCGTGTGAAACCGGTATCAAATAATGCACAGACGTACGCTAGGAAAATGTGTTGCACAAGGACAAAGAACTGCGACATGCCCTGTTGTGCGAAGCGCGCGAACAGAACACATGTATATATATATTAAAAAAAACTGCGAGAGCGCTTCGCGAACTCCATGCGCACACATGGCACCCGCACGAACTCGGCAGGCCGCCGTAAAGCGCGAAGGGCGCACAGCGTACATTCCGACACATGTCCCAAACTGCAAACAATCGTACTACCTAAAGCATACAAGTTATTTTATACCAAGGGCATACTCGACTCACGTATGCAGTATGCACAAGCGAGTTATGCAGCGTACATGCTGTATCCATTCGCCAAATAGTAAAATTGATAACAAGCACAAAGCTACAAGGGACTCAATACATTACTACCATTTTAGGCGTCAAATAAAATCGAATTTGGCCGTTTCATATATTGGACACAATATATGGACACATGTGGTACCCGGTAATACCATGAAATACCCATCACGTGGGTAAAGGGGCGAAAACACAATCGAGAACCTGAAGCGCAAACGATAAAAGCACGGTATGGTGCACGCAAAATTCTGTCAGTGCGCTGTAGCGCGAGGGAAGAAAATGGGGCGAGCACTTGACCTCACCTTTTGGGATACCGCACTAGTAGTGAATCATTAAAAAAAGAGCCTGTTTGAACCAGTTCCCTTGTCTGCAACACTCTTGGTAAACGGGAGACTAAAATACCGCGATGATGGCTCTATTGCGGAGATCGGCAAGGTGCGCACAGACAGAAATTTTGCCGCCTTTCTTCGCATTCTGCAAAATGTTTTCTTGTTAGGATCACGCATAGCGGCCGACCCCGACGCTAGGGACACACAGGCACGATTTCGTCCCTCTAACTTTCGTCCTTATACTGCCCTTAACGCCTTAATTACAGCGTCAGTGAAAAGGCGCCTCACATAACATGACAATGAACTTGAAGAGCTGATTAGTGCCCTCCACTCCGCGCCGTCCAATTGAAAACACTACTGCTTTCCAAATTAAACTACACAAACAGATCGCACAACCTAAACTAATCACAGAACGTCGTTTTCTTGACGGCAAAACCCTGCAACACTTACATGACAAAGGGCAGCGGCAGCACATTCAGAACAGCCGCTATCATACCACAGCGCAATGCAAGTGCGATAACGTTATTATGCCCGGCTCAAACAGATCGCACAACCCAAACTAATCACAGAATGTCGTTTTCTTGACAGCAAAGCACTGCAACACTTACATGACAAAGGACAGCGGCAGCACATTCAGAACAGTCGCAAACAGACCATAGTGCCATGCGAGTGCGATAACATAACTATGCCCGGCTTCACGAATAACGTGGCCGCCTTGATCACATAACAATTGAAAACACTACTGATTTCCAAATTAAAACCACACAAACATATCGCACAACCCAAACTGATCACAGAATATCGTTTTCTTGACAGCAAAACACTGCAACACTTACATAGCAAAGGGCAGCGGCAGCACGTTCAGAACAGCCGCAAACACACCACAGCGCAATGCGAGTGCGGTGACGCGACGACGCCATGACGACGCGACTATGCCCCGGCTCGCCCGGCTGCCCGGCATCACGAATCACGTGGCCACCTTGGTCACATGATTTGACGACGGTATCGCCACCTTGCGCAAGGTTGGATCGCGTTGATGGGTTGTTGAATATTGTAGAAGCCGCTAAAGAGGCTGACGCGCCGTGGCGTGGCGGTGGCGTTTTGAGTCGTTTGCAAAACGTATTCACCCCTCGTTTTTAAGCTGTCTGGCTTCCAACGTTATCAAAACGTATTCACCCCTTGTTTTTAAGCTATCTTGTTTGGAACGTCTTTGATGCGTCGATTTTGGTCAAAAATCCGTTTCAGACGTTGAATCCCTTAATACGACGTTTTCAAGACTTTGTGTGCTACCTGGGTATCGCTCTTTCCGTCCGAGTGCTTACTCAAAACGATGCGTTTGCCCTCATCCTGATAACATTGATTGGTACTCAGCGTGCGTGCTCTCTCTTCGAAGGTATCAAAGAGAGGCCGCAAAGAATTAACAAAGCCTTCTAGAGAGCTCAGCAGGTCTACAGCAGTTGCAATGTCTAGGCCTGGTTTCTGAAGTCCTACGCTCGTTTTGTCAAAGCGCTCCAAGATTTCACTCCAGAAAATCGCCATGAATGCAGTCCCTAGTTTGTCATTTTCTTGAAGAGAAAGTGCGCTTCGTTCCTAGTGTCACCGTTTGCTTCCTCGTTCTTTGATAAGGCTTCAAGGCAACACAAGATTGCATTGAAAATTTTCAGAACGACCTTACATGATTCAGCGTGTCTTGACCACCTGGTCTCAGAACGACTTTTCAAAACAAGCTGCTGGCCAGTTACGCCCATGCTGTCCAAAAGATACATCTCTCGCTTAGGTGAGGCAGCAAAGAACATATACAGTCTCTGAATTGCAGTGAAAAATTTGACTGCCTCAAGGCAACTGTCAACGCTACATGCGCCAACTAAGTTCAGACAATGACCAGCACACGGGACGTATATAAACTGCCAATTCGTTCAGTGTTTGCTTTGAGCTTGCAGTCCTTTGTATTTTCCTGACATATTATCGCATAATCATAAGCTTGGCCGCTACAATCATCAATTGCGATAATTTGGTTGTCAAGAGGGACATCACAGTATCGAAAAGATACAAGCAGGCATGCGATTCCATTGGAACAAATGCAAGAAAGCGTTCGTACACCCCATTTAATTAGTATCGTAAAACAACTGACAGCTGATCGACGTGAGTAAGGTCTGGAGTTGAATCACCAATTAAAGAGAAGTATTTTGCGTATTTAACTTCATCAACGAGACGTTCCTTGACAGCCTTTGCCATATGCTCGATAAATTTATCACAAATGATTTTTGACAGATACGATGGATGACCTTTTCCTTTGTTCCCGTAGCGTTTGATGTGCTCCTCTAGAAAAGGATCAAACTTGGCAATAGCCTCAAGCACTCCCATATAATTGCCATTTCTTGGTGAACCAAAAATCTCCTCACTGCCCCTAAACGCTAGGTTGCGCTCAGCTAGAAGCTTAACTACAACGACTACGCGCTTCAACACCTCTGTCCAGTAAGCGGTCTCAGTGAGGCGTGCGTCTATTTGTCGTACAAAAATCCCTCACGTGACCTGATCCTAGGTGCCTAAGGACAGCATCGTTTAGGGATTTTTGAGAAGGCGCGATCTTCTTTATTCTATGGCGCGATGCTGGCGCCGCGCGACGCCGCGGCGTGTTCGTCCTCGGCGTGATCGTTCTCTGCACCGCGCGTTGTTCAACATTGCTCATGTGATTGTGCGTGCGTTGCTTGTGTGTTGGTTGTGGGTTCTGTGTTACTTGGCGGAAAGCCGTGAGTAGTGGCGGTGCGGCAGTGCGGCTTTGGCCTCGGTGAGCTCTGGCAGTACAGAATCTGCGTTGTGTGACCCGTGCTTTCTTGAGAACCCGGCGGTGGTGACAATTGAAATATCGAAGTGGCCTAGCGCCTCGGCAGCGAAGTTCTGCGAACCGCGATGTGGCGTCGTCGTGTCCTACTTTGCTTGTTAACGGACATCGAGGGATGTCATGCTCGCTGCAAGTCATGTAAATGCAACTGCGTCGACCGCCCACTGTTCAGCGCTGAATGTGTGTTTGGTGCGCTGTGCTTGAAACGAGTGGTGCAGCCGTGCAGCTGGGATGGCGGAGAGCAGAGTGGCTTAGGGGCTCCGTTTGCGCGTTCACAGACATGTGTTCCCGTCTTGGTCTCATTAGCGGCTGTCGCGGGACTGTGGTGCGCTAGCTCCTTGCCTAGTATGAAGTTTACGACGCTAACACACAGCATGTTCACGTTTTTCCGCGCTATATGTCATTTGCATGACGGTCGAGTTGAAAACGAGACATGTGTCTATGTTCTTTGCGTTTGTGTGTTGTAAAAAACTTTCTATTGTGGAAGTTCTGGGAGTCTTATTACGCAAGGAGTGCGAACGTAAACATAAACACATATGCGTGTCTGAAATTTTGAATTACCCATAATACCCTTTACGACTGATAAGTCGGCTACACGGCCTGTGTGAATCAGCTACCGTATGTTGCGACGCTCTTCCGTGTGGTAGACTGATGCATGGTGCGCGTCTATTTCTGTACTGTTGTAAAAACCATTTGTTTATTCACTTAATATAAATGTACGGCTTCTTCGCCGCAGTACATTTTAGTTACGCGGTGAAGCATACTAAAAGTGGGAGGGCGCCACTATCAGCCAGCATAGTATATCCACTTGGGCGACCTGAGAGGCGGCGGGTGCGCGAGTGTATAATTAACAAACTCTTATTACGTCCAGTGACAGTGGCCCCTTTTCACTTTTAATATGCTTGACCGCAGTGCATTGCTTAGGCTTCACCGCGGAATATTAGTGTATTGCGAGAAAGATAATCGTAAAAAGCCCAATTATGCAACGTTTCTTTTGTAGCTTGCTACACCGCAATACAGGGGTGTAAATAAGAATCGTGCAGTAAAGCATACTAAGAGGGGAAATGGCACATTGGTTTACACTGTGCTCATTATTTTCAATTGTGACATAATTTGCAAGTGCATCTGTGCTCGTGGTAAGCATCATTGACAATTTTTTGTACATTACAAATTCATATTGCAGGGAAGCTTACTAAAGCACATTCGCCATTATGGTACGTGTTACTCACCTTCAATGCAGGAGCACAATGCGGATTCTTGCTCATGCTTTTGGCTGGACTGCACATGCTCTTTGAGAATTGATTCATTTCATTGATTCATTCTTTGATTAAGCGTGAGACCTAGCAATGGGTAGCCCAAGTATAGATTTTAGAAAACCAAATCGAATTCAGCAGTAATAAGCTAAAGGGTTGTTTTGGTGCAGACCAGTGGCCAAGTCTGGATATGAAAGAGGAGGAAGAAAAGCCGAGTCTTTCCACTTCAACACTGGGAGGCACAACTCCCACAAATAAATATGACTCTTACTTATTTGACTTTTTTAAGGAGATTACCGACTTGCATTGGCAAGTGTTCACTTCAACAAACACTGCATGAAGTAAGCTTCCTGCACATATTTCACCAGCTACTGCATCATTGTTTCACATTATGAGTGAAACTGCAATTTTCTTTATGCCACAACTTGCCCAATATTGTGTTTTGCAGTAGCATGTTAGCAGAGCTATTAAGGCACTTAAATACTCATTAATAGTAGTAGAGAGAAAAAAAATAGAAGAAAGCAGTCGCTTTTTGTGCGTAGACTATGCATACACCTGGTGCTCTTATGGTCACTTTTCCCCTATCTGCTAAACCATTCTAAACAAGAAAAGTTTATACACAGACGACAACTAAACCACAGGTATCGTTGGTAAGCAAAGTATATTTATTTGGTGACATTTTCTGCAGCCCTGCTATTGGGCTTTCCTTCCTTTTCTGCTGTGCCGGTTCATTAAGAAGTGATGAGACAGTTTGACAGTTTTAATCGTTGAAAGACTTAGCGAAACCTTTTTCGGGTTGTTTATTCTTGGTTTCAGACTCTGCACATTGCATTTTAAGGTGTGTTTTCTGTGTTAGTTGCTTTTTCTTTATTGGTCGGGCATGTCAACTTTTTTACACCATGTCAAGTATGTGGTGCCATAGACTGTTCTTAGATGGTCTTGCCCTTTCGTTCTGTACAATATGATGTCGGTTGTTTGTGTCGAAGGCCGTTATACAGCGTGATTGCAGCATTTTGCCAAGTTTTACCCCTGCCACCCAAGCTTGAAAGATTACTACCCACTGCTGGTGCATTGACACGTGTGACATTTCTTTTTCAATAAAAGGAAGTCTCACTTATCCTGTGCACTGGTTGTCTTTTGTCTCTTTGAATTGCAATTTGTTGCCTATATTTGCTCTTTTGTTGCATTTCAGATTAGGAATGGCTATCATAATTGACATTTAACCATATTGCACACAATGCGGATATGTAATAGCAATATATGGGGGCCACCATACATATAATAGAAGTAAATAATTCAAGAATAGTGCCTTTGCATGGTGGTGCAGCCATGAATTGTGGCTATACGGTACCAGCGCTGCAGGTAGCACTGCTTGTGCAGAATATAGTTCAACTCTACTACTTTCAAACATCATAGTTTTTATATGCATTTGTACAGCTCCAGTTTCTATGAACAACACACACCTGGTGGAAGAGGGGCTTGCACCTGCAGTTGGGTCCAATGAATAGCCAAATTTCTGCCCATTTTCATGTTATTAGCATATTAGTAAAGGCAGTCGTTTTTATAGTAGCCTGTTTGCCCAGTGTAAAAGCCGCTGCAGGGTGTCAGGATCTCATACACATCTCCAGCTTTGCAGGGGACACATCATCTGGCACATAGTTTGTCACAGGCGATGTATTCGCGGCAAGTTGAGTTTACTCACTAGCAAAGGCAGAACCAAGCTTGTTGGATATGAAGTAAACCGCCTGTATACTCAGTGGCCTTCTTCATTTCGTGTGACATATGTGGTTATAGCGACCCTTGTTTTAAGCACTTCTTGTCCAGCAGCGGTCGTTTGCTTTTGAAACACTCAGGATAGCTTTCAGCAAGCTGGGCAGGAATAACAATGAAAAACCAGCAGATGTTAATTGTCGCATTTATCATGCGAAGCTTCGTACAGTATGATGTGGGCGTAAATAAATGAGGGTGTTCCTCAAGGCCTTGTAGCACATGTCACGAGTTTGGAGCAACATGATGTATAGCACTTTTTTGATTGCATGCTATAGGTTTAGCAGGTGTGGCCATGGTTGAAGTGCAGTGCAAGGTCAAGAAAACAGATATCTATGAGCAGAACCCTGGTAAAGGAGACTCTGGGAAAACTAGTGGGAAGCCTGTTGAACATCTGGTTGACCCACTTGCTGGCTCCATCAGGCAAAGTATGATAAAGAGAAGGAAGTCATCAATATATGAGAAGGTTTTTACATATAAACACTGTACTAAGGTCATAACATGCCAACAAGTCTTAGTGTGCAGGCTATGCACGACCAACTACATATGCCTTCTTTTCGGACATTGCTCATTGTAACTAACCAGTATGGTGTGGACAAAAAAAGAACAGCAGCTCCGTTAATTTGGTGCCACTGGTATCAACAGTATTTTGTAAGTGTACATTGGCATGCTCCCCAATGCCTCGGGTGACATCAGCAAGGACCAGCCTGAGGCAAGGGGTAATAGACGTCTTTACAAGCTAAAAACGCACGCATGCATGGAGAGCACATTGTGCCCAAAAAGTAGGCACTTCACAGGGGCACTCGAGAGGGAACAGATTATTAACAGTGGGCAAAGACAAGCTACTAAACACCCAACACTGTTGCCATGTAATGACCTCTGAAACAATCCCTCTTAAAGAGGAAATCATTGTGTATCCATAAAGAGGGCAGATGGGCAAAGCCCCTTCAGTAATGCTGCCAGCTTCAAAAGCCCACTTTGCACATCCTGAATGCTCCCTTCTTACGACTTTGCTGGGTGCAAGCATTCTACTGTCCAAAAGCTGACATTGAGAGCACTGTCGGTTTGGTGGCAATACAGTTCAGAAGCGATTGCAACAAACCTCCCCTCCTAGTTGGCCTGGATGCTCACGGTGCTTATGAAGCAGCACCATGAGGCAAGCAAGGTGAACGGATGCCTCCAAGCCCTTGTTCGTTTATCACACTGTTCTGTTAGTAACAACCATGAGACTTGAAACCAACAAGCTCAAGTTCAGCACTTGCGTGGTTACTGCGGAAGATCCACAAAAAGCACAAAAACAGAAAACTCAAGGGAAAGGATAAAGCACCATTTAACACTTAGTATTGCTGCAGCCCACCCCCTTCTTTTATTTTGTCTGGTCGTGCTACATCTTTTTACTATAAATAGGCATCAACTTAGGCGATGTTCCCAATCAGTCTAATTTTTATATACAATATGTGCTGGTTCAAAGAGGCTCAAAACACTGCAATGGAAGCTTCAAGTAGAAAAGGTGCCTGGAAGAAAAAAAAAGCTGTGCTGCAACTATCTCGGCAACACCTTGTCCCCTTAATAAAAATTGTGCTTTCATATTGTTACGGGAAGGAAGAAGCGTTCGTCTATTTACAGGTAGCTTTTAATGGCTGAGCCAACAAGCGTAGAGCATCGATCTTGCTAAAACACTTCTTCGTCGTCTCCAAGACCACCATCAGCGTCGTCTTCTTTCCACATTACCGACTGTGACATCACCCCCGTCGGAAAAAGCACCTGATTGGTGCGGCTCATCGGTCGAAGAAAGGTAAGGTTTGAGACGGCTGACGTGGATGATGTCAGAGAGGGGTGAAGGCACCGTGGCATTCAGCGGAGACACTTCATATGTGACAGGGGTCACCTGGCGAAGGATGCGGTAAGGGCCATAGTATCGCGAGAGTAATTTCTCGGAAAGACCAACATGCCGAGCTGGATACCATACTAGCACAAGAGCGCCTGGTTCGTAGTTCACGTCGTGATGGCGCTTGTCGTAACGGTACTTCTGGCGTGTCTGGGAAGCAGACAGACGAATGCGGGCAATCTGGCGTGCTTGGGTCGCTGTGGCTATTACATCCCGAGTGTACTCTGTCGGCGAGTCGAGCGTGGTCGAGAGGAGTGTCTCGAAAGGCAAAGTCGGCTCACGGCCGAAGAGGAGATAGAAGGGTGAATAGCCAGCTGTGTCGTGGCGCGAAGAATTGTAGGCGAACGTGACAAATGGTAGAGCAATATCCCAGTCCCGGTGATCGGAGGAAACATACATTGCGAGCATGTCCGTTAATGTGCGGTTCAGGCGTTCGGTAAGACCGTTAGTTTGAGGATGGTAAGCGGTAGTAAGTTTATGTTTAGTAGCACATGATCGAAGTAGGTCGTCTATGACTTTGGCAAGAAAGTATCTGCCACGATCGGTGAGAAGTTGACGAGGTGCACCGTGGTGCAAGATAACGTCGTGAAGCAAGAAATCAGCGACGTCTGTAGCGCAGCTGGTCGGTAGGGCTCTAGTAATGGCATAGCGAGTTGTATAGTCCGTAGCGACGGCAATCCACCTATTTCCGTCCTCGGATATAGGGAATGGTCCAAGGAGATCAAGGCCAACGCGAAAAAAAGGGTCGGCCGGTATATCCAAAGGCTGCAGCAGTCCGGCAGGAGGCACAGCTGGTCTTTTTCGGCGTTGACACGACTCACACGCGGCAACATAGCGCCGGACGGAGCGGTTGAGACGCGGCCAGAAAAAACGTCGCCGAATTCGGTCATAGGTCCGCGTGACGCCAAGGTGTCCAGCGGTGGGAACGTCGTGCAGTTGCTGCAGTACAATCGTTTGCAGATGAGACGGAATGACGGTTAGGAGCTCGGGCCCAGCGGGGTGCATGTTGCGGCGATACAGGATGCCATTTTGTAGTACGAACATGTGAAGGGATGGGTCAGACGGAGCAGAGAGCAGGCGTTCGATAATGGGGCGTAACGACTCGTCGCGTCGTTGTTCAGCGCCAATGTCTTGCAAGGCTGAGAGGGAAAGAACGCAGATCGGTGCGACATCCACTAAACCGTCCGGTACATCGACGGGATGACGAGACAGGCAGTCGGCGTCCTGATGTAGACGACCCGACTTGTAGACCACAGTGTAGGTGTATTCTTGCAGCCGTAGGGCCCAGCGACCGAGGCGGCCGGTGGGATCCTTGAGGGAGGAAAGCCAACAAAGGGCGTGGTGGTCGGTTGTAACTGTAAATGGACGTCCATATATGTAGGGTCGGAACTTGCCCACCGCCCAAATGAGGGCGAGGCACTCGCGCTCAGTAATCGAATAATTGCGCTCGGCGGGAGAGAGGAGGCGACTGGCGTAGGCGATAACGCGGTCGTGCCCACATTGGCGTTGAGCTAAAACTGCACCGATTCCGTAGCCACTGGCGTCAGTGCGGATTTCTGTCGGAGCGGAGGGGTCAAAATGGGCGAGAACAGGAGGTGTAGTAAGCAGCGTGATGAGCTGCGAGAAAGCAGACGCTTGTTCAGAGCCCCAATAGAAAGGAACGTCTTTCCTCAGGAGGTCAGTCAGGGGACGGGCAACATGGGCGAAATTTTCCACAAACCTGCGGAAGTAAGAGCAAAGGCCCATAAAGCTGCGAACATCTTTGGCACAAGTTGGTACAGGGAAATGCTGCACAGCATGAACTTTAGCGGGGTCGGGGCGAATGCCGGACGAATCGACAAGGTGTCCGAGCATAGTTATTTGGCGGTGACCGAAGTGGCACTTGGACGAGTTGAGCTGTAAGCCAGCGGTGCGAAAAACAGAAAGAACAGATGAAAGTCTTTCAAGATGTGTCGCAAAAGTTGAAGAGAAGACGATGACGTCATCCAAGTAGCACAAACAGATGGACCATTTCAAACCACGCAAGAGCATGTCCATCATCCGTTCAAAGGTCGCCGGGGCATTGCACAAGCCAAATGGCATTACTCGGAACTGATATAGGCCGTCTGGTGTGACAAATGCGGTCTTTTCACGGTCCATGTCATCCACGGCAATTTGCCAATATCCAGAGCGAAGGTCTATAGATGAAAAATAAGTGGCACCGTGGAGACAATCCAGAGCATCGTCAATGCGGGGAAGTGGATACACATCTTTCTTGGTGATCGTGTGTAGATGACGATAGTCAACGCAGAATCGCCAGCTGTTATCCTTCTTTTTGACGAGAACAACAGGGGACGCCCACGGACTGGAAGAGTGTTCAATAATCCCTTTGGCAAGCATCTTGTCAACCTCGCTCTGGATAACTTGTCGTTCAGAGGGCGACACCCGGTATGGGCGTCTGCGAACAGGTGCTGCATCGCCGGTATTTATCCGATGCGTCACGACCGTAGTTTGACGCAAAGGGCGATCGTTCAGATCGAAAATGTCGGAGTAGGACTGGAGGAGGCCACGGAGCTGTGCGGCTTGTTGGGTGGAGAGGTCCGGTGCAATCATCTTTGTAAAGTCATCGGTCGGGGCTGATGCAGAAGGCGCAGAATGAGCAGTGGTCGAAGACGGCGCAACAGATAGAGCAGAAATGTGGCACTCGTGCGTTGGTGACAACGTGGCAAGAGACATGCCTCGAGGAACTACTTGCGGGCACTGTCCGAAATTTAGGATCGGAAGACATGTCTGATTGTCCGCAACAGAAACGATGGTGTGTGGGAAGGAGACATTGTGAGAAAGCAGGACTGACGTCGCGGGAGTGAGGACATAGTCTCCATCAGGTACAGGTGGGCTGGCTAAAACAGGGATGAAGGTTGCTGCAAGAGATGGCAGGCGTATAAAATCCGCGGAACAAAGCTGAGCTGGAGCTTGAGCAGGAAGGTCAATGGGAACAGGTAGGGGTAAGTCAAGTTGTACGACACCGGCGGAACAGTCAATCAGAGCAGAATGGGCGGACAAAAAGTCGAGTCCGAGGATCACATTGTGAGGGCAACGTTCAAGCACACTAAACAAAACGGACGTGTGGCGACCGGCGACACTGACACGAGCAGTACACATTCCAAGCAC
This sequence comes from Dermacentor variabilis, assembly GCF_050947875.1. NCBI lineage: Eukaryota > Metazoa > Arthropoda > Arachnida > Ixodida > Ixodidae > Dermacentor > Dermacentor variabilis. Next base: position 21,210,734 of record NC_134574.1, on the reverse strand, counting down.
AGCCGGAGTTCCACCATCGGCGACCTGGAGCAGTCGAGTCGGAGCAGGGGTAAGTACCTTTTTCAAGCGCGTTCGAAGCTCCGCACTCATGATGGAAATTTGGGCTCCAGTGTCGATGAGTGCTGTAACGGGCAAACCATCCACGTCCACGTCCAGAAGGTTCCGATTAGTAGGCAGGGTCAGCAGAGGAATTTCAGGCCGGTGTTCTAGAGCAGCGTCACCTCCAGGAGCTGCCCCAGTTAGTTTCCCGTCGGAGAGCGGCGACGGTAAGCTGGGGATGGAGAGCGACGCAGCTGGGGCGAACGGGAGCGGCGACTATGTGGTGATGGCGATCGGCTGGTCGCGGTGGCTCGAGCGTTGTCAGGTGCGTCTTCAACCTCGGTGGAGAGTGATGGCGGGCGAGGATTCAGTGGGGAGCGGCGGTAGGCGGGAAAGCTTGGTCGTGAGTGGGCTGGCCAGGAACTTCGACAGTGGCGAGAGATGTGGCCCACACGTCCACAGTAAAAACAGATGGGTCTATCGTCATGGGTGCGCCATTCGGCCGGGTTGCGATAGCTCGGATACGGACCGTATTGGCTCCGGTGAACAGGGGCAGAGGCAGCAGACGAAGCAAAGTCAGGGCGGCTGGCGGAGCAGATGGATGGAAGACCTACATTCGCAAGTTCTTGGCGAATGACCGACTGAATGAGTGACACAAGCGGCCGGGAATCGTCAAAGCACTGCGTCACAGGCGTGGCAGGAGACGCTGCTTCGATTTCTCGCCGAACGATACGGACGACGTTCTCGGAGGAGGTGGGCTCACGCGGTGGACAAATGTCTTCGCACGTCGACGAAGCTGCGGTATTAGGTAGGCGCGTAAACTGTTGGACTATGCGGCGACTCTTCGCGTCTTCAAAGCGGCGACATTCGTTAATGATCTCATTGACCGTTGTGATGTTCTTATAAACAAGCAGGTTAAACGCGTCATCCGCGATGCCCTTTAAGACGTGGCTGACCTTGTCTGCCTCTGCCATATTGTTATCTACTTTGCGGCAAAGAGCGAGGACGTCCTGGATATAGGCCACGTACGATTCAGTGGACGTCTGTACACGGGTCCCAAGGTCCTTCTTTGCAGCACGTTGGCGGCCGACGGGTTTGCCGAACAAATCCCTAAGCTTCTGTTTGCACTGGTCCCAACTCGTAATCTCTTCTTCATGTGTTTCGAACCAGACCCGTGCTGTTTTCTTGAGGTAGAATATTACATTAGCCAGCATAAGCGTGTTATCCCACCTGTTGTATGCGCTGACCCGTTCATAATTCTGTAACCAGTCATCGACGTCAACGTTGTCAATCCCGGAAAACATGCCAGGGTCGCGAGGCTGGGCCAGGATGACTGTCGGGGGCGACGACGGGGCCGCGGTTGAACTGTCTCCTTCGGAAGACATGGCGGCCAGGTTACGTCCGCTGCGGAGCTCCGTCTTGCTCGATTACCCCGCACGTCCACCAATGATGTTACGGGAAGGAAGAAGCGTTCGTCTATTTACAGGTAGCTTTTAATGGCTGAGCCAACAAGCGTAGAGCATCGATCTTGCTAAAACACTTCTTCGTCGTCTCCAAGACCACCATCAGCGTCGTCTTCTTTCCACATTACCGACTGTGACAATATCAACTTGAGCCCTCCAGTTTAGTGTAAAGTACCAGTGCACTTATGAGCAATGAATCAATTCTCAAAGAGCATGTGCAGTCCAGCCGAAAGCAGGGGCAAGAATCCGCATTGTGCTCCTGCATTGAAGGTGAATAACACGTACCATAATGGCGAATGTGCTTTAGTAAGCTTCCCTGCAATATGAATTTGTAGTGTACAAAGAATTGTCAATGAAGCTTACCACGAGCACAGATGCACTTGCAAATTATGTCACAATTGAAAATAATGAGCACAGTGTAAACCTATGTGCCCTTTCCACTCTTAGTACGCTTTACTGCCTGATGCTTATTTACACCCCTGTATTGCGGTGTAGCAAGCTACAAAAAAAAACGTTGCATAATTAGGCTTTTTACGATTATCTATCTCGCAATACACTAATATTTCGCGGTGAAGCCTAAGCAATGTACTGCGGTGAAGCATATTAAAAGTGAAAAGGGGCCACTGTCACTGGACATAATAAGAGTTCTTTAATTATACACTCGCGCACCCGCCGCGTCTCAGGTCACCTAAGTGGATATACTATGCTGGCTGATAACGGCCCCCTCCCACTTTTAGTATGCTTCACCGCGTAACTAAAATGTACTGCGGCGAAGAAGCCGTACATTTGTATTATGTGAATAAACAAATGGTTTTTACAACAGTACAGAAATAAACGCCCACCATGCATCAGTTTACCACACGGAAGAGCGTCGCAACATACGGTAGCTGATTCACACAGGCCGTGTGGCCGACTTATCAGTCGTAAAGGGTATTATGGGTAATTCAAAATTTCAGACACGCATATGTGTTTATGTTTACGTTCGCACTCCTTGCGCAATAAGACTCCCAGAACTTCCACAATAGAAAGTGATTTACAACACACAAACGCAAAGAACACAGACACATGTCTCGTTTTCAACTCGGCCGTCATGCAAATGACATATAGCACGGAAAAACGTGAACATGCTGTGTGTTAGCGTCGTAAACTTCATACTAGCAAGGAGCTATAGCACACCACAATCCCGCGAGAGCCGCTACTGAGACCAAGACGGGAGCACATGTCTGAGCTCGCAAATGGAGCCTCTAAGCCACTCTGCTCCTCCGCCACCCCAGCTGCCAGGCTGCACCACTCGTTTCAAGCACAGCGCACCAAACACACATTCAGCGCTGAACAGTGGGCGGTCGACGCAGTTGCATTTACATGACTTGCAACGAGCAGCACATCCCTCGATGTCCGTTAAGCAAAGTCGGACACGGCGACGCCACATCGCGGTTCGCAGAACTTTTTGCCGAGGCGCTAGGCCACTTCGATATTTCAATTGTCACCACCGCCGGTTTTCTCAAGAAAGCACGGGTCACACACACAACGCAGATTCTGTAGTTCCAGAGCTCACCGAGGCCAAAGCCGCACTGCCGCACCGCCACTACTCACGGCTTTCAGCCAAGTAACACAGAACCTACAACCACCACACAAGCAACGCACGCACGATCACATGAGCAATGTTGAACAATGCGCGGTCCAGAGAACGATCACGCCGAGGACGAACACGACACGGCGTCACTCGGTGCCAGCATCGCGCCTTCTCAAAAATCCCTAAACGATGCTGTCCCTAGGCACCTAGGATCAGGTCACGTGAGGGATTTTTGTACGACAAATAGACGCACGCGGCATTGGACAAGCAGACGCACGCCTCAGTGACAAGACGCTTAAAGGGACACTAAAGGTTACTATTAAGTCAACGTAAACTGTTGAAATACCATCACAGAAACCTCGAAACGCTTGTTTCGTGCCAAGGAGAGACTTATTTTAAGAGAAAATGCGTTCTGAAGCGTCCGCGTACCTCTAGCGCAGTTCAAATCGCCCGCCCTCCGATCGAGGAGTACTGACATCATGGTCTCATAGTGACGTTGCGCCATCGGTGAGTAGAACGGCGTCCGCAGACGGCGCTACGGCTTTTCTGCGCAAAACGCGAACGCGCGGCCAGAAACAGAGCCAAGACAGAGCCGACAGCAGAGCGAAAGCGGGAGTATATGGTGGCTAGCGGAAGGAGAAACGAAATACGTCCCAAATTACCTCCCACGGCACACGGAGAGTCCGTTTTCGTTAAACTATAGGCTGCGGCGAGCTCGCAGTGTGGTCGGCGTGGTCTATGAGAAGCGACGAGCCTTTTCGCACTCGCAACAGGGCATAAAAATGTGCGAATCGACGCAAAACTCGGCCTAGAAACGTGCTTCGCCACAGCCAGGGCTCAATACGACCCAAGCTGGCACGACCCAGATGTCGTTTCCCGCACCGCCACCAGGCGCCGCTACTATACCTCAAACTCCAGCGCAAGACGCCCATAAGCTGGTACTTCATTCTATGACGCTAACTTCGACGCTCGTCGCAATGGACCCTGACACCTACAGATTGGCTCGCGATGGTGGGCTCAACTTCAGCGATTTGAGCACCGACGAGCGCGACCTGCTGCTGAGGGCTCGCACTGCCGGCGTCGTTGCGTACTACGACGGCGGCCTCGACACCGGCTCTCCGGAGCGGGAAAGCAACGAGGGCTTCCCGCGACATCACATGGACGTGGCATTTTCGCTGCTTGCTCCAAATGAAAGTTTCGCGAGCCAGCAGAACCCTCACAGCACGACGCGATAACGAAACTACTGAAACTCCAAAGCGTGCGCGGCGCAGAGTCGAGCGCGCAGAGTCGAGCGAAAACGAAACCTTTCGAACACTCATATTACTGAAGGGTAACGTCAAAATGTTATTTTTTCTTAGAATCGAATAGACATAGACAAGTAGCATTTTTTTTCCGTCTTATAATCGAATGAAATGATATTTTTAATACGAGTAGTTGAGTATTAGTAACACAAATTATGAGGAGTCCTTTCGTCATCGGGCTAGTACCGGAATGTCGCTGGGGGGTCTCAAATCGTGTCATGCACTTACCTCAATTTCTCGGTTACTAAAGCTCTGTTCGCGATTATATTGACGCCTTAGACGTTCTAGAACATTGCTCTACCACTTTAACTTGAGTTTCTGGTAACCTTTAGTGTCCCTTTAACCTGATCATTTGGGGAGAGCTTGTCGAACAGCAAAAACAGGAATCCCCCGCCAACCCGGCGGGGCCCTCTTTCTTACGAAGCGAGGTGCGTTTGCTTGGAAGAGTTTTCTTGGTTTCCTGTTCAGTGCTGTCTGGAGAGGAGGGGCAAGGGGGAAACACCTAAAACATGTAATGTGGGATGAGGACCTAAATCTTCCTTGCCCCTCGTCACCACCACGCCACCCTCCACCTCTCAAATAGTTCCGCCGCTGTCCTTTTCAAGAAAGGATGTGCTGCAGTACCCAACAGTGCCTCCCATTTGACTTTTCTTTACCGTGATGGTAATTTGGGCAGGGGAGGATGAGTCCGATAGCAGATGATGATGAGTCTGATGGCAGAGTCTAGACAGGAAAGGAAAGAAGACGTCACACGGTGTTTTTGTCCACGTGCCGAGGGGCATGGATCCAATGTTCACTGTTCGCGCTAGGGTTGTGGAAGAGTGAAGGGGGAAGTTGGAGAGCTGGACACAAAGGCCTGACTCCAGGGCCCATTCCTGCCTAGTGGCTGCGCACCCTCGCGCGCGCTCGTCAAAAAAAGTAGGTCAGACTGGCCACCGAACTTTCCAGAAAGAAGTAGAAAAAGATGACTCAGAGGCGACAGAGGGCGCGAACTTCGCCCGCGCTAGGAGTCGCCCTCTCCCCTTCGTTCTCGCGCTCGGTCTCGACGGGGCGAAAGAAAAATCGAGATCCTCCCAGAACAGACGATTGCTCCTAGCCAATAGGAAGACGAGACCTGAACGGGAGGAGTGAGTTTGTACGGAGAAGGGGGGAATTTGTACAATAAACTCTATGCGTATGTGAACGCCTACTTTGGCGCTAGTAACAGACAGACGCGGCGCGCGTCTGTAAGAGGAAGTTGATCGCGGGCTGCGATTCAGACCTGAGCCGCCGGTTAAGCTTGCATAGGCCCGCCCGCTGAGGAGCTCCCGGGGGACACACCACTCTCCGCCAGCCCCGAACCATCCAGCCGCTCGTCGCTTCTCATAGACCACGCCGACCACACTGCGAGCTCGCCGCAGCCTATAGTTTAACGAAAACGGACTCTCCGTGTGCCGTGGGAGGTAATGTGGGACGTATTTCGTTTCTCCTTCCGCTAGCCACCATATACTCCCGCTTTCGCTCTGCTGTCGGCTCTGTCTTGGCTCTGTTTCTGGCCGCGCGTTCGCGTTTTGCGCAGAAAAGCCGTAGCGCCGTCTGCGGACGCCGTTCTACTCACCGATGGCGCAACGTCACTATGAGACCATGATGTCAGTACTCCTCGATCGGAGGGCGGGCGATTTGAACTGCGCTAGAGGTACGCGGACGCTTCAGAACGCATTTTCTCTTAAAATAAGTCTCTCCTTGGCACGAAACAAGCGTTTCGAGGTTTCTGTGATGGTATTTCAACAGTTTACGTTGACTTAATAGTAACCTTTAGTGTCCCTTTAAACGCATGCTGTTACATTAGGCAGGGGGCCCCGTCTGCTCGTTCTGTTTTTTTTTTTCGCTTCATACATGTCGCTCGAAGTTCCGTTGCCCATGGTTCCTATACTAAGGTTAGAATAAATGGGCCCCCTTCTACTGTTCGAGGTGAGGCCCTGGGCTGCGGCCTCCTTAGCCCTCCCCCCCCCCTTAATCCAGCGCTGGTTTGACTTGCGTGTATTCGCGTTTAATTACAATTTAGAGGTTATTCTGTAAGCAGCAATCAATTAGTCACGCTTAGTTTCGAGCAAACCAACTTTACGTGCCTTCACCAGCCAAGCTTAGCCATGTTAGGCCTACGAGCAATAAAATCCACAATCGAATTCGGAGTCAGCGGCGTCTAATGAACCAATATTCATAACACGCGCTAGTTGAGAGGAAGCGGTAACCGCAGTCACTTCTCCTAGGTTGTGAATTTTGCGCGTTACCACAAATCGAACCTAGTTTGGTGCTAGGTTAGAGCCGTCGCTCCAATGGGTGCCGCCATGTATGCTGCCGCAAAGCTTTTGGGGCCGCTATTAAGGCTCCCGCTAAATCGGGGAAATAGCGCAAACGCAGTTTGCGTCTCGCGCATGCGCAGTGGCTTCGACGCTATTTTTTTGGGGCCTCTATTCTAAAACTCTCTAATCAAAACGGCGGCAGTGGTGGCTCTGATTAATGGCGTTTTGGACCTGCGGTTGCGGCAAAAAGTCCGGAAAATAGGACGGCGAAGGGCTAGTCTGTCCGCTATTCCGGCAAACCGGGCGGTTTGGGCGGATTACCGGATGGTCGGGGGCGTAAACGTGATAGGCTGGTGTGGTGCAGCCGCCTGGTGTTGTAGAGCTCAATCAGACAAGGCAGCGTCTCGTGCGACGCGGTGCTCCCCAGACGACCCCACGCAGAATCGACTCCTGCAACGCACGGAAGTGACGTCACTTTAAAAAATTAAACTAAAAACAATTGAAATATATCAAATCTTACTAAACAGTGCGTTTAACTTGCAAAGATATGAAAGAAAGTTGTCTTATGCGTTAATTAATGTACACATTTCGATTAAAGACATCATCGCAAAATGATTTCAACTATACTGTCATGCATTTTTCTATAATAGTCAGCGTTCAATATTAAAAGGCAGAAAAAAAAATTACCGACGATTACGTTACTTCCTAATGCGAAATTTGAGCGCAGCAAATGAGCTGTTTCACCTTTTCGATAGATTGAGGCAAAGAAATCGAGCAACACATGTATGCGCTATCACAGAATTTTTTTTTTATTTTTCACATGTATTCCTTTAACAAAGACTCCACTAGGTAAGCTTCTGCTTCGGCGGCACGCACCTCTGGATTCTGACGGCGACGGCGCTGGGCCTCTGCTCTGGCAGCTCGTTTAGCAGCAGCAGCAGTAGCAGCAGACGGAGGACTTCCATCGGTCGTCTCGCTCATGGCTCAGAAAGAACTGGCAGATAATTTCGCAGTGGCGAACGGCAGCGGCAATTTCGGCTCGGGCGGTGCACATATACAGATCCGCCGCCACCGATCTGGCTCTCTGATTGCCACCGCACAGGGGTTGCATTGGAGGAGGAGCGAAGAAAGGAATTAAGTTCGAGCCGGCGCTTTGACAACCGGAGACTCGCAGGAAGAGGGGGGAGGGGGGCGGCGTGTACACCCAGCGGCAAACGATGGGGGCAGAAGCGCGCGCAGCAAGCGGACAACACGATAAAGGGAGGAGGGAAGAGATAGCAGCCACTAACTGATGCCGCTGACGCCGATAGTGAGTCAACCCCAGCTGCGGAGTTGGTTTCAGGGACAACGCCGCCGATGCCGACACAAACAATATGATACCCTCGCTTCCGCAGCGCTAAGAACCAGGTCTAGCCGTGGGAAGGTGGTCACGTATTCGTCGACGTGCCGGGGCCTACGTGAAATAACCGGCGCGTCGGCAACTGAAGAGCACCCTATCCGCCACACAAGAACAGGGGGGGGGGGACCCTTTTCTCCTCTTTCTGCATGGCGGCGACGGTGTTCTATGCAGTCACGTTATCTTGACTCTCTAGCGGCGTCAGCGGCATCCAGCGGTATCAGTCGGTCGCTGCTAGCGCTGGGGGGATGAAAGGGGGGGCGGAGCTGGTTACGAGGCCGACGACAACGCCGACGACGACGCGAAACCCAGGAACGGACGCCAAAGAGCTGCGCTCTAATATTATACTATCTATCAGGTGCCTGTAGAGATGGAAAGCAACTGTTTTGAGCGTCTCGTGCGTCACCCGAGAGCCCGAGGAATGTGGTGGTGTCTCCTCTAGCCACTGTAGTGGTGGGGCCACAAGCACGCACACGCACGCTTCTCCCCCGTTTCCTCTCTGGAGCAGCAGACGACAAGCGCTGCAAGCGTACATGCCCACGTTTACGTCGCCACACGCTGTGTTTACAGCAGTCTCCGAACGCCGCAATATGGATTTATATACGGTGTGACGTATACGTGAAACGGCAGTCTTCGCACTGTCACTCGAATGTTTCCTCAAAGGGTCGGGCCCATACGAGTTCTTTGCTAGCTGTCTACCAGAAAATTCTGTCACCACGATTCGTTTTCGAGATCGAAACAACCAGTGAACCAGTTTTGACATCCCATTTCCTGCAGCGCCGTGTGTATTAATGTCATCATAGGTGCGCAAATATTACTGACTCGGATCGCGGAGAAACCGATGTGGCCGCCACCATTGTGCTCAATTTTGAACAGAAGCTTTCTTTTCCTGCGTTCCCGGGATTAGTCGTGTCCTCGTGCGTATCGTCGAGTAAATTGAGCGGATACTTGAAAGAGTAATAGTAGACTGGGCCGGCCCCGAAGATCTTGAAGTATTCAAGGTAATGTATAATGAAAGGTGACCCAGTCGTGGTTGCTTGTTGGGCTTGGAAGGCTTAAACAGAAGCAAACCCATGCTTTGCTATTGGCCAATTATCAATTAAGGGAACACATTACAAGGTCGGGCAAAGAATGCACCTGGGGAGCGCGGGAGCTTCACATTTCTAACCTATTTCCTATAGTGATGCACATTATTAAGATTCTTTTATGTGAAATGGCTGAACGAAAACAAGTAAACTTCAAGTATGCTCCACATTAGAGCTATTATCATTCTGAGCTTAAAGCCTCCTTAAATTTCTGTAATAAGTCTGCCCCTGGCACTTGAAGGAATTATACATACACGAGATATTAAAACACTTGCATCCTGAAACACTAATGATTCTTTAGATTATAGAACAAAATCTGTCATTTCAGGCATCTTCGTTCTGCATAAAAAAGAAAGCCATTGTAATTCCTCTTTTCAAGGAGGAAGATTAGGATCCATCTTTGGAAGCTAGCAACAGGTCTGTGATACTTACTGTAGCTGTCTATGCAAATTAAGTCTCAAGAAAATGGTAAATCGCACAATCTCCTACACTCTCTAGAAAGCTATCAATGCGGCTTTAGGGAGGGCAAGTTGACGATCAATGACAATTGGTATACACTGAGCCCATCAGATTCTTTCTATCTACATATTTCCAGATTTAAAAAAAAACGCTTGTTACACAACATGGCACTATAGAATCTTGTGAGGCTTACCAGAAATAAGCATCTGTGACATGCTGAGCACAATAAAACTATGTGAGCTATTGGTTTTTTCGTCACGTACAAGGCAGAAACGCCCAAATTACTACTACTTGAATTGCAAGCCTCTCATGATGCCATCTAGTCCGTATGTACAGCACCCAACATCACAATAGTGCAAATCCCTCGCTATCACTTACGATAAAAGATTCAATCACTTACTGCAGTGAAGCAGCTCAAACAAGTTACAGTTAAGAATGCTACTAATCTGTTATTAAATTCACAGACTCTACACTTCCTCACATCTCAGTATTGAGGTGCACTGAGTACAAGGGCACAGATGGAATTGGTTCAACCATTTGGGCAGACCAATTGGTTCAATCAACTGCCTCATTTGTGACACCTAAGTGTATTCCTTCCATATAATCCCCATGCTCTTCACCACGCACTGGAACCTTGCCTCTGGTGGGACACGTATATATGTGCCTTACTTCCCCGATAAGTCTGCTCCTTGCCTGTGACCTTACCCAGACATAGGAAATATCTCTTCAGAGACTTTGTCCTGGAGTGACCCTTAGACAATCCATCACTTGGGCTTAGGGATCGCCTAAAGTTGACTAAGAAATGTGCCCCAAGTGCTAAACTTCTGTAGCAACGTCAGTGGCATATACCGGGGGGTGGGGGGCACAAAGGACACATCCCCCTTCCCCAAGATGTCTGTATGTGGCTGGCAAAGCCCTGACCCCCCCACCTCGCCCCCACTCCCTCAACCGCTGCATCCCCAGTCAAGTGCGCCCCTTAGTAGCCTCATGCTAACATTCACTCAGATTAGATTCTGAACACTGCTGCCACACTGTAGTAGATGGCATGTCGAATACTCTGATCTATTTACACGGCCAACATGCAGACTGCCATTCACAATGCATGTTAAGAGCATTGTTACCAGATCTTGGACAGATCGATCCTTGGAAATCGTTTAAGGGGGGACGTGGCTTTGAAAATCAACTTCCTTATTTATTCATGGATTTTGATGAAAATTGGCACAAATTTTTAGAATGTCTCCCTGATGCTTCCATAAAAGTTTCAGATACCTTGAGAAAATTTTATTAAATTTGATTCAGCAGAATGGTTCAACCTCGAACTTTGTGAAGAGCCTGGGGAACTTAAAAAAACGCGATAGAAGGCTTGTTAGGTACTGATTGCGTAGCTAAATGCACGCTGAAGGTCGTGGCATTCTTGCTTTTTTTTCAACACAAATTTTTGGTGTCATTTTTTATGTTACCTTCGCATCAAGCACACTTTCGGGGTGAACGAATAGCCACATCATAAATTTATACAACGTCAAGGCCTAAAAGCAAGAATGTCACGACCTGCACTGTAGTCCAAGGAACAAGACAAAAAAAAACTGAGTCAGAATAGGCCAAACGGTAACAAAGAAATCAGCTCCGCAAACTGAGCAGAAAGGCAAAAACACAGTTTTGAGAAAAAGGCCTTCAAAGTTTTGCCTTGCCTCCACTCTTCCAAAATGCACCAGGATTGTATTCTTGGTGTCCTTAGCACAGCGGGGCTTCTTGGGCGTGTGGCGTTTCATCTGATGTTTTTCCGATACCTTTTTTTTTCGTAGGACATCCTTTTCTGCAGCTCTTTGAAGGGAATGCTTTCCTGGTTTCAAGCCAAGTGAGGCACAAAACTGTCTGTATGCACGAAGCGTTCCGGCGTTGTACTTGCAGACTGCCTCATTGACAGCTGTCTCCGCTGCGATCATTGAAGCATTTTGCTCCTTTGGTAGAATTGACCAAATGACAGAGTGGACACTCTCGGCTGCATTCTGGGTCTTCTTGCCTTGGCAACGGCTGAGTAGCTGAGAATCCGAGAGGCGTTGATACACAGGCAGCAATGCAGCTGACATGTGTTGCCAATTTGTACTTGTGTTCTGGTGGAGCTTTACCTTCAGCTTGTGCAGCCCGGTGTCTGCACCAGCTCAGGGGTCTGGAGGGCAGAGCTCATGATGAGGATCTTTATCTGTTGAAGTGATATGATAGAAGGTTGCCATTATGGCCCTTTGCATATAATCTACTTCACTATTGTTATGTATGGCCATGCCATAATAATTGGTGAGCTTTTTGATTAGGTCTTGGGTCAGGCCACCCTTCCCTCCAATTGGTTTACTTCTGCTTTTTGAGACAAGTGTTCGTAGGGCTGTACCCATTCTCTTTTTCACGTGATTGATACAGTCCTCTTTGTTGAATGTAATGAAGCCATAAGCCTTGTCTTCAGAAAGGGCCTGGAAAGTACGACTATCCCCATCACAAACAATAGATGTGTAGCGGAGGTCATTCCTTTCCAGTGACCTTCTGAACAAGATCAATGCTGCCTCGACGTCCATTCGGCTTGAGTTTGCATCGCTGTTCTTTTGGCACACGTGATTCTCTTTCCATTCACTGTAGCATTCATAGTTTTCTTTCGGCGCAAGCGTGCATCCATGGCATCTGTTCGAAAGCACAGCATAGTCAAGCACCAGACCAGTGTAAAATTGAATTATTGTGCCCACACAAATATAGGATGCATGACCCCGTGTCATCGATTTCCCGTCGTAGACTACAGTCACATTTTTTGTGAATGCCAGGTGCATTTCGCTGTAAACTTTCCGCACGGCTGCCACAGCATCAGAAAAGAGACTTGCCGCAGCCATCTCACCAGCAGGCCTGAATTTGATTTTAGATGTCTTTGGAATGTCTTATGGTGAAAGCCTCTGTGTGAAACGTTCATTACTGACCAAAAGTCAGTCAGTGCAGTTGCACCTCTGCCGGTGGTTTTAATTGCTTGCATTGCACGCATATTCACGTCAAAAGCCTTACCACCCTCTACTCGCGGCGATTACCATTCACTTGCAACAATGCTGCAGGCACTGCAGGTCAGTAGCATTCGTGCAGCCAATCCATGCCTTGTTCCGAAATGAACAATCAGTCCTGGCTGAGAGCATTCTTGGCACAAGGCATTCTTGTACAAAGCATTCAATGCTGTGACCTGCACAATCAAAACCTCATCCGCCAGCTCCATATCGGCACAACTTCCTCTCCCACCTGTGAGCTACATTTTTCTCTCAGTCGCCTAAACAGAACTGAGTGATGCTTGCACTGTCTCGGCTCGCCCACGAGAAGCGCCCATCGATATGTAGTGCGGTTCCAAGTGAGCCTGAATTGCGCTGCCGAATCTCGACTGCGTTTCATCCACGCGCGAGGTGCTTGGTCGCGGGACCGAGTAGTCGGCGCGCGATGTGCTTGGTCGCGGATCCGAGACGTCGGCGCCTGAAGTGCTTAGTCGTGGGTCCGAGAGGTCGGCGCCCGATGTGCTTGGTCGCGGGTCTGAGTCGTCGGCGCGCGAGGTGCGTCATCGCGGGTCCGAGACGTCGGCGCGCAAGATACGTCGTCGCGGGTCCAAGACGTCGGCGCGCGAGATGCTTGGTTTCGGGTCCGAGTCGTCGGCGCGCGAGGTGCTTGGTTGCGGGTCCGAGGAATCCATACATTGAGGGAACTGCTGCTGTGTGTCCACGATGTCCGTGCCGCACTGAACATCAGCAGAATCAGCACTGGAAGCTGTTGACGACGCTTCACTTTTGGGCATCGGAGACTTGCGCTTACGGCTGCCAAATTGATGCGAAGTATTGTATTTCTTCTTGCGCCGTCGCCGATGCATGTTCACAGCCGAGATACAACGCGAAACTACGCCACGGAGCTTCGGAGCCGCTACCGAAACTATAGAGAAGCTCGTGATACGGGCGATGGAGAACGTAGCTGCGGGAAGAGTAGACGACGCGAGGCACTTCGGCCGCCGTTGCTAGGGGCAACCGCTCCGGAGACCAACGGGGCCGCGCGCCGCTGTCACGTGGCGCGCGCCACCAATCAGGAACCTCCGCGAGACCTCGAAACTTTTGCTTTTTCTGCGTTTGTTTTCGCCTGAAGGAGGCCGCGAAGACAGCAAATTTGAAGTTGAAGAAATGCTCTTTCTGTTGCGACCAAGATGGCGGCGCTCGGTTGCGCTGTTACGGAGATATTGTGGCTTGAAAATACCGCCTTTTTGCGATTTCCGCAAAACTTCTCGTCGCCGTAGCTGATACAACAATTGTTTTAAAACAATTCTAAGTGGTTTTCAGGGAAGATATTTTGGAATCAGGTAGAGAAAGGGTTATAAGAACTGAAAATGTGATTTTCGAAAAATCGGTTTTTCGGTCATTTTTCGCGATGCGAAAGCCGCGTCCCCGCTTAATGACCCATGCTAGGCATTTGTCACCTCAACAGTACCAATGCAAAGAGTGTGACACCTCATTCCTTAAACTTCCAAGCATGTGCTAGGTGTGCATATATGCAACTGCAATACTTAGAACTGAAATAGAAGTATACATGCTTAGAGTTCATCACTGATGCCTCAAAATCACAAGCAATAGTATTGTTTGCAGCACTGGGACCTTCTTTTAGTGCATGTGAGGCTGTTAATCTGCAAACAAGCATCCTTACAAGCAAATCACTAACAGTTATTTTTCTTATAAAATATATTATAGGCACAAGCACTCATGATGCTGTATACTACACATTGACTGCCTTAGCACAGTGAAAGTAATGAAAACACATAAGAACCACAAAAACGTGATACTAAGCTAGTTACACAAGTATCTGTGCATGGCCTAATTACATATGGCGCCTACTCGCCGTGGCTTAAAATGAAATGAGCTTGCAGCACCGGCACATTCCGAGTCCTGAGGGCCCAGGCTTCCCCTGAGAATGCTGGCATTTTAGTGCTCATAGTGTGCTTCTCTTTTGCATACTTTGACGTGCCCCCCCCCCCCCCCCCCCCCCTGTAGAGGCTACCTAGGATCCATCTCTGGCTCACAGATTAGGATGAAGCCTCCATCACTCATAGAGGCCCTGAAAGTGGAGCTCACGTTTCATTCACGAACCTAAAGCTTTTCTTGCGTAAAATGTTCAGAAGCTATTTGCAAGATACATGGAATATATAAAGGCCAGTAATGTATTACACACAGTGCAGAATAACTGAAAGGTGGGCAAGTGGGTGCAGATTTATAGCGATGCCTTCCTTAGCAGCACGATGCAACACAGACGAAGGAAGAGAGGTGAAGAAAGTAAATGCTTGGCACTGTATACTGTACTGATGGGCGACTTCAATGCCAGGGTGGGCAAGAAGCAGGCTGGCGACAAGTCAGTGGGGGAATATGGCATAGGCTCTAGGAATAGCAGGGGAGAGTTATTAGTAGAGTTTGCAGAACAGAATAATATGCGGATAATGAACACCTTCTTCCGCAAGCGGGTTAGCCGAAAGTGGACGTGGAGGAGCCCGAACGGCGAGATTAGAAATGAAAGCGACTTCATACTCTGCGCGAACCCTGGCGTCGTACAAGATGTAGACGTGCTCGGCAAGGTGCGCTGCAGTGACCACAGGATGGTAAGAACTCGAATTAGCCTAGACCTGAGGAGGGAACGGAAGAAACTGGTACATAAGAAGCCGATCAATGAGTTAGCGGTAAGAGGGAAAATAGAGGAATTCCAGATTAAGCTGCATAACAGGTATTCGGCTTTACCTCAGGAAGAGGACCTTAGCGTTGAAGCAATGAACGACAATCTTGTGGGCATCATTAAGGAGTGTGCAATAGAAGTCGGTGGTAACTCCCTTAGACAGGATACCAGCAAACTATTGCAAGAGACGAAAGATCTGATCAAGAAACGCTAATGTATGAAAGCCTCTAACCCTACAGCTGGAATAGAACTGGCAGAACTTTCGAAGTTAATCAACAAGCATAAGACAGCTGACATAAGGAGCTATAATATGGATAGAATTGAACATACTCTCAAGAACGGAGGAAGCCTAAAAGCAGTGAAGAAGAAACTAGGAATTGGCAAGAATCAGATGCATGCGTTAAGAGACAAAGCCGGCAATATCATTACTAACATGAATGAGATAGATCAAGTGGCTGAGGAGTTCTATAGAGACTTATACAGTACCAGTAACACCCACGACGATAATGGAAGAGAAAATAGTCTAGAGGAATTCGAATTCCCAAAGGTAACGCCGGAAGAAGTAAAGAAAGCCTTGGGAGATATGCAAAGGGGGAAGGCAGCTGGGGAGGATCAAGTAACAGCAGATTTGTTGAAGGATGGCGGACAGATTGTTCTAGAAAAACTGGCCACCCTGTATACGCAATGCCTCATGACCTCGAGCGTACCAGAACCTTGGAAGAACGCTAACATAATCCTAATTCATAAGAAAGGAGACGCCAAAGACTTGAAAAATTATAGACCGATCAGCTTACTGTCCGTTGCCTACAAAGTATTTACTAAGGTAATCGCAAATAGAATCAGGAATACCTTAGACTTCTGTCAACCAAAGGACCAGGCAGGATTCCGTAAAGGCTACTCAACAATAGACCATATTCACACTATCAATCAAGTGATAGAGAAATGTGCAGAATATAACCAACCCTTATATATAGCTTTCATTGATTACGAGAAAGCGTTTGATTCAGTCGAAACCTCAGCAGTCATGGATGCATTACGGAATCAGGGTGTAGACGAGCCGTATGTAAAAATACTGAAAGATATCTATAGCGGCTCCACAGCCACCGTAGTCCTCCATAAAGCAAGCAACAAAATCCCAATAAAGAAAGGCGTCAGGCAGGGAGATACGATCTCTCCAATGCTATTCACAGCGTGTTTACAGGAGGTATTCAGAGACCTGGATTGGGAAGAATTGGGGATAAAAGTTAACGGAGAATACCTTAGTAACTTGCGATTCGCTGATGATATTGCCTTGCTTAGTAACTCAGGGGACGAATTGCAATGCATGCTCACTGATCTGGAGAGGCAAAGCAGAAGAGTAGGTCTAAAAATTAATCTGCAGAAAACTAAAGTAATGTTTAACAGTCTCGGAAGAGAACAGCAATTTACAATAGGCAGCGAGGCACTGGAAGTCGTACGGGAATACACCTACTTGGGGCAGGTAGTGACGGCGGATCCGGATCATGAGACGGAAATAATCAGAAGAATAAGAATGGGCTGGGGTGCGTTTGGCAGGCATTCTCAGATCATGAACAGCAGGTTGCCATTATCCCTCAAGAGAAAAGTATATAATAGCTGTGTCTTACCAGTACTCACCTACGGGGCAGAAACCTGGAGGCTTACGAAAAGAGTTCTGCTCAAATTGAGGACGACGCAACGAGCTATGGAAAGAAGAATGATAGGTGTAACGTTAAGGGATAAGAAAAGAGCAGATTGGGTGAGGGAACAAACGCGAGTTAATGACATCTTTGTTGAAATCAAGAAAAAGAAATGGGCATGGGCAGGACATGTAATGAGGAGGGAAGATAACCGATGGTCATTAAGGGTTACGGACTGGATCCCAAGGGAAGGGAAGCGTAGCAGGGGGCGGCAGAAAGTTAGGTGGGCGGATGAGATTAAGAAGTTTGCAGGGATGGCATGGCCGCAATTAGTACATGACCGGGGTTGTTGGAGGAGTATGGGAGAGGCCTTTGCCCTGCAGTGGGCGTAACCAGGCTGATGATGATGATGATGATGATGAACACCCACGACGATAATGTGAGAGAGAATAGTCTAGAGGAACTTGAAATCCCACAAGTAACGCCGGAAGAAGTAAAGAACGCTTTGGGAGTATGCAAAGGGGGAAGGCAGCTGGGGAGGATCAGGTAACAGCATATTTGTTGAAGGATGGTGGGAACATTGTCCTAGAAAGACTGGCCACCCTATATACACAATGCCTCATGACCTCGAACGTACCGGAATCTTGGAAGAACGCTAACATAATCCTAATCCATAAGAAAGGCGACGCCAAAGACTTGAAAAATTATAGACCGATCAGCTTACTGTCGGTTGCCTACAAAGTATCTACTAAAACAATCGTAAATAGAATCAGGAACACCTTAGACTTCTGTCAACCAAAGGACCAGGCAGGATTCCGTAAAGGCTACTCAACAATAGACCATATTCACAATATCAATCAGGTGATAGAGAAATGTGCAGAATATAAGCAACCCTTATATATATATATATATATATATATATATATATATATATATATATATATATATATATATATATATATATATATATATATATATATATATATATATACATATTAAACGCTATATAGACATGTCCTGAAGCAACAGTATACACAAAAAGAAAAATAAATCACAAAAGTAGATTCAAAAAGCCACGTGATAACAAAACTGTGTTTTGTTACATGTGTAACATGTAACAGAGTTACATGTGTAAATATCAAAAGAGGGACAAAAATAAAAACGTAACAATAATTCATTTCACTCTACGACGCACATCTAGATAATTGCATTTCTTGGTCACGAGGGTCACAATTTAAGCCTGGCTAATACGTTATGTCTCGTAATTTGTTGATAAAAAATGTATCAATTATTTCACTCATTAATTTGTTACAATGATGGGAAAGCATAAGTGTGTGATTGAGCATGGGGTTACATCCACATGAGTGACAGTAACTGGCCAAATGGTAAGGCAGTCGAGACGAAGTGAATGGATGGTAGTGCTTCTGCACTCTCGTGTTACACCTCGTCACAAGATAATGGGATCAGGTATACCAAGTCTAGTTAGCAGCATACACACTTGGACGCATGTTTTGTTTGGCAACCAGATTTTGCTTTCTTGTTTTTACCTTTTTACACTTAGTGCAGCCTGATCCCAATGGAAAGACAAGCAAGGTGGCTGGAATTTGTAATGTGGAGAATAAAAATAGATGGCATGTATGTATTCTTACCTTCTGATGAGCAGTGAGCCATCAACATGCAACAAGTTTGGAGGGTCCACCTGTTCTCCATGTCTTTATGGAGAACAGGTATTCTAGCCATAAAACATGTCTATAAAATAGGTCTATCCATAAAACAGCATATCAACAATTTAGTATTACATTATATTTTTATTTTTATTTATTTGTTTGACAAATACTGTCAGCCTTGCATAGGCTGTGAGAGGAAGTGCCATATAATGTGCACCTGTTTACCTTTCAGTACAGCCCTTTTCCTTGGCAACAATATACTTTTCAATAACAAAACTGTCAGGTACTTTTCTCAGTGGTGTAGGTATGCTGGATATATACAGTGTCTTCAAAGTCTTAAATCATAGCATTGCCTCCAGTCGAAGGCTTAAGCTGCAATGCTGCAGTGCACATGGAGTGCCAGCTTCCAAACCATTATGCGTAATAGCTATGGAAAGGCCCAGAGTGCTTGGTAAAAGACCACACCAGTTCAAATGCTTTATCTTCTCATCTCCTCACGCATTTTAGCAAAGACAAACATCACTTATAGGCTTGTAATTTTAACAGCAGATATATTTTACACTGCTATACAGCTAGTAATTTTAAGCCTGTATACAGCCAATATTTATTATTTATAGCAATCCATTTTTAAGTGTTAAATGTATCATGCAACATTCATGGCATTCTTTAGTCATTCCAGGCCCTTGTACTATTAAACATCAGACATAATCAGACAAAAAAAAGGGACATCAGCGTAAAAAGAATATGCATAAGGCTCTGACTTGCCTAAACTGGACCATAATTGCCACAGAAAGGTAGTTTCGGCAGTTTTAGGCAGCTGGCAGCTGCAACTTTGTGCCAGCTAACACTGCCCAAACCAGCACCATTGCCACTCCCACCGCACTGAGGTTATATAATGACGTTTATATAATGATCAGTGCGACATTTTTAGAGGCATTCACCTGCCGTACATTCTGTTACCTGTGCACATTCACAGAGAGTTAACCGTTAATTCTGTAGCACGCAAAGAAATACAAACCTTCGTTAAAAGGTTATATTGACGCTTCTTTATTCCCATTCAAGGGAATGATTATTGTAGTAAACGCACTTTTATGTATATGTATTAACCATAAGGCCAAAAGTGCCTTTCTGTCGCAATCATGGTCAAGTTTAGGCAAGTCAGAGCCTTGTGCATGCTCTCTTTACCCCAATGTCACTTTTTCTTAGCACATTGCTGTGTTCTGGCGAAGCTCTCATTTCTACCACCTACATTGTCCTTACAAACAAAGTAATGCTACTTGTTTTTAATTGACAATGTTCTTTATTTTGATTTTTATATCGCATTCACTTTCGTGAAAACTTCACATTTGAAGTGAATTGTAAAACTGATAATGTGTGATACAACAACAATATTGCGCACAGTTGTTGAATAGATTAAGGTCCCACAGTCCACCAAATTTCAACAGGCTCCACGGATTGGTATAGCTGATAAAGAATCGTAGATATAGTAACTTTTGAAAACTGTAGCAAATTAAGCAGTTATGCTAAAACAGTTCCGTTTTGCACTGCTAACTGGCCCTTCTTTACGTCTGTGTTTTACAGACAAAAATATATTCTTTGTAGCTGTAATATATTGTATTTCACATTGTTGCAAATTTCCCAGAATTTCTTGTGCATGAAAGAGGTGCCTCCCCACTGAGGAATTTCCCTATGTTTTTCTTCCTAAATATTCATTTGGCAAAGAAGTCATGTTCACTTTCATGATACTGAGTGATATGTGCATAAAATATAAAATATTCTATCGAATCTAAGATATAAATTTGTTGACCCGTGTTGATATCTCGGGTGATCACCCTGCACGGAGTCGATGGAAACTGACACAATTTAAACATCAGTACTCACGTACTGACGTTTGATGTGACAGGTTTTCAAAATTGTCTGCATTCTTGCATGCTTGACTGCAAAAGATATCTAAAAGTGCAAGCGTGGTGCTGCCATATCAGTACACAGCATAGACATTAGTGATGGCCAAGGCTTTACAAGCTATCGAAATAAAGCTTACATGTTGCCTTAGATACGATGTGCATCTTATAAGTATGCAGCACTTTCCTGTGAAAATTGTTTTAAGAGAGCAAGATACCTTTTGCCAACAATTGAAGCAAAAGAAGTAGCCTCAAGGCAGCTTTTGTACGCTAAAATAGCTTCACTTGTATAGTGAACATGCTGGTTTACCCACACAGGTACTAATGCAGCCTATACTTTCTAATAAAGCACATCTCATAGCAGCTGACATCCTTGCCTAACTTCCTCCTTTTCTCATCGCAAAGCCATCACATATGAACCTCGAGTATCCTCATAGTAATAAATGAGAGCACAAAAGTACACATTAGCCTTCCCGTAGTTTCCAGGCCTCAATTTTTCCTCTCTTAGGTGATGTCTAGAATCTTCGCCAACTTTCCTAGATGATTTAATGTGGCAGGATCTGATAGCATGCATAATTAGTGTCCCACAGCCTTGCAATAAGCCTTTTCTTTGTGTCGAATGGACAGGTGTGTGCATATAAAGGAAAAATAATTTTAATGCTGTAAGTGGGATGATGATGGCGATTCATCCTATGTTGCCCTGAAAATAATAGTCTGGGTAAATTGCACAGTGTCCTCTAAGCATCCTGATATCTCACGTAAGAAAGAGCTGCATAATTACTTCTCCTAAACATTATTCTTCTATTAGTGCTAGTATAAGTACAGTGCCATATACGAGGAGGTTAGAAAATGTCAGTATCATGGGAGGATCTTTGTATAAATGAGAAGAGAGAGCTGCAACTAATAGAGAGATCAGTTATCGTAGCTGTCTTCCATGCTTGCACATAATGACAAGTTCCATAATTGTGCTAAGTTGGGCGCGCAATTTAAGCATTTGGATAGGATAAGACATGATTCAGTACCATTATTGCCCTCACTTCTCACATGGTGAAATCTAGTATAGCCCACTGCTGAGCACTGGGTCAACGAAACTGTGCTTGATAGGTGATACATGGTCAAATTAACAAACTTGCAAGTTGGTGTATCACCTCAGTGTGAGCTCTACCAGCACCATGTTGAGTTCCGTACACTAAGTCCAAAGTCAAGGTCGATGACTTCAAGACTGGCTTAGGCTAGTTTGAGCCTGAACCAGAAACATGAATTCCAAGGCTAAGGAGAGGTAGCTCATTCATTCTTAGCATGAGTAACGGGTTGATTCCTACCTCAAAATCAGTTTTGAAGACTGACCTTACTTTTCCTTATCTTAATTGTTAGTAACATGAATGCAGCAGGACTTTTCTATAGATAGTTGGGGACCAACAGTCTCTGCATATTCAGTGAGTACGTCAAGAGCCTTTTGCAGCTGTTTACATTGCATATCAAGATTCACATACGTTGATCAAATCGTCATGTCATCAGCAAAGATCAAGAACTCAATGCTTGTGATGTCTTGTAGCTTCCATGCAGGGCGAATGATGAACAGCAAGGGGACCAGAACAGAGCCATGTGGCACACTGTGGTTGGAAGTACAGCTAGGATCCAATATGAAAACAATTTACATGCACACTAATTCTTCCCAGGCTCAAAAATATGAGTAACCCTTTTGTTACCTGCTTTGGTAGACAAAAGTCTTCCATGTTTCAAAAATTACCTAGATTATGTTCTGCATTATTGTATGCATTGGTTGTATCAGTTGCCACCACCGTCCACAACTAGTGGCTGTGAGGGGAGACAAGCAGGACACCATCTGGCAGGAGAGACAGGCTATCCTCTGTGCCGGAGTACAATCTGAATCCAATCTGTGCTGCTGGGTACATTTAATTTTTATATTCAAGCTCCCATGTTTTTCAAAGCGCATACATGGCCATCATTAACTTCATTAACCAATTTATGTCTGCTTCAGGACTGAAAGCCTCAGTCATATACTTGCCTTGCATTAGCTGACTCCATTCTATGCCAGTGAATTATGCTATCTTGAATTACACCTCCCAATCCTCTGCTGCACATTACTGCCCTCCTTTCCTCTAGCACCGATTTTGGTACTCATAGATTATCAGTTAACTGTCTTGCATATTATATATGATAATTGATAATTTCTAGTATCATCTATTTCTTGTTAATATATAGAATATTATACGTCATTCTGCACATAAAATTGATATGTTCAGTAGCAAGTATTATCAGTGCAAATGTGGCAATGTATAAAAGACAGAGTGAACAGCAGCAATGCAAGGAAATCAAGTGATGGCTTACTGGCTGTGAAATGAGATGCATGTGGGCTAACCCATATTTTTTCAATAGAAAATTTGCCGCATATATTGCGATTACAAGCCAATCTTACAATTTCATAATAGGAGTGTGCAGATATTCAAAATTTCGAATATGAATCAAATAGTCTTTGCTATTCAAATCGCATTCGATTCGAGAATTCACTATTTGAAGTTGTCGAATAGTACATTTGTTTTGATCGAATACTGTAAGGGACAACAACACTTCTTGCGGTCTACAAGGAGGAAGACCGATATAAATGAAGAATCATTGAATGGTTATAGTGCAGGATAACTGTGATTGTTGCGCACATGATCCAGTTTCTAAACAAAGATATGGAGAAGGTAATTTACATGCTATAGTTGAGTAAGCATGTCCTGCCTTAGGAAGACTTTGCATTTGCTCTGTCTAATTAGACAAAGCAATTTATTGTTTGGTCAATCTCTCCATATGCTTGGATTCCTTCAAAATGATATGTAGGGCTGCAGTATTGCCCTTAGCTCTTTCAGTGAGCTGTATACTCTACTACATGTGTCGGGGACATGCTGTTCATTTTCTTTTATTTGTGTCATGGTCATTGTGACCAGATATGATTGTGCTTTCCGTTGCTTCTCATTTACAAGCTTCCTAGTTGACTTGACATCTAGTTGTTAATGGCACTACACGCATCCAAGAAGGCCAGCAAGTCTTTTTTCCTTAACAGACTCCACGACATTTTTCATTTCATTATTTTAGAAATTGGGAATATTCAATATTTCGTTCGATATTCAAAGGTAATTTTCCTGAATATTGCTATCAATTCAATGAGAAAATTTCACTATCCAAGCATGCCTATTCAATATTAAAACTGCAACAATAAAAAGCTTAGGTTTCAGTGCATGAGATCAATGTCACTTATCATTGCTGAATGTTGTGGCTTACGTACTGTGTGCATAACTTCTCCGCTTATATTATAAGCAGGAAAGGAGCAAAAAGATTGCTTGGAGGCAGGGGACAGCTGAAAAGTGAAGCTTGCTTGACATCATGTCAAACATTGGGGGCCTCCAGATGGTAGTGATGGCTGGCAGCAAGCTCGGGTATAAATTTGGTTGTCTTATTTTTTTCTCCACAGTGGCTCTGACGAAGTGAAATAGGAGCACTGCACCAAGAAGACTGCAGCAGAGAGAGCACACAGTGCTTTGCACAAAGGGAGTGACAGACTGTAAGGAGTTGAAAGATACTTCTTAATTTTGACAGCTGATGCTATCTCGGCATACATGCTATTATCTGAAAGTTGCACACATCTACTAGGAGTTCCTTGAAATTTTCAGTTTTTTATACATGCTGTGATTTGTGTGCAAAAAGGCATGGAATGTTTTCATTCATCTTATGAATAAAAATACTTTTTATTGATTCACTATTTTTGTATTTTGACTAAGCACACAAGCCGTAGAATGCTTACGTTTTGCAGCGACGTGTGTAAATGTTGATATAACTAATATTGCACTGCACAGCACTTCCTTCGTTTCAAGCAGCTATGCAGATACATGTGTGCAATGAAAGAATCAATGTTTGCTTTCAAGGTCGGCGCTCAGCGTTGCCCATGTATTAAATAAATTTACTAATACCTTAGCTACTTCTGCTGCAAGATTTATGGCGACGCTTGTGTAGTCTTGTTATGCTTGACGGAGTTGTAACGACATCACCAGGTCTACCTGAAAAAGACACATTGAGATGAAAAGTTGTGCAGAGTGGCACAAATAGTTTTCACTTCACATTACGCGCAAAAGCGCCACCTGTGCATTTATGCCATTTCGCGCAGCCCTACTTCTGCCGCGGGTTTTACCGCAACGCTTGGGCAGTGCGGTGAAGTTCGAGAAGTTTGTAATTGTGTGACACGATATGACCGAATTTCACGCTTTGAGTCTGAATTTTGATCGGAACGGCAGCAAATGGTTACATTCACCTTAAGCACAAGCGCACTGTGCAGTAATTCGTTCGATTCCACGGTGTGTTCATGTCTGTCGAGGGCTTTACCTCAATGCTTGTGTAGGGCTGTGAAGCTTCATAAATTCTAATAACATCACATGGTCTGATATAATTTCATGCACTAAAGCGTTTAATTATGTGCGGAGAGGCAATGAAACTCCATACAGAGCTTGCAGCTTCACAGGCACAGGCTGTTTTTTTAGATCACTGATAATGCTGCGCAGGTTTCTTTTGATGAATGAATGAGTGCTCTTTACAGCATGAATGGTAGTCATGCTGTGAAGCTTGCAGCGGCAGTCATCAGCCGTAGCCGCCGCTTTTTCGAATGTTTTACTATGCTTCTGTAAATTGAGCCTGTACGTTCGCCTTTACTCTTCACATATGACTTGAGTGTGGTTCTCTCACAGGAAAAGCGTTTAGCAGGCATCTGCGTTGAAGAGCCGTGAACAATGACTGACCTAGAGGAAACGTATTGTATGATGTGCGATGTGCGATGATGTATGATGTGCATTGTCGCGATGCATCGTAGATAGCTGACCGAGCATTGGATATGCAAAGCGGGTAGCGATTTCGCAGAACTTTCGCTTGCCACCGCTTCTAGCAGAACCGACGTGTAGTAATAAACAAATGAAATTCTGAAACCAGCGGTAACACCCGCATTGTTCAGGCACGAAAGAGATGCGGGCAAGCATTGCAAGTCAATCCAATTAATCCTCTTATGTGCTAGCGAATCGTAGTGTTCGTGAGTTCGCGTCTCTTATGCGCGTTGTTTGAATTTCAAGCATGAGAATCGCTTCGTAATGCTTTTCAACAACGACGAGTCTGACGGTGAGTTTTACGATGCGAGCAATAAAAACAGCGCTAAACGACGGGACGAGCGAAGGGACACAGAGAACAGCGCTGACTAACAACCAAAGTGTCTTTATTCCTTCAGTCAGCATACGTATGCTCCGCCGCTATCTGGAACCACAGAATCTACGGAATTGGGCATGCGCAGGGGGAATTGCAATTAATGTGATAGGAAGGCAATCTCCTTCGGAAGGGGAGAAATGGACGGAAGGCTTACACATGCTTCGCCACTAAGGTGAATGTGGAAAGCTTCGGATATAAGGCGTGCGCGGTCATCACGATATTTTGGCAGGTATGTTACACTTTCGAAAGATGGCTTGC
The DNA here is from genome assembly GCF_050947875.1 of Dermacentor variabilis. Classification (NCBI taxonomy): domain Eukaryota; kingdom Metazoa; phylum Arthropoda; class Arachnida; order Ixodida; family Ixodidae; genus Dermacentor; species Dermacentor variabilis. The sequence continues at coordinate 21,184,720 of NC_134574.1, read as the reverse complement.
AGCCGCATTCATTGCAATGCAGTGACAACTGACTATCTTTTGCCCGTTTTTGGAATTTGTTTAAGTGCTCGCGCATGCGGTCATTGATGCAACGCCCCGTTTGGCCGATATAAAAACGCTTGCATGAAAGGGGGATCTTGTACACAACACAGTCACAACAGTCACCAACAGACCTCTGTCTGTGCCGCTTTTTACAACTTTTTTTGTTGTTCTTGCTTACCCTGTTGACTTGGTGGCACAGGCTACCTAACTTATTTTTGGCAGTAAGCAGCAACCTGACGCCTGCCCTGCTGACCACC